>NC_052070.1:82072313-82674813 GCF_015852505.1 Tachyglossus aculeatus
AATATTTTACCAGAAACTCAGGACTGGGTTTAGTCTATGGAACCTTTCAGACAAGCAGTGCGAGCAACAATCAGGAAAGTCCCTTTTGAAAGGAGACCAACTCCAAGGATAACTAAATCCCAGGCCAGTGGAGAACCAACTGGTTTCCCCACCCCACCCAGTTCCCTTACAGCAGTATGGTAACCTTTTAAGTGGAGCCTGACCACTTGGCCCCCATCTCACATCTTTAATGGGACTGATCCTCAGCACAAGTGGGCTCCCCATACTTCCTCCCTTTCTCAGGATGCCATAGACTCCTCCACAGGTTAAGTTGAATGCTTCTTAATCTTGTCCTGTCTTCCCCCTCCATAGGGCCTGCTGCACCACTTACAGCCTACCTCCGCAGTCAGCACACCATCTTGTGTACCCATACGGATGAGCCCCCAAAACCTGATCGTCACTGATGAGGACCACAGCATGGCAATCCATTACATGGAGGATATGGTGGTGGAGGAGTGTGGCTGTGTCTAATCCCATCACCAGAGAGCCTAGGAGTGCCCCAAAAGCAGCCACTTGGGGTGACTAGCCTAGGCGAGGGCACAAGGAAACTCCTCAATGATCTACAAATACTGCTGTTTTGATCCTTGTTAGAATGTGTAAACTTCAGCAGAGTATGGGGTCCTAGATGTGGGAGATGGATTCAAAAATGGGAGAAGAAGCAAGTTTTGGAAGAGGGAGATTAAAAAGAAACCCTGTAGATTTGATCCCCATCCACCAAAAGCGGGAGTTCTCTTCCAGTTTTTATAGCAGCTGCTGCTAGCCCTAAGTGCTACCCGCTTCCAGGTGCTTTCTGTTTGTACTCTGATCTAATGTGTGTATCAAAATCAATAAAACTTTAATCCTACTCAATGTGGCATCCATTTTTAGTGTATTCAGTAGTGCAAGGAGTTTAGAACTCTTGTTGCTTTAAAGAAGCCATGCTGCTTTAAAAGTGTAGTTGGAATCCATGTCCTTTGCCACAATAAAACTAGGAAACATCTTTTTCCTTCTCCAGCAGAACTGTATTCTTCTGCCGTTCCTGGTCTTCTGTTCTAATGACCTTTAAATGCTTGAGTATGAGGACTTTAGCAATTGTCTCATTACACACCAACTTTGGAATGGCTGCAAATATTCCAGCTAAACCAGTTAAAATTAGTCCTCTGAAGGACCTATGGCTTGGGAATGTGCCTAGGATAAAGCAGAGAGAATATTTCTTCTGGAGGCAAAAGTCTCTCTTGTTGATGGTTAAGTGCCTAAAAACCACATGGCTTGTATTGGGTAGCCTTTTATAGTGCTTTGAGTTACTGTGAAACTTGTCAAACTGAGCTGCACTCTTAAATGATGAATGCTGTTAGTGGGTCAGATCACACTGTCTCCAACAGTGACAAGGATGTTTGGAAGAAGTGTAGGAGTTGCCCTTCTTGACTTCTATGCTTTCCATCAAACATTACTGTCTTTTTAGTAGTCCTATTACAAACATATCATTCCTCAATTTATAGAACCCACCCTGGAGCCCACTACCCCTTTTGCATGAACAACTTCTGATGATGATGATAATGTTGGCACTTGTTGAGCACTTACTATGTGCAGAGCACTGGGGTAGATACAAGGTAATCAGGGTGTCCCATGTGGGGCTCACAGTCATAATCCCCATTTTACAGATGAGATAACTGAGGCCCAGAGAAGTGGCTAGCCCAAAGTCACACAGCAGACAAGTGGTGGAGTGGGGATTAGAACCCATGGCCTCTAACTCCCAAGCCTGGGCTCTTGCCACTAAACCACGTTGCTTCTGAGTGCCATGTTTCATCATTTCTAGTGTATGGCACTCCATCTCACCCTACCCACTTTTGTTCCACTTCCCTTTTCTCTCAAAGTTCACATCACTTGGGGGTAGCCAAACCCAATCTTCTTTTTTGCCCTCCCCACACTTACCAGGGACGATATATAGTAGCCCTCTTGGTACTCTGAAATGGTTCCAAGAACCTGTTCTTTGAGGAAGGAGGGATAGTGAATGGTCCTTTCTACCTTTCCTAATTTGGTTCATCCACCTGACTGACTTCAGAGAATACCAATTCTGTTATATTGTACTCTCCCAAGTGCTTAGCACAGTGCTCTACAAACAGTAAGTGCTCAATAAATGCAATTGATAAATTGCATGCGCTGTAAAGGGAAGCAAGAAACTTGTGCCAGGCCGAGCTTCCCAGATCTGTCGGCCATCTCATGACCTCCGTGCTCTTGTCTGCTTCGGTGGGATAATAAAAGGGAAAGGATAAGAGGGGAAAAAAGTCAGTCTTTGATTCAGTGGTCAATATGGTGGTAGTAAAGTAGATTAGGTTTCCTGCTGTATGGCAGGATCAGACCAGCCCTCCCAGGTTTAGCTGCCTGGTTCTAGCCCCATGTATGGGCCTGGTTGGCCCTTTTTTTTTTTTTTTTAATGGCATTTATTAAGCGCTTACTATGTGCAAAGCACTGTTCTAAGCGCTGGAGAGGTTACAAGATGATCAGATTGTCCCACGGGGGGCTCACAGTCTTCATCCCATTTTACAGATGAGGGAACTGAGGCCCAGAGAAGTGAAGCGACTTGCCCAAAGTCACACAGCTGACAATTGGCAGAGCCAGATTTGAACCCATGACCTCTGACTCCAAAGCCTGGGCTCTTGCCACTGAGCCACGCTGCTTCTCCAGTACTCCCATCTCCAAAGAGCTAATCAGGAATATTAAAAATAATTGCTACTTGACTATCGCAAAGCCCGAGGCCCCGTGGCACAGGCAAGAGTGACTACTGCTCTGTGTCTGTTTACTGCCTCTTCCTCACAAATCACTTGGGGCTAAAGAGAAGCAGCGTGGCTCAGTGGAAAGAGCAGGGGCTTTGGAGTCAGAGGTCATGGGCTCAAATCCCACCTCTACCACTTGTCAGCTGCGTGACTTTGGGCAAGTCACTTCACTTCTCTGGGCCTCAGTTCCCTCATCTTTAAATTGGGGGGAAGACTGTGAGCCCCACGTGGGACAACCTGATCACCTTGTAACCTTCCCAGCGCTTAGAACAGTACTTTGCACATAGTAAGCCTTAACAAATACCATCATTATTATTATTATTACTGCTCTCAGTCTGTTTACTGCCTCTTCCTCACAAATCACTTGGGGCTAAAGGGAGAGAATCGGAAATGTGTACCAAGTGAAAGGGCACAGATTGTACAGAATATAGAGGCTGGCTCACAAGGATATGGGAAGTAGCCTCATGGGCTGGTATTTGTATGAGTTGGTCAGGACTTGACAGGGAATGAAGCTTAGAACAGGGCTTGGCACAAAGTAACAACAATAATAGTAATGATGGTAACATAATAATGATGATGATTAATGATGATACATGTTCCCTCATCTGTAAAATGGGGATGAAGACTGTGAGCCCCATGTGGGACAACCTGATTCCCTTGTATCTACCCCAGTGCCTAGAACAGTGCTTTGCCCATAGTAAGTACTTAACAAATACCAACATTATTATTATTATTTACAAGTATCATTATTATTATTAATGGATCTGTCAGTAAATAAAGCTGCATGCACAGTGGTCAGAGGACCTTTTGCTTGTCCTCCAGCCCATCTTGCTTTCAAGTCTTAGTAATAATAATAATCATGGCATTTATTAAGTTCTAAGTGCCAGGGCACAAGATAATTAGGTACCTGCCAGGGTTTATGTTCTAAGATGGGGAGAGAGGGGAGCACAGGTATAGAATCCCCATTTTGCCAATGAGGGAACTGAGGCACTGAAAAGTTGTGACTCGCCCAAGGTCACAAGGCAGGGACATGGTGGAGCTGGGATTAGAACCCAGGTCCTCTGACTTTGAGGCCCAGACTCTTTCCACTTACGCTACACTGCTCCTCATGTCATTCTCTTAGCGCTTTGCCTCTCAACCTAGGAATAATAATGCTTGTATCATTCTTGTCAGATGAAAGACTGAAAACAGGTACCGTACTTTCTAAAACTGGAGCGGCAATAAACTTCCCCTCAATTTTCGAGTCTCAAAGTCTTCAATATTTTGAAATTTTGGATTCTATGATTTTCTGCCAGTTGGGCCCTGAGCACTATCCCTCAGTCATTGCGTATCTCCCTGAAAATTCTGTTTCCTTGAAAAGAAAAACACCTCCTTCCCTCTAAAGGAGCAGCTCTATATTCTCAGAACTGAAACCTGGCAAACTTCTGTTTTGTTTTCCAGTTATGTCCTTGATCCTATAGGCAGGGCTCCCCTGGCTTTGCTTTCTCTGTCTGTACCCTGGGAGAAGAGAATCATTTAGAGCAGTTACCTGTTAGAGCTGAAGAACCCAACCAGGCCAGAGCTTACCACACCATAGCCACTGGGTACACCTTTTTCAGGAGGAAATTACTGATTTTATCAAGTTTGCAGAGGTGCATCTACGTATAGGATGATCATCAGACTGATTTTCAGCAGGTCTCTTACCTGTTGGGTATCAGTACCGCACCAGATGTCTTTATGTCCAGTGTCTTAAGTGGCACCTGGGGGAATGTAATGGCTCTGGAGCAAAGAGAAGAGGTCAGGAGTCCTCCTGCAGTGTGTCCCTGTGGATTTCCACGCAAGGTTCTGATTAACGTCATAACGTAAGCAGCTTATTCCAGGTCAACAGAGGGGTGGACGGTTTCCTTGGGTGCTATCGGTGGCCACTCAATTTGGGGGTTTATGAGATTGACCCCTGAGACTTGGCTTGAAGAATGGGAGCGCAAAAAGTTTCCTGAGAGAGGCCAGTTCTCACTTCAGTTTCCTGGCACCGAACTTCACTGAGGGCTAGAGTAACAACTGCCAGCTTTTGTTACAATCGGTCAATCATATTTATTGAGCGCTTACTGTCCGCAGCGCATTGTAATGAGCACTTAGGAGAGTACAATATAACAGAGTTGGTAGACGTGTTCCCTGCCCACAAAGAGCTTACAGTCTAGAGGACGAGCATCCTGACTTGGGAGGGCTCCTCATATGGAGGCCCCTTCTAATGTGGATGATAGCCCCTGGCCTTCAACTTTACCTTTCCCACCTCTCGATCCAATAGGGGAAATCCCATCCCGATCCTAGAGGTAGTGCCAATACTAGAACTTGGCAAGGAGAGAGCCGGGCCCTCTAAGACAAACTGGCAATAGGCCTCGGCGACTGGCAGCTGAGACTAGAAGTTCTCAAGGTTCTCAGCCTTAAGCCCGCAGTTGCCTTTTTCTTATTTCCTCCCTTTGTTCTGGTGGCCTTGAGCGTGGGCTGTTGCTGATTATAGGGGGCGGGGGGACAGACGTTGAAACAGAAAGAAACCAAAAGAATGATTATCATTTGCAAGAGCTCCTGCAGCTCCCCTGCCTCCTGGCCTTCGGGAGCAGGGATTCGTGGGCGATCTTGATGTAGCTGTGGGTTTGCCAATTGGTGCTGGCTTGGAAGTGGGGGAGTGGCTGCCCTGAGTGAAAAGGAGGAAGGATGCTGACTCGGCTTCATTCCCCCCAACCCTCACCCCCAGGAAGGCATTCCTCATGATGCCTGGCTTTGGCGAACGCTCCTCTGAGCAGAGTCCACTGGCTGAAGGGTTATTGCTTCTGAGGTCCGGCGCTTTAAATGTCCATCTCGAACTGAGAGTCCTCACCTGGGGGGAGAGAAAGAGAAAGAGCTGTGGAGCAATCTAAAGCTAATCAAACGTAAAGAACTGTCCCAGTATGCGGGATGGACCAGCAATGGGAAGGCAGGGGCTGGGCTAGAGGCTCAATCAATCGGTGGTATTTATTGAGGGCTTACGACGTGCAGAGCACTGTACTGAGCGCTTGATACTCCAGTACAACGGAGTTGGTAGACATGTTCCCTGCCCTTAAAGAGCTTACAATCTAGAGGGTGCCTACTTAAATGAAGTCACACAGCTTTTCCTCTAAAGACACTGATAGGCCAGATCTTCAGAGTACAAAGATGTGTAGCACGGGAAAAGGAGCTAAATAACTCTGGAGAGAAATCCTGTGTTCTCAATTATCCAGGTAAAGCAAGGGCAGGGAACGGGTTTACCAACTCTGTTATACTGTACCCTCCCAAGCGCTTTGTACAATGCTCCACACACAGTAAATGCTCAACATCCCTCCACCTTCACAACACCGCTAAAACCCGCCATTTCCTCTCCATCCAAGCCGCTACCACATTAACACCAGAGAAGCAGCGTGGCTTAATGGAAGGAGCATGGGCTTGGGAATCAGAGGTCATGGGTTCAAATTCCGCCTCCGCCACTTGTCAGCTGTGTGACTTTGGGCAAGTCACTTAACTTCTCTGTGCCTCAGTGACCTCATCTGTAAAATGCGGATGAAGACTGTGAGCCCCACATGGGACAACCTGATCACCTTGTATCCTCCCCAGCACTTAGAACAGTGCTCTGCACACAGTAAGCGCTTAACAAATGCCATCATTATTATTATTAATACAATCACTCATCCTATCCTGCCTGGATTACTGCATCAGCCTCTTTGTTGACCTCCCAATCCCCCGTCTCTCCCCGCTGAAGTCCAGGCTTCACTCTGCTGCTACAAAAACATTCAGGACATGTCATCCCCCTATTCAAAATCTCCAGTGGTTGTCTAACCATCTCCGTATCAAACAAAAACTCCTCACCTTTGGCTTTAAAGCACTTTATCACCTTGCCCTCTCCTACCTCACCTCGCTTCTCTCCTACAACCCAGGCCGCACACTTCGCTCCTCTAGTGCCAACCTTCTCACCGTGCCTCCATCTCGCCCGGCCCACGTCCTGTCTCTGGCCTGGAACGTCCTCTCCCTTCAAATAGGACAGACATGATCTCTGCCCACAGGGAGCTTACAGTGTGGCTCAGAGACCAAGGCAAACCCATGGCCACCATGACCTCTATAGCAGCCATCGGCTTTTCTATGGTTTTGTTGAGGCCCCGTGCTGAAAATGCTGTTCTCTTTCCTGTCAGGGTGGTAAAAGACAGGAGTCCTCTCAGTGGGGTGGAAGAGAATCTTCTAGACTGTGAGCCTGTTGTTGGGTAGGGACCATCTCTATATATTGCCAACTTGTACTTCCCAAGTGCTTAGTACAGTGCTCTGCACACAGTAAGCGCTCAATAAATATGATTGAATGAATGAATGAATGAAAGAATCAGTACCGGTTCCTGGGGAGGTTTTTTTTTTATGGTATTAATCGCTTACTATGTGCGAAGCACCGTTCTAAGCACTGGGGAGCCTACAAGGTGATCGGGTTGTCCCACAGGGGGCTCACGGTTTTAATCCCCATTTTACAGATGAGGTAACTGAGGCCCAGAGAAGTGAAGTGACTTGCCCAAAGTCACACAGCTGACAGAGCCAGGATTTGAACCCATGACCTCCGACTCCAAAGCCTGGGCTCTTTCCACTGAGCCACGCTGCTCTTTCGCGTGGCTGACTGTCCAGTGGGGCGGGGGGGAGACGCAGAGAGCAAGTGGCATCAGCCCACATCCCGTGGTCTGGGGCACACAGATCACGCTGGTAGGCTGGGCTGCTGGAGGGAAGGAAGGCATCAGATATTGGTGTCGCTTCACTTGATACTCTCCCAAGTCCTTAGTACAGTGCTCTGCACATAATAAGTGCTCAAGAAATACCACTGATTGATTGAATATTCCTCACCAGTTGTTGGCAGGGGAAGACTTGTAGGCAGGAACGTCATTCGCCCTAATCCATCCCTCAACCTGCAGTGTCTGGCTTGATTTTCAAAGTGAGGAATGGGCCTGGGAGACAGAGAGCAGCATCGGCCTGATCCTCAAGCATCTGCTGCTCTAGAGAAGGGCCTTCCCTAGCTTCCGCTCTCATTTATTTATCAAACCCAGCTTTGACATACGTCCCCGCCGGGGTTCTCGGCACCCAAACGGTCATCATCGATTCTAATAACAATAATGGTGGCGGTTATATAAATCAATCAATAGTATTTATTGAGCATTTACTGTGGGCAGAGCACTATACCAAGTGTTTGGGAGAGCGCCATAATAATAATAATGGCATTTGTTAAGTGCTTACTATGCGCAGAGCACTGTTCTAAGCGCTGGGGGGGATACAAGGTGATCAAGTTGCCCTATGTGGGGCTCACAATCTTAATCCCCATTTTGCAGATGAGGTAACTGAGGCTCAGAGAAGTGAAGTGACTTGCCCAAGGCCACACAGCAGACATGTGGATGAGTCGGGATTCGAATAATAATAATAATAATAATGGCATTTATTAAGCACTTACTATGTGCAAAGTACTGTTCTAATCGCTGGAGAGGTTCTAAGGTGATCAGGTTGTCCCACAGCGGGCTCAAAGTCTTAATCCCCATTTTCCAGATGAGGGAACGGAGGCACAGGGAAGTGAAGTGACTTGCCCAAAGTCACACAGCTGACAAGTGGTGGAGCCGGGATTCAAACCCATGGCCTCCAGCTCCAAAGCCCGGGCTCTTTCCACTGAGCCACGCTGCTTATAATTATGGTACTTGTTAAGCACCTATTATGTGCCAAGCGCTGTGATAGATACAAGTTCATCAGGTTGGACAAAGTCTCTGTCCCACATGGGGCTCACACTCTTAATCCCCGTTTTACGGATGAGGTAACTGAGGCCCAGAGAAGTGAGGTGACTTGTCCAAGGTCACACCGCAGACAGGTGACGGAGCTGGGATCAGAACCCAGACCTTCCCAACTTCCAGGCCTGTCCACTAAGCCTTGCTGCTTCTCATATAGACTCGATAGACGTGTTCCCTACCCGCAACAAGTTTACCGTCTAGAGGTTTAGGATGCAGATTGTGTGCACCCCAGTGCTTACTGTGTTGCAAGCATTGTGCAGACCACTGGAGTTTGGACACCAACCCTAACCCACTGGGGCGCTCAGGCTAAGATGGAGGAAGGGCGGGTAGCTGATCTCCATTTTACAGATGAGGGAACTGAGGCCCAGAAAGGTTAAGTGGCACAGCACAGCTCTTTCTATCACTAGGCCACACTCCTCTGGGGAGTGGCTGCAGGCAAGATCTAGGCCCCTCTCGTGGTTTCTGAGTCATGTCCTGCTTGGCTCTGGGGAAGAGGGGCCGTTTCTACAGCCGTCAGCAGAGCAGGTCCCACCCTCTGCTGCTTCCTCCTCCTCTCTGGGGCCCAATCCACTGGTTGGAGAGATGCCATCCCACTCCCTGGCAGAGACCACCCCAGGCACTACAAAGGTTTTATTTAGGGAAGGAGCTGACCTGGAAGTGGTGGGGCAAGGGAGGAGAGGGAACACTTAATAAAGGTGTTGTGAATCGCACCTACTGGACCTGGAAGTGACCTCATATTTCCTCCCATCCAATACAGCACGCGTGAACTTATTTACACTCTCTTTAGCCCTTCTGTATATATGTCCATATAGAAGCAGCGTGGTCAACTGGATAGAGCACTGGTCTGGGGGTCAGAAGGACCTGGGTTCTAATCCCGGTGCCGCCACCAGTCTGCCGTGAGACCTTGGGCAAATCGTTTCACTCCTCTGTGCCTCTGTTACCTCGTCTGTGAAATGGGGATTAAAACTGTGAGCCCCTTGTGGGACAGGAGCTCTGTGTCCAACCTAGTCACCTTGTGTCTCCCCCAGCACTCAGTACAGTGCCTGGCACGTAGTAAGCACTTAACAAATACCGCAATTATTATTATTTATTATGTCCACTTGTAGGCATGGAACGTGACACTTTGCTATTCTGCATTTCCCAAGTGCATAGAAAGGAGCACTGCACCAAGTGGGTGCTCAATAAATGCTACTAATATTACTACTAAAGTGCTCTGCACACAGTAAGCTCTTAATCAATCGTATTTATTGAGTGCTTACTGTGTGCAGAGCACTGGACTAAGCGCTTGGGAAGTACAAGTTGGCAACATTAATCAATCAATCAATGGCATTTATTGAGAGCTCACTATGTGTACAGCATTGTACTAAGAGCTTGGGAGAGAACAAGAGAATTAATGGACATGTTCCCTGCCCAAAATGAGAATACTATCCCTGCTCCCAAAGGTTTAGACATTTTCAGTACATTGGATCCCACGCAGCAAAGAGAACCTTCCGCTGAGAAGCCTGCCCTGATTACTGAAAGGTGATGGGGTGGAGACAAGGGGTACACATCTGACAATCCTTCACCCTGCTTCATCTCCATTTTAAAAACAAAAACCGAGAATAGAAATTCTAATGAGTGTGTGTGTGTCTGTGTGTGAGTGTTCAATAGCCACCATCTCATTATCCACCAAGTGATGTTACTCTAAAATATGCTTGCATTGTGTAAGGTTGTATCACATGGTACATTAACAAAACAGATCTGCATCCCTTTCTGGTCATTTATTTTTATTGTCTGTCTTCCTGGCTAGACAGGAAGCCAGGGATCGCATTCATTCATTCAATTGTATTTATTGAGCGCTTACTATGTGCAGAGCAATGTACTAAGTTCTTGGGAAGCCGGCAACATATAGAGACGGTCCCTACCCAACAACAGGCTCACAGTCTAGAAAGGGGGGACAGACAACAAAACAAAACACAACTGTACTGTACTCTCCCAAGCATATAGAGGAGTGCTCTGCACAGTAAGTGCTTAATAAATCACTGATTAATCGATTATAAATTAGGATTGGTTTCAGAACCACCCCTCTATAAGATGAGCCCAGACTGAGCCCCTTCCTTCCTCTCCCCCTCGCCCCCCTCTCCATCCCCCCATCTTACCTCCTTCCCTTCCCCACAGCACCTGTATATATGTATATATGGTTGTACATATTTATTACTCTATCTTACTTGTACATATCTATTCTATTTATTTTATTTTGTTAGTATGTTTGGTTTTGTTCTCTGTCTCCCCCCTTTTAGACTGTGAGCCCACTGTTGGGTAGGGACTGTCTCTATATGTTGCCAACTTGTACTTCCCAAGCGCTTAGTACAGTGCTCTGCACATAGTAAGCGCTCAATAAATACGATTGATGATGATGATGATGATGATGATGAGTGAGCACACCGTGGACATCCTATCCCGCCCCTGGCCTGCCCTGCTGCCTGGTGTTCCCTTTCCTCCAGTGTTGTCTTTTTACGCCTGATCTCCACCGACAGCCCCCTCCACTTTCCCAGCCCCCATAACTGACCTGGCTTTTTTCTATTTTATTTTCAATTTAGCGGCACCACTGCCACCACCTCCCCTTCTGCCTTTCCCCTTTCCTGTCTTGCGGCCTTGTTTCCCCACGTTGGCCAGAGCCACAGAGAGGGGGACAGGGTAGGACTGGGAGGGTGGGGGGAAGTAATGCTTCCCTCCCAGGCCTCCCTACTCATCCACCTGGTTCTGGCAGCATCTAAGCGTAGCATTTGGGTCAGGTGAACATACGCTGTAGTAAATGGTTAATCTGATCAGTTGTATCTCTGTCAGGCATAACCCAGGCTACACCTTTCTGTGATCTCCTTGAAGGACTGTACTTCACCTTCAGTAGTTTTGACAAATAGAAAGCATTTAAATCAAAGAGAATAGGTAATTGAAAGCTTTGAAAAATTTCCAGCTTTGACAAATAAAGGGCCAAATTTATGTCCAGATGGAAACTGGGGTCATGTCTTGGCATATCATCAGGAAGTTAGAGGATCCCGGGGCCCTTATTATTAATAATAATAATGGTATTTAATAAGCGCTTACTATGTGCCAGGCACTGTTTTAAGTGCTGGGGTAGATACAAGGTAATCAGGTTGTCCCACGTGGGGCTCACAGTCTTAACTCCCATTTTACAGATGAAGTAACTGAGGCACAGAGAAGTGAAGTGACTTGCCCAGGGTCACACATCTGACAGGTGGCAGAGCCAGGATTAGAACCCATGACCTCTAACTCCCAAGCCCGGGCTCTTTCCACTAAACCATGCTGCTTCTCAAAATATTACATGACAGGCCCTAGTGAGATACAAACTCACGACCCCTGGTTACGAGACCAGTGCTCTCACCCCTGAGCTACGGAGCTTAGTGATACTAAAGACCCCTCTGATAGGAAGAGAGAAAGAAGAATTCACTGATGCTGGGGATACGGGAACCATGACACATCCTGGAATATATTGTGAACAGTGAATTCTGAGGCCAATGAGATTTTTCATAAGAAATCAGGTGTCTGGTTATATGGCCATCAGATCATAAGGTAATAGCTTTTTGTGAGCTACTTCAGGGTCATGACACTAGCCTGCTTCAAACGGATGGCATGAAATGGCAATTTCCTGTCCTTCGATGTGACACATCTTCTCCTTTGAGCATTTACCACCCTTCCCCGCTTCTCTGGGTCCCTGCCCCTTCTGCACACCTATGCCGCTTGCCAGCACAGGCGCCTTCTCCGCTCAGGGCGAAACCAACGGGCGATTGATTCCCTTCCTCCTCGGCCCAGAGAATAGCTCTGCCATGGCTCTGTCTCCCCCTTCTAGACTGTGAGCCCACTGCTGGGTTGGGACCGTCTCTATATGTTGCCAACTTGGACTTCCCAAGCGCTTAGTACAGTGCTCTGCACACAGTAAGCGCTCAATAAATACAATTGAATGAATGAATGAATGAATGAATGGTCCAAAAGGGGCCAAGGCTAAAGCCTGAGGTGAAATTGAGCCAGACATTTCAGTAAGTGGCTCCAGAATAACAAGTCGTCAATAGGGTGTTCTGGTGTGAATTATTAGATGGGTCTTGCCTCGTTCCACTGCCGTGGTTCCTACCGTTGAGTTCCACGGTCGCTCTGCCCGGTCAGAGGAACGCAAAGGCTCCAGGGCAAGTGGGGGAACAGGTGCAGAAATCCCCATGAGGTTCCCCCGGTTTTAACAAAGTTTAGGCACCAGCAGAGCTCTCCCTGCTACCTGGGGTGTAGGGTGGCATGCATGGTTCTGTGTGTGGCCCATGGCCTGAGCTGCCAACCACATGGCCTACCCTCACAGAGCGCCCAGCATGGCTGAGGGGGCCCTTGAACCGGTCAACCCCTTCCCCATCTTCCCGCCCTCCATAACCCCTGCCGTGCTGCTAATTCATTCATTCATTCATTCATTCAATCGTATTTATTGAGCGCTTACTGTGTGCAGAGCACTGTCCTAAGCGATTGGGAAGTACAAGTTGGCAACATATAGAGACGGTCCCTACCCAGCAGTGGGCTCACAGTCTAGAAGGGGGAGACAGAGAACAAAACAAAACATATTAACAAAATAAAATAAATAGAATAAATATGTACAAATAAAATAGAGTAATAAATACGTACAAACATATATACATATATACAGGTGCTGTGGGGAGGGGAACGAGGGTTAAGTTATTCTTAAATTCTTGTCTCCTCCACGACACTGCCCAAAGTGGTACAAGAAGGGACGCAGTAACGAACTTTTACCTCCCTTCATTATGTCTGTTATGCTGCATTCTCCCTAGCACTTAGTACAGTGCTCTCGGCCCACAGAAGGAGCTCAATAAATACGACTGGCTGAATGAAGGCCTCGGGTTTCTAAATCTCATCGGGTGTCAACATTATTTTTCCCATTTTACAGGGCTAAGAGAAGGGCACCACGTGTAAAACGGTAACAGGGTTAGAGAACAGAATCCAGATTCCCCAACTCCAGCCCAATTCCTCAATCCCCAGAGGAAGGGAGTTTTTATAACTATCATAAAAACTTCTTTATGAGGCTCCAGGCATGGCATTTTCTTGCACAGCATGCCCCATGGCTCTCCTTGCATACCCAATTCCACTTTTCCCTTTCCTGTTGCTTCCAGTATCCTATGTAGCCTAAGGCTACATAGTACAGTGCTCTGCACTGTAAGCGTTCAATACCTACAATTGAATGAACCGAATGAATCTACCCCATGAAACATCCCTGCGTCTGAAAGGCCCAAAGAAGAACAAATTCATTCGTGTTCATACTAATAGCATGGTGAGAGGAGTGCAGAGCAAGGGAAGGGGTCGGATTGCCCCCACGGCAATGGCATCCAGTGCCAACTGCCCCTGGCGCTGCTGGAGGCAGCGGGAAGGGAAGTCCGCTCTCTGACCCCGTTGCTCAACACCAACCAGTGGCATCCGCTGTTCAAATGCAGGAAGCAGTGTGGATCAGTGGATAGAGCACGGGCCCGGGAGTCCCAGGGCCCGAGTTCTAATCCCGACTCGGCCACTTGTCTGCTGTGTGACCTGGGGCAAGTCACTTAACTTCTCCGGGCCTCCGTTACCTCATGTATAAAATGGAGATTGAGACTGTGAGCCCCATGTGGGATATGGACTGTGTCCAACCAGCTTAGTTTGTATCTGCCCCAGTACAAGCTTAGTACAGTGCCGGGCACATAATAAGCGCTTAGCAAATGCCATTAAAATCATCATCATCATCATCAATCGTATTTATTGAGCGCTTACTATGTGCAGAGCACTGTACTAAGCGCTTGGGAAGTACAAATTGGCAACACATAGAGACAGTCCCTACCCAACAGTGGGCTCACAGTCTAAAAGGGGGAGACAGAGAACAAAACCAAACATACTAACAACATAAAATAAACAGAATAGATATGTACAAATAAAATAAATAAATAGAGTAATAAATATGTACAAACATATATACATATACACAGGTGCTGTGGGGAAGGGAAGGACGTAAGATGGGGGGATGGAGAGGGGGACGAGGGGGGAGAGGAAGGAAGGGGCTCAGTCTGGGAAGGCCTCCTGGAGGAGGTGAGCTCTCAGCAGGGCCTTGAAGGGAGGAAGAGAGCTAGCTTGGCGGATGGGCAGAGGGAGGGCATTCCAGGCCCGGGGGATGACGTGGGCCGGGGGTCGATGGCGGGACAGGCGAGAGCGAGGTACAGTGAGGAGATTAGTGGTGGAGGAGCGGAGGGTGCGGGCTGGGCTGGAGAAGGAGAGAAGGGAGGTGAGGTAGGAGGGGGCGAGGTGATGGACAGCCTTGAAGCCGAGGGTGAGGAGTTTCTGCCTGATGCGCAGATTGATTGGTAGCCACTGGAGATTTTTGAGGAGGGGAGTGATATGTCCAGAGCGTTTCTGGACAAAGATAATCCAGGCCGCAGCATGAAGTATGGATTGAAGTGGAGAGAGACACGAGGATGGGAGATCAGAGAGAAGGCTGATGCAGTAGTCCAGACGGGATAGGATGAGAGCTTGAATGAGCAGGGTAGCGGTTGGGATGGAGAGGAAGGGGCAGATCTTGGCAAATAATAATAATAATGTTGGTATTTATTAAGCGCTTACTATGTGCAAAGCACTGTTCTAAGCACTGGGGTAGATACAAGGTAATCAGGTTGTCCCACGTAGGGCTCACAGTCTTCATCCCCATTTTACAGAAGATGGAACTGAGGCCCAGAGAAGTTAAGTGACTTGCCCAAAGTCACACAGCTGACAAGTGGTGGAGCCAGGATTTGAACCCACGACCTCTGACTCCAAAGCCCAGGCTCTTTCCACTGAGCCACGCTGCTTCTCTAAAAGAAAACAATGCCTGGGTGAACCATTAAGAAAAAACCCAAAAACCTATTTCACCCCTGCCTACAGCCCTGTACAGTCCCAGCAACCCTGCTTCCACTCACTGCCGCTCGGCTTGTCCTCGTGGCTGTTGTGCAGGTGGGTGGTTTCGGTGCTGGGCTCATCGGTTTGGGGGCTGGTGACCCCAGGGATCCGGGGCAGGTCCCGGGGGGGTGTTTTGGCCACGGGGGAGTTGCGGCACCCCATCAGAAACTTGCGGTCGTAGATGATCCTGGTACCTAAAAGGAGCACAGGTTCCATTAGGCAAGGGAATTCACGCTGGCTGGACCTTGCACCGGAGGAAAGAAGTGAGCTCCTCTGAGATGGAAACAGCAGGGCGCTCCGGTACATCGACAGGTCGGGAGGTACCTGCCACCCAAGATCCACTCCCTACCCGAGGTCCTGGGCATCGCTTTGACACCTAAGGGGCAGGAGCCACTAACACAAGGTCATCACCTGGCTGTGTCAGCTCAGTGTCTCTGTGCCCTGTGGTATTTTCCTGGACCCGTACCCTTTAACCACTGGATATTCACCCCATCCTCAACCCCTCAGCATTTATGTACACAACCAGACTTTATTTTAATGTCTATCTCCCCTTTTAGACTGTATGTTCCCTTGTGAGCAGGGAAAAAGTCCACCAACTCTGCTGGACTGATCTCTCCCAAGCATTAGCTCAATGCCCCGCGCTCAGTAAATACCACTGATTGATTCCTCTCAGCTTCTACATGCAGCGGCTGGACCTTCTAAAAATTCCTTGATGCCTTTGGGCCTAATCCCTGGTTTCAGGTCAGTAATCCCCTATCACCATAACTGCTTTATAAAGCTCGAAGCAAGACATTTTAATTAATTTATTCCTCCAAGGCAGTGTATTTTTCTTCTTTTTTTTATTGTATTTGTTAAGCCCTTATTATGTGTGAACTAAGCGACGGGATAGATACGAGCTCTCAACCCCACAGCACTTAATTACATATCTTTAAATTATATATTGTCATTTACTTGTTTATATTAACGTCTGTCTCCCCGTCTAGACTGTAAGCTAGTTATGGGCTGGGAAATTGTCTGTTAACTCTGTTGCACTGTACTCTCCCAGGTGCTTCGTACAGTACTCTGCTCACAGTAAGCACTCAGTAAATGCCATTAATGATGATGACGATACAAGCTAACCAGGTTGGACACAGCCCACGATCCACATGGGGCTCACAGTCTTAATCCCCATTTTCTACGAGGTTGACCGAGGCACAGAGAAGTGAAGTGACTTGACCAAGGTCACACAGCAGACGAGTGGCGGAGCCAGGATTAGAACCAGAGCCTTCGGACTCCCAGGCACGAGTTCTATTCACTAGGCCACACTCCTTCTCTCGCCCAATACTGTTCGGCCCATTTTACGGACAGGAATTAGAAGTCTCAGCCCTGGAGTTTTCTTTCGGTTGATGAGGCTCAGAATCATTCCTTCACCCCTCACAGTCCCATCTGCTTATTCAAGAGCATCTCTTCCAGCAGGGCCCCTTTCCCCATTCCATTTCCTTCCCTTCAGCTGCTGACAATCTTGGTGGTGTTAAAAAGGCCCCTCCTCTGAATCACAAGGCTGTTTTCCTGTTGGTTTCTTTTACAGTAGGGTCCCCCCCACCTTCTGAGGGGCAATCATCTAAAAAGGACTCTGGAAGGGGCCAGAGTTCAGCCGGCACTGGCTCTTTGCTGAATTCAAATCTCTTTAAAATGATACAGTCTTAAAGACTCAATGCCAACAGAGGCGGTAGGGCTGAAATCTAATCAGATTTGCCAGGGTGAAAAAGGAGGGCTTGTCCCGTGTCCAGAAAAGGCAGCGGACAGGGAGTTCAGTCACAGGGGAAAGAGAGGAAGATACAAAGCCATCTCTGAGTGAGTTCCTTGGACGTGCATGTGGTATATAGTTGAGGAAGAGAAGGTAAGGTGGGGGAGAGTATTGGACAGGAAGGACAGAGAGAATGGGCTGTGTATAAACTATCTCGCCATTGAAAAATCTTCCTTCTCATCACTGATATTTAATGAGAACCTAATGTGTGCAGAGTGCTATACGAGGTGTTTGGGAATCTCCAAGAGAACGTTCTTGGGCCTCAGTTTCTCCCCTTTGTCAAACAGGGTGAGCATTCATTAATCTTTCCCCTACAAGGTTGCTGCCAGGGAATGCGACTGATCCCAGTGGCAGCAATGGGATGGTGTGAGGAGCCCATTCCCTGCAGAGCACAATAAACGTCCCACCCCTAATCAATCAATCAATCAATCGTATTTATTGAGCGCTTACTGTGTACAGAGCACTGTATTAAGCGCTTGGGAAGTACAAGTTGGCAACATATAGAGACAGTCCCTACCCAACAGTGGGCTCAGTCTAAAAGACCAATACATCTACCACCCTGCTCTGTGCCCTGTAGAGAGAGGCTACAAGCAGCAGCAAGTAGTGAGAGGCAGCGTAGCCTAATGGAAAGAGCTCGGGCCTGGGAGCCAGAGGACTTGTAATTCTGTTGTACTGTACTCTCCCATCATCATCATCATCAATCGTATTTATTGAGCGCTTACTATATGCAGAGCACTGTACTAAGCGCTTGGGAAATACAAATTGGCAACATATAGAGACGGTCCCTACCCAACAGTGGGCTCACAGTCTAAAAGGGGGAGACAGAGAACAAAACCAAACATACTAACAAAATAAAATAAATAAAAACCCAAGCGCCTAGTACAATGCTCTTTACCTAGTAAGCACCCTGTAACTACCATTGATTGATTGAAACCCTCAAACTCCCTTCCAGGTGAATGTCTCAGCTCTGGTCTGCAATATACACACAGTGAAATGAGTTCCAAACAAATCCCTTTACAGCAGCCTAACAACTTACCCTTACCCTTGAGAAGCGGTGTGGCTTAGCAGGAAAAGCAAGGGCTTGGGAGTCAAAAGGACCTGGGTTCTAATCCCAGCTCCACCACTTGTCTGCTGTGGGACCTTGGAAGTCACTTAATTTCTCTTTGCCTCAGTTTCCCCATCTGTAAAATGAGGATTAAATCCCACTCCATCCTACCAAGACTGTGAGCCCCATGTGGGACAGGGACTGTGTCCATATTGATAACCTTATATCTAGCCCTTTTATCTGCTATGCAACCTTGGATAAGTCGCTTCACTTCTATGTGCCTCATTTACCTCATCTGCAAAATGGGCATTAAGACTGTGTGTGAGCCCCATGGAGGGCAAGGACTGTGTCCACCCGATTTGCTTGTACCCACCCCAGGGTCTGCTTAACAAATACTATTATTATTATTACCCTTGTACTTAGAACAGTGCTTGCCACATAGTGCTTAAAAAATACCATAGCTAATTAATAATTTCACACTCATCAATCCAGCCTCAGCCTCCTGCCCAGACATCCATCTCTAGTCGTTGCAACCCAACAAAAGTTGGTAGGGGTGTGTATCTGGACTGAGGAATGAGCCATGCTTTACTGAAGATGTAAAACACAGAAGCACTGCGGCCTAGAGAATAGATCACGGGCCTGGGAGCCAGAAGGACCTGGGTTCTAATCTCAGCTCCATCACACGTCTGCTGTGTGACCTTGGGCAAGTCACTTCTCTTCTCTGTGCCTCAATTACCTCATCAGTAAAATGGGGATTAAGACTGTGAGCCTCATGTGGGACAGGGACTGTGTCCAACCTGATTTGCTTGTATCCACCCCAGCGCTTCGTATAGCGCCTGGCATATAGTAAGCGCTGAACAAATTCCACAGTTATGTCACAACTGCTAAAGAAAATGAAAAATCACCTTGTCACTGCGTGGTGTTCAGACCCCAAGCTGGTTTTATTTTTGAAGTTGCAATGTAGGTCCACCTCGGCAGGGCTTTTCACTTCGGCCACAGCCTCACATCCACCAATTCGCCAATCGATCGCATTCACTGACTATATCCACCAGCAGCCCTGACTAAAAAATCTTTGCACTTGCCCCTTCATTCATTCATTCAATCGTACTTATTGAGCGCTTACTGTGTGCACAGCACTGTACTAAGCGAGACAGGACCGTGTCGGGGCTGGGCAGTGCCCGGATAGCGACAAGTCCGGCACTATCATGATTCTCCCCAAATCTTCCCCACCCCCTTAATCGAGAACAGCAAGAGTTGGGAGCCATGCCCTGACCCAAAGCACGTGCGGCTTTGCTAGAGGCACAGGGAAGGAAGGAATTCCTAGAACATCTGTACTTGTTTCAGGGGAAGAGGACATTTCGTAATGGGGCTAGGGGAGGTTTGCATTTGTGAGCTCAGTCACGTGCTTGCAAGCAATTACTCACCAAACAAAATACCCCAGACACGTTCAGCACACAGCTCTGGCTGTCCAGAGAAGTACAGCTGGGTAGGAGGGCTTGCAAAGAACATCTCAACAAACACGTACATCAGCATCCACCACGACACAAACTGGGCTGGAAGCACTAGTCAAAGCCTTATTATCCACGTTGGATGGCCGGTTTAAGAGGAGTTCCATTTTGGAACTGAAATTCCACGCAAAGGCAGTGACAAGGGACAATCATTCTGGGGCAAGAGGTTACAAAACACCCTTATTGTCTCTTTTCTCCCCCTTCCCTGCACTCAAAGCTTCGACACAGAGCTCTAAAACCGACTTCGGTGGCCTGGTACTATACTAAGCAGTTCCTTATGGCCACCACCCTCCAACAGGGATGACAAGCAGTGCTGGATTCGGAGTAAAATAATAATTGTGGTATTTTTTAAGTGCTTACGGTGTGCTAAGCACTATCCTAAGTGCTAGGATAGATACATGGTGATCAAGCAAATCATCATCGTCACTCGTATTTATTGAGCACTTACTGTGTGCAGAGCACTGTACTAAGCGCTTGGGAAGTACAAGTTGCCAATATATAGAGACAGTCCCTACCCAATAGTGGGCTCACAGTCTGAAAGGACTGGACACAGTCCCTGTACCTGCCCCTGGCCCAGTCTCAATCCCCATTTTACAGATGAGGGAACTGAGGCACAGAGAAGTGAAGTGACTTGCCTAGAGTCTCGCAGCAGACTAGTGGCGGAGCCGGGATTAGAACCCATGACCTGCTGATTCCCAGGACCGTGCTCTATCCACTATGCCATGCTGCTTCTCTCAATTATGGCATTTGTTAAGCGCTTACTAAGTGCCAGGCACTGTACTGAGTGCTGGGGTGGAAAAAAGCAAATTGGATCGCACACAGCCCCTGTCCCACGTGGGGCTCCCAATCCCAATCCCCATTTTACAGATGAAGGACCTGAGGCCCAGAGAAGTGAAGTGACTTGCGTAAGGTCACATACAGCGGACAAGTGGCAGAGCTGGGATTAGAACTCATGACCTTCTGACTCGCAGGCCTGTGCTCTATCTGCTAAGCCATGCTGCTTAGAGCATGGTGCAGAGGTGATAAGTCCCCTGCCCACAAAGAGCTTCCACTCTAAACCGGGGGGACCCCGTATGGGCGTCTTCAGTGTTTCCAGGGTAAATCCTTCTGGTGTGCTGAAGCTTGGTGTGGCCAGGCCGGGCAGCTGAGCATGGAAGGACCTCCGGAGACCAGCCTTGAGCCTCCACACATCCGCCAAGCTAGCCCTCTTCCTCCCTTCAAAGCCCTACTGAGAGCTCACCTCCTCCAGGAGGCCTTCCTGGACTGAACCCCCTTTTTCCTCTCCTCCTCCCCATCCCCCCATCCCACCTCCTTCCCCTCCCCAGAGCACCTGTATACGTTTGTCCAGATTCACTACTCTATTTATTTTACCTGTACATATTTACTATTCTATTTATTTTGTTAACGATGTACATCTAGCTTGACTTCTATTTATTCTGATGACTTGACACCTGTCCACATGTTTTGTTTTGTTGTCTGTCTCCCCCTTCTAGACTGTGAGCCCGTTGTTGGGTAGGGACCGTCTCTATGTGTTGCCAACTTGTACTTCCCAAGCACTTCGTACAGTGCTCTGCACACAGTAAGCGCTCAATAAATACGATTGAATGAATGAATGGAGTCAGGCACAGTTAAAGCAATGGCCAGCTGGCTGGCGGCTTTTCCTTAGCTGTACCGTAGCCAGTTTAGGTACAGCCCTTGAAAGCATGACATCATGGAATTGTTTTTGCCATCCGGCAGGCACTCAGATCTTCAAAAGAGAAACTCAAAATAGGGCAAAGGAATGAACCCTTCTGGGGTTCACGCTCTTCCACAACTCAGGTGCGTCACCAGAAAAACAAAACAAAACAACTGAGAAGAGGAAGGCAAAGGGGTATCTAGGTGGGCGAGTTTCGTCCCACACGGCATATTTCTGAATTTTAATTCCTAAACAACTCAGAAGTCAGTCCTATTGATTTTCCTTCAAGGAACCTCAGCAATAGGTGTAAATATATATATGTGTGGAGGCAGGCGGGGGAGAGGACGGCAGGAAGGGGTTGGTGGTGAACTATTTATTCAGTGGAAAAGGGAGGAGGAAGTGGGGAAGGTACTTGTCCTACACCTTGCTTTAACTCCATCCCAAATACAAACTCTCAAGGAGAATTTACTTCAAAACTCTCCCTCTCCCCCTCCTATCCCCTCAGGAAACAAAAGGAGGTTCTGAAATGGGCATAGCCTGCTGCCGTTTTCTAGCTTTGTTCCCTCCCGATAGCACACCGACTCGGCTCTCCTTCAACAAGCTCTGTGGGAAAGAAAACACTGTTGAGACAAAGGCACTCAGGGCCAAGGAATCTGCACCCGAGTACTGGACCCAAGGTGCCAGGAATTGATTCTCCAGCCACCAAGAGCCAGTCCACGGGGCGAGAGCCTCCAGGGTACCTGTTCCCAAGCAGTGCTGGCCTCTGTAGAAGGGGAAGCTGTGCCAGTGATGTCGCCAGCCAGCTCCCCGCAAACATCCTGCTCCCTGAACGGGCCAGAAGTTCAAATTAATGCTTCTAAGAGCTCCAACTTCTGGCCTCTCGGCTACGTTTGCCATCGACAGGGCTGGATATCAACAGTACCCTGAAGTTCCCGGTCACTGCAGTGTTTACGGATATTGGTGAACATAACCAATTTTAGTTCGCTTTCATGGACTGTCCATGAATTTACAGATAGTTGGCAACCCTGTGTCTCAGTATCACGATCTACCTTCTGCTGCCACTGCCCTGAGGAAGATGGTCAGACTGACTCCTTGCCCACATGCTCCCTCTGCTCTGAAACTCCCTCCCCTCAGTGTGGCTCAGAGGAAAAAGCCCGGGTTTTGGAGTCAGAGGTCATGGGTTCAAATCCCCGTTCCGCCAATTACCAGCTGTGTGACTTTGGGCAAGTCACTTAACTTCTCTGTGCTTCAGTTCCCTGATCTGTAAAATGGGGACTAAGACTGTGAGCCCCCCCCGTGGGGCAACTTGATCACCTTCTAACCTCTCCAGCACGTAGAACAGTGCTTTGCACATAGTAAGCACTTAATAAATGCCATTATTATTATGTGATCACCCACTGTTCTCCCAACCTTCAAAGCCTATTAAAATCACATTTCCTCCAAGAGCCCTCATTTCCCCTACTCCCTCTCCCTTCTGCATCACCTATGCACTTGATCCATACCTTTAAGCACTTGATATTCACCCCACTCTCAGTCTCACAGCTTTATGTACATGCCCTTAATTTATTTATTCATTTTAATGTCTGTCTCCCCCTCTAGACTGTGAGCTCCTTGTGGTAAGGGAAAGAGTTTACCACCTGTACCCTACCCAGCATGGCTCAGCGGAAAGAGCACGGGCTTGGAAGTCAGAGGTCATGGGTTCTAATTCCAGCTCTGCTACATGACTGCTGTGTGACCTTGGGCAAGTCACTTAACTTCTCTGAGCCTCAGTTACCTCATCTGTAAAATGGGGGTGAAGACTGTGAGCGCCACGTGGGACAACCTGATCACCTCATATCCCCCCTACTGCTTAGAACAGCGCTTTGCACATAGTAAGCGCTTAACAAATGCCATCATTATTATTATTATTGCCCTCCCAAGTGCTTAGAACAGTGCTCTGCACCCGGTAAGTGCTCAATAAATGCCACTGATTGAAGTGGAAAGGTCAGAATCCCCTCCTCAAGGGACAGAAGGCTCATGATACTATCCATCCTCTGCTCTAGGACACAGACACAGTCATGCGGCTCTGAACTTTCTGGTAAACGCCAACTTATAAATATCAGAGTATGTAGCGTCCCTGAGTGCACTCAACAAGTCATTCAGGGTTTCAACAGAAAGTCATCTGAATTTAAAAGGGCCCTTTGCCCCTCTTATCTTCCCAGTCCAACAATATCCAAACCCTCTGGCTCTCAGGAGGAACCACGATGTGGCAGGGAATGGAAGGGAACACTGTATTCGGAGACACCGACCCCGCTTCCCCCTACCAGGTACCTGAACAATGTGCCATCTGATCTCACTTCCCTGGGAAGGGGGGAAAATATTGTGAAGAGGTAAGGGGAAAGAGAGGAGCAATGTCAAGAGATCTGGGGTCTAGTCCCAGTTCTACCACGGTTTTGCCCTTTCCTTTCTCTGATCACCAATTTCCCCCTTTTGCAAAACAAGAAGAATAATCCGTGCTTTTTCAGGGCCACTGAAAAACTTGGCCAAATGAGCTCAGAAAAAAGATGAAAAGTAAATCCAGCAGGCTGCTGCTGAGCCCCTGTAGACTGTAAGCTTGTTGTGGGCAGGGAATGTGTCTGTTTTTGTATTGCACTAGTCTCCCAAATGCTTCGCTCAGTGTTCTGCACACAGTAAGCACTCAATAAATACGATTGAATGAATGAATGAATGAGCCAAACTCTTCTAATAATAATAATGGTATTTGTTAAGCACTTACTATGTGCCAAGCACTGTTCTAAGCACTGTTCTACTGCTTAAGTCATTCCCTGGAAGCAGTAAGGCAATGGCTTCCTCCGGGCCTGAATCTGTGAATGTGCTTTTCCTAAAAATTAACAAGAGTTCACTAGTACTAGGAAAACAATCAAACAATCAATTGTATTTATTGAGAGCTCGCTGTGTGCAGAGCCCTGTACTAAGCGCTTGGGAGAGTACAATATAACAGAGTTGGTAGACATGCAACCTGTCCACAGTGAGTTTACAGTCTAGAGTGGGGAGACAGACATAATATAAATAAATACATTGCAAGTGCTTTAAGAAATGTTGTAGTGCTGAAGAGAAGAACTTTGGCTCTGGTGGAAGACAGTCCATGATAACTTTTCCACGGGAAAGTATGCTTCAACAACTTATGAAACTCCTCCCTCCTTCAGCAAGTACCCAGAAACACGGGGCATGTTTTTGCCATGACATTCTGGCCAAGGGGCAAGCTGGAATACTGCAATGAGTTCTGGCTACAATGCCTCCGCTGCTTCTTATCTCCATTTCCCCTCATCCCTCGAACCCTCAACCCCCTGCTCAGCTTAGCCAGATGTCTTTCATGGCAAGGCCTCCTGAGCAAAAACATCTCATCCACCAAGGCCAAGGCCCACGAACACCTGCAGTACCACTCATGTGACTGAACTGTGATTAACACTGCAGGGAAACTGCCTCTCTTCTCCCTTTCTGCCGGCAGCGGGAAAGGGAGATCAGTGAACAACTCTACTCGTTCTTCCTTGAGAAAATCCTACCCTCCTGAATCACCACTCTGGTCTTGGTAACCCTCAGAAGATCCAGCTCTTCATACTGGGGGCTACAGGGTTCAATCCAAACACAACAGAGTTAAGGGCAGAAGTTTAGCTGGCTTGATTGTACTTGTACTTCCCAAGCGCTTAGTACAATGCTCTGCACACAGTAAGCGCTCAATAAATACGATCGAATGAATGAATGATTGACCGCCTCCCCCCTGCCAACCTGTCCCTGGAGGTCTGAGAAGGGGAAAGAGAAGCCACATCCTCAGGGGCCAAAAAGGAGCCAAGATGTGGCTTTTATAATCACCAAGTTCCCCTGGGCTGGGCAAGGGCCAAGGAATATGAAGCACAGAGCCCAAGAGTGTATGTTGGTCGGGGGACGTAGGGAGTGAAGCCACTGTCCTTGACACCTGGGACAAAAATATTGATTTTGGCTGCGGCAAATATGTTCTACCGTCCTCAGAGAGCCAAAGGAACCCGGCATCGGGCAAGCTAAATAGCAACGAACCGGCCCAAACAGATTGCTTTCTTTCCCACCTCTAGTTGTCATAAGAAGAGGAAGGAATGTGTTTGGACTCCCTCGTCTCCTTTCCACTCAGCGTACCCATACGAGATCTCTAAAAGACTGACCTGTTTTGTTTTAATGGTCTTAAGCACTTACTATGTGCCTGGACTGTACTAAACACTGGGGTAGATACAGGGTAATCAGGTTGGACAGGGTCCTTGTCCCACAAGGGGCTCACAGTCTTAGTCTCCATTTTACAGGTGAGGTAACTGAGGCAGAGAGAAGTTAAGTGATTTGCCCAAGGTCACATAGCAGACGAGTGGCAGAGCCGGAATTAGAACCCGGATCCTCTGACTCCTAGGCCCGTGCTCTATCCATTAGGTCACGCTGCTTCTCTGATAAATAATAATAATGATGATGGCATTTATTAAGCGCTTACTATGTGCAAAGCACTGTTCTAAGCACTGGGGGGATACAAGGTGATCAGGCTGTCCCACGGGGGGCTCAGTCTTAATCCCCATTTTACAGATGAGGCAACTGAGGCCCAGAGAAGTTGTGACTTGCCCAAAGTCACATAGTTGACATGTGGCAGAGCCGGAATTTGAACCCATGACTCCAAAGCCCATGCTCTTTTCACTGAGCCACGCTGAAGACCCACCCCCACCCACTCCAATGCATGCACACGTGCGCACACACACACATTCTACAGCAGAGAAAGGAGTAAGTAACCCTGTAACTTTATAAAATCTTCCTATCATCCCTCCCACTCCTAACTCCCAAGCTGGTGAGACAAGGAGCTTCTTGGCTGCCAAAGCCTGGTAAGGTTTCCAAAGATGGATGCTTAACTCAAGTAACCTTCGAATCCAGTCCTGAAATGACAGTCATGAGAGAAAGGCAGAGTTACATCCATCCTCATTGAAGAGTGAAGGGTCGCAAGGCTCTTGACATGATTTCACAAATTCCTCAAGATGCCTCAGCAGTCTTTAGGCAAAGAGTGGGTGACAGAAACGACAAAAAGCCCTGGAGGAAGTCAGGTTGAATGTGTCTGTTATATTGTACTCTCCCAAGTGCTTAGTTCAGCACTCTGCACACCATAAATGCTCAACAAATATGATTGATGTAACTAATGGCAATCTCCAGGCAGTTCCCCAAATCCCAGACTTTCCAACTTAGGTCTATTAGGTTTCTTGCCCAAATGGGCCTAGGGAAAATAGGTCTCATAATAATAATAATGATAGCATTTATTAAGAGCTTACTATGAGCAAAGCACTGTTCTAAGCACTGGGGAGGTTACATGGTGATCAGGTGGTCCCACGGGGGGCTCACAGTCTTTTACAGATGAGGGAACTGAGGCACAGAGAAAAGTGACTTGCCCAAAGTCACACAGCTGGTAATTGGCAGAGCCGGGATTTGAACCCATGATCTCTGACTCCAAAGCCCACGCTCTTTCGACTCATGCTGCTTATCTTTCTCTGCTTTCCTTGCTTAGGCAGTCTGAGAAGCCCAGGCGGACTTGCAGAAGGATTTACATTTTGGCTCCAACTTTCCAGGTCCTTGGCAACTGATCGCTTCCTAGTGGGGCATGGCCAGCTGCTGCAGGTACAGTCTGAGAAAATAAACATGTGGCCCCTGAACAGAAGCAGTAGCAAGAGCAGCAGCAGTAAAGTGTCTGCCAGGGGATCACACCCCACGGGGCAAGCGTCTCCCCTCTCCCTAAATCCCATTTTGGACCCTGACTCCACAGACATGGACTCCCCCTTGCTCACCTCCCAGGTGCTGAGTAAGCCGGGTTTCCTCCCTACCTCCAGGCTACAGTGGACGGGGGTAGCTAAGACTCTGATTTTAAGGTTTCTTTCTTTCTTTTTTTTTCCTGACCAGTCTGGGGAGGGCAGGGAGGTGGGGAGGAAGGAGGGGTGGGGAGGAGGGGGAAGTGGATGAGCTACAGTAAGTGGTTTCATCATGCAAACCAGCAAGCAGATTTCATCAGCTGCTGGGGCTGGGGGCCACGGCGAGGGCAGTGTGGGAATGCCGTGTTGCCCCGGGACAATGCCTCTGTCCCTGCCATCTGCCCGTCCCCAGACGTTCAGTTTTCGGAACTCTCGAGGCTTAAGATAAAAAAAAAAAAAAAACAAATGGAATTGGGATTCCCTTATTCATTCAGGACTGCGAAAAGGTTCGTTCACCAGCCTCTTTTCATGTCCAAAACCAACTTGAAAGGATTGTGAATTTTGGATCCTGTAAACTCCTACCTAATTGGCACTGTACTCGAGTGCTTTACCTCTGTAGTACGTTTGGTAGATATTAAATAACAGCTCCGCCGCTGAAGCAATGTGACTTGCTAGGGGCACAGAGGAGCCAGGCCTCCAAGAGGAGGCAAATCAATCAATCGATCAAAGGTATTTATTGATCACTTTATGTGCAGAGCACTGTACTAAGCACTCGGAGAGAGCCCAATACGACAGAATTAGCAGAGAGACAACATCTCCCTCCCATCCACCCCAAATCTCTCGAGCAAGAGGAGCTGAATTGAGAGGGAAAAGGGTCCTGGAGTGGGAAAGGAGGAAGGACTATCTTAGAATAACAATAATAATAATAGTGGTATTTGTTAAGCACTTACTAGGTGCCAAGCACTGTTAGAAGCACTGAAGTTCACGAGCCCCTAAGTGAAGAAACTTCTGGGCCCTGAAGGAAGTCACTCCTCCTTAGCTCTCAGTGCCGAGACACAATCACTCAGAGATAAGTGAGCTGTAGGTACTGCCTGAAAACGCTGCTGCATCTTTTAGGTTGGCAACACCCTCAGTTTTGGCCGGGGAACACTCTTAATTGCGGTATTTGTTAAGTGCATACTACACTCCAGGCACTGTACTAAGCAAGATATTTGAGTTGGACACAGTCCCTGTCCTACACGGGGCTCACAGTCTCCACCCCAGCACTTAGCACAGTGATTGGCACATAGTAAGCACTTCACAAATACTATTATTATTATTTGATTTGGAATTTGGGGCGAAGGTGTTTTTTCATCCCTTGCAGAAATTTTGGGAAGGGTGTTCCTCATAGGGGGAATATGAAAGGTACAGCCTTGGGGGAGGGATGGATGAGTAACTGAGTTTGAAGGAAAGGGGAGGGCATTTTAAGGCTACCTTTCTCTCATAAAGTCTATTCAAATGGCTAGCAACTGCTTTAGGATTTCCCTCATTTTCTTTTTCATCAATCAGTAGCATTTATTGAGCACCATCTCTGGGCAGAGCACTGTACTAAGTGCTTAGGAAAAAAACAGTGCCGTCAGTAGGGTGGGCTTGAGAAAAGAGTGTGAGCTGGGTTGTTGTCGGGGAGGAGCGTGGATTAGTAGGGGGAAGAGGATTGATTATTGTCTAGCTTAGAGTCAGTGGTTGGGAGATTCTGCTTGATACAGAAGCCATTGAAGGCTTTTGAGTGTTGAGATGTTTGCGAGACATCTCAGTACAATACTGTACTAGCTGCAAGCTTGGCAGGGTTAAAAGCTTATATATTTACATATATATACGTACACACACACACATATATATATATATATTTGTACATATTTACTACTTTATTTATTTTATCAATGGTGCCCCCTCCTACCTCACCTCCCTTCTCTCCTTCTACAGCCCAGCCCACACCTTCTGCTCCTCAGCCGCTAACCTCCTCCCGTTGCCTGGTTCTCGCCTGTCCCGCCATCAACCCCCGGCCCACGTCCTCTCCCCAGGGTAGGGACGGTCTCTATATGTTGCCAACTTGTACTTCCCAAGCGCTTAGTCCAGTGCTCTGCACAGTAAGAGCTCAATAAATACGATTGAATGAATGAATGAATCATCATCAATCGTATTTATTGAGCGCTTACTATGTGCAGAGCACTGGACTAAGCGCTTGGGAAGTACAAATTGGCAACATCTAGAGACAGTCCCTACCCAACAGTGGGCTCACAGTCTAAAAGGGGGAGACAGAGAACAAAACCAAACATACCAACATATGTTTGTAACTAACTAAATAACTAAATAACTAACATACAAACGTACCAAACCAAACATACTAACAAAATAAAATAAATAGAATGAATGAATAATCCCCATTTTACAGATGAGGAAACAGAGGCAGAGAAGCTTAGTGACTAGCCCGAAGTCACACAGTGGACAAGTGGTGGGGCCGGGATTAGAATCCAGGTCCTCTGACCCCCAGGCCCGTGCTCTTTCTGAGGAGATGGTGATGATCTTTTGGAGTCTGAGCACTGGGAGAGCTCTGTTTGGCTCCTGCCCTCTGTGGCGCCCAATGCTCCCGAACTCCCACCCCAGTGCGGCCACCAACTCCCAGTCTCTGCCTCTGCCATCCACTGTTAATAATCATCGCGGTAGTTGTTGAGCGCTTACTATGTGTCAGGCACTGTCCTAAGAGCTGGGGTGAATACAAGCAAATGGGGTTGGACACAGTCCCCGTCCCATGTGGGGCTCCCAGTTTCAATCCCCATTTTCCAGATGAGGTAACTGAGGCCCGGAGAAGTGAAGTGACTTGCCCGAGTCCACACAGCAGACAAGTGGCAGAGCCGGGATTAGAACCCATGACCCACCGACTCTCAGGACCGAGCCCTAGCTACTAGACCACCTGTCCTAACTTTCAGTGTCCCATCTCAGTAGCCACTGCCTCCCTCTCGACGCCTATTCTCTCCTGGGTCACTGATTCCCCCGTTCTCCCTCTCTGTGATGGCTTCTCCCGGGGTCCGCACCCCCTGGGATCCCCAAACCTGAGCGCCCCGCTGCCCCGGATCCCTGTGTGGCCCAGCTCCAAGCCACCCCCTATATAATAATCATTATTATTATGGTATTTGTTAAGCACTTACTACGTGCCAAGCACTGCGGTAGGTACAAGCTAATCAGGTTGTCCCACGTGGCGCTCACAGTCTTAAACCCTATTTGGCAGATGAGGCAACTGAGGCGCAGAGAAGTGAAGTGGCTTGCCCAAGGTCCCACAGCAGACAACGGGCAGAGCGGGATTAGAACCCACGTCCTCCGACTCCCAAGGCCGTGCCCTTGCCACTATGCCACGCTGCTTATGCGCCCTCCGTGACTCGGGAGTCTCTGCTCCCCTTGGGTCTCCTTCAGCCGACTCCAAGCCCCTTGGGTCTCGGTTTCCCGCTAGAAGCGGCGTGGCTCGGTGGAAAGAGCCCGGGCTTGGGAGTCAGAGGTCGTGGGTTCGAATCCCGACTCCGCCACTTGTCGTCATTTGTGTGACTGGGCAAGTCACAACCTCTCTGGGCCTCAGTTCCCTCACCTGTAAAATGGGGATGAAGGCTGTGAGCCCCACGTGGGACAACCTGATTACCTTGTATCCCCCGCCCCCATCCTTCGGGCTTAGGGCAGTGCTTTGCACATAATAAATGCTTAATAAATGCCATCATCATTATTCTCTGTGCCTCATCTGTCAGATGGGGATGAAGACTGTGAGCCCCAACGTGGGACAACCTGATGACCTCGTATCTACCCCAGAGCTTAGAACAGTGCTTGGCACATAGTAAGCGCTCAATAAATACGATCGATGATGATAGTAAGCGCTTAACCAATACCATCAGCACCTGCTCCCCGTGTCTGTGCAGCCCCCTGGGTCTCGGCAGTCCCTGGGTCTCCCTCAGCTCCCGGGTTTCCCGCATCTCCGAGCCCCCTGGGTCCCGGATCCCCTTGGCCCCACGCCCCTTGTCTCGGTTTCCCGGGTGTCTGAGCCCTTTGGGTCTCGATTTCCCGCGTCTCTGAGCCCCCCGTGCCTCGGTTTCCCGGGTCTCTCCGAGCCCCCCGTGCCTCGGTTTCCCGGGTCTCTCCGAGCCCCCCGTGCCTCGGTTTCCCGGGTCTCTCCGAGCCCCCCGTGCCTCGGTTTCCCGGGTCTCTCCGAGCCCCCCGTGCCTCGGTTTCCCGGGTCTCTCCGAGCCCCTCGTGCCTCGGTTTCCCGTGTTTGAACCCCCCGTGCCTTTCTGAGCTCCCCCGTGCCTCGGTTTCCCGTGTCTCTCTGAGCCCCCCGGGTCTCGGCTTCCCGTGTCTCTGAGCCCCTCGTGCCTCGGTTTCCCGTGTCTCTGAGCCCTTTGGGTCTCGATTTCCCGCGTCTCTGAGCACCTCGGGTCTCAGTTTCCCGAGTCTCTCTGAGCCCCTCGTGCCTCGGTTTCCCGGGTCTCTTTGAGCTCCCCCGTGCCTCGGTTTCCTGGGTATCTCTGAGTCCCTCGTGCCTCGGTTTCCCGTGTTTGAACCCCCCGTGCCTCTCTGAGCCCCTCGTGCCTCGGTTTCCCGGGTCTCTCTGAGTCTCTCGTGCCTCCGTTTCCCGAGTCTCTCCGAGCCCCTCGTGCCTCGGTTTCCCGTGTCCCTCCGAGCCCCTCGTGCCTCCGTTTCCCGAGTCTCTCTGAGCCCCTCGTGCCTCCGTTTCCCGAGTCTCTCCGAGCCCCTCGTGCCTCGGTTTCCCGTGTCCCTCCGAGCCCCTCGTGCCTCCGTTTCCCGAGTCTCTCTGAGCCCCTCGTGCCTCGGTTTTCCGGGTCTCTGAGCCCTTTGGGTCTCGATTTCCCGCGTCTCTGAGCCCCTCGTGCCTCGGTTTTCCGTGTCTCTGAGCCCCCCGTGCCTCGGTTTCCCGGGTCTCTGAGCCCCTCGTGCCTCGATTTTCCGTGTCTCTGAGCCCCTCGTGCCTCGGTTTCCCGTGTTTGAACCCCCCGTGCCTCGGTTTCCCGTGTCTCTCTGAGCCCCCCGTGCCTCGGTTCCCCGGGTCTCTGAGCCCCTCGTGCCTCGCTTTCCCGTCCCTCAGCCCCTCGTGCCTCGATTTCCCGTGTTTGAACCCCCCGTGCCTCGGTTTCCCGTGTCTCTCCGAGCCCCCCGTGCCTCGGTTTCCCGGGTCTCTCTGAGCCCCTCGGGTCTCGGCTTCCCGGGTCTGAGCCCCTCGTGCTCTCGGTTTCCCGGGTCTCTCCGAGCCCCCCGTGCCTCGGTTTCCCGTGTCTCTCCGAGCCCCTCGTGCCTCCGTTTCCCGAGTCTCTCTGAGCCCCTCGTGCCTCGGTTTTCCGGGTCTCTCCGAGCCCCCCGTGCCTCGGTTTCCCGGGTCTCTGAGCCCCCCGTGCCTCGGTTTCCCGTCTCTCAGCCCCTCGTGCCTCGGTTTCCCGTGTCTCTCCGAGCCCCCCGTGCCTCGGTTTTCCGTGTCTCTGAGCCCCTCGTGCCTCGGTTTCCCGAGTCTCTCTGAGCCCCTCGGGTCTCGGCTTCCCATGTCTCTGAGCCCCACGGGTCTCGGTTTCCCGGGTCCCTCTGAGACCACCGTGCCTCGGTTTCCCGGGTCTCTCTGAGCCCCTCGTGCCTCGCTTTCCCGTCTCTCAGCCCCTCGTGCCTCGATTTCCCGTGTCTGAACCCCCCGTGCCTCGGTTTCCCGTGTCTCTCCGAGCCCCCCGTGCCTCGGTTTCCCGTGTCTCTCCGAGCCCCCCGTGCCTCGGTTTCCCGGGTCTCTCTGAGCCCCTCGTGCCTCGGCTTCCCGTGTCTCTGAGCCCCTCGTGCCTCGGTTTCCCGTGTCTCTCTGAGCCCCTCGTGCCTCGGTTTCCCGGGTCTGAGCCCCTCGTGCCTCGCTTTCCCGTCTCTCAGCCCCTCGTGCCTCGGTTTCCCGGGTCTCTCCGAGCCCCCCGTGCCTCGGTTTCCCGGGTGTCTGAGCCCCTCGTGCCTCGGTTTCCCGGGTCTCTCTCAGCCCCTCGTGCCTCGGTTTCCCGGGTCTCTCTGAGCCCCTCGTGCCTCGGTTTCCCGTGTCTCTCCGAGCCCCTCGTGCCTCGGTTTCCCGTGTCTCTCCGAGCCCCCCGTGCCTCGGTTTCCCGAGTCTCTGAGCCCCTCGTGCCTCGCTTTCCCGTCTCTCAGCCCCTCGTGCCTCGATTTCCCGTGTCTGAACCCCCCGTGCCTCGGTTTCCCGTGTCTCTCCGAGCCCCCCGTGCCTCGGTTTCCCGGGTCTGATCCCCCCGTGCCTCGGTTTCCCGGGTGTCCCCCCGACGCCTCGGTTTCCCGGGTGTGGTCCCTCGGGGGTCCCGCGGTGGGTCCCCCTCCCTCCCTCCCTCCCTCCCCCCCCGCCCGCTCCCTCCCGCCCGCCGGCCGGTCTGCCGGTCCCCCGTCCGGCGCTCACCTCCCGGGGTGGTGCTGAAGAGGGTTCCTCCGGGGGTGGTGCTGTAGTCCCCGGGGGGCAGCTGCGCCCCGTCGCTGAGCACCACCCGGCGGGGGGCGGGGATGGCCCGGCTCGGGGTCTGCCCGCAGCTACCGTCGCCGCCGCCCGCGGACATGCTGGACGCCTGTCCCTCCTCCTCCTCCTCCTCCTCCGCGCGGAGCCCGCCGACACCCGAGCCGCTCGCTCTCCGTGCTCGGCTCGGCTCCGATCGGCTCCACTCGACTCTCCGCTCGGCTCCACTCGGCTGCGTCCGGCCCCACTCGACTCCGTTCGGCTCCGTTCGGCCGCGCTGGGCTCCACGCGGCTGCGTTCGGCTCCGTTCGGCCGCGCTCGGCTCCGCTCGGCCGCGCTCGGCCCCACTCGACTCGGTTCGGCTCCACTCGGCTGCGTCCGGCCCCACTCGACTCGGTTCGGCTCCGCTCGGCTGCGTTCGGCCCCACTCGACTCGGTTCGGCTCCGCTCGGCTGCGTTCGGCTCCGTTCGGCCGCGCTCGGCTCCGCTCGGCTGCGTTCGGCCCCACTCGACTCGGTTCGGCTCCGCTCGGCTGCGTTCGGCCCCACTCGACTCGGTTCGGCTCCGCTCGGCTGCGTTCGGCCCCACTCGACTCCGTTCGGCTCCGTTCGACTCCGTTCGGCTCCACTCGGCCGCGCTCGGCCCCACTCGGCCGCGTTCGGCTCCGTTCGGCTCCGCCCCCCACCCCCCTTCCGCTGTGGCTGCGCGCGGCCTCCTGGGATTTGTAGTCCCGCTCCCCCCACCCTCGGTCAAGCTGGCCCATTCCCTGCCCACAGCTACCTTGCAGTCTAGAAGGGGGGAGACAGACATCAATACAAATCAATAAAATTACAGTTCATTCATTCACTCAATCGTATTTATTGAGCGCTTATTGTGCGCACTTATAAGTATTGTGGCAACACTTATATGTTGCCAATTGGTACTTCCCAAGCGCTTAGTACAGTGCTCTGCACATAGTAAGCGCTCAATAAATACGATTGATGATGATGCAGAGCACTGTGCTAAGCGCTTGGGAGGTCCGAGTTGGCAACACATAGAGATGGTCCCTACCCAACAACGGGCTCACGGTCTAGATGGGGGGGACGGACAACAAAACAAAACATGTGGACAGGTGTCAAGTCACCAGAAAAAATTGAAATAAAAAGCTAGATGCACATCATTAACGAAATAGAATGGTAAATATGTACAAGTAAAATAAATAGAGTAATAAATCTGTACAAACGTATATACAGGTGCTGTGGGGAGGGGAAGGAGGTACGGTGGGGGGGATAGGGAGGAGAAGAAAAAGGGGGCTCAGTCTGGGAAGGCCTCCCGGAGGAGGTGAGCTCTCAGTAGGGCTTGGAAGAGGGTTAGCTTGATGGATGTGCGGAGGGAGGGCAGTCCAGGCCAGGGGGAAGACGTGGGCCGGGGGTCGACGGTGGGACAGGCGAGAACGAGGCCTAACGGTGAGGAGATGAGCAGCGGAGGAGCGGAGGGTGCGGGCTGGGTTGGAGAAGGAGAAAAGGGAGGCGAGGTAGGAGGGAGTGAGGTGATGGACAGCCTTGAAGCCAAGAGTGAGGAGTTTTTGCTTGATGCGTAGGTTGACCGGTAGCCACTGGAGATTTTTGAGGAGGAGAGTAACATGCCCAGAGCGTTTCTGCACAGAGATGATCCGGGCAGCGGCGTACAGTTATGTACATAAGTGCTGTGGGGCTGTGGGGCTGGGGGGCAGGGGGGCGGTAGATGAGCAAAGGGAGCAAGTCAGGGGGATGCAGAAGGGAGTGGGAGATGGGAAAAGTAGGGCTTAGTCAGGGAAGGCCTTTGGGGGAGATAAGGCTTTGAATGGGGGGGGGAGTAACTTTCTGTCGGATTTGAGGAGGGAGGGCATTCCAGGCCAGAGGCAGGATCGGGGCTAGAGGTCGGAGGCACAGTGAGAAGGTTAGCACTAGAGGAGAGAAGTGTGCAGGCTGGATTGTAGGAGGAGCGAAGTGAGGTGAGGTGGGGTGGGGGTGAGGGGGGTGAGGTGATGGAGTGCTTTAAAGCAATGGTGAGATTTTTTTTTTTTTTTTTTATATAGAGGTGGATGGGCAACCACTGGAGTTTTTGAGGAGGAGGTGACGTGTCCGGAACATTTTTGTAGAAAAATTATCCAGGCAGCAGAGTTAAGTATAGACTGGAGTGGGGAGAGACAGGAGGCTGGGAGGTCAGCAGGGAAGCTGATGCGGTAATCCAGGTGGGATAGGATGAGTGATTGTATTAACATGGTGGCAGTTTGGATGGAGGGGAAGGGGCGGATTTTAGCGATGCTGTGAAGGTGGGACTGACAGGATTTGGTGACGAATTGAATATGTGGATTGAGTGAGAGAGAGGAGACGAGGATGATTCATTCATTCATTCAGTTGTATTTATTGAGCGCTTACTGTGTGCAGAGCACTGCGCTAAGCGCTTGGGAAGTACAAGTTGGCAACACATAGAGACGGTCCCTACCCAACAACGGGCTCACCGTCTAGAAGATGATGCCAACTCACTATATCCAGAGCTTTGTACTAAGCGTTTGGGGGAGTAAGTTACAACAGAATCGGTCCTTTCCACCCTTCTCTTCCTTCCACTTTTCCTCCAGGCACACACCCTCGGGAAAGCAGTTGGGGGTGGGATCCAGAATTTGTAGGCCTTGGGTCACTGGGCAAGAGCCTGCCAGAAGGTGTACTTTTAGCTAAGATTCTCTTTATAATAGTAATATAATAATAATGGCATTTGTTAAATGCTTACTATGTGCAAAGCACTGTTCTAAGCGCTGGGGGATTACAAGGTGATCAGGTTGTCCCACGTGGGGCTCACAGTCTTAATCCCCATTTTACAGATGAGGTGACTGAGGCTCCGAGAAGTGAAGTGACTTGCCCAAGGTCACACAGCAGACATGTGGTGGAGTCGGGATTCGAACCCATGACCTCTGACTCCAAAGCCCGGGCTCTTATCACCGAGCCACGCTGCTTCTCTCCTATCTCTCCTTATCTCCTATCCAGTGCTGCAGCACCCTGAGAGAGGGAAGGAGGGAGGGAGGGTTTCCTGGGAAGATTAGCAGGTGGAGAGTCAGGGTCGGGATCCAGAGCAGTCAGTTACTGGGATGATTTGGTATCTGGGCTGCTATCTGGGGAGAATGAGAGAAGAGATGAGGCAAAGCGAGTGGTTGTGAAAAGACCCAGATGTGTCCTTCCTCCTCCCCTTGCGGGCCCTTGTTTTTATTATGGAATATCTCAGGTATCGGTGACTCCTGGCAAACATGCTGGGAATTGCTGCGTGATCCACGGCACTTTCTAGCGCCACAGTTTCTGGGTCCCCAGTTCTGCGGCTCTTCCCAGGGAAGCAGCTTGGCCTAGTGGCTAGAGCGTGGGGCTGGGAGTCAGAAGGACCTGGGGGCTAAACCCAGCTGTGCCACTTGTCTGCTGTGTGGCCATGGGCAAGTCACCCCCTCCTACCTCACCTCCCTTCTCTCCTTCTCCAGCCCAGCCCGCACCCTCCGCTCCTCTGCCGCTAACCTCCTCCCTGTGCCTCCTTCTCGCCTGTCCCACCATCGACCCCCAGGCCCACGTCCTTCCCCTGGCCCGGAATGCCCACCCTCCACACATCTGCCAAACGAGCTCTCTTCCTCCTCCAAAGCCCTACTGAGAGCTCACCTCCTCCAGGAGGCCTTCCCAGACTGAGCCCCCTTTTTCCTCTCCTCCTCCCCATCCGCCCCCCCACCCTATCCCCTTCCCCTCCCCACAGCACTTGTATATATTTGTACAGATTTATTACTCTATTTATTTTACTTGTACATATTTACTACTCTATTTTGTTAATGATGTGCATATAGCTGTAACTCTATTTATTCTGACGGTTTTGACACCCGTCTACATGTTTTGTTTTGTTGTCTGTCTCCCCCTTCTAGACCGTGAGCTCGTTGTTGGGTAGGGACCGTCTCTATATGTTGCCGACTTGTACTTCCCGAGCGCTTAGTACAGTGCTCTGCACACAGTAAGCGCCCAATAAATTCGATGGAATGAATGAATGAACTTCACTTCTCAGCGCTTCAGTTACCTTATCTGTAAATTGGTGATTAAGACTGTGAGCTCCATGGGGGACAGGGCCTGTGTCCAACCCAATTTGCTTGCATCCACCCCAGTGCATAGTAGAGTGCCTGACACACTAAGCACTTAACAAATACTATTCTTTTCCCTGTCCACTCCTGCTTTGATCGGGACATGAGAACTCTAGCCCAGGAAGCAAGAGAGCAGCATGAGAGCCCCCGGGTGCAGAGATGCCCTGATATCAAAACTGGAGCCATCACCTACTGGCTAACCCAAGGGACCTACCCTAAAATGGTAAAGTTAGTGCCTGTCCTAGACTGTCAAGGGCCAAGGCCTGCTTGCATCAGGTCCTACAAAGCACATTCATTCATTCAATCGTATTTATTGAGCGCTTACTGTGTGCAGAGCACCATACTAAGTGCTTGGGAAGTACAAATTGGCAACATATAGAGACGGTCCCTACCCAAAAACGGGCTCACAGTCTAGACGGGGGAGACAGACAAAAATAAAAAACAAGTTTCCAGGTGTCAATACCATCAGAATAAATGGAATTATAGCTATATACACATCATTAAGAAAATAAATAGAGTAATAAATATGTACAAATATATGCACTTGCTGTCGGGAGGGGAAGGGGGTAGGGCAGAGGGAGGGAGGGGAGGTGATGGGGAGGAGACGAAAAAGGGGGGCTCAGTCTGGGAAGGCCTCCTGAAGAAGGGGAGCTCTCAGTAGGGCTTTGAAGGGAGGAAGAGAGCTAGCTTGGCGGATGGGCAGAGGGAGGCCAGTCCAGCCAGGGGAAGGACGTGGGCCGGGGGTCGATGGCAGGACAGGCGAGAACGAGGTACGGTGAGGAGATTGGCGGCGGAGGAGCGGAGGGTGCGGGCTGGGCTGTAGGACGAGAGAAGGGAGGTGAGGTAGGAGGGGATGGAGAGCTTAGAAGCTGAGAGTGAGGGGCTTACTTACTGTCACTTACTGAATGGGAAGCCACGTAGCCGAGTGGATAGAGCATGGGCCTGGGAATCAGCCGACCTGGATTTTAATTCCGGCGCCACCTTGGGCAAGCCACTTCACTTCTCTGAGCCTCCGTTATCTCATCTGTAAAATGGGGATTAAGACTGTGAGCCCCATGCGGGACATGGACTCCATCCAACCAGATCAGCTTGTATCTACTGCATTGATTCATTCAATCGTATTTATTCTTTCATTCATTCATTCAATCATATTTATTGAGCGCTTACTGTGTGCAGAGCACTGTACTAAGCACTTGGGAAGTACAAATTGGCAACATATACAGTCCCTACCCAACAGTGGGCTCACAGTCTAAAAGGGGAAGACAGAGAACAAAACCAAACATACTAACAGAATAAAATAAATAGAATAGATATGTACAAGTAAAATAAATAAATAAATAGAGTAATAAATATGTACAAACATCTATACATATATACAGGTGCTGTGGGGAAGGGAAGGAGGTAAGAAGGGGGGGATGGAGAGGGGGAGAGCAGAGCACTGTACTAAGCGCTTGGGAAGTACAAATTGGCAACATATAGAGACGGTCCCTACCCAACAACGGGTTCAGCGTTCAGTACACTGATTGGCACATGGTAAGCATTTTTTTTAAATGAGGTTAGCTTTTTCAATGTTCCCCTGACCCCTCTGGAATGATGACATCTTGTGCTATCTATGTTTCTCTAAGGTTTTCAGAACACTAACAACCCATTCTCCTTCAGCCTTAGAACATCCATTTCATGACTGTGAGCCCACTCTTGGGTAGGGACTGTCTCCATATGTTGCCAACTTGTACTTCCCAAGCACTTAGTACAGTGCTCTGCACAAAGTAAGCGCTCAATAAATACGATTGATTGATTGATTGATAAGGGCTTTCTATCTTTTCCCGTTGAAAATAAAGCATAGGATTAGAAATGCCATGAAACACTGTTCAGCGTAAACTCTGCAGATGTTGACTTGGATAGGTATTTATTTTTCAACCAACCTGATAATGGCCCAGTAGAAAGAGGGCACTGAGCTGGGGCGTCAGGAAACCTGGGTTCTAGGTTTTGTTCTATCTAGTGGGTTTAAATGGTGACGGATTCTGACCGAAGAACATCTGGTGTTAGAAGTAAGGTGGAATGGGCAGGAACTAAATCCAACTCCACCACCTGTTTGCTGTGTGACCTGGGGCAAGTCACTTAAGTTCTCTGTGTCTCAGTTCTTGTCTTATGCCGTCGACTCGTCTCTGATCCATAGCGATACCATGGAAACATCTCTCCCAGATCGCTCCTCCTCCACCCGCAATCATTCTGGTAGCGTATCCACAGAGTTTTCTTGGTAAAAATACAGAAATGGCTTACCACCACCTCCTTCCACGCAGTAAACTTGAGTCGAGGGAGGAGACACTGTCTCCCATGCCGCTGCTGCCCAGCACAGCTGAGTTTTGGGACTGTCTCTATATGTTGCCAACTTGTACTTCCCAAGCGCTTAGTACAGTGCTCTGCACACAGTAAGCACTCAATAAATACGATTGATTGATTGATTGATTGATTGACTCATAGCGCATTGCCTTCCACTCGCTAGCCAATGCCCAAGCTAGAAAGGCCTCTGCTTGACTTTCCCTCCCATAGTTGGAACTGGTAGAGTACTGGAAACTCTCCAGGTGCAACCCTGAGACGGGGTGTCTCAGTTACCTCACCTGTTAAATGGGGATAAGACTGAGAGCTCCACGTGGGATAGGGAATATTTTCAACCTGTTATGGGCAGGGAACATATCTGCTGATTCTGTTGTACAGTACTCTCCCAAGTGCTTAATACCCTGCTCTGCACATAGTAAAAATCCTGGATTGATTGATTACACCTGGGCAGATTGGAGGAAGCAGCATGGTTGAGTAGATCGAGCACAGTCCTGGGAGTCAGGAGGTCATGGGTTCAAATCCCAACTCTGCCACTTGTCTCCTGTGTGACCTTGGGCAAATCACTTCACTTCTCTGTGTCCCAGGTATCTCATCTGGAAAAACGGGGATTGAGACTATGTGGGCCAGGGACTGTGTCCAACCCGATTTGCTCGTATCCACACCAGTGTTTAGTACGGTGCCTGCCACATAGTAAACACTTAATACCATAATTATTATTATCATTATTGTTATATCTGAGCATTGGGGATGAAAGTATAAAATTCCTTTTACAAGAACAGCAAGCAGCTGTTGCGGGGTGGACCACTGGTTCTCTTCAAGGTCACAAACGATCTTGTCTTGCCAAGTCTAATGAGCTTTCCTTTCCTTTCCGCTGAGCAGCGTGGCTCAGTGGAAAGAGCCCAGGCTTTGGAGTCAGAGGTCGTGGGTTCAAATCCCGGCTCCGCCAAGTGTCAGCTGTGTGACTTTGGGCAAGTCACTTCACTTCTCTGTGCCTCAGTTCCCTCATCTGTAAAATGGGGATGAAGACTGTGAGTCCCACGTGGGACAACCTGATCACCATGTAACCTCCCCAGCGCTTAGAACAGTGCTTTGCACATAGTAAGCGCTTTAATAAATGCCATTATTATTATTACTATTATTATTCTTGACCTCTCAACTGCCTTAGGCACTGTGGACCACTCCCTTCTGGAAACACTATTTAATCAGCTGCTGAAGCCTACCCATCAGTCCATCATCAATCATATTCTTTGAGCACTTACTGAGTGCAGAACACTGTACTAAGTACTTGGGGAAGTACAGTACAAAAGAGTTGGTAGATGTGATCCTTCCCCACAACGAACTTACAGTCTAGAGGGAATAAGGCTAAAATGGACTCAGGGGGCCTCAGGGCACATTTCCCTACAGCATCATCATCATCTTCACCATCAACATCATCATCGTCATCAGCCTCTAGAGTCAGCTTAATCTCTGTGCCCCGATCACGTCTATTCATCACCGTCCTCTTTCCCATGTCCTCCCCTAGCCTGGAAATCCCTCCCCCTCTCTATACACCAGACCACTACTCTCTCCACCTTCAAAGCATTGATAAGGTCACATCTCCTCCAAGAGGCCCTCCCAGATTAAGCCCTCTTTTCCCCGGCTCACTCTCCCTTCTGTGTCGTCTGTGCACTTGGATCTGTGACCTCTGGACATTTGATTCTCATCCCATCCCCAACCCCCCAGCACTTATGTACATATTTTAATTTATTTAAGACAAATGACTTATTTATTTATATTAATGTCTATCTACCCCTCTAGACTGTAAGCTCAGTATAGTCAAGGAACATAGCCACTAATTCTGTTGTAGTAGTCGTGGCCGAGTGGTTAAGGCGATGGACTAGAAATCCATTGGGGTTTCCCCACGCAGGTTCGAATCATCATCATCATCATCAATCGTATTTATTGAGCGCTTACTGTGTGCACAGCACTGTACTAAGTGCTTGGGAAGTACAAATTGGCAACATATAGAGACAGTCCCTACCCAACAGTGGGCTCACGGTCTAAAAGGGGGAGAATCCTGCCGACTACGTGTCTCCTTTTCAGCGCTTAGAACAGTGCTTTGCACATAGTAAGCACTTAATAAATGCCATCATTATTATTATTATTATTGTACTCTCCCAAACAGCTAGTACAGGGCTCTGCACATAACAATAATAATAATAATTATTATTATGGTGCTTGTTAAGACTTGCTATGTGCCCGGCATTGTAAGCACTCAATATATATCACTGATTGATGACCGATCATCATCTTTGACTAGGACAAAGATATACAGAAAAGGGTAACTGAGGCACTGAGAGAGTAAATGACTCAACAAAACAAAGGAAGTATTTATTCTCATAACATGTGATCAGCATCCTGGTCTAGGGAAAAGTCCGTGACTTTGAGAGACAGGAGACAAATGGCTCTCCCACTAGACTGCTGAGCTTCAGAGTAGCCTCTCTAGGTCTCCGTTTCCCCACCGTTACGGGCAGGGTACGTGGCTGCTAATTCTGTTGTATTGTACTCTCCCAAGGGCTTAATACAGGGCTCTACATATAGTAAGTGCTCAATAAATAGCATCGATTTACTGATTGATTTAAAAGAGAGATAAGCCCCTGATTTCTCACTTAGATTATGTGTTTCTTAGGTTATCCTTCTGCTTTCTTTTTCCAATAGTTTTTGTTAAGTCTTTACCATGGGCTAGGCACTGTACTAAGCTTTGTAGTATCAATCCATCAATCAATCGTATCTAGTATACTACATTACACTAAGCGCTCGGGGGAGTACTATATAACAGAGTTGGTAGGCCTGTAGTGAGTCTGTGAGCCTGTAAATTTGTTGTGGGCAGACTAGAGGCGGAGACAGACATTAATAGAAATAAATAAATTTGAGAGCCAAACTAGCTCTCTTCCTCCCTTCAAAGCCTTACTGAGAGCTCACCTCCTCCAGGAGGCCTTCCCAGACTGAGCCCCCTTTTTCCTCTCCTCCTCCCCTCTCCATCGGCCCCCGCCCTACAGCACTTGCATCTATTTGTACATATTTATTACTCTATTTACTTTACTTGTACATATTTACTACTCTATTTTATTAATGATGTGCATATAGCTATAATTCTATTTATTCTGATGGTTTTGACACCTGACCACATGTTTTGTTTTGTTGTCTGTCTCCCGCTTCTAGACTGTGAGCCCGCTGTTGGGTAGGGACCGTCTCTAGATGTTGCCGACTTGGACTTCCCAAGTGCTTAGCACAGTGCTCTGCACACAGTAAGCGCTCAATAAATACCATTGAAGGAATGAATGAATGAAATTATGGGTAGGTGCATGAGTGCTGTGGGGCTGAGGGAGGGGTGGAGAAAACGTGCAAATCCACGCGCAAGGGCAACACAGAAGGGAGTGGGAAAAGAGGAAATGAGGGCCTACACAGGGAAGGCCTTTTGGAGGGAGAGCTATAAGATGATCAGATTGGACACAGTCCATATTCCACAAGAGACTCACAGTCTTAAGCCCTATTTTACAGATGAGGTAACTGAGGCACAGAGAAGATAAGTAACTTGCCCAAGGTCCCACAGCCAGACAAGTAGCAGAGCCGGAATTAGAACCCAGGTCCTCCGACTCCCAGTGCTCTTTCCACTAGGTCACACTGCTTCTCAACTGACTCTTTATACTCAGTTGCCTTCCCTACCTGTAATTAATTGTCTGTATCCCATGCTAGATTGTAAACTCTGGGAGCAGAGCTCACGTCTACTTACTCTATTGCACTCTCCCAAGCACTTAGTACAGTGCGTCCCATGGTTCAAGAACTGTATCTGATATGATTATCTTGTAACTAGAAGCAGCGTGGCTCAGTGGAAAGAGCACGGGCTTGGGAGTCAGAGATCATGGGTTCAAATTCCGCCTCCGCCAATTGTCAGCTGAGTGACTTTGGGCAAGCCACTTAACTTCTCTGTGCCTCAGTTCCCTCACCTGTAAAATGGGGATTAATAATAATAATAATAATAATGTTGGTATTTGTTAAGCGCTTACTATGTGCCAGGCACTGTTCTAAGCGCTGGGGTAGATACAAGGTAATCAGGTTGTCCCACGTGGGACTCACAGTCTTCATCCCCATTTTACAGATGAGGGAACTGAGGCCCAGAGAAGTTAAGTGACTTGCCCAAAGTCGCACAGCTGACAAGTGGCAAAGCTGGGATTTGAACCCACGACCTCTGACTCCAAAGCCCATGCTCTTTCCACTGAGCCACGCTGCTTAAGACTGTGAGCCCCACGTGGGACAACCTGATCACCTTGTATCCACCCCCAGCGCTTAGAACAGTGCTTTGCACATACTAAGTGCTTAACACATGCCATTATTATTAATAATAACTATTATTATTGTTATTATCCATAGTCAATCAAGAAGTCAGTGACTGAACTGAGACTAGGGTCTCCTAACTCTTGAGTCAAAGAACCACTGGCTAATCCATCTATTCACTGCATCCACTGTTTTTCTTCAATTACTGATTGTGACATTGATTAAACATCCACGCCGCATTGAGCATTGGTCAGGGCCAACAGAACAAACTCAGAGGCTTAAGAGATCTAGGGTAAGGGGTGAGCCAACTTACTGACAGATTTTTTTTCCAAGAATTGGGGGTGGTTATGGGAAATAGGGAAAGGTTGGAATTCATTCCCACAAAGCCATCCCAGAGCGTGGGAAGTACTGGGAAAACTCAACTTCTTTTCTTCCTTCGGGAGCTTCTTCATGAATTGCCGGATCTGTCCCTGGAATTGTTCTCTGTCTCCCCCTTCTAGACCGTGAGCCTACTGTTGGGTAGGGACTGTCTCTATATGTTGCCAACTTGTACTTTCCAAGCGCTTAGTACAGTGCTGTGCACACAGTAAGCGCTCAATGAATACGATTGAATGGCTTTCATAATTAATAATAACTGAGGTATTTGTTAAGTGCTTTCTTTGTGCCAGGTACTCTACTGGGTAAATACAAGATGATCTAGTTGGACACAATCACTGCCCCACATGGGGTTCACAGTGTTAGTCCCCATTTTACAAATGAGGAAACTGAGGCACAGGGAAGTTAAGCGACTTGCCCAAGGTCACACACAGCAGACAAGTGGCGGAGCCAGGATTAGAACCCAGGCCCTCTGATTCCCAGGCCCGTGCTCTTTGCATTAGGCCACGCTGGCCTTGGGTCCACCTTGCCCCTCACCGCCCATCCCAAATGCGATGGACGAGGGACCATCCTGACCCAAGGACTTCCAGAAGCAGTGTGATCTAGTGGATAGACCCTATCTAGTCCCTTCAAAGCCTTACTGAGAGCTCACCTCCTCCAGGAAGCCTTCCCAGACTGACCCCCCTCCTTCCTCTCCCCCTCCTCCCCCTCCCCATCACCTCCTTCCCCTCCCCACAGCACCTGTATATATGCAGATATGTTTGTACATTTTTATTACTCCATTTATTTATTTATTTTACTTGTACATATTACATATTTATTCTATTTATTTTATTTTGTTAATATGTTTTGTTTTGTTGTCTGTCTCCCCCTTCTAGACTGTGAGCCCTCTGTTGGGTAGGGACCATCTCTATATGTTGCCAACTTGTACTTCCCAAGCACTTAGTCCAGTGCTCTGCACACAGTAAGCGCTCGATAAATACGATCGAATGAATGAATGACAGAGCATGAGCCTGAGAGTCTGGAGGACGTGGGTTCTAATCCGGACTCCACCAGCTGTCTGCTGAATGACTTTGGGCAAGTCACGTCACTTCTCTGGGCCTCAGTTACCTCACCTGTAAAACGTGAGCCCCTTGTGGGACAGGGACTGTGTCCCACCCAACTTGCTAGCATCTATCCCAGGTCTTAGTACAGTGCCTGGCACATAGTAAGCATTTAACAAATACCGCGGTTAGTATAATTATTATCTTCCACCCCTCCCTCCCTGGGTAGTCCCCTGCTCTGCCCCCAGACCGGCAACTATTCCTGTCCTACCTCTGCCAGGGCCTGCCCAGCAGCCGGGCATCCTGTCTTGGGGGGGAGGCTGCTGCTCAGAAGGAAGGCGACAGGCCTCAAATTGCCCCAGACCTTGCTCTGCTCGGGGGGCGATTCTCCCTTCCCAGTTCCAGCTGCTGATCCCATTACCTAGTTTGGGGCGGGAAGAGGCTGCGGCCCCGGGAATAGTAATGACATCAATCCTGATCCCCTTGCCAGCTACAATCCCGGAGGCCACGAGACCCCAGGGCCCGGCTGGCATTTCCTCCCGCTGGACTGAATGAACAATTAGGACATGGGCCGGGGGCAAGCCAGAAGTGGGGCCGGTAGAGAGGGGAGCCGCAGCTGGTGAGGCAGGCAGCATGACCCCCTCCAACAGCCAGGCTGAAAGAGGGCTAGAGCATTAATTAATTAACTAATTCATTCATTCATTCCTATTTATTGAGCACTTACGTTGTGCAAACCACCGTACCAAGTGCTTGGGAGAGTGCACTATAAGCAGACACATCCCCTGACCACAACGAGCTTATAGACTGGGGTGGGGGGGAGACAGACATTAATATGAATAAATAAAATATTCAATAATAAATAATAATTTATTTTAATAAAACCATACTGCCAATTATTTATTAATTATTATTTATAGTCACATCCTCTGACTCCCAAGCCTGTGTTCTTGCCACTAGGACACGCTACTTCTCTAATTATGGTATTTGTTAAGCGCTTACTATGTGCCAAGCACTGTTCTAAACGCTGGGGTACACAAGGTAATCAGGTTGTCCCCCGTGGGGCTGACAGTCGTCATCCTTATTTTACAGATGAGGTAACTGAGACCCAGAGAACTTAAGTGGCTTTCCCAAGGTCACACAGCAGACAAGTAGCAGGGCTGGGATTAGAACCCACATCCTCTGACTCCCAAACCTGTGCTCTTTCCACAAAGCCACACCGCTTCCACCTCCTATGTGCCAGGCACTGTACTAAGCGCTGGGGTGGATACAAGGCAGTCGGGTTGAACAAAGTCTCTGTCTCACATGGGGCTCACAGTCTCAATGCCCATTTTCTAGATGAGGTCTCTGAGGCTCAGAGAAGTGAAGTGACTTGCCCCAGGTCACAGACGGAGCCAGAATCCGAACACATGACTTTCTGACTCCCGGGCCCAAGAACTTTCCACTAGACTGTTGTACTCTCCCAAGCGCTTAGTACAGTGCCTTACACACGGTGAGTGATCAATACACGCAATTGAATGAATGAATGAATGAATGAATGTCTCTGTCTTTCAGGACTGTGGAGACCGTCTCGGCCGCAAGCGGACAGACTCTGCTGTCACTCTGGAAACACGCTGACCTAGACCCCTGGAGCATTTCCAGAACCCACCCGGGATGTGTCCCGGGCCTCGTGGGTGTGCCATCTGGGCCCTCTGTGCCATGTGAGCCCAATGTTGGGTAGGGACTGTCTCTATACGTTGCCAATTTGTACTTCCCAAGCGCTTAGTACAGTGCTCTGCACATAGTAAGCGCTCAATAAATATGATTGATTGATTGATCGATTGATTGATGGCTCCTTCAGAATCAGCTCCGACGTCTGGCTGTGCCCATTGAGGCGGCTGAGAGGAGAGCTCCCGCCAGGTCTATAGGGACCACTCCGGGACATTAGGATCTCTCACCAGTTCTGATGTTTGTGCTGGGAGCTCTCCATAACTATCCCAGGCTCTCCGCCGGATGGGGCAGAGGTCCAAAGCAGGAAACCAATCGGACCGCAACATCTGGGCCCCCCGACTCAGCTCTCCCTCCCTGAAGGGGCATCTAGGAACCATGCATCCTTTCTCCTTTTTCTTATCTGCACATAGTAAGCGCTCAATAAATACGATTGATTGATTATCTCCCCTTGCCCGCTTTCAGTTTTCCTTTTCTCCCTGTCCATCTGGAGGAACAGATTCATTCATTCATTCAGTCGTATTTATTGAGCGCTTACTGTGTGCAGAGCACTGTAGTAAGTGCTTGGGAAGTACAAATCGGCAACATAGAGACGGTCCCTACCCAACAACGGGCTCACATATATATTTTAGATGGAGGCACCCTTCTCTCTCTCTCTCGGTGCTCCTTGATTAGGTCTTGTTCAATAATAATGATGGAATTTGTTTGGACTATGTGCAAAGCACTGTTCTAAGCACTGGGGAGGTTACAAGGTGATCAGGTTGTCCCACGGGGGGCTCACAATCTTAATCCCCATTTTACAGATGAGGTAACTGAGGCACAGAGAAGTTAAGTGACTTGCCCAAAGTCACACAGCTGACAGTTGGTGGAGCCGGGATTTGAACCCATGACCTCTGGCTCCAAAGCCCGGGCTCTTTCCACTGAGCCACGCTGCTTCTCAAGTTCCTTCTGCTTCCCAGACCTTAAGACTCAGTCGACAGTATTTACTGAGCGCTTACTAAGCGCAGACCACTTTACTTAGCATTTGGGAAAGTATAACGCAACAGAGTTGGTAGATGAGATTCCTGCCCACAAGAAGCTTAAAGTCTACAGGAGGAGAAAGACATTAAAATGAATTACAGATGGAGGAAAATTATGGCTGGGGAAACCCTTTTGCAGTTCCCACACCCTCGGGAAAGCCAGGGAGTTGTTGCCCAGTGAGGAGGATGGGCTGTGGGAAAGCTCAAAGATCGGATCCGGCTCCTGACTGTCTCGCTTTTCCAGTGGTGACTCATTTTCCCCATCTACAGAATAGAGATGACCTTATCTACCTCACAGTGGTCCCCTAATCCCTCCTTCAAGTCTCTTCAAGGTTCTGGTGGTAGAAGAGTGAGCCGTTAAGAATAATCTTTAAAAAAATCAGAGAACAAATCAAATTAATGAAAACTCTTTGTCAACCCTCTGCCTCTCCTTTCCCCATTTTCAGTGCTTAATTTGTAATAGAGATGTACTGAGGCTGTGTGAAGCCCTGGCACAAATTAAACCCTCTTTTGCTTTACCCCTCCAACTGTGTTTCCCATCCCCTTCTCCAGTGTTGCCCTCTTATTTGTTCCTTCCTTGGAAGATTTATCATCAGGTGAAACAGGAAACTGTGATTGAGGCTGCAGACTCTCAATAAATAAGGGCCTGCTTCCTTCCATTCCTCCCTTTTCTCATCCTTTACTACAAAGCCACGGAGCTGGATGCAAATAGAATCATTCTGCCGTGAGGGAACTATAGCTTAGTTTAGGAGGGGTACATACTGGGTTTAAGCTCAGCGAGTGGGCTGACTCCCATACTGTGAGCCGGAGGTGTGTGGCATGTAATAATAATAATGATGGCACTTGTTAAGCGCTTACTATGTGCAAAGCACTGTTGTAAGTGGAATCAGGGCTGCACAATGCTGCACTGAAGTGTCTGTACCTCTGTGTGTGCGTATGTGTGTGTGTGTGTGTGTGTGGCTGGGGGCATAGTGCATTTTCTATGAGAGATGTCTTGGGTGAAAATTTATTGTAATGTTTTTCATCTTTCCTCCCTGCCTCACCTCTCATCCCCTCAAAAAATGACTTCAGTAATCTCCATTACAAGAAAGCAAAGTGATTCTTACAACACGTATTCGATGGAAATTATTTCAAGAAAGAAGTCAGGTAACTCCTTGGGCCGGGGTTCCTGTGGAAAGACAATTTATGAAACAGGGCTGTTTTGTGTGTCCTTTATTGTGTGTGCCATAATTCCATAAAGTGTTAGTTTTGTCCAGATTGGAGAAGCAGCGTGGCTTAGTGGGAAGAGCACGGGCTTGGGAGTCAGAGGATGTGGGTTCTAATTCCGGCTCTGCTGCTTGTCTGCTGTGTGACCTTGGGCTAGCCACTTCACTTCTCTGTGCCCCAGTTACCTCATCTGGAAAATGAGGATTAGGACTGTGAGCTCCTTGCGGGACAGCTTACCTTATATCTACCCCAGTGCTTGGCACGTAGTAAGTGCTTAACAAATACCATCATCATCATTAATTTTCAGGACAAGCTTGCTGCATTCCGCTGTTGAGCTTTCCCACATCAGTGGGATCTGGGTAGTTTAGGATTTCCCCTCATAGGGATGACATCCCTAGAAAACTAGGTTTTTATTCACAGGGGCATCTCCTCCCAGGGATGATTTGTCTCCTTTTTATGGAGGGCAGCCCACCATCCTTAACATCCTGCGAGACCTCCTGGCAGGACATGAGCAAGTCTGCCTTAGAAGTGGCTCTTCCTGGAGGAGGAAGTCTTTAAGTGTGGAGGCTCTCTGGGGCCTGCGTCCCAGGTTCAGAGAAGCAAGTAGCTTTGTCACCTTTGGGAGTAGGAAAAGAGTGGCTTGGGCAGCTGTGCTCAGTAGAAGCATCCTTGAGATGCTGCCGCCCGTTCCTCCAGCCCTCCATGCCAGCTCTCAGGTTCAGACTCAAGTGTTTAGACTTGCGCAGGTGCTGTGGACTCCATCTGGGGATTGTTACCATTGCTTCTGACAGCCGGAGAGGCGGCAGCTCCAGGAATTTCCCCAGTAACCCAGAACTTGGCAGTGAGCAGGAGATTTACAGTCCTGGGCAGGGACCACTGAAAAGCGGAAGACAAATAATGATCCACTGAATAGGGAGATGTGAATACTTGCAGGTTGGCTGGGAAGGGGCCACGAAACTCCAGAGGCTGCCAAGATTGAGCTAGCCGAAGCCGTTCCAAGCCCAGCACTAGTGTCGGGGGTGACTGGGAATGGGATGGGGAAGCACAGGGACAATTGGTGAGGGGGGATATTTTTCCAAAGGGTCTTTGTGCAGCAGGAGGGATTGGTGGGAAGTCCAAGGTCCGACTAAGTAGCCTGGGGAGGGGTAAGTCGGTTGGAAAACTTGGGGATTGAGAATCAGTTTTCCTTAGTGCTGGGTGTTACAACTAGCCCTTTGCTGACCCTCAAAGGGAGGGGCTCCAAGTCCCACTGGGAGCCTTGTGTGGACTGGGACCTTATCTTCATCTGGTGGAAAGAGCACTTATGGATTAGAACCTAGTTCTTTGATCACTCGCTCCTCTGGAGCACAGTTTCACCATTTGTAAAAGGCCTCTAGCAACAGAACGAGCCTATTGGGGACCCAGAGGCAAGATTCCAGTTCTGGGCACCCCTCTTCACAGCCTAGAGATGTCACACAATAATAATAATAATAATGAAGGTATTTGTTAAGCGCTTACTATGTGCCAAGCACTGTTCTAAGCACTGGGGTAGATGCCAGGTAATCAGATTGTCCCATGTGGGGCTCACAGTCTTCATCCTCGTTTTACAGATGAGGTAACTGAGGTAAAGAGAAGTTAAGTGACTTGCCCAAAGTCACACAGCTGACAGGATTCAGGGGGGTGGGAGAAGGAGGGGAAACGTAAAGCACAAGGAATTCCTGGGGCTTGAGGCTCTAGGGCTAGAAAGCATGGTCACCCAGGACTTTCTAAACCACCAAACCGAATGCTCCAAGTCCTGAATCCAGAGGTCTGTGTGCTTTTGGAGTTACACTGGACAAATCCTTTGGGTTAGGGGTCCAGTCATAGTCTTTTGCCCCCTACCCCCCGTGCCTTCCACCCCCCCAGGCCCTGTGCAGCTGCCCTGGCTAACCCCAGTGATAGTTCTGCAGTTGGCTCACCCTTTACCCCACTCTCAGGGCCTTTCAGAAGGTGGGGAGAATCATTTTGAGCAATTCTTTGACCTTCCAAACCCTCCAGGGTGTGAAGTTAACACCCGTTAGAAGCTGGTGTTCTAAACTCCAGCTGAGATCTCTCCCTTAAGCTCCCAAAGCAAGCCCCGTGCCCCCTTCCCGGCACGAAGGGGAAGTGACCCCTGAGCAACGAACAGGCGGAGGCTATCCTAGTGCAGCTTTCCTGAGAGCTGAAGCGGGATGTTGGTTTACTTTTTATAATAATAATAATGATAATGGTATTTAAGCGCTTACTATGTGCAAAGCACTGTTCTAAGCGCTGGGGAGGTTACAAGGTGATCAGGTTGTTCCACGGGGGGCTCACAGTCTTAATCCCCATTTTACAGATGAGGGAACTGAGGCACAGAGAAGTGAAGCGACTTGCCCTAAGTCACCCAGCTGACAATTGGCAGAGCCGGATTTGAACCCATGACCTCTGACACCAAAGCCCGGGCTCTTTCCACTGAGCCACACTGCACGCTGCTTTTATGGATTCAGAGGTTCCACTTTCAGGACAAAATCTGAAGACACAGGACAAAGTGCTTCTGTCTGTGTATTATGTCTCCAGCCCTATTGAAAATCCATAATAATAATAATAATAATGGTATTTGTTAAGGGCTTACTACATGTCAAGTCTTGTACTAAGCACTAAGGTAGACACAAGATATTCAGGTTGGACACAGCCCATGTCCCATATGGGACTCACAATCTGAGAAGGAGTGAGGACAGGTATTGAATCGCAACTTGGCCAATGAGAAAACTGTAGCACACGCCCATGAACACACAACAGGCAAGTGGTGGAGATGGGTTTAGAACTCGGTTCCTTTGACTCTCAGGACTCTGTTTTTTCCCCACTAGGCCATTTTGCTTCTCATGGGTTCCTTTCCAGAAGGCCTCATGGAGGTCTTTCTCTCAGACAGAAACAGGGCCTCTGCCCAGGCCTCCCATTTTGGGGGAATTGTTGATTGCCATGTACTGCACGCTTTGCTCATGCCTCCTAGGGAATGCAGGAGGGCAAGACGTCCTGCTACTTCCACTCTGGTTTCCAAATTGGCTGCAAACTCTAAACTTTAGAAAAACGAAGGCATACACACACAAAACCTAGCCCAAATATTTGCTTGGCAGGATGCCCAAAATGAGATAATGTCACTGGTATCCCTAACGGTGAAACAGGGAGATTGTTCAGAAATGAGAGAGAAGGCACTTTCCCAGAGTGGGTGCAAGTCATCACATACACATTCTGATTGCCCTGTTGAGGTCACACTATAACGATGGTATTTATTTAGAGTTTATACCAAACAAGATCATCAGATCAGACCCTGTCCCTTTCCCCCATGTGGCTTTTAGTCTAAGAGAAAGGAAGGATAGGTATTTTATCCCCCATTTTACAGATGAAGAAGCTGAGACACAGAGAGGTTACGTGACTTATCCATGGTTGCACAGCAAGCCTTTGGCAGAACTGGGATTAGAAACTGAACCTGCTGGTTCCCAATTCCATATTCTTTCTACTAGACCAGGCAGTGAGCCTTTTCTGGGGCTCCACCCTGTCCCCTCTCAGCTTCTAGCTGAAGCCACTACATCCTTTCTCCTAGTACTATTTGGGTACGGGGAGAAGCAGGAACGGGTAGGGAGCTGCAGTTGACTTTTTCTACTCTAGAAGTTTCTGCCACTTGAGGAGAACAGAACATGGCCTTACTCTTCACCCTTATCCTCCTCGTCTTCCCCCTCTAGGCCGTGAGCTCGTTGTGGGCAGGGAATGTGCCTACCAACTCTGCTGTATTGCACTTAACCAAGCGCTTAGTAATAATAATAATAATGATGGTATTTGTTAAGTGCTATGTGCAAAGCACTGTTCTAAGCGCTGGGGGGATACAAGTTGATCAGGTTGTCCCACGTGGGGCTCACAGTCTTAATCCCTCATTTTACAGATGAGGTAACTGAGGCTCAGAGAAGTTAAGCGGCTTGCCCAAGGTCACACAGCTGATAAGTGGTGGACCTGGGATTCTCCCTTCTAGACTGTGAGCCCGCTGTTGGGTAGGGACCGTCTCTATATGTTGCCAACTTGTACTTCCCAAGCGCTTAGTACAGTGCTCTGCACACAGTAAGTGCTCAATAAATATGATTGACTGAATGAATTTGAGCCCATGATCTCTGACACCCAAGCTTGTGCTCTTTCCACTGGGCCACACTGCTTCTCAAGTGCTATGCCTATAGTAAGCACTCAATAAAGGGGATTGATTGATAGGCCCTGCTCCTCTCCCAATTTAGCTTCTTTTCTGGGCATTTGACCCAGGAAACTCCTCCACACCTGATAACCAATATTCAGCAGTCAGGCTGCAAATGCTGTAATGATTCCCACTTAAATTGGGTTGCTCTTACAGGCTGTAGAGAGGTCTGGATCCTGAGAAGTGAGTGCTTTCTAGGGGTGGGGTTAAGTGTGTGCCCTTATTCCTCTTTAGTCAGCTTAGTTCTGTTGGGGTTGACCTATGAGGGATAGCTTTTTTTTTCTTCTTTTGCACTATGTGGAGCGTTGTTTCAAGGAAATGGCTAGCCCTGATGATGCCACCTCATTTGTTTTGTGCAGCGGGGTGGATGCTGAAGTGTTCGGCACTTAGAGGTGGGACCTTCAGTTCTTTATTTGTCCTGGAAGAGGTCCAACTCAACCCTTGCCATTGCCTTGGGGGTGTTGGAAACCAGAAGGAGCTGGGAGACCTACTTTGCCAACGATACTCCTTCTGATCCTGGTCCCGAAAGCCCGGCGGCTATGAGGGAGGGTTGAGACTCGGTACCAATTTAAATCCTGGAAGCCTTACTCTTGTGTCCCCAGGGCCTTCGTTTCTCCCTCTAGGTATGAATAGGCTTCCTATTTCAGTTCCCGGGGTGGGGAAGGGGCACTGGAGAGATTTTTTTCCTCTGACCCAGCTGCACTTGTGCTTCTGCAAGGGGAACCGGCAGCTGCGGGCTCTCTTCTGAAGTTCTAACCTCTCAGCATCGGTGCTGCCCGGAGAATCGCTCAAGGCGTGGCTCGGAGCTAAGCTTCCTAAGGGAGCCATGGGGCTGCAGGCTAGGTTTGTCTTTTGGCTTGTAGGGGCCTGAGCTCCGTCTGTGACCGAATGGAATCACCTGCCCGGCTGAGTCTGTGCTCTGAAGATGAGCAGCCTAGTGTTCAGCTGTGGGGTAAGGAAGGGGCTCTAGCTTCCTAACTCTGTTTCATGGGTTTAGCATGCCTCCCAGCTCCTACAGAACTAGGGCTTTTCTGGGTTTTCTAGGGGTGCTTGAGGGGTGACTGGTGAAAGCTGGGAAGCAAAGAGACACCCCTATAACTCTGCAGCAGAACACTTACTGTGTGACCCTGAGCAATTCATGCTGTCTCTCTGTTTGTACATATTTGTTACTCTATTTATTTTGCTTGTACATATCTATTCTATTTTATTTTGTTAGTATGTTTGGTTTTGTTCTCTGTCTCCCCCTTTTAGACTGTGAGCCCACTGTTGGGTAGGGACTGTCTCTATATGTTGCCAACTTGTACTTCCCAAGCACTTAGTACAGTGCTCTGCACACAGTAAGCGCTCAATAAATACGATTGATGATGATGATGATGTGCCTCAGTCTTCACCCTACCAAGTTAGGAGAGTGACTAGCCTAAGCCTACCTCCCAGAGTTCTTGAGAGAGAATGCAGAGATATGTAATAGTAGAGAAAACCCTTAGCCAATCAACCAATGGTATTTTTTGAGCATTTTGTGTAGCACACTCTACTAAGTGCAGACTGCTTGGGTGAAGCTGGTGAGCTGGATCCTGACTCCTCCAAACCAAACTCTAGACTCCTCCCCAGGGAGTGCGAAGCCAATTAGAAACCTAATCTGCTATTGCATTTTCCTCCTCCTCATCCAGGCTACAGTGGCCTCCTCTTTCTACCTGCCTAGGTCTTTTTTATGGTATTTAAGTGCTTATTGTGTGCTAGGCACCATACTAAAGGCTGGGGTAGATACAAGCTTATCAAGTTCAACACAGTCTATGTCCCACCTGGGGCCATGTTACCGACGACGTAACGGAGGCACAAGGCAGACAAATGGTGGGGTCAGGATTAGAACCCAGTTTTTTCTGACTCCCAAGCCCCTGCTCTCTCCATCATCATCATCATCAATCATATTTATTGAGCGCTTACTGTGTGCAGAGCACTGTACTGAGCGCTTGGGAAGTACAAGTTGGCAACATATAGAGACAGTCCCTACCCAACAGGCCACACTGTTTCTCTGGGCATGCTGTGGATGCCTCTCAGGGTGCCACTCCACTCTGGAATGGATGGAGGAGTCCATTCCCAAATCCTTCGGTGGATTTCTGGTTAGAGCGGGCGGGTGGCGTGGAGGGGCTCTAAATGTTATAGACAACAGAAAGAAGTGATTTCCAGAGAAACTCCAGATTCACCCTGGCATAGAGGGAACTAACCAGAAGTGCTGAGGTCAGAGAAGAGCTCCCTCCCACACCTTGTTGCTGCAGGCTGTGAGCTGAGCAGCAGCAATAGGAGCTGTGTCTTCACAGCAGCAGAAGATCTCCTGGAGCACCTGCTTAAGCTGAAGACGGTAAGAGCAGCCCTGTGTCCATGGGTTGGGGCAGGTGGCCCTTTGTCCCACTCTCAAGCACTTAGTACAGGGCTCTGCACACCAAAAGCACTCAGTAAATACCACTGAATGAATATTTTCAGTGTAGTACCAAGCCTAGCTGCCTCTCCCAGGAGGCGGTTGTCCCTAAAGCTTTTTGAGCTAGACTCCCAGACTTGACAAGACCAGAGTGTTTCCAGTCAGGGCTGTAAAGACCCCAGATTATGGATTTCTGACTAAAGCCTGTCCTCTCCCTGTCCTTATCGTCCTCTCTTCATTTTGAGCATGGGCAAAAAGTTGGCAGCATGAGTCAAATCACCTTATTTATTTATTATGGTATTTGTTAAGTGCTGACTGTGTGTCAGACCCTGTTCTATGTGCTGGGATAGATACAAGCAATTCAGGTTGGATACAGTTCCTGGCTCACGTGGGGCTCACAGTCTAAGTATATTCAGATTAAGTTCCCAGGTCCCATTCCATGCTCATACATGCACTTTCCGTTAGAGCAAAGGCTAATTATTCTCAATATGCAGCTACCCTTCAGGTTCAGCGACATTGCTAAAGATGGTAAGGTCTCACTCCTAATACTAACATATCCTTGATTTTTGTACAGTGATTTTAATTCTCAACACCCTCACATTACTTTGCTCAATAGTAAGCGCTTAATAAATGCCATTATTATTATTATTATTATTATTATTATCCTGACTACCAACAACCCTGTGAGGAAGGTAGAAAGGCAGGAGTTATTATTTCCCACTTTGCAGATGAGGAAACTGAGGTCCAGAGAGGTTCCGTGACTCACCCACGATCCCACTTTTAAGCCTGGTAGTGGAGAGCAGTCTTGAGCCTGGGCCCTGTGGCTTCCATGATGTAAGTGTAGCTGAAAAGGATGGCTTAAAGACCAAGAATCCAGTCTACATCACACCCCTTCTTTGCAGTCGTCTGTATTTCCTCCCAACTTCAGGACATCTCTAGTTGGGTGTCCCCCCCAACACCTCAAATTTAACATGTGCAAAGCAGAACTCATCTTCCCACCCAAGCCCTGTCCTCCCCTTCACTTTCCCATCACTGTAGACAGCACTACCATCCGCCCAGTCTCACAACCCACAACCATTGCATTATTTTCAACTCATCTCTCTCATTCCACCCACATAGTCACTCTTTTACCAAATCCTTTCAGTTCAACCTTTACAATACCGCTAACATCCACCCTTTCCTCTCCCTCTAAACTGCTGCCACATCAATTCAAGCACTAATCCTATCCTGCCTCAACTACTGCACCAGCCTCCTAGCTGACCTCCCTGCCTCTCCCCAACTTCAGTCCATAATTGACTCTATTGCTCAGGTCACTTTTCTACAAAAACATTCAATTCATATTTCCCCACCCTCAAGTACCTCCACTTGTTTCCCATCCGCCTCCACATCAAACAGAAACTCCTTACCAATGGCTTTAAAGCATTTAATCACCTTGACCCCTCCTATTTCACTTCGTTACTCTTCACTATAACCCAGCCCGCACACTTCGTTCCTCTAACGCTAACCTTCTCGCTGTAAGTTGATCTTGTCTATCTTGTCATTGACCACTTGCTCATGTACTGTGAGATATGTACTCAGCTGTGTGACTTTGGGCAAGTCACTTAACTTCTCTGTGCCTCAGTTACCTCATCTGTAAAATGGGGATGAAGACTGTGAGCCCCGCGTGGGACAACCTGATCACCTTGTAACCTCCCCAGTGCTTTGCACATAGTAAGCACTTAATAAATGCCATCATTAATTAATTAATGTAGTGCCTCTGGCCTGGAACACCCTACCTCTTCATATCTGGAAATTACACTCTCCCGCCTTCAAAGCCTTATTGAAGGCACATCTCCTCCAAGAGGCCTCCCTGACTAAGCCCTCCTTTCCTCTTCTCCCACTCCCCTCTGCATCACCCTGGCTTGCTCCTTTTATTCATCCTTCCGCTCAGCCCCACAGCATTTAGGTATTTTTCTGGAATTTTATTTATTTATTTTAATATCTGTCTCCCTCTCTATCAATCAATCGTATTTATTGAGCACTTACTGTGTGCAGAGCATTGTACTAGGCGCTTGACCTCTCTAGACCGTAAGCATGTTGTGGGCAGGGAATGTGACTGTTATAGTGTTATACTGTACTCTCCCAAGTGCTTGGTACAGTGCACTGCACACAATAAGCGCTCAATAAATACAATTGACTGACTGAAGTTGCTCCTTCCCACATTACTTCCCTGATTTCCTGCTACAACCCAACATACACTTTGCTCCTCTAATGCCAAGGTGCTACCATATTTCTCATAAGCAGCCTCCTATCAGGCTACTCATAGCAGCCATCCTTGTTTGTAGTACTTTCTCCATCTTAGCTCACTATAGAGTAACAACATTTGGTATCCTGCCATTTTCATTCTCTTCACATGCTGCTCTAATTAATTAAGACTCTAAAAGTCATGTTTTATCTTGACCTGTGCGTGATCAGAAAGTGTTGGTGGCAGAATTTGGCGTCACCACTTTACTCATTAGCTTACTCGCCTAGGAGGACCAGTGCCGCATCACAGTGGGACTAGCTCTGTGAAGCAAATGCATGGGTGGAGTTTGGATGGGATTACAAAGGATTCCATGTTGTTTTTTTAATGGCATTTATTAAGCGCTTACTATGTGCAAAGCACTGTTCTAAGTGCTGGGGAGGTTACAAGGTGATCAGGTTATTCCACGGCGGGGGGGGGGGGGGTGCTCATAGTCTTAATCCCCATTTTACAGATGAGGGAACTGAGGCACAGAGAAGTGAAGTGACTTGCCCAAAGTCACACAGCTGACAATTGGAAGGGCCGGGATTTGAACCCATGACCTCTGACCCCAAAGCCCGTGCTCTTTCCACTGAGCCACGCTGCTTCATTTCCCATCTACAGCTAAAGCAGCTGCCACTCCCCAAACTGCTGCCGTCCGTCTTGGGTTTCTAGAGGAGAAACAGGGCTGAAAGGTAGTCCAAGGAAGTTAGAGGCAAAGTGCAGATATGAGTTTGATATTTCTCTGCCTAAGCATTGTTTCCCATCTTTAAGTCAGAACCAGGCAGAAATGCACATTCATGTTTTGGGTTTTTTTTTTTATGGAATTAAGTGCTTACTATGTGCCAGGCACTGTTTAAGCACAGGGGAAGATACAAGTTAATCAGGTTGGACACAGTCCACGTCCCCTGTGGGGCCAATGGTCTTAATCCCCATTTTACAGATGAGGTAACGGAGGAGTTAGGTGACTTGCCTACGGTCACACAGCAGACAAGTGGTGGAGCTTGGGATTAGAGCCCAGGGCCTTGGACTACTTAGGCCAAGCTCATTACAATAGGTGACACTATTTCTAGATGGACTCAGAATGAAAAGTTGGCCTCCATGGGTTGCTCCCTGATCTGTCCTGCCAACTGAGAAGCGTTGAGAGGCAAATGGCTCCAACTAGCCCATTGCCTCAAACTGTGATGATTGGAGCAAAATAGCAAAGAGATGTATGAACGGTTCTTGCACTGTGGCTGACCCAATTGCAGTGGACTGCCAGGGTGAAGGGCCCTCCCCGGGATAAGCAAGTTTGCTGATCCAGCGGGAACCTGCTGCTACTCTCTTGCCTCTCTTCCATCCCCATTTGCACACTTGAGACCCCAGCGGACCAGATTGCAAATGGATGGGTTCCTTTGCAGACAGGCTCCGGGGCCTGCCCCTGTCAGAAGCTGAGGGGGCTCCTCTCTCTGCAGATCTGCTTAAGTGTGGCCACTGATGACCAGCTGACTGTGGTGGCTGCCACTTCTAAGAATGTCTATGGAAGTCTGACGCCAGTCCCCATCGCCTGTCTTCGGTCCTCTGTTCTGCCCATGGTAATAATGGGGAGAGGTGAGGCTTAACTGGCTGCCAAAGCTCAGGGTTAGAAGCAGCTGCTAGAGGGGGCTTAGAGTATATCTTTCTATTCCTCTCTAGCTGAATTAAGGAGTCAGGGTTGACCTCAGAAGACCCAACAAGGTGGAGACTCAATCATTTATTGAGTGCTTACTGAGTGCAGGGCACTCAATTAAGAGTATGGGAGAGTACAGTGTAGCAGAGTTGGTAGATGTGTTCCATGCCTATAACTAGCTAACATCAATCAATCAATCATATTTATTGAGCGCTTACTGTGTGCAGAGCACTGTACTAAGAGCTTGGGAAGTACAAGTTGGCAACATATAGAGACAGTCCCTACCCAACAGTGGGCTCACAGTCTAAAAGTCTAGAGAGGGAGACAGACATGAATATAAATAAATTATAGATATGTACATAAGTGCAGTGGGACTGAGGGGTGAATAAAGGGAGCAAATCCAAGTGCAAGGGCGATGCAGAAGGGAGCGGAAGAAGAGGAAATGAGGACTTAGGGAGGGCCTCTTGGAGGAGATGTACCTTTTAATAAGACTTTGTAGGAGGGGAGAGTAATTGTCCATCAGATATGAAAAGGAAGGGCGTTCCAGGCCGGAGGCAGGATGTGGGTGGCGAGATAGGATCGAGGTACAGTGAGTGGGTTGGCATTAGAGGACTGAAGTGTGCAGCCTGGATTGTAGTAGGAGAACGCTGAGGTAAGATAGAAGGGGGACAAAGTGATGGAGAGCTTTAAAGCCGATGGTAAGCTCTGTCTGTTTGTTGCAGAGGTGATTGGATAACCCCTGGAGGTTCTTGTGGAGTGGAGAAACATCGATGGAAAGCTGTTGTAGAGAAATTATTTGGGCAGCAGGGTGAAGGATGGACTGCAGTGGGGCGAGACAAAAGGCAGGGAGGCTCGGGGAATGGGCAGCCAGATCTCCTCTGAAAATCAATCAATCAATCGTATTTATTGAGTGCTTACTGTGTGCAGAGCACTGGACTAAGCGCTTGGGAAGTACAAGTAGGCAACACATAGAGACAGTCTCTACCCAACAGCGGGCTCCCAGTCTAGAAGGGGGAGACAGAGAACAAACCCAAACATACTAACAAAATAAAATACATAGAATAGATATGTACAAGTAAGATAAATAAATAGAGTAGTAAATACGTACAAACATATACACATATATACAGGTGCTGTGGGGAAGGGAAGGAGGTAAGATGGGGGAGATGGAGAGGGGGATGAGGGGGAGAGGAAGGAAGGGGCTCAGTCTGGGAAGGCCTCCTGGAGGAGGTGAGCCCTCAGTAGGGCCTTGAAGAAAAGGCCTGGGTCACTGGCACAGCATGCCCATGGACCTTCCTCTCTGCTTGCAGATCAGCCTGGATGGCCTGGAGTTTGTCCCGCCTGTCACCTTTGTGCTGCTGTCGGGTTCGGGCCCTGTCTACATCAGCGGGCTGCACTTGGCCTGTAAGTGATGCCGTCTCTGTTGTCCCTAGCTGGGTTGTTGCCCCGTTCTCCCTTCCTATAGACTTCCCATGGGCAGGGCCACGGAGTCTGGAGGAACTTCAGTTTTTCCTCCTCACTGCACATGTAGTGTTGTCCCTGCTGGGGTCACAGTCTCTGCCTGAGTCTTTTCTTGGTCTTGCAGCAAGTTGTTTGGAAGCCCTTAGCGTGGCTCAATGGAAAAGAGGTCATGGGTTCAAATCCCTGCTCAACCAATTATCAGCTGTGTGACTTTGGGCAAGTCACTTAACTTCTCTGTGCCTCAGTTACCTCATCTGTAAAATGGGGATTAAGAACTGTGAGTCCCACCTGGAACAACTTGATCAGCTTGTATCCTCCCCAGCGCTTAGAACAGTGCTTTGCCAGAGTAAGCGCTTAACAAAAACCATCATTATTGTGCATATAGCTTTAATTCTATTTGTTCTGATGATTTTGACACCTGTCTACATGTGTTTTGTTGTCTGTCTCCCCCTTCTAGACCGTGAGCCCGTTGTTGGGTAGGCACCGTCTCTGTATGTTACCAACTTGTGCTTCCCAAGTGCTTAGTATAGTGCTGTGCACACAGTAAGTGCTCAATAAATGTGATTGAATGAATGAATCAACAGTCAAAAGTTATCATGGCTGGTCTACTTAGGTGCGATCACCTGGTTGCTTGCTAATGGTTCTTCACGGAGCCATTGCAGGAACTGACTTCTTTGACTCACTAATTCTCCTTGGGTGAGGCTGCTGTTCACCACAGAGCCTGGAACTCCCCTGTGGTTTAAGAAGTGCACCCTATTTGTCCCACTTTGTTTTCCTGAGAACCTGGTGAGGAAACTCCTCGACACGGGCTTTGTCTGCTTGCCCCCTCCTACCTTACCTCGCTGATTTCCTATTACAACCTATCCCATACAGTTCACTCTTCTAGTGCCACCTTGCTCACTGGACCTCTATCTGATCTACGTCACCACCAAGCCCTTTCCCACATAATCCCTCCCTCTCCATATGTCAGTCCACTGCTCTCTTCACCTTCAAAATGTGCCTCCTCCAAGAGGCCTTCCCAGATTAAGCCCTCTTTCCCTTCTGCGTCACCTATGCACTTAGCTCCGTACCCTTTAAGCTCTTGATTTTTCACTCCACAGCACTTATGTACATTTCTGTCATTTATTTGTAAGTTAGTTGTGGGCTGGGAATATGTCTACCAACTCTGTTATATTGGAATCTCCCAAGCACTTAATACAGGGCTCTGCATTCATTCATTCAATCGCATTTATTGAGCGCTTACTGTGTGCAGAGCACTGTACTAAGCGCTTGGGAAGTACAAGTTGGCAACATATAGAGACAGTCCCTACCCATAAATAGGATTGATTTATATTAATGTCTGTCTCCCTCTCTACCAATACCACCTCTGTTGTATTGCACCCTCCCAAGTGCTTAGTACAGTGCTCTGCACACAGTAAGTGCTCAGTAAATACCATTGATTGATAGGGAAGGTTGTAAGCTCCTGGAGGGCAAGGTTCACAGCAGCTATTCTACTGTATTCTCCCAAATGCTTAGTATAGCACTCTGCATGGTGTAAGCACTCCATAAATACCACCGATTGATGAGTCTAATCAATGCCATCTTGTGCTGTCTCCTGCCCAGTGGAAGAGGATACAGAATCCGACCCGGAGATGACGTGTTCTTTGTCAGTAGGAGATGACATGGTATGGTTCTTTCTGGTGACCTCAGGCTGCATGGAAAGGCAGGGGAATTCCTTCTCCCTTTCTTGGGTGGTGGGAAATGAGGGAGAGTTCCTTGTTTATAATAATAATAATGGCATTTATTAAGCGCTTACTATGTGCAAAGCACTGTTCTAAGCACTGGGGAGGTTACAAGGTGATCAGGTTGTCCCACGGGGGGCTCACTTTGCATCCTTCACCCCCCCCATGTTTATGAAAGCAGCAGGAAAACTTCTAATCTTAATCAAGAATGTATGCCACCCCCTCACTCTTGTTTCGTCTGTAATCCCCCCCGAAGATACAGACTAGTGGCACCAGATTCTTCCAGTGTTTCAGCACGAACTGCTCAGCGTAGTTACAATTCTCCCCCAGCCTTGGTTTCTTCTCTCCCATCGGGGTCTTCCCTTCCTGAGTTCTCAAGCTCCTGAGCTGTCGGCTTGAATGGGGAGGGGGAATGGGGTGTGTACGTGTGTGCTTTCATCCCTGATTGTCGCAGGACGGATCTTGTTGAAGACGTCACTAGCCTCAGCTACCCGAATGGAACATTGGCCCGGCCTCTCTCCCTACGAACCCTTCAGTCTGGGGGGGCTTCCCTCTTCACATCAAGGACCATTCCCCTACCCACTCCTGCTGTCCAGGCCTTAGAGAGTGGGCCTGCACTTGGAATTTGTCTAAGCTGTTTCTCTGTGATTACCTGGCTCCCGGCCTTCAGCATGTAAGGACTCTGGGGCCCTGGGCCACAATGTACCGCTCCTGCCTCCACCTTCTCTCACCCCCTGCCCTAGTCCTGGAGAGAAGAGGAGAAGAGGAAGGCAGCAGCAGTCAAAAGGGGCTGCCGCTCCACTCACTATGTCTGAGAGTTGGTGTTCGACTCTGGCATGCTCCTTCCCTTTCATTTTTGCTATATTCTGCACAATAAAGCAGTAGCTTTTACCTGTTTCCCAGTTGAAATCCATCTTTTTATTTTATTTTGCTTAATTTGTCCTAGGAGAGGGATGAGGCACTGAATATAGCACCTCTCCCGACCTCCGCTGCCAAATGAACTTTCCCCTGGCCAGAAAGCTACAGCTGGGGTGTAAGGAATGGAAGATTTTCTACTTCCAGGCCCAAGTGTTGGGACAGTCTTCTAAATCAATCAATCGTATTTATTGAGCACTTACTGTGTGCAGAGCACTGTACTAAATGCTTGGGAAGTACAAGTTGGCAACATATAGAGACAGTTCCTACCCAACAGTGGGCTCACAGTCTAGAAGGGGGAGACAGAGAACAAAACCAAACACACTAACATAATAAAATAAATAGAATAGATATGTACAAGTAAAATGAATAAATAAATAAACTGTAAGCTCACTGTGGGCTGGGAATATGTCTTTATTCCGCGAGCCCCACGTGGGACAACCTGATCACCTTGTCACCTCCCCAGCACTTAGAACAGTGCTTTGCACATAGTAAGTGCTTAATAAATGCCATAATTATTATTATTATGTTGAACTCTCCCAAGTGCTTAGTACAGTGCCTTGCACTCAGTAAATATGATGGACTGAACGACTGACTGATTCAGTCCCAGGACCAGAGCTCCTCTGAGCTCCTTGAAATTTAAACCCTGAACTTCCCTCTGATGAGCCTCCTAATTTACTCCCTGCACTTAGCCTGAGGCTGATGCCGTGTGGTTTTATATTAATTGTTTATCTGAAGTAAATTGGGAGGCTACTGCTCAATTTTTGTTCTCTCAGGGCTCTTGAAAGAGGGGAATCTTCCCTGTTCACAGTTGCTTGTCCATCCTTTACTACTTTTGGGAACGGAATGTTCAAAAAAGCCTTGTTTACTGCTGCCAAGGTGAGTGGAGTGTTGATATTCAGTTGTCCTGGAAACCAGATTTCTAATGAGCCTGGTCAACTGATTTTAGTGCGTTTGAGAGGGGAGGGACAGATTTCTAGGTGGAAAAGGACAGGGTTGGCCTGGGGCTTCGCAGTCAGGTGGGGTCGGGCCGACAGAAGCAAGTGAAGCGGTGCCCTTTGCTTGACCTGAAGTATGCCCACCCTCTCTGTCTTCCTGGATGTGCCCTCCGCCAACGTGGCAGAAGACCAATTGCTCAACGACTATATCCAAGATGAGAACCCAAACAAGGTTTACCTGTCCCACAGAGGTGAGAGTCTTGTGAATCAATATCAATCAATCAATCAATCGTATTTATTGAGCGCTTACTGTGTGCAAAGCACTGTACGAAGCGCTTGGGAAGTACAACTTGGAAGTGAGTTGCAGGGGCTCAGGGCAAAGTGTCTCTTAAGTAGCTCATCCAGAAAAGGGGGCTGGGGACGTATGAGGCTTCTGGTTCTCTTGTCTTTGGGATCCAAGTCACCCAGCGAAGTGGGGTGGGGTGTGAGGGGGAGAGGAATTGGGGACCCCCAACGCTCCTCCCCTAATGTCCCATGTTAGTATGACTCTAGTATCCTACCACCGTGCCTTATCCTCAGCCCTCTTAGGTATTTATCTTTTCCATCTTGTCTATCTCATTGATTTGTTTATCCATTTGTGGTGTTCATAGTTGCATTTTCTTTTACCTATTATCTATTGTCATCTCTCCTCACTTTGCCACCCTACTAGATTATAAACTTCTCAAGGGCAGGGACTATAGCCACTTCTAAATGTTTTCCAAATGCCTGGTATAGTGCTTTACACACAGTAATCAACCAATCAATCGTATTTATTGAGCGCTTACTGTGTGCAGAGCACAGTACTAAGCGCTTGGGAAGTACAAGTTGGCAACATATAGAGACAGTCCCTACCCAGACAGTAGGTGTTCAATGGAAAGAACCCGGCTTTGGAGTCAGAGGTCGTGGGTTCAAATTCCGGCGTCGCCAATTGTCAGCTGTGTGACTTTGGGCAAGTCACTTAACTTCTCTGGGCCTCAGTTCCCACATCTGTAAAATGGGGATTAAGATTGTGAGCCTCCCGTGGGACAACCTGATCACCTTGTAACCTCCCCAGCGCTTAGAACAGTGCTTTGCACATAGTAAGTGCTTAACAAATGCCATCATTATTGTTATTATTAATAAGTAATGGAAAAGACCAGGTGGTAGTCTCCCTCTAAGAGCCAGGGTAAGCCTCCTGTGGGCCCGGTGCTACTTAGGATATTTGTGAAGTGCTTAGTATGTGTCAAGCACTGTTCTAAACACTGAAGTAGGGAGATGATAATAATAATAATAATGATGGTATTTGTTAAGTGCTTACTATGTGCAAAGCACTGTTCTAAGCACTGTTATGTTGATAGATTCTGCTGTCAAGCGTTTCTGCTACACGATCAACAATTACACAATGGAAGAACATGAAGCTGTGAAAGCATTTAGTGCAGAGTGGTGCATTTATGCTATACGTGGAGAGAATGGCACCCACCATCTTCAAGGATTTTGTAAAGGTGAAGGTGGGCAGCATTTCTGCTGTCTTTCAGTCATGACCCAGGTTGGGGCCTCCCTTAACCTGACTTTCTGGGTCACAGCCCCTTTCCATGTTAATATACCCCCATTAAATTTCTTTTGATCACCCAAACCCAACATTACATTATTTTGGGAGGTGACTCAATTTTTTTTAAGGTACCTGTTAAGCACTTTGTGCCAATTACTGCACGAATCGCTGGGGTAGATACAAAATAATCAGGTTGGACACAGTGCCTGTCCTAAATGGGGCTTACAGTTTAAGTAGGAGGAAGTAGGATTTAGTCCCCATTTTACAGGTGAGGAAACTGAGGCCCAGAAAAATGACTTGTCCAAGGTCACCCAGAAGCCAAGTGGCAGAGCTGGGATTAGAGCGCAGGTCCTCTGACTCCCAGGCATGTGCCCTCCCCACTGGGCCACACTGCTTCCCTGACTTGGTTAGTTACTCACTGTGCAGACACTACTAGGGAGTTAAAAATAAATCCACTGAAACCACTCAGTTTAAGGGCAGTGTTAGCATTACTGGCACGTGATAAAGGTGACAGAAAAGGGCTTCAATCCTCATAACGCACCATCTATGACAAACAACAGACTTTTGCTTATGTATATGTCAGGTCTTAAATTGGACAGACTCACATGGACCATTCTTGTTTAGACTCACGTGTGCATAATTCACTCCCATGTAACTCACACCCTTACACTGGCTTAGTTATTTTTTTAAAATTTTCTTCTTCCTTGTATTTATTGAGCTCTTTCTATGGGCAAAGCACTATACTAAGCACTCGGGAGAGTACAATATAACAAAAAGATACATTCCTGCCCACAGCGAGCTCACAGTCTAGAGGTAGTTTATGGCTTTTTTTTAAACACTTACAGTTGTAACCTTTACTAGAAGTCAAACATTCTGCACTTTCACTAACATAAACTCTACTGTTTCTACAAAGATTAGCTGGAAATCTAAAATAATTTCCATTGTGAGGTTCCATGCTTCCACCGATGATGAGGAGGAGAGCCCAGTCGAGGCTATTCTCCCAAATACAATGCTCTGCACCCAGTAAGTGCTCAATAAATACGATTGATTGACTGAACAGCGTTTCCTGGTGGGGGTAGGAATGGGTCTCTTGCTGCCTGCGAGCTTTTCTCAGAAGCAGGATGGCGGGGACCCCCTCCCCTTAGCCCACAGCTTGGCAACTAGAAGTTACTCAGATGAGGGAGTGCCAGACCTCACCCTCGTCTCTCCTTCCACAGCCTGCAAGACCAATGAAGGGCAGAACTGGATTTCACCCGTGGTACAAAAGACCCTCTTACAGCTCATTTCCGACCCCACCCTCAACCATGAGTACCTGCCAGCCTTAGGCCTCAAAGAGTTCAATCGCGTGGTCACAGAACTGATTGTGGGCAGGAACAGTCCAGCCATTCTGAACAACAGGGTGAGAATGCAACTTCCTCCTCTGAAACTTCATCTCTGGCCTCTTGGTGTGCTAATTCATTCATTCAATCGTATTTATTGAGCGCTTACTGTGTGCAGAGCACTGTACTAAGCGCTTGGGAGGTACAAGTTGGCAACATATAGAGACGGTCCCTACCCAACAACGGGCTCACGGTCTAGAAGGGGGAGACAGACAACCAAACAAAATATATTAACAAAAGAAAATAAATAGAATAGTAAATATGTACAAGTAAAATAAATAGAGTAATAAATCTGTACAAACATATACAGGTGCTGTGGGGAGGGGAAGGAGGTAGGGTGGGGGGGGATGGGGAAGGGGAAGAGGAAAGAAGGGGCTCAGTCATATTTGTTGAGCTTAATGTGTGCAGAGCACTGAATTCACCATTTGGGAGAAAACAATATAAAATTAAAAAGACACATTCCCTGCCCACAGTGAGCTTACAGTTTAGAGGGGGAGACAGACGTTAAAATAAATAAGCAAATTATAAATTACAGATATGTACCTAAGTGCTGTGGGGCTGGGAGAAGGGATGAATAAAGGGAGCAAGTCAGGATGACACAGGAGGGAGTGGGAGAAGAGGAAAGGAGGGCTTAATCAGGGAAGGCCTCTTGGAGGAGATGGACCTTCAATAAGGCTTTGAAGTTGGGGGGAGAGTAATTGTCTGTAGGATTTGGGGAGGGAGGGCATTCCAGGCCAGAGCCAGGACGGGCGCAACGGTTGGGAGGCAAAATAGATGGGATCGAGGTGGAGTGAGAAGCTTAGCATTAGAGGAGCAAAGTGTGCAGGCTGGGTTGTAGTAGCAGAGTAGTGAGGTAAAGTAGGAGGGGGCAAGGTGATTGAGTGCTTTAAAGCCAATGGTGAGGGGCTTTTCTTGATGTGGAGGTGGATGGTCAACCACTGGAGTTTCTTGAGGAGTGGGGAAATGTGTCCTGAACGTTTCTGTAGAAAACTGGAGGGGGAATGGAGGGAGCAAGGAGGGTTATATCCAGATGATACCTGTTTATCCCGGGTACCTGTCGGCCTCGTGTTTTTCAATGGAATGACTTCCTTTCAAATGAAAGGATTTGGGTCACCTTTGCTACTAAGTTTCCACCCAAAGCAAGGACAGGTTGGCTACTTTCCCCTTGCTCTGTAAAGCTGTCTGAAAACTGGCCTACTCTGTGACTAGCCCAACATGAAGATCTCACTGGAGAAAATCAGCTCACTTGTCATGGTCCCTTATTCCCCACACTTACTTCTCAGAATCTTGCTCGGGAGGAAAAAGGAACTCCTATGTCCCTTCTCTTTCTCTCAGTCCCAGACGTAAGGCAGGATATTTTTAACCTAGTCCAGACGTAAGGTAAGAGAGGGGAAACTTCTGCTCTGTTTCTGTTTCAGAAATAATCCCGGCTCTGCCACATGTCTGCTTTGTGACCTTGGGCAAGTCACTTGACTTCTCTGTGCCTCAATTACCTCATCTGTAAAGTGGGGATGAAGACTGTGAGCCCCATGTGGGCCAGGCACTGTGTCCAACCTGTTTATCTTGCATCTTCCCTGGTGCTTAAAACAGTGCCTGGCACATAGTAAGCGATTAACTAATGCCATAGAAAATTATGTTTTTTTCAGCTGCTGTTGTTTATAGAAATGACTACCTCAGAAAGTTGTAAAGGCTGAATGCTCGCTAAATTCGAGAAGGTAAATGAATGGAGAGGAGGTCCGTGATGGGACATTGAAGAGAAAAGTTAGAGCTATGGGAGAATTAGACTCAGTGATTTGATTGGGATTTTTTTTTCCCTCCATGATGGTAGGCAGGTGCTGTGCATACCGTGGGTGGCACGGGTGCCATCCGGCTTGGGGCAGAGTTCCTCAATATGTGGCATCATGGCTCCCAGAAGGTCTACATTCTCTGGTCACAGCTGGGTAAGTGTCACTCAGAGAGAAGAATGTGGCCCACAAGAACAGGCCCGATCCTCTGGGCAATCTTTCTTTCAACTTCCCCCCCTTCTAGACTGTGAGCCCACTGTTGGGTAGGGACTGTCTCTATATGTTGCCAACTTGTACTTCCCAAGCGCTTAGTACAGTGCTCTGCACACAGTAAGCGCTCAATAAATACGATTGAGTGATTGATTCTACTATCTCCTCCTGCCCTTTTTGCCTGCTCAAGAAGATTAATAACGGGGCAGGACTTGTTTGCCTTCCCACAAGCTTCCAGGTCACCCCCAGAATCCCTGGCCAGCTCCCTTCCTCTGTTCAGCCTCTGAACTAATAATAATTCACAAATATTTTGGCATTTGTTAAGTGCTTAACTATGTGCCAGGCACTTTACTAAACACTGGGGTGGATAGAAGCAAATCAGGTTAGACACCTTCCCCTGTCCCACATGGGGCTCACAGTCTCAACCCCCATTTTACAGATGAGGTCGCTGAGGCACAGGGAAGTGAAGTGACTTGCCCAGGGTCACACAGCAGACAAGTGGCAGAGCTGGGATTAGAACCCATGACCTTCTGACTCTCAGGCACATGTTCTATCTACTATGCCATGCTGCTTCCTACATGTTTACTGAAGGGAGTCTCCAGAGCCTTGCCCTGCTCACCCCTGACACTAGGGATTGGGGATTGGGCTGCTTCCAGTCTGAAGACATCTCCATTCTCCTTTATGCCATGGAGGTGAAAGACAGTAAGCTCTAGACCGTAAGCTCATTGTGGGCAGGGAACGTGTCTACAGACTCTGTTATAATGTACTCTCCCAATGCTTGATATCATGCTCTGTACACAGTAATCGCTCAATAAATCATCGATCGTATTTATTGAGCGCTTACTGTGTGCAGAGCACTGTACTAAGCGCTTGGGAAGTACAAATTGGCAACATATAGAGACAATAAATGCCATTGATTGACTGATTGATTAAATTGGCTTGAGGCCACTGTATGGTGTTGGTTGGGGGTGGGCGGGACAACTTTATCCCCCCAGATTTCCATGGGCACATCTTCGAGAGTTTGGGCTTCTCCTTGTGCTTGTACTGCTATTGGGACTATGAAAGGATGCATCTGGACACCGGCAAGTTCATGGAAACTGTGGAGGTAGGAGAAGCTCTTCTTTCTTTCTCTCTCTCTTTCTCTTTCTCTCTCTCTTTCTCTCTCTTTCCCTCTTTCTTTCTCTCTCTCTTTCTCTCTTTCTCTCTCTTTCTTTCTCTCTCTCTTGCTCTCTCCCTCCCCCTCCCTCCCTTCCTTCCTTCCTTCCTTTCTTTCTCTTTCTCCCTCTCTTTCTCTTTCCCTTCCTTCCTTCCTTCCTTCCTTCCTTCCTTCCTTCCTTCCTTCCTTCCTTCCTTCTTTCTTTCTTTCTTTCTTTCTTTCTTTCTTTCTTTCTCTCTCTCTTTCTCTCTTTCTCTCTCTCTTGCCCTTCCTTCCTTCCTTCCTTGCTTCCTTCCTTCCTTCCTTCCTTCCTTCCTTTCATTTTCTTTTCCTTTCTTTCTCTCTTTTTCTTTCTTTTCTTTCTTCCTTTCTCTCTTTCTTTCTTTCATATTTATCGAGCACTTACTGTGTGGAGAGCACTGTACTAAGTGCTTGGAAAGTACAATTCGGCAACAATTCTTTCTTTCTTTTTCTCTTTCTTTCACTCTTTCTTTCTTCCTTTCTTTCTTTCTTTCATTCTTTCTCTCTCTTTCCTTCCTTCTTTTTCTTTCTTTCCTTCTTTCTTTCCTTCTTTCTTTCTTTCTTTCTTTCTTTTTCTTTTGTTCTTTCTTTCTTTCTTTCTTTCTTTCTTTCCTTCCTTCCTTCCTTCCTTCCTTCCTTCCTTCCTTCCTTCTTTCCTTCTCTTTCTCTCTTTCTCTCTTTCTTCTTTTCTTCTTTCCTTCTTCCTTCTTTCCTTCTTTCTTTCTTTCTTTCTTTCTTTCTTTCTTTCTTTCTTTCTTTCTTTCTTTCTTTCTTTCTTTCTGTCTTTCTTTCTTTCTTTCATATTTATTGAGCACTGTACTAAGTGCTTGGAAAGTACAATTCGGCAACATATAGAGACAGTCCCTACCCAACAACAGGCTCACAGTCTAGAAGGGGGAGACAGACAGCAAAACAAAACAATACCATCAAAATAAATAGAATTATAGCTATATACACATCATTACTAAAATAAATACAGTAATAGATATGTACAAAGATACACACGTGCTGTGGGGAGGGGAAGGGGGTAGGGCAGAGGGAGGGAGTGGGGGCGATGGGGAGGGGAGGAGGAGCAGAGGATAAGGTGGGGGCTCAGTCTGGGAAGTTCTCCCTTTCCCTTTGGAGACCCAATTCATACCACTGTGTCTTCCCCCATTTTCCCAAGATCCCTGATTCGTTCTTTCTCCTTCATGCCCTAGGTTTCTCCCAAACTTGAGTATCCCTGACGAACCCCTGCCCCTGCAAACTCCTAGCCAGAACATAAGAGAATTCCCTGTATTCCCTACATTCTCCTAACCTCAGAATAACGTAGGACTGGAGTTAGGGGAGATAGTAGAGGGGTCACTGTTAAGCTGCACTCTCTCTGCAGCATGCTCCAGAAGGCAGCATCTTTGTTTTGCACAACTCTGAAAGCATGGGGCTTACACAAGAGCAGTGGAAGACTGTGGCTGCAATGATGAAGGTGAGTCCAGTTCAATAGTTCCTCCTTCCCTTCGTCTTCCGTTTTCCTGCCCACGAGCATGTTCTAACCCTCAGTTCTCCTCTCTGTCCCTGCAGCAGAAGCGGATTTTCCCATTCTTTGATGACCCTCATCAGGGATTCATCAGTGGAAATTTGGACCAAGACGTCTGGGCCCTACGTTATTTTGTGGACAACGGTTTTGAGATCTTCTGCTCCCAGACCTTCACCAAAAACTTTGGCTTATATGGTGCAGCAGCGTGGGCACAAGCTGGCAGGGGGTGCGGGTGTTGCAGAGAAGGGAGAAAATGTTGGGGAGTGCAGAGCCCGTGACCCCCAAGAAATGATGCTCAGAGGCCAGAGGTCCCAGGGAAGACAAGGACTTTAGAGCAGGAAGGTGGATTGAATGATAATGTTATTTATGGAAACCTCATGATGACCTGAGCGCTGGGGTTGGGTAGAAATTAGCAGAGTTGGTTGACACATTCCCTGCCCACAATAGCCTTACCACCTGGGAGTGGATGGTGGGATGGCTCGTCAACTTCCAGTGACCCATTATTGCCTTCAGGGCCATCAGCATCCAACAACTCCTCTCCCTGCTTTTGCCTTCACCATGGTTACCGTTCTGGGACCAGAAATTGCCCCAGTAGTGTCAGAAGGAGGAATGTGGGTACGGACGTTGAAGACACAAAATTTTGGCCAGAGGGTCTCCTGGTCTTTCAAATCCCCATCCCCACCAGGCCCTTAATAATAATGATGGTATTTGTTAAGCGCTTACTATGTGCCAAGCACTGTTCTAAGCACTGGGGTAGATACAAGGGAATCAGGGGCTCACAGTCATAATCCTCGTTTTACAGATGAGGTAACTGAGGCACAGAGAGGTGAAGTGACTTGCCCAAAGTCACACAGCTAAGTGGCAGAGCAGGGATTAGAACTCATGACCTCTGACTCCCAAGCCCGTGCTCTTTCCACTAAGCTACGCTGCCTCTCCTGCCTTAGGGCCTACTGCCTTAGGGCCGAGGAACAGGGCCTGACGGTAGAAAGTTTATGACACCGGGGTCACGTTCTTCCCTAGGACAGTACCAGACCAGCTTCAAAGTCAGTGGTCACATCAGTCTTACTTAATCAACAGATGATTTTTACTTTTAAAAGTGTTTGGAGATATTTTGCCCAGCAATATATCTGGTCCTTGGGGATAGAGAAGAGAATTGCTGATCCTATGAGACCTCATATAGGCCTCTCTGAGTAGACTAGCTCAGATGTTTGCTCACCTCTTCCCTGCTTTCCCCTTCCAGGGGAAAAGCCAGAAGGCATTTTATGGCACCCTGCTCCCCCCAGGAGATTACACCCCACCCTGGCCTCTTATCCACACTTGGAGATCATCGTTATGCTATTACATGCTTACCATAATAATAACAATGATGATGGCATTTATTAAGCACTTACTACGTGCAAAGCACTGTTCTAAGCACTGGGGAGGTTACAAGGTGATCAGGTTGTCCCATGGGGGGCTCACAGTCTTCATCCCCATTTTACAGATGAGGTAACTGAGGCCCAGAGAAGTGAAGTGACTTGCCCAAAGTCACACAGCTGACAATTGGCAGAGCCGGGATTTGAACCCATGATCTCTGACTCCAAAGCCCGTGCTCTTTTCCACTGAGCCACACTGCTATGTTCCACATACAGGACTAGGTACAAGACAATCAGATTGGCCACAATCCTGGTGCCACACAGTACTCACAACATAGAGAGAGAATCAATCAATCAATCAATCAATCGTATTTATCGAGTGCTTACTGGGTGCAGGGCACTGTACTAACTTTCTGTGTGCAGAACACTGTGTTAGGTACTTGGCAGAGTACAGTATAACAGAGTTGGTAGACATGTTCCCTCCCCACAGTGAGTTTACAGTATAGAGGGAATCAGCCGTCCTGCAAGGCCTACGGGCACTTACCTAACTGGAAAAATAATAATAATAACGGTATTTGTTAAGCGCTTACTATGTGCCAGGCACTGTACTAAATGCTGGAGTGGATGCAGACTACCTCTCTGAAGGTAGAGAGCTAGTTGGGAAAGCTTCTGAGGTTCTTTTTAGCTCTGTGATTCTTCCAAAATTTATTTATCTCAGTCTGGAGACACAGAATTCAAGGCCCACATTAACTCCTCTGAGGACCTGGATGAGCTGACCAACTTTTTGTTACTCCAAAGCGTGGTCTAAGTGGATCGAGAACACGCCTGAGTGTCAGAAGGACCAGGGTTCTAGTCCCTCCTCTGCCTCTTTTCTGCTGCGTAACCTTGGGCAAGTCACTTAACTTCTCTGTGCCTCAGGTACCTCATCTGTAAATGGGGGTTAAGACTGTGCATGTGGGACATGGATTGTGTCCAACCTGATCACCTTCTATCTACCTCAGTGCTTAGAACAGTGCCTGGCATATAGTAAACACTTAACAAATACTATAAAAAAACTCTACCATCTCCATCAGAACTTGATTAGCTTCTCCATTAGTTGTGGCTATTTGCTCAGTGTAATGCTGGCGCTTCTTCACGGTCTCATGCCTACATTCCCGTCCTCAACGTACTGTTGGGTCGAAAATGTCCCCATGGTCACAGCTCACCCCGGCAGCTAACTTGGGTTAGGGACCTGCAGCGGGATTCATTTATCTCCAAGGAGGTCCTGTCCCGGGAGGGAGGATTCTGGAAGCCAGGAGAGAAGGGATCCCTTTCCTGGGACCCGCGGACTAACTGGGCTTTTCCCGCAGATGAGCGAGTGGGAAACTTGATTGTGGTGACGCTGAGCAGTCAGGTGATGCTAAAGATCCGCTCACAGCTGGAGGAGAGAGCCAAGTGTCTGTGGAGCAGCCCCCCTGACCTGGGCGCTCGTATCATCACTACCGTTCTCAACAACCCTGCCCTGCGAGCAGAGTGGTAAGAGAGAAAGGAAGGACTGGGCCCGGGGGGGGAGGAAGAGACCTGTCATTGCTGGGTTCCCACCCCATGACCCCTCTCCAGCTTGATCTCTCTGCTTCTCTCCCAATAATGATGGTATTTGCTAAGTGCTTACTAACAAGTACTCCCAAGTGAGGATAATCAATCAATCGTATTTACAGAGTACTTACCATGTGCAGGGCACCGTATTAAGTGTTTGGGACAGTATGATACAACAGCTTTCATAGACATTTAAAGCACTCAATCACCTTACCCCCTTCTACCTCACCTCACTAGTCTCCTACTACAACCCAGCCCACACAGTTCACTCCTCTCAGGCTAACCTTCTCACTGTACTTCAATCTCTTCTATCTGGTCACCGACCCCTGGCCCAGGTCCTGCCTCTGTCCAGGAACACCCTCCCTCCTCATATCTGACAGACAATTACTCTCCCCTCTTTCAAAGCCTTAGACTGTGAGCCCACTGTTGGGTAGGGACTGTCTCTATGTGTTGCCAATTTGTACTTCCCAAGCGCTTAGTACAGTGCTCTGCACATAGTAAGCGCTAAATAAATACGATTGATTGATTGATTGATTATTAAAGTCATGTCTCCAAGAGGCCTTCCCTAACAAAACTCTCCTTTCCTCTTCTCCCTCTTCTCCGTCACCCTGACTTGCTCCCTTTATTCATCGCCCCCCTCCCAGCCCCACAGCACTTATGCACATATCTGTAATTTATTTATTTACATTAATGTCTGTCTCCCCCTCTAGACTGTAAGCTTATTGTGGACAGGGAACGTGTCTAGTTGCTTAGTGCTTAGTACAATGGTCTGCAAAAAGTAAGCACTCAATATTGTATTCAATTGACAAAGAATGTCCCTACCCACACCTTCCCCACTGTCCACTGAATTTAGACAGTGGTCCCCGCAGGTCCCCACCACTGTCTACTGAATTTACAGTGGGTACCTCTTGGTAGGCAGCCCACCAGAAACACACTGTCTGCTCTCCCTTAATCCCGGTCCCCAGGGTAGCTTGAGGGGGACCCTCACGTACCAGCCTTGGTAGATTGTTTCGAAGGGCTGGAGGTGATGGGGTTACCTGAGAAGCAAATAACCCCTCGACCCCAATCCCCTGACGCCAACTGTCTTCTGCAGGAAGACTAGCCTGAAGGCCCTGGTGGAGACCATCATGCTGACCCGGGAGAAGTTGAAGGAGAAGCTGCGGCTCCTCGGCACCCCAGGGTCCTGGGAACACCTCACCTGCCACGAGGGCACCCACAGTCTTTTGGGGCTCAGCCGTGAGTAGCTGGGGTAGGAGGGAAGGGAGACTTCCCAAGGTCTTATTCCCTCTCCAATACCTTCATTTTAAATAGCACTTTTATTTCCAAACCACATTCGCATTACTTATGATTGCACTCATCATATCCCTGCAGGCTAGGGAAAGGCAGGTTTTATTATGCTCATTTTGAAGACGAGAAACTGAGGCATAGAGAGGTACCGCTTCCTCCTTCCGATCTGTTATTTTCCTTGAGAACCCAGCTTTCTTCTCCACCCCAAATATCCTTGTTTCTCCTTAAGAAAAGAGCTAAGAGCCTGGCAGCCCATTTTTTCTTGCAGCAGCAGTGACGATGATGTACCGAAGGGTCTCCTAAAGATGATAAAGCATTTGGGTACCTCTCAAAGTACCTCCCGCATCAGTAGTATTTATTGAGCACTTACCAAGCACTTGGGAGAGTACAATACGAGTTGGCAGACGTGGTCCCTGCCCACAATGATGATGATGGCATTTAGTAAGCGCTTACTATGTGCAAAGCACTGTTCTAAGCCCACAAGGAGCTTACAGTCTACAGAGAGAAACAGGCATTAATATAAATGAATAATTTATAATATACAAGTTATAAATATGTGTAAAAATGCTGTGGGATTGAATATAGGGCAAATATCAAATGCCCAAAGGTCACAGATTCAAGTGCTAGATGACACAGAAGGGAGAGGGAGCTGGGGAAAAGAAATCTTAATTGGGGAAGGCCTCCTGGAGGAGATGTGACCTTAATACTGCCTTGAAGGTGGGGAGAGTGGTGCTCTGGCATGTCTGGAGGAAGAGGGAGTTCCAGGCTAGAGGGGGAACATGAGAAAGGGGTCGATGGTGAGATAGATGAGATTGGGGTGCAGTGAGTAAGCTGATGCTAGAGGAACAAATTGTGCGGGCTGGGCTGTAGTAGGAGATCTGTGAGCTGAGGAAGGAGGGGCGAGCTGACTGAGTACTTTAAAGCCAACGGTAAGGAGTTTCTGTCTGATGCAGAGGTGGACGGGCAACAACTGGAGGATTTTGAGGACAGGGGCTCTGTGAACTACCCTTACACGAAATCTAACAGTGTGTCGTTCAGGCAGTGGCCCTGTACAGGTGGAGAGCAGGGCTGTCAGCACTTTCTTTTTTTTAAGAGGATTTTTCCATCAGAATCATCCCCCTGGGGAAACTGTGGGGGAAATCCCTGAGAAACCGCTTCAACTTTATATTTCATAAGAAACCTAAGTCTCTTCCCTCCTCTCCCTCTCCTCCAACCGCCCCCCTGCCCGCAACCTCCTGATTTCCCGGCTACCCAGGGAGGCAGTGCTAACCAGATATTGAGGTATTGTGGTACTGTCACTGTTAGGGCCAAGAGAAAATAAAGATGCAAGTTTCCCTCGCTTCCATCCGGCCTGCTCGGGACACGTACACAATCAGGGGTTGGGCAGTGGCGGGTGGGCGGCTGCAGACCTAGATTCCAATGTCCTTTGTCTGTTCTAGCTGTCCAGATAGACTACTTAGTCAAGAAGAAACACATATACCTCCTAAGAAATGGGAAGGTCAACTTGACCTGCATCAACTCCCACAACCTGGACTACGTCTCCCAGAGCATCAACGAGGCCGTCCTCGCCTACCCACACCGTTCCTACCCTAGGTGTTCTTTCTCCGCTCCGGAGAAAATGATTTAACCCGCAATAAAGACTCGTTTGCTCAAGACCAGACCTGTAACTTGTTGGCTGCAGTTGCCGTCTCTTTACATAACATTTTCCCATCATTTCTATTTCTAACCTTCAACCTTCCTCCTCCTTCCCCTTTCCTTCCCTTTACACTTGGAGCTGCATTTTTTTAAACAGATGGAAAAAATAATAATAAGATCCAAAGAGGATCCCGATATGACCTCGTGGTCTCAAAGTTAGGGCTAGGGATAGAACTCAGATCAGGATAGACCCCTTCCCCTTCCTCCCACTTGGAAACTCATCTTTTCTTTCCAGTGTCAAGGAGTGTAGGAGGAGTCAATCAAGCAATGGTATTTATTGAGCACTTTCTGTATTTAGTTGGCAGTGGAGTGGGGACGCGTTCTGTTGTTATGACTTTCTTTTATAAATAGGAGAAAAATCCATCATTTCATAACACCCTCTCATCATTAGCAGCATTTATTTGAGTACTGTCTGTGTACACATCACTCTACTAGACCCTTGGGCAACATTCAGAGGATGTTATAGCGTAATAGATTTTTATCACTCTCGCAGGACTTATAACATCGGGACAGTGGATCCTATTTGCCATTTTTATTACTATTCCTTTTTGCTTGTTGATTCTTGATTACCCTTATGCCCGGCCCCGTGGTCTCCAGTGTCCCCTGGGAGCTCATGGATTGCCAAAGCCTTAAAAAATAGCTTATGGAGGGGTTGGGGTAGTCCCCGGCTAAGTGAGATAGAGGTCATGGCCCAATTCTCTAGGCACCCTCCTTCCTCTCCTCTCACTAGCACCCCTCAGAAACAAATGTTCATGCCCTCTCAGCATCACCTAGTTGAAAGAGCACAGTCCTGGGAGTCAGAAGACTGGGTCATAATCCTGATTCTGCCACTTGTCTACTGTGTGACTTTGGGCAAGTCACTTAACTTCTCTGGTCCTCAGTTTCCTCCTCTGTAAAATGGGGACTGAATACTTTTTCCCTCCAATTTAAACTGTGAGCCCCAGGCACTGTGTCCAACCTATCTTGTATCTATCCCCGTGTTTAGTACACAGTCCTTGGCACATAGTAAGTGCTTACCAAGTACCATTAAAAGAAAAAAAGGGCTCCAGGAATCTGTGCACAAATCACTACTGGCAGGAAATGAATCGGTCATCCCCACAGCCACTCTCCATAGGCCTGGATTTGCAGGCTGAGAAGGGAAGGGGGTCTCCTTGCTCTCTTGCCAAGGCGGAGGGGTGATTCCCCAAGTCCCGATTACAGTGCCCCATCCCATCAGTGAATCTCTTGTTTCAGCCCAGGAGCTGGGGCTCTGCCTGTCTCCCGGCAGCAGTGTAAATATATGTATAAATGTATATGTATACATATACATATACATAAATGTATGTATTTATCTTTGTAAATACATGCAAAGATATGTATTTACTACTTACTGTGTGTAGAGCATTGTACTAAACAGTAGAGTACAATACAGCAGAGTTGGTGGACACGATCCCTGCCCACGAGGAACTTTTAGTCTCGAGAGGGAGATGGACATTAATATAAATAATAATAATAATAATAATGGCATTTAGTAAGCGCTTTCTATGTGCAAAGCACTGTTCTAAGCGCTGGGGAGGTTACAAGGTGATCAGATGGTCCCACGGGGGGTTCACAGTCTTAATCCCCATTTTACAGATGAGGTAAATAAAATACGGATTTGTACATAAGTGCTGTAGGGCTGAGGGTGGGGTGAATATCAAGTGCAGAGGTGACACAGAATAATAATAATAATGATGCTGGCATTTGTTAAGCGCTTACTATGTGCAAAGCCCTGTTCTAAGTGCTGGTGGGGGATATAAGGTGATCAGGTTGTCCCACATGGGGCTCACAGTCTTCATCCCCATTTAACAGATGAGGTGACTGAGGCTCAGAGAAGTGAAGCGACTTGCCCAAGGTCACACAGCAGACAAGAGGCGGAGCCGGGATTAGAACCCGTGAACTTCTGACTCCCAAGCCCGGGCTCTTTCTACGGAGCCACGCTGCTTCTTAGGGAGAAGCTTCTCTCTTAGAAGGGAGAGGGAGCGGGGAAAAGGAGGATTTAATTGGGGAAGGCCTCTGGGAGGGATCCTGTTGATGATGATGATGGCATTTATTAAGCGCTTACTATGTGCAAAGCACTGTTCTAAGCGCTGGGGGAATACAAAGTGATTAGGTTTGAAAGGACAGCTTTTGTGGGAGCACAGTGTGGCTGGGACTGTGGGTCTGATGAATGGGAGTCAGAGGCCCTGGGTTCTAATCCCAGCTCCAGTATGTAACTGCTGTGTGACCTAGCACCTACTTCTTTCTTGACAAATCCAATGGCCTCTATTCCATCCTAATCCTTCTCGACCTGTTAGCGACCTTCAACATTGTCGACCGCCCCGTTCTCCTGAACACATTATCCAACCCTGGCTTCGGTGACGTTGTCTCCTGATTCTCCTCCTGGCTGTCTTGCTGCCCATTCTCAGTCTCTTCCTCAGGGTCCTCCTCTGTCTCCCACCTCCTAAGGTAGGGGGGTCGCTCAAGGTTCAATTCTGTGTCCCCTTCTATTCTCCATCTTCAACCATGCACTTGGAGAACTCAATTCTCTCCCGTGGCTTCAACTGCCATCTCTGTGTGGACAATGTCCTAATCTACTTCTCTAACCCTTATCGCTCTCCCTCCCTCTAACACCTCAAACTGAACATGTCCAAAACAGAACTCCTTATCTTTCCACCCAAATCCTGTCCTCCCAGTGACTTTCCCATTAGTGTCAACAGCACCACCACCTGCCCTGTCTCACAAGCCCATAGACTTGGCGTTATCCTTCTATATAACCTGTATATATGTATATATGTTTGTACATATTTATTACTCTGTTTATTTATTTATTTATTTTATTTGTACATATCTATTCTATTTATTTTATTTTGTTAGTATGTTTGGTTTTGTTCTCTGTCTCCCCCTTTTAGACTGTGAGCCCACTGTTGGGTAGGGACTGTCTCTATATGTTGCCAATTTGTACTTCCCAAGCGCTTAGTACAGTGCTCTGCACATAGTAAGCGCTCAATAAATACGACTGATGATGATGATGATGATGATGATCAGGTTGTCCCACGTGGGGTTCACAGACTTAATCCCCATTTTACAGATGAGGTAACTGAGGCATAGCGAAGTGAAGTGACTTGCCCAAGTCACACAGCTGACAATTGGCAGAGCCAGGATTTGAACCCATGACCTCTGACTCCAAAGCCCGGGCTCTTTCCACTGAGCCACGCTGCTTCTCTATTGCTTCCTGTTGGAAGGGGCAGCTCCCTGGATGTGGTTTGGTTGGGATTGTGTCCTCTCCTTCATCAGGCTCTTTGTTCCTGCTGAGGCCCTTCGTCATTACTGGTATTTAATGAACGCTTACTGTATGCTGAGCGCTCTACTAAAGGCTTGCTCAATACATCCGAGTTGGGAGAGAGGTTCCCTAGCTAGGGAGGCACCCCGTGGGGCTGGGGCGAGGCCCGGATGCGTCTGAAATATAGGGTGGCCCAAGCAGGGGGGGTGTGGGAGGGTTGTCCTGGGCCCGAGTGTCCCAACTTCAATCAATCAATCGTATTTATTGAGCGCTTACTGTGTGCAGAGCACTGTACTAAGCGCTTGGGAAGTACAAGTCGGCAACATATAGAGACGGTCCCTACCCAACAGTGGGCTCACAGTCTAAAAGGGGGAGACAGAGAACAAAACCATACTAACAAAATAAAATAAATAGAATAGATATGTACAAGTAAAATAAATAGAGTAATAAATCTGTACAAACATATACGTATATACAGGTGCTGTGGGGAAGGGAAGGAGGTAAGATGGGGGGATGGAGAGGGGGATGAGGGGGAGAGGAAGGAAAGGGCTCAATCTGGGAAGGCCTCCTGGAGGAGGTGAGTTCTCAGTAGGGCCTTGAAGGGAGGAAGAGAGCTTCACCCTAATGGTTGCCCCCCACCCCCGACCCTCTCCCTTCTAGACTGTGAGCCCACTGTTGGGTAGGGACCGACTCTATATGTTGCCAACTTGTCCTTCCCAAGCGCTTAGTCCAGTGCTCTGCACACAGTAAGCGCTCAATAAATACGATTGAATGAATGAATAAATGAATTTATTACTCTATTTTACTAGTACATATTTATCACGGGCTTTGGAGTCAAGAGGTCATGGGTTCAAATCCCAGCTCCGCCATTTGTCAGCTGTGTTACTTTGGGCAAGTCACTTAACTTCTCTGGGCCTCAGTTCCCTCATCTGTAAAATGGGGATGAAGACTGTGAGCCCCACGTGGGACAACCTGATTACCTTGTATCTACCCCAGCGCTTAGAACGGTGCTTTGCACATAGTAAGCGCTTAACAAATGCCATTATTATTATTATTATTACTTCCTGTTATCCTGGGCATTCTTGCTTTCTGATCGTATTTCTGCCCCTCCCATCCCATTTCAAGAACAGTGCTTTGCACATAGTAAGCGCTTAACAAAAGCCATCATTATTATTATTATTAACAAATACCAACATTATTATTATTATTATTATTATTTTATCGTGCTAATATGTTTAGTTTCGTTGTCCGTCTCCCCCTTCTAGACCGTGAACCCGCTGTTGGTTAGGGACCGTCTCTATATGTTGCCAACTCGGACTTCCCAAGCGCTTAGTCCGGTGCTCTGCACACAGTAAGCGCTTAATAAATACGATTGATTGATTGATTCATTCATTCATTCAATCGTATTTTTCAACTTGGACTTCCCAAGCGCTTAGTCCAGTGCTCTGCACACGGTAAGCGCTCAACAAATACGATTGATGGATTGATTCATCCATTCATTCAATCGTATTTTCCAACTTGGACTTCCCCAGCGCTTAGTCCAGTGTTCTGCACACAGTAAGCGCTCAATAAATACGATTGATTGATTGATTGATTGATTGACCCTCCCCGAGGAGGCCCTTCGCATTCGGGCCCGGTGCAGGGAGAAGCCGTGGCCGCCAGGGGGAGCCGCAGTCATTCATTCAATCGTACTTATTGAGCGCTTACTGCGTGTAGAGCACTGTACTGAGCGCTTGGAAAGGATAATTCAGCAATAAACAGAGACAATCCCTGCCCACACCGGGCTTCATTCATTTATTCATTCATTCAATTGTATTTATTGAGCGCTTACTGTGTGCAGAGCACCGTACTGAGCGCTTGGGAAGGACAGTTCAGCAATAAAGAGAGACAATCCCTGCCCACACCGGGCTTCACTCATTTATTCATTCATTCAATCGTATTTATTGAGCGTTTACTGTGTGCAGAGCACCGTACTGAGCGCTTGGAAAGGACAATTCAGCAATAGAGACAATCCCTGCCCACACCAGTGTTCATTCATTCATTCATTCATTCATTCAATCGTATTTATTTAGCGCTTACTGTGTGCAGAGCACCGTACTGAGCGCTTGGGAAGGACAATTCAGCAATAGAGACAATCCCTGCCCACACAGGGCTTCATTCATTCACTCATTCACTCAGTCGTACTTATTGAGCGCTTACTGTGTGCAGAGCACTGTACTGAGCTCTTGGAAAGGACAATTCAGCAATAGATACAATCCCTGTTCACACCAGGCTTCATTCATTCATTCAGTCAGTCAGTCGTATTTATTGAGTGCTTACTGTGTGCAGAGCACCGTACTGAGCGCTTGGGAAGGACAATTCATCAAGAGAGACAATCTCTGCCCACACCGGGCTGCATTCATTCATTCATTTTTACTGAGCACTTACTGTGTGCAGAGCACTGTAGTGAGCGCTTGGAAAGTACAATTCAGCAATAAAGACAATCCCTGCCCACACTGGGCTTCATTCATTCATTCATTCACTCATTCATTCAATCATACTTATTGAGCGCTTACTGTGTGCAGAGCACTGTACTGAGCACTTGGAAAGGACAATTCAGCAATAGAGACAATCCCTGCCCACACTGGGCTTCATTCATTCATTCATTCAATCGTATTTATTGAGCGCTTACTGTGTGCAGAGCACTGTCCTAAGCGCTTGGAAAGTACAATTCAGCAGAAAGAGAGACAATCCCTGCCCGCACTGGGCTTCATTCATTCATTCATTCATTCATTCAATCGTATTTATTGAGCGCTTACTGTGTGCAGAGCACAGTACTAAGCGCTCGAGTAGCTACAAGTTAATCAGATCGGACAATGACCCTGCCCCAAATAGGGCTCACAGTCTTATTCCCACTTTACAGATGAGGGCACTGGGGCTCAGAGAAGTGAAGAGACTTGCCCCAGGTCACACAGCAGACACGTGGCAGAGGCGGAATTAGAACCCAGGTCCTTCTGACTCCCAGGCCCGGGCTCTGCCGACTAAGCCATGAGTGTCAGAGAGGCAGGAGCAGACGCCCGAGATGGATAATGATAATGAAGGCTTTTGTTAAGCACTGGCTATGTGCCAAGCGCTGTTCTAAGCACTGGAGTAGATATCAATCAATCAATCAATCAATCGTATTTATTGAGCGCTTACTGTGTGCAGAGCACTGTACTAAGCGCTTGGGAAGTACAAGTCGGCAACATATACAGTCCCTACCCAACAGTGGGCTCACAGTCTAAAAGGGGGAGATGATAGAGAACAAAACCACACATACTAACAAAATAAAATAAATAGAATAGATATGTACAAGCAAAATAAATAGAGTAATAAATACGTACAGACATATATACATATATACAGGTGCTGTGGGGAAGGGAAGGAGGTAAGATGAGGGGGAGATAATCAGGTTGCACACAGTCCCTGTTCCGCGTAGGGTTTACAGTCTTATTCCCCATTTTACAAGGTGAGGAAACTGGGGCACAGAGAAGTGAAGTGACTAGCCCAAGGTCACACTGCAGACAAGCGGCAAGGGGGGGATTAGAACCCAGGTCCTAGTGACTCTCAGACACATGCTCTAACCACTGCTTCCCCTCCTCCGTTCTGGGGGAACTCAGCAGGTGGGTTCCCCATCCCCAGGCTCTGGAGCTATAGCGTAGAAAAATCCTTCTCAAGTGCAAGAGCAAATGCTTCTACCAGAGGAGAAGGTGAGTTGCAAAATCATCATGATCTGTGATGAAGTTATCATTGATACTATCCATTCTCTTTGCTCAGGAACGCACCCGGCCCTAGGGGAAGCTCACGATCAGAGCTATACACACCCACCCTCCTGCTGGAATCAAACAATCAGTCAATATTATTTATTGAGCACTTACTGGGTGCGGAGCACCGTACTGCACGCTTGGGAGAGCACAATACGGTACAGTTGGTAGACATGTTCCCGGCCCACAAGGAGCTTGCAGTCTAGAGAGGTAGACCAAAAAATTGAAATAAATTACGTTAAAAATAAATTACAGAGAGGGGAAATAGCAGAGTGTAAGGATATGCATGGAAATGCCAGAAGCTAGGACCAACAACGTGTACCATCTGCAGCTTGAAAGAAGGTAAAGAGGGCAAAGTTGATCAGAGTCTCAGAAGATGGAGGGTTGTGTTGGAGAGGTGTTGTGAGGGCTAAAGGAACCAGAGGGGAATACTAATAATAATTGTGGAATCGGTTAAGTGTTTACTGTGTGTTAAGCACTGTTCTAAGTGTCGGGGAATATACAAGTTAATCAGGTTGGACACGGTCCCTGTCCCAGTTGCGGCTCACAGTCTAAGAGGAAGAACAGGTATTGAATCCTCAATTTACAGATGAGGTAGCTGAAGCCCAGATAAGTTAAGTGGCTTGGAGCTGGGACATATTGGAGCTGGGATTAGAACTCAGGTCCTCTGATCCTCTGATTCCCAGGCCTATGCTCTTTCCGCGAGGCCAAGGTGGGGTCGTCAGTCCCTTGGGAAGCAGCTCCGGGTTTCCGGCCAACTTTAGAGCCAGATTAATCCAATGCCTAATGGTAAATTAGTTGCTTAATGTGACAGCAGCGATGTCAAAGGTCCCCTACGGGATGAAAAGCTTTGCCTCACCAAGCACATAACTCACCTCTAGTTGTGCTTTGGAAGGAATAGAGCCCTCTGAATTTTTATTCATTCACTCATTCATTCAATCGTATTTACTGAGCGCTTACTGTGTGCAGAGCACTGTACTAAGCGCTTGGGAAGTACAAGTTGGCAACCTATAGAGACGGTCCCTACCCAACGACGGGCTCACAGTCTAGAAGGGGGAGACAGACAACAAAACAAAACATGTGGACAGGTGTCAAGTCATCAGAACAAACAGAATTAAAGCTAGATGCACATCATTAACAAAATAAATAGAATAGTAAATATGTACGAATAAAATAAATACAGTAATAAATCTGTACAAACACATGTACAGGTGCTGTGGGGAGGGGAAGGAGGTAGGGTGGGGGGGTGGGAAGGGGGAGAGGAAAAAGGGGGCTCGTCTGGGAAGGCCTCTTGGAGGAGGTGAGCTCTCAGTAGGGCTTTGAAGGGAGGAAGAGAATAATAATAATAATAATAATGATGGCATTTATTAAGTGCTTACTATGTGCAAAGCACTGTTCTAAGTGTTGGGGACGTTACAAGGTGATCAGGTTGTCCCATGGGGGGCTCACAGTCTTCATCCCCATTTTACAGATGAGGGAACTGAGGCACAGAGAAGTTAAGTGAATAAGTATGTACAAATAAAATATGTACAATAAATACGACTGAATTCATTCATTCATTCAATCGTATTTATTGAGCACTTACTGTGTGCAGAACACTGTACTAAGCGCTTGGGAAGCACAAGTCGGCAACATCTAGAGCCGGTCCCTACCCAACAGCAGGCTCACAGTCTAGAAGGGGGAGACAGACGACAAAACATATTAACAAAATAAAATAGAGTAATAATGATGGCATTTATTAAGCGCTTACTATGTGCAAAGCACTGTTCTAAGCGCTGGGGAGGTTACAAGGTGATCAGGTTGTCCCATGGGGGGCTCACAGTCTTCATCCCCGTTTTACAGATGAGGGCACTGAGGCACAGAGAAGTGAAGTGAATAAATACGTACAAATAAAATATGTACAATAAAAACGATTGAATGAATGAAAACAAAACATATTAACACAATAAAATAAATAGAACCGCCACCACCATCACGATGATGGTGGGGGAAGAGAGGTAGCTTGGCGTTGAGGGAGGGCATTCCAGGCCAGGGGGAGGACGTGGGTTGGGGGTCGACGGCGGGACAGACGAGAATGAGGTACGGTGAGGAGGTGAGCGGCAGAGGAGCGGAGGGTGCGGGCTGGGCTGGAGAAGGAGAGAAGGGAGGTGAGGTAGGAGGGGGCGAAGTGATGGACAGCCTTTCATGAGTATCTGGGGCTCTGTGATACCTACAGGGCTTAACTTTCAAAATGTAACTAATGCACAGTCATCTATGGAAGTCTGATTGGGCAAATAGTGTCTAAAAATTTCCCCTAGTTTTAGGGTTTTTTCTTTTTGCAAATAAAGGAAGTTGGCTAAAATATTTAAGAACCTGAAGTCGAAAATCTGGCAATTTAGCCCAGAAGACACCACATCTTCACCCACTCGTTCCTTCCTTCTTTCCTTGTGGTGCCACTGTGCACCCTAAGAAGCGTCCCCTGGCTCCGTGAGGCTGTGCGTGTGATCCTGGCAGGGATCGGGCAGCCGTTGGGGACACTGGAGGCCTCAACCCCTATCACGTGAACCTCCAAGAAGACAGCCTTCCCCATCTGCAAGGAGTTCTGGCTCGGAGCCCAGATGGCCTATCCCTAGGGGATACGTGAAAAAAGATCACCTTGCAAAAGTGAAAAGGACCAAGAAATGATGCTTCCCCCAAAACACTGGACTGGTAGAACAACGCAGCATGTAATCGGAGTATCTTGGAGGAATAGAAGGATCACCAGCCGTAAAGACGGAGTTCCAGAGATCCAGGTGAATGGCTATTGTCTGAACTAGTACATATTTACTATTCTATTTATTTTGTTAATGATGTGCACCTAGCTTTATTTCTATTTATTCTGATGACTTGACACCGGTCCACACGTTTTGTTTTGTTGTCCGTCTCCCCCTTCTAGACTGTGAGCCCGTTGTTGGGGAGGGACCGTCTCTATATGTTGCCAACTTGTACTTCCCAAGCGATTAGTACAATGCTCTGCACACATTAAGCGCTCAATAAATACGATTGAATGAATGAAGGGATGTACTCAGTCTATCATCGGCACTGAGAGAAAAGTGCCTGCTGTGCCCTAATACTGAGAAGCTGAGATGAGGCGGGAGGAGGATCAGTAATTGCAAGGACTGAGAGGGCTGATGAGTTCTCTGGCTCCAGGCACTGTCAGCACACTGAAAACTATGTGGCTGAACAAGCTTTAGGGTTTCACTTGCAATCAGATGCAGAGACTACGATAGAGCGAAGTGCTATAAATAGAGAAGTACTCGTAATTGCGGTATCTGTTGAGCGTTTACCGTGTGCCAAGCACTATACTAAGCGCTGAAGTAGACAGAAGACAATCAGCTTGGACAAAGTTCCTGTCCACACACGGGGCTCACAGTCTAAGTAGGAAGGAGAACGGGTATTGAATCCCCACTTCGGGTATTGAATCTCCACTTTACAGATTAGGAAACCGAGGCACAGAGAAGTTAAGTGATTCACCTAAGTCATACAGTAAACCAGTGGCTGAGTGGGATTAGAACCCAGGTCTCCTGACTTCCAAGCCCATGCTCTTGAGCAGGGAGAGATTTGGTTCCAGGGTTGGGCAGTGCAGAATGATAGTGCTTCAAAAGCAGTTCCCTAGTTTGTGGCTAGCTGGGAAGGGAATTTTTGCCCCTGAGACTAACCAGTCGATGCTTGAGGGAGATGCCTCCTGAAGGCAGAAAGTATTTGTTAGGCAGTCATGTCTGCTGCAGCTCTCCAGCCAAAATATGTGCAGAGCTAGTATCCGGGTACATATCTATTCTATTTATTTTATTTTGTTAGTATGTTTGGTTTTGTTCTCTGTCTCCCCCTTTTAGACTGTGAGCCCACTGTTGGGTAGGGACTGTCTCTCTATGTTGCCAATTTGTACTTCCCAAGCGCTTAGTACAGTGCTCTGCACATAGTAAGCGCTCAATAAATACAATTGATGATGATGATGATAAAAGGCCTCTTCCGAGTAATTTGCTTTTGCTAGCTTCCCTAGTAGAGCCATATAAACTGCATACATTCTCTCTTCATCTCACCACGTCAGTCTTCCTCCTGAGCTAGACTGCTCAGCCAGCAGGATCACTTCTCATCATCACCAACCATCATCAATCGTATTTATTGAGCGCTTACTGTGTGCAGAGCACTGTACTTCTGCTCCTAGGTTGCAGTTTCATCATCATCATCATCATCATCATCAATCGTATTTATTGAGCGCTTACTATGTGCAGAGCACTGTACTAAGCGCTTGGGAAGTACAAATTGGCAACACATAGAGACAGTCCCTACCCAACAGTGGGCTCACAGTCTAAAAGGGGGAGACAGAGAACAAAACCAAACATACCAACAAAATAAAATAAATAGGATAGATATGTACAAGTAAAATAAATAAATAAATAGAGTAATAAATATGTACAACCATATATACATATATACATGCTCCCGTGCTTCTGCCTCCACCCCCAGCTCACGAGAGGAATATGCTATTGAACTGCATCCAAACAAGGCATATCACTGGGTATATATACATCACCTACATATGGGGGGAGAATCCATATATTTTTGTGGCATTTCTTAAGCACGTACTAAGTGCCAAGCACTGTTCTAAACACCGGTTAAATACAAGATAATCAGGTCCCACATAGGGTTCGCAGTCTAAATTGGAGGGAGGAGGAGTGATTTCCCCATCTTAAAGAGGAGGAAACTGAGGCACAAGGTCATGCAGCAGGGATGTGGCAGGGTGGGGATTAGAACTCAGGTTCTCTGGCTCCCAGGCCTGTGCTCTTTCCACGAGGACACGTATATGTTCAAGTCTTCCCGAAACATTAGCTAATCTGGCCCACTCTGAAGTGTAGAAGATCATTAGCAGGGACCTTAGGAGTTTTTAAAGATCTAAGATGAAGGATAGGTTTTTCTGTTCCCAACCCTGGTTTAGTTGATAGGGGATATACCATTAGGGTTAAAGGAAATTTATGGAGCTGTGGGAAACTGGCTACGGAGTGTATGAAATTTGCAGATGGGAAAGGTATATTTTATCTCACGTGTTAAGTGTGTTCAAACCAAAAATTCCTTCTGCCCTCACAGGTGCTTTTGAGCTTCAGATCTACACCCCTGAGGAACAGCAAGTGGTGCTGCTTAGCAGACAGAAGCCCATAAGGGGAATCAATCCATCAATCGATGGTATTTACTAAGCATTTACTCTTTGCCGAGCACTGTAATAAGAGCTTGGAAAAGTACGAGGCAGTAGAAGGGGAACCTAAACATCAGAGAAACTAGACACCCCATCCAAACTGGTGAGGCCAGGGGTAGGGTTGTGGCCAAGAAGCAAGAAATGTTCAAGACTGATTCCTTTTTCCTCTGTATCTTTTTCAATAGTCCCTGAGTACCCAGGAGAAACATTCACCACTGGTGGCAAAGCCCCAGGAGGCGTTCCCCTACACCTGATGATCTTGTATCTACCCCAGCACTGAGAACAGTGCTTGGCACATAGCAAGCGCTTAACAAATTCCATAATTATTATTATTATCACTATTATCTGGCTTTTTCACCCTCCCATTGGACTGAAGTGTGGATCAGACTCAGAAAGAACCCACCTCGGTGTGTTAGGTGGGGGCAGGCTTAACAGGAATCTTGAAAATAGGTGTCTACCATGAACAATGAGGACCACAGTGGCTTCCAACATGGCTGCCTTGGCAAATGTTGACATAATAATAATAGTAGTGGTATTTAATAAGTGCTTACTATGTGCCAACCACTATGCCAAGTGCTGCGGTAAATACAATCAGATCAGATACCGTCCCTGGCCCTAATGGGACTCACAGTTTAAAGGGGGAGACGGAATAGGTATTTCATCCTCATTTTCCAGATGAGGAAATTAAGGCAGAGAGGATAAGCAAGATCTGAGGCTCGGGTCTCTGGTACTGTGGCACAAGAGTGGCATTATGCTGTGGTCATTTTGTTTTTGGTTTTGTATGTAAAATTATGGCGTGCAATGTGCCCATCTACTTAGCTGTCGCACCCCCAACCCCAGGGGGAACATGCCTGGCGGGGATGAGAGAATGTGAGTGCTACTATGCAAACCATTAGTGATATAATCAATTCTTTTATTTTAAATGGTATTTGTTGAGCGTTTACTGTATGCCAGGCACCGTATGAAGCACTGGGGTAGGTACAAGCTAATCAGGTTGGACAAAATCCATGTCCCACATGAGGTTAATAGTTTTAATCCCATTTTACAGTTGAGGTAAGAGGCACAGAGAACTTAGGTGACTTGCCCAAGGTCACACAGCAGACAAGTGGTGGAGCTAGGAACCCAGGTGCTTCTTACTTCCAGGCCCACAATCTATCTGCTAGGCCACGCTACTTCTCTAGACATAAGATAATTCCTTCCACAAGTTCTTGGTCCTGCAGTCTTTAAGACTGGCCAGAGGCTCATTTGAATTTTCAGTAGGAGACTCCATCATCAGTAGGCAAAAAGTACAGCTAAACAAGGATCAATCAATCAAGAGTATTGAGAGCACTGTATTGGGTGTTTAAAGAGAATACATCAGAAACGAAAAATACCAACCCTACCCTAGGGAGATTCTAATTATTCTACAATGAATAATAATAATATGAGTTAGGTGTTTACTCTGTGCAGAGCACTATACTAAATACTAGAGTAGATGTAAGATAATCAGGTCAGACACAGTCCCTGTCTTACACACAGACTTCATGTGAAGGAGAACTGGTACTTAATCACCATTTTACAGATGAGCACAAAAAAGTTAAGTGACTATCGCAAGGTCACACAGTCGGCAAGTGGCAGAGCCAACATTAGAACCCCAGATCCTCCAACTCCCAGGCCTATGCTCTTTTCACTGTGAGCCCACTGTTGGATAGGGACCGTCTCTATGTGTTGCCGACTTCCCAAGCGCTTAGTACAGTGCTCTGCACACAGTAAGCGCTCAATAAATACGATTGAATGAATGAATGAATGAATACTGCTTCTCATGGACTGCAATTAAATTGGAGGACAGGCAGACACACAATATTTATTATTAGCGAGAGCAGGAAACAATTGCTTATTATCGAGGACAGATGAGTCATACGTGTTCCTTAGCTTTGTCCCCCAAAACTCAGTCAGCCTCAAAGGGAGGGGGCGGCAGGGGTGTGTGTGCTTGTCTCCGTAGGTCGAAGTATCCGAAATGTCTTTGGAATGTAAGCCTGGTGCAGCCTTTGGGTGTTACAGTATTGGGTCATCCCTGGTGGGGCTAGGAACCGTGAGGAACTGCAGCAGCTATGCTCGCCCTGCGCCGTCTTCCCAGCTGACTCATCCTTCACCCAGCTGAGGGTGGCCTCGGCTACTTGCCCTGGACTTGATGGTCCCGGGGATGTTTGTCCTCAGATCCCTGCCCTTTGTCTCTCATCCACAGCGGGTCTTCCCCCTGAAGAAACTCAGGCTCTTTTCTCTAGAATAAGGGTTTAGGAGCCAATTGCAGCTTTTTGGAAGCCAATGTGCCTACCGGTTAACGGCTCCAGGCCAGGTTTAGCCCTCACCTCCCGCCACTGGTGGCTCTCCCGGGCTGTTTCCTTTCCACCCACAACTCCAAAACTTGTTCTGCCCTCCGCACCCTCCCACCAAAACGCAGGGTTCTTACTCCACAAACTCGAACCCAAGTATAATAATAATAACAAAAATAATAATAGTATTTGGGTCACTGTGGTATTTGCTAAGTGCTTACCATGTGCCAGGTACTGTACTAAGCCCTGGGGTAGACACGAGATGATCCGGTTGCACACAGTCCCTGTCCCATTTAGGGCTCACTGTCTCAATCCCCACTTTAGAGACGAGGTACAGAGAAGTTAAGTGGCTTGCCCAAGGTCACACACAGACAAGTGGCAGAGTTGGGATTAGAATCCAGGCCCTCTGACTCCCAGGCAAGAGCTCTTTTCACAAGGCCACGCTACTTTTCAGAGCTTTCTTAAACTCATACTATGTACCAAGCACCATACCAAGGACTGGGGTAGGTGCACCATAAGATCACCGGACACTGTATATACTGTATATTGTACTGTACTGTACTGTACTGTATTGTATTGTATACTGTACACACTGTATATATGTATATATGTTTGTACATATTTTTTACTCTATTTATTTATTTATTTTACTTGTACATATCTATTCTATTTATTTTATTTTGTTAGCATGTTTGGTTTTGTTCTCTGTCTCCCCCTTTTAGACTGTGAGCCCATTGTTGGGTAGGGACTGTCTCTATATGTTGCCAACTTGTACTTCCCAAGCGCTTAGTACAGTGCTCTGCACACAGTAAGCGCTCAATAAATATGATTGATTGATTGATTGATTGATTGGACACAGTCCCTGTCCCACAAGTGGGATTTACGATCTAAGGGGCAGGGAAAAACCGTATCCTATCCTCATTTTACAGATGAGGAAACAGGTGTAGAGGAATTAAATGACTTACCCGAGTTCACACAGCAGGCAAATGATGGAGCTGGGATTCAAACCCAGTTCTTCGGACTCCCAGACGCTTTCCACTAGGCCACGCCGCTTCGCCTTTTGTTGCCCTTCCATATGGCTTCTTAAACTCCTGCAGAGCTACTGTGAGGGTTCACCTCTCTGAAGCTTTTGTCTTACAGCTCTGGAGCCACGTTGAAGATGGTTTGGCGTCTTCTAGGGTCAGGAAATTTGGCCATGTCTGCCCTGCAGGATAAAATGTTTCTTTGTTTTAGACTGAAATATGCCAATATACACGTTAAGCAACATCTCCCCTAATTCCAACTTGCCCAACTCCCTTCTCTCCTCAGGCTAATTCTTAATTAGGCCTCGCCCTCCACCCCCAGACATTTACCCCCAGCATTCCACCCTGCTATCAGTGTGTCTCAGCCACCAGCTTGAGGACTGGAGAGGCCCGCAGTGGAGAACTCTCAGATCAGCTCATCCACTCACCATCAAATGATATTTATTAAGTGTTCACATACACAAAATTCTACGCTCAAGGCCATACGCCAAGCAGTCCTATTATAGTCATGGACTTCATCTTCAGGAATTTACTTACTGAACAGCTGATCTTGACACACTCTTCATAACAAAAACCTCCATAAACAAAGTTTTCCATTGGTTCCTATACACTTCTAAATGAGTTCCATATGAAGAACTCCCATATTATCACATCATCATCACCAACACTATTTCTTGATCACTTACTGTAGTAATAGCAGTAGTAGCAATAATATTTATTAAGCACTGATTGTGTGCAAAACCCTGTATTAAGTCCTGGGAAGGAATATATGAGGGAGATTAAACGTCATCCCTGGTCTTCTAGGAGTCTCTTGAAGGCCAGGGACGTTGTCTGATTGTCTATTAGATGCTGTCTGTTAGACGTCTAGGTATCTGTCTTCTCCTGTAGATTGTAAGCACCTTGTAGGCAGGGATCACATCTATCAACAATTTTGTATTGTACTTTCCCAAGTGCTTAGTACCTTTCGCTGCACACAGTGAGCATGCAAGAAATGTCATTGATTGATTGGTAATAGATTTGAAAGGAAGCATAAAACAGAAAGAACACAAAACCAACAGAAGATGAGGGCAGGGATAAATACAAAACTAAAATAAAGAAAGCTGAAGGGTACTGTGGCTCAGGGGGCAGAGGTCCAGTCTTCTTCTGGCTCAGAGTTTAGGAACCTGTCACAGTAACCGCCACTTAGCTCTTAGTATAATGCTCTCCACATAGTAAGCGTTCAATAGATACTATTGATTGATAGAATTCCTCATGGAACGACAGCCCCCCCCAAATGTGTCCTTCAACTTGGTTGTATAGGTGTTTTTAGTCATTATATAGCAATGAAATAAAGGAAAAAATTAAAAGAAACTATTTATCAAAATGTGAAATGAGAGTTTCATTGAGAGGTGGGTATTGGAAGCAGTGTGGCTTAGGAGAAGCAACGTGGCTTGGTGGAGGCAGCATGGGCCAGTCTATTTATTCTGATGGTATTGACACCTGTCTACTCGCTTTATTTTGTTGTCTGTCTCCCCCTTATAGACCGTGAACCCGTTGTTGGGTAGGGACCGTCTCTATATGTTGCCGACTTGTACTTACCAAGCGCTTAGTACAGTGCTCTGCACACAGTAAGCACTCAATAAATACGATTGAATGAATGAATGAAAGGATGTGGGTTCTAATCCCGGCTCTGTCACGTCTGCTGTGTGACTTTGGGCAAGCCACTTAACTTCTCTGTGCCTCAGTTACCACATCTGTAAAATGGGGATGAGTGTGAGCTCCATGTGGGACAGGGACTGTGTCCTACCTGATTTGCTTAATCCTACACCAGTGCTTAGAGCAGTGCTTGGCACATAGTAAGTGCTTAACAATTTCCATAAATATTATTATTAGATCTCTTCTCTATTTAGTCTTGCTGTCTATTCATCAGCAGGGTGACACGGTGTCCTTCCGGATAAATGAGTTCAGCCAATTCCGACCGTGTAGACGGTTCTGAGCCCGCACATTACAGCAGGTGGACGTGAGACTTGCCATTGCAACTGCTCAATTGAATTCTGCTGGATAAGACTGTGCCGCTAGGCTGACTTTGCATTCATTTGTAAGCTCCCAAAGAGTAGGGATAGTGTCATTTTGGATTAACTTTTCTGTCACATCCAGCTCAGTGTCATGCACTCTTGGGCGTTTAATAAACGTTATTGGACTAACTGACCGATCGACGACTCTGTGGATGAAGTGAGACTCAGAAAGTACTTGGCATTTTTCATCAACTGTTGAGAGCTTAAGGAGGAGAGAATTCTGCGTGCTTAAAGGAAATGGGGAAATACTGCCCAACTTTGACATAAGGAATAGAGAGAGCTTCTAAAAACTCTGCAGACATCAGGCTTTCTTACTCTCCCAAGAGCTTAGTACAGTGCTCTGCACACAGTAAGACCTCTGGTTTTTTACTTTCCCAAGAACTTCTGCAGTATTAAGCACACAGTAAGCACTCAATAAACACCCAATGATTTAATAGATTGTCAGTTTATGGTTCTATCTAAGTGCCTAAGTGCTTTGGGTCCTGGTAACAGTTCCCTCAGTCCATTTTTTTGCTGAGCACCTACTGTATGCAGAGTGCTGTACTAAGCGTTTGGGAGAGTACAATACAGTAGAGTTGGTAGATACGTTCCCTGCCACCAAGGAGCATAAAGTCTGTGGCTAAAACACCCCAGCTGTCCAAAGTGGTGCCTGAACAGAGATCTGGGAGGGGAACATGATGTCCCTGGAGTAAACGGGGCAACAGAAGTTCCCCCCGGAGAAATGTTCCAGGTCTCGGGGATTGAAACCTTCCCTGACTAAGCTCTCATCTCCCCACCTTTCCTTTCTCTCCCTTCTTCATCACTTGTGCACTTGGGTCTGTATACTCTAGGCACTTTGATACCCCACCCCAGCCTCACAGCCCTTACATAAATATCCTTATACTCTATTGCCCCTTAAATAAATATCCTTATACTCTGCTACTTCCCCTAACTATAATTTATTTAGGGTCTCTCTCCCAGACTAGATTATAACCTCTCTGAAGGCAGGGATTGTGCCGATCAACTCTTATTGCATTGTACTTTCCCAAGCCCTTAGTACAATGCTCTGTACACAGTTAAGTGCTCAATAAATAGCATGGATAGATTTCCGTATGACATCATTACATTGTGCTGTGTGCACCGGCAGAATAGTGTGACGAATGTCATATGGAAAGTGGCAGCTATCGGATGCAGAGCTGCACGGTGACAAAGTTGTTCGGAACAAGAAGGGGGGATGAATTTTTCCCTGCCTCAGGGCAGCCAAATGTCTGAACCAGATCCTGCTCTAGTCCTATTTCCTGAGCCAGCACTTAATCTGAGATCTTGCTCAGTGGAAGTTTGATTTCCCGAGGCATTTAAAAGAATCTACTTTTCTAAATGAGGGAATTGCTCTACTGGTCTCTCTGTCCCCAACACCCTTCAGTTCATTATTTAATATTGATCAATTTCCAGGCTACATACTGGCATGAAAAAAACCCTTCCTGTAGCATTATCTATGCTGATATTGTCTCTTCTTTAGAACCTAAGCTACATTAGGCAGGCACCTTGTCTTATTTTAGGTTAACTTTTGTAAAGGTCAAGTGTGAATGAGAGCTCAATATTTGATACTAGTGATGATGATAAAAACTAGAAAAGCCGTGGAGGCGGAAAATAGAACAAATTATTCTTAGCCCTTTTTTGCTCCTGCAGTGTTGAATGCTGTCTGAAAAGGTAGTCCTACTCCGAGGCAGTGGGATGGACTAGATTATCAATCAATCAATCAATTGTATTTATTGAGCGCTTACTGTGTGCAGAGCACTGTACTAAGCGCTTGGGAAGTACAAGTCGGCAACACACAGAGACAGTCCCTACCCAACAGCGGGCTCACAGTCTAGAAGGGGGAGACAGAGAACAAAACCAAACATACTAACAAAATAAAATAAATATTCTAATAAAGATTACCTCTAGAGGTTCAGTCAATCAATGATCACTTACTGTTAGCAAAGCACTGAATTTACAGCTTAAGAAAGTACAGTATAATAGAGTTGATAGACACAAGGGACAGGTTCCTTTCCCACCTCTGATTCTACTAGGTAAAGGAGCCATCAAATTACAAACATTGGTGGTAGTGGGAGAGAAGCCAGCAGTGGGGGTAATGACAGGAGAGGAGGCTAGACAGAGCCAGGTTAGAAGAACTTGGGAGAGGAGAAGCGGAAAGATCGGGTGAAGACCCAGGCACGGAAAGTGCAAGACTGCTGTCTCTTCCCTTCCCTTAAAGCTCCTCCTTAAAGATTCCCCAGGCTGCCTCACTCCCCAGCCATTCTGCCACCCCTGAGATAATGGGAACGGCAGGAGGGATGTTGTTTGGGAAGGATTTTGAGAAGTTTGTGCCTGTTGAGACTTTTAGACTCTGTTGAGTCTATTTAGTCCCTTTAGAGGGAAAGGGACAATGATGAAGAACCTAAAATGACTCCTTCGACTGTGCAACTGACATTCATTAGCTCTTTTTGTTTTGATTTTTGGTCATTTTCTCATGTTATTCTACTGTTTTGTCATTTCAGCCTTTTCTTGTGTGTCCATTGCCTGCCCATCATACTTATCCTTAGATTGTCAGTCTCTATGAGGACCAGGAACCACATCTGACTTATCCTCCACTGTAGTCTTCCTCAGAGCTTAGTATAGAGCGGGCAGTCAAAAACATTATTGAAGGCATGAATTAACGAATATGTTGCCAACTTGTACTTCCCAAGCGCTTAGTACGGTGCTCTGCACACAGTAAGCGCTCAATAAATATGATTGATTGAATACCACAAATTTCTGATCATCAACCAACGTCTTTGCCATGTTCTCATAACTGAAGAATCTTTGAAGCCTGACAGCCAGATCGCTTTCCTACCATCCCTGCCACTTTGGCCCTTTCTCTACTCTGCCCATCTTTCTCCCCTGTACCGTTGTTACAGTACATATGCTTGACGTGAACATAATATAAAAGAAGCTTCATATAAAATAAGCTCTGCTTATTCTGGAAAACCTTGAGAGGTTGGTTTTGTTAATGTGATTCCTTTTATTTGGGGGTCAACCAATCAATCCTTACTGTGTGCAGAGCACTGTACTAAGCAGATGGGAAAGTACCATACAACAGAGTTGGTAGATGTGACCCCTGCCCACGAGGAGTTTACAGTCTACAGGATCTCAAAGGCCTTCTGGGGGCAACACTTTAGAACAGAGCTGTGAAGACTCTGAGGGGCTAGGAGTCTTTTCTTCTACCCTGGGGCTCTCTTCTAGTAAGGTAAATAGGTTAGAAGCGCCATTTATCCCTTCTCCCATTCCAAATTCACCTTAGGTCAAAATATGCAGGGGGAGGGGGATAGCAATCAAGGGATCTGGTAGGGAGCTGCGAATAGCTCTGTGATCTCTCCATGCTATCTCTCCTTTCAGCACACACTGTTTAACAGATTCTAGCTACCCAGGGAGTCCCTGGTTGCATTATTATTATTAGAAAGAAAATGAACGCTGAGCATTCAGATGGGCGACAAGGACCCAAGCGCTTAGTACAGTGCTCTGCACACAGTAAGCGCTCAATAAATACGATTGATGATGATGATGATGATGATGACCAGTCAGTCGACAGTGTTGGATGTGAGAAGTTACAAAAAAAGAAGGCACAGCCCTGCCCTTTAGAAGTTTACATCCTGAATCCTCTCTTCTCCAGCTCCTTCTTTTACTTCTGCCAGAATAGTCATCCTGGGAATACTGGGCATGTTGGAAGGGGGTGCATGTTCGCTGCTGCTTACAGCGTACTCCGCTGGTTGCAACAGAGTATGATTGAGGAATGGCGGGGATCAGGGTTGTACTGGTCAAGAGGTCAAAGAAGTACTTTCTGGAGGGAAGTGTGGAGAGAAGGGGAGGTTCATAGGGTACTGGAGTCAAGGATTCAGGAGGCTTTATTGCAAGAGAGGATTTCCTCCAGACATATTTTGGCCTGGGCAAAGGCCTTTGTCTTTTTCAGCCTGAACCCAAGTTTAATGCATCCGATAGCAGCAACAGGAGTTATTCACTCATTCATTCATTAATACTTACTGAGTCCCTGTTATACGCAAAACACTGTACAAAGTGCAACTTTGGGAAAATTCACAGTACTCACCCAGACAGAGGTGAATTTGACAGCAAAACAATCCTTTCCCTCCCTCACCTTTCAGAGCGTTTTGCACACAGTAAATGCTTAATAAATACTATAGTACTACTGCTACCCACTTTTCCCTTCTTCATCACCCTCTTCATTTTCCTCATGAGGCAACCTGTGGGTGGAGAATCCACGCAAGGTGAAGCCATAAGACACAATCAAAGTGCGAGACAGAGGCAAAGGGACTAGTGAGAGGTGAGATTGTTGTTTAGAAAATGTACAAGCGACTAAAAACAAATGAATGCCACACCCTGCCAACCCCAGTGAAAGACAAATAATACCCAAGAACTGTTTTCCCACTGCGATCCCTGAAACGGCAGTAAAAAACAATCGCTCCCCTCCCCAACCCGAGCTCATCCCCTAAGTCAAGGTCTTCACATCCTCATCCGATGCCTGACTTTGATTTACTAAAATGTCGTGTAGGTGTAAGGAGGAAAGTGGGAATAAAAAGCCTAACCATCCCGGAAGGTAGTGCCCAGCAACATTTTATCTCTCAGCCGACTGCTCATTCACCACATGGCTTGTTTTCTTTTGAAAGGGGCTGAGTGGCGGCTCAGGACGTCACCTCCCCAGTTAAGCCACGGAAACCAGTTCAAGTTTCCGATCCTGTTTCAGAGCTCGGTTGCCAAGCGGGGCAATTCCTGTCTACGTGAAGTCCAAAGGAGGAAGTGGCCACCCCTATAGTTACTTGGAATTAGTGCTCTCTCCACTCTGCTGCTCTGGGGAAGGAGAGGCTTTCCAGTTTAACCTGCCAGGCATCTTGTGCCTTGGTCTGGGAGGGTTGAAACTCTTTTCCTCTCTCACAGAAAGAGGCGGGGCTGGATGATTGAGCATTTTTACCCTCCTCTCACTGCGGGCTATCGGAGGAGGTGTTTACAAACACTCATGGAATTCAGCAGTCAGTTAGGCCCGAGTTGCCCTCAAAAAAGGGGCCCGGAGCCCTCTCCAAAGGAATTAGGGGGCAAGCAGATAAGGTAGAATTCCAGGAGGACAGCTTCCAAAGGCCACAGAGGCACGAGGGACAGCTTCAAGACATTGCCCGTCGATGAACTCATCCTCTGGTCCTGTTGTCTGGCCAGAAAAATGAGGTGAGGCAGAGGTCCTCAGTAATACAAGCGTTTCCTGTAAGGAGACACTCACGGAATAAGTCTCCAGGCTGGAGGGGAGGGCGGAGAAAGCAATAGAGAACAGCTTCCAGTAAGGAACAATCAAATCCTACTTTGTTGGGCATTAGTTCACTCTTCCCCGCCTCTACAAGGCCCGGGACTCCCCTGGCACCTGACTGAAAAATAGTTGACGGGACAAGAGAGCTCCAGAGTCTCACTGGTGGAGATAGATACATTCCTGACTACACCCGCCTGGACCTCAATTTCCCAGTCCTCCCTCCTTCTACCCATAAAACCTATTTGGGTCAAATAAAAACCCAAACATGTGAGATCATGGGATACTGATACATCGCTGCCTTCCCTCTTCTCCCTCTCTCCCTCAGCCCTTCCCTCGTTCTTTTCCATTAAGAAAGGTAAGCCAGAGGGATTTTTCAATTGCGAATTCAAAATGCGAAGTCTTGGAATTGGGTTTTCCTACCTCTCCAGTCAGCCAGTCAGTCGTATTTATTGAGCGCTTACTATATGCAGAGCACTATGTTAAGCATCTGGGAGAGCACGATACAACAATAAACGGACACATTCCCAGTCCACAACGAGCTTACAGTCTAGAGAGGGAGACAGACATTAATATAAATAAATTACAGATGTGTACATAAGTGTTGTGGGGAGGGAAGGGGGAGGTGAATAAAGGGAGCCAGTCAGAGTTATATAGAAGGAAAACGGAGAAGAGCAAAGGAGGACTCCAGTCTTAGTATTCATTACTGACTACTATATTTGAATATTATTGACTATTTAAAGTGTTCCGCCCCTCAGTACCTTCTAAGGGTGTAATGAGCATCTTTATGCGGCTCCTTTTGAACAATTACTCACCATTGGCAGAAAGGAAACCAGTCCCTGTGCATCCCCGATCTGCATCCAAGCTTGTAACCGACCTTATAGAGCACTTAGACTTAAGGGGTCAGTCCGTCACCCCTGGGATCACTTTGGGAAGGAGTGTGGTGTAGTAGAAAGACCCCGGGCCTGGGAATCAGAGGACCCGAGTTCTAGTCCCAGCTCTATCACTTGCCTGCTGTTTGACCTTCACCAAATCACTTTGTTTCTCCGGGCCTGTTTCCCCAACTATAAAATGAGGATTCAATACCTGTTCTCCTGCCTACTTAGACTGATTCCCATCTGGACAGGGATTGTTTCCTGACCTGATTAACTTGTGTCTCCCCTAGGGCTTAAAACAAAGCTTGACACATAGTAAGTGTTCAACAAATACGATTAGAATTATTATCTCCATGTACATGTACGCTTACATGGACAGTGAATGTGTCTGCTAACTCTTTTGGATTGTACTCGTTCAAGAGCTTAGTCCAATGCTTAGCACATAGTAAGCGCGTGGCTTAGTGGAAAGAGCACGGGCTTTGGAGTCAGAGGACTTGGGTTCTAATCCTGGCTCTGCCACCTGTCTGCTGTGTGACCTTGGGCAAATCACTGCACTTCTCTGTGCCTCATTTACCTCACCTGCAAAATGGGGATTAAGACTATGAGCCCCACATGGGACAACATGAATTCCTTAGCACAAGCCAGTGCTAAGAACAGTGCTTCATTCATTCATTCATTAAATCGTACTTATTGAGTGCTTACTGTGTGCAGAGCACTGTACTGAATACTTGGAAAGTACAATTCAGCAATAGAGGCAATCCCTGCCCACACTGGGCTTAAAGTCTAGGAGGGGCGAGACAGACATCAAAACGAGTAAACAGGCATCAATATAAATAGAATTATATATACACGTCAAAACAAGCATGCATTAATATAAATAAATAGAATTACAGCAATGTACATATATACACAAGTGCTGCGGGGGGTGGTAGGGAGGTTAGAGTCGGGGCAACGTGGAAGGAGGGGGAGCTGAGGGCTTAGTCTGGGAAGGCCTCTTGGAGGAGGTGAGCCTTCAGTAGGGCTTTGAAGGGGGGAAAGTGTGAATGTTTGGCAGATTTGAGGCAGGAGGGCGTTCCAATCAATCAATCAATCAATCAATCAATCATATTTATTGAGCGCTTACTGTGTGCAGAGCACTGTACTAAGTGCTTGGGAAGTACAAGTTGGCAACATATACAGTCCCTACCCAACAGTGGGCTCACAGGCCAGAGGTAGGATGTGGGCCAGGGGTCGACAGCGGGACAGGAGAGAACGAGGCTCAGTGAGAACAAGAGGAGTGGCGTGTGTGGGCTGGGATGTAGAAGGAGAGTAGGGAGGTGAGGAAAGAGGGACTTGGCACATAGTAAATGCTTAACAAATACCATTATTATTACTGTTTATTAAGTGCTCAATAAATACCATTGATGATGATGATGGTGATATAAGTTGACACGGTATTAGAGGTGATAGGATCAAAACTGAGGTGCCTATCCCCAGCTTTGGTCCCCAGGTGGTTTGATAAAACTTCTCTAACTAGATGTTTGCCCTCCTGGATTGCACACCTCCGACAGGGCCTGTTGGCTTTACAGGGCAACGGTCCCATAATCTTTGAATCCGGGTGAATGATTACTCTCTTCCTACAGGATTATTTTTAGGGACTTGAAGTCTTGCCTGCCCCTGATATAGAGGAAGCCACCATTCTTTCCCTTGACAACACCACCACGGGGCATATTGCGTAGGCACTGAACTAAGCGCCAAGTACAATACTCTGTACACAGTAAGCGCTCAATAAGTAAATGATATGCAGGGTTGAGGTCTACAGGTCGAGGGCACGAGCAGGACCAGTGATGCTTACGGGCAGATCCAGATGGGCAAGTCCATGGCCTGGGTGTCTGAGCACTGAACGAAATCCTTTCCGTATTATACCCCAGATAGGGTCCATGCTCTCTTCAAGTTTACACCATAAAAGGAAGACTAGATGAACACATCTGGGTGAAAAAGAGCATTTCTTTGCAAACTTAACTCTGGTTATTAGTAAGTTTCACTGGTAATTCCGTTGTGGTTTTGTTTTCTTTTTCTCTTCTCTCTAATTTGACAGTGGAGGTGGGGAGGAAGACAAGTCACATCCCTCTTTTCTAATTACCTCCTCTTTCTGTAACCAGCCATCATATCACCTCTTTACCCCTCCTCCAATGCCTCAGCCTCCCCTTCCCTCATTCCTATTCATCTACATTAATAATAATAATAATGATATTTGTTAAGCGCTATGTGTGAAACCCTGTACTAAGTGCAGGGTGGATACAAGCGGATTGGGTTGGACACAGTCCCTGTCCCATGTGGGGCTCACGGCCTCGATCCCCATTTTACATTCATTCAGTCATACTTACTGAGTGCCTACTGCGTACAGAGCACTGTATCAAGTGCTAGGGAAAGTGCAATACAGCAGTAAAGAGTGGCAATCCCTGCCCACAACAAGCTCACAGTCTGGGGTTGCGGGTTGCGGTTAATCAATCAATCAATGAATGAATGAACACAGGTGATTGAATGCATGAATAGAGTAGAATGAATAAAAATCGAACAGAGTGATTGAATAGTCTTCTACAGATATATGAGTGAATAATTAATGAATGAATGAACACAGGTGATTGAACGCATGAATAGAGTAGAATGAATAAAATAAATCGAATAGAGTGATTGAATAATCTTCTAGTCTTCTACAGATATATGAATGAATAATGAATGAATCATTCATACAATGAATAATGAATGAATGAATACAGGTGATTGAATGCATAAATAGAGTAGAATGAATAAAAATCGAATAGAGTGATTGAATAGTCTTCTGCAGATATATGAACGAATAATGAATGAATGAATGAACACAGGCGATTGAACGCATGAATAGAGTAGAATGAATAAAATAAATGGAATAGAATGATTGAATAGTCTCCTAGTCTTCTACAGATATATGAATGAATAATGAATGAATTCATTCCTATAATGAATGAATAATGAATGAATGAATGAATACAGGCGATTGAATGCATGAATAGAGTAGAATGAATAAAAATCGAATAGAGTGATTGAATAGTCTTCTGCAGATATATGAATGAATAATGAATGAATTCATTCCTATAATGAATGAATAATGAATGAATGAATGAATGAATACAGGTGATTGAATGAATGGAGTAGAATGAATAAATAAATCGAAGAGAGTGATTGAATAGCCTTCTACATATATATGAATGAATAATGAATGAATTCATTCATATAATTATTCATAATATATATAATTATTATAATTAAAATTATATAATTATAATTATTCATTCATGTAATAAATGAATAATGAATGAATGAATACAGGTGATTGAATTCATTCATTCATAGAATGAATGAATAATGAATGAATGAATACAGGTGATTGAATGCATGAATAGAGTAGAATGAATAAATAAATCGAAGAGAGTGATTGATTAGTCTTCTAGTCCTCTACAGATATATGAATAACGAATGAATGAATAAATACAGGTGATTGAATGCATGAATAGAGTAGAATGAACACAGGTGATTGAATGATAGCATAGAGTAGAATGAATAAATAAATGGAATAGAGTGATTGAATAGTCTTCTACAGATATATGAATGAATAATGAATGAATGAATGAATGAATAATGAATGAATGAATGAATGAACGCAGGTGATTGAATGCACGAATAGAGTAGAATGAATAAATACAGGTGATTGAATGATTGCATAGAGTAGAATGAATAAATAAATTGAATAGAGTGATTGAATAGTCTTCTACAGATATATGAATAATTAATCAATCAATCAATCAATCAATCAATGAACGCAGGTGATTGAATGCATGAATAGAGTAGAATGAATAAATAAATCGAAGAGAGTGATTGACTAGTCTTCTACAGATATATGAATGAATAATGAACGAATGAACACAGGTGATTGAATGCATGAATAGAGTAGAATGAATAAAATAAATCGAATAGATTGATTGAATAGTCTTCTAGTCTTCTAGTCTTCTACAGATATATGAATGAATAATGAATGAATGAATTCATATAATGAATGAATAATGAATGAATGAATGAATACAGGCGATTGAATGCATGAACAGAGTAGAATGAATAAATAAATTGAAGAGAGTGATTGAATAGTCTTCTACATATATATGACTGAATAATGAATGAATGAATGAATGAATACAGGTGATTGAATGAATGAATAAATAAATCGAAGAGAGTGATTGAATAGTCTTCTACATATATATGAATGAATAATGAATGAATGAATACAGGCGATTGAATGCATGAATAGAGTAGAATGAATAAATAAATCGAAGAGAGTGATCAAATAGTCTTGTAGTCTTCTATAGATATATGAATGAATAATGAATGACTAATTAATTAATCAATTAATACGGGTGATTGAATGCATGAATAGAGTAGAATGAATAAATACAGGTGATGGAATGATTGAATAGAGCAGAATGAATAAATAAATCGAAGACAGTGATTGAATAGTCTTCTACAGATATATGAATGAATAATCAATGAATGAATGAATGAACGCAGGCGATTGAATGCATGAATAGAGTAGAATGAATAAAAATCGAATAGAGTGATTGAATAGTCTTCTACAGATAGATGAATGAATAATGAATGAATGAATGAACACAGGTGATCGAATGCATGAATAGAGTAGAATGAATAAAAATCGAACAGTGATTGAATAGTCTTCTGCAGATATATGAATGAATAATGAATGAATGAATGAACACAGGCGATTGAATGCATGAATAGAGTAGAATGAATAAAATAAATCGAATAGAGTGACTGAATAGTCTTCTAGTCTTCTACAGATAGATGAATGAATAATGAATGAATGAATGAATGAACACAGGTGATCGAATGCATGAATAGAGTAGAATGAATAAAAATCGAACAGTGATTGAATAGTCTTCTGCAGATAGATGAATGAATAATGAATGAATGAATGAACACAGGTGATTGAATGCATGAATACAGTAGAATGAATAAAAATCGAACAGAGTGATTGAATAGTTTTCTGCAGATATATGAACGAATAATGAATGAATGAATGAACACAGGCGATTGAATGCATGAATAGAGTAGAATGAATAAAATAAATGGAATAGAATGATTGAATAGTCTTCTAGTCTTCTACAGATATATGAATAAATAATAAATGAATTCATTCCTATAATGAATAACGAATGAATGAATGAATACAGGCGATTGAATGCATGAATAGAGTAGAATGAATAAAAATCGAATAGGGTGATTGAATAGTCTTCTGCAGATATATGAATGAATAATGAATGAATTCATTCACATAATGAATGAATAATGAATGAATGAATGAATGAATGAATGAATACAGGTGATTGAATGAATGGAGTAGAATGAATAAATAAATCGAAGAGAGTGATTGAATAGCCTTCTACATATATATGAATGAATAATGAATGAATTCATTCATATAATTATTCATAATATATATAATTATTATAATTATATAATTATAATTATTCATTCATGTAATAAATGAATAATGAATGAATTAATACAGGTGATTGAATGAATTCATTCATAGAATGAATGAATAATGAATGAATGAATACAAGTGATTGAATGCATGAATAGAGTAGAATGAATAAATAAATCGAAGAGAGTGATTGAATAGTCTTCCACAGATATATGAATGAATAATTAATCAATGAGTGAATGAATGAACACAGGGGATTGAACGCATGAATAGAGTAGAATGAATAAAAATCGAATAGAGGGATTGAATAGTCTTCTACAGATAGATGAATGAATAATGAATGAATGAATGAACACAGGTGATTGAACACATGAATAGAATAGAATGAATAAAATAAATCAAATAGAGTGATTGAATAGTCTTCTAGTCTTCTACAGATATATGAATGAATAATGAATCATTCATATAATGAATAATGAATCATTCATATAATGAATAATGAATGAATGAACACAGGTGATTGAATGCATGAATAGAGTAGAATGAATAAAATAAATGGAATAGAGTGACTGAATAGTCTTCTACAGATATATGAATGATAATGAATGAATGAATGAATGAATGAATGAATATGAATGATAATGAATGAATGAATACAGGTGATTGAATGAATGGAGTAGAATGAATAAATAAATCGAAGAGAGTGATTGAATAGTCTTCTACATATATATGAATGAATAATGAATGAATTCATTCATATAATTATTCGTACTATATACGAATTATTCATGCGTATAATGATAATTATAATTATAATTCATAATAATTCATTCGTATAATGAATGAATAATGAACGAATGAATGAATAAATGCAGGTGATTGAATGATTGCATAGAGTAGAATGAATAAATAAATCGAATAGAGTGATTGAATAGTCTTCTACAGATAGATGAATGAATAATGAATGAATGAATGAACACAGGCGACTGAATGCATGAATAGAGTGGAATGAATAAACACAGGTGATTGAACGATTGCACAGAGTAGAATGAATAAATAAATGGAATAGAGTGATTGAATAGTCTTCTACATATATATGAATGAATAATGATGAATCCACTCATATAATTATTCATACTATATAATTATAATTATTATAATTATAATTATTCATTCGTATAATGAATGAATAACGAACGAATGAATGAATAACTGCAGGTGATTGAACGATTGCATAGAGTAGAATGAATAAATACAGGTGATTGAACGATTGCATAGAGTAGAATAAATAAATGGAATAGAGTGATTGAATAGTCTTCTACATATATATGAATGAATAATGATGAATCCACTCATATAGTTATTCATACTATATAATTATAATTATTATAATTATAATTATTCATTCGTATAATGAATGAATAACGAACGAATGAATGAATAAATGCAGGTGATTGAACGATTGCATAGAGTAGAATGAATAAATAAACCGAATAGAGTGATTGAATAGCTTTCTCCAGATAGATGAATGAATAACGAATGAATGAATGAACACAGGTGATTGAATGCATGAATAGAGTGGAATGAATAAATACAGGTGATTGAATGATTGCACAGAGTAGAATGAATAAATAAATGGAATAGAGTGATTGAATAGTCTTCTACATATATATGAATGAATAATGAATGAATCCATTCATATAATTATTCATACTATATAATTATAATTATTATAATTAGATAATTATAATTATTCATTCGTATAATGAATGAATAATGAATGAATGAATGAATACAGGTGATTGAACGATTGCATAGAGTAGAACGAATAAATAAATCGAATAGAGTGATTGAATAGCTTTCTCCAGATAGAGGAATGAATAACGAATGAATGAACACAGGCGATTGAATGCATGAATAGAGTGGAATGAATAAATACAGGTGATTGAACGATTGCATAGAGTAGAATAAATAAATGGAATAGAGTGATTGAATAGTCTTCTACATATATATGAATGAATAATGATGAATCCACTCATATAATTATTCATACTATATAATTATAATAATTTTATAATTATTCATTCGTATAATGAATGAATAACGAACGAATGAATGAATAAATGCAGGTGATTGAATGATTGCATAGAGTAGAATGAATAAATAAACCGAATAGAGTGATCGAATAGCTTTCTACAGATAGAGGAATGAATAACGAACGAATGAATGAATACAGGTGATTGAATGAATGAATGAATACAGGCGATTGAATGCATGAATAGAGTGGAATGAATAAATACAGGTGATTGAACGATTGCATAGAGTAGAATAAATAAATGGAATAGAGTGATTGAATAGTCTTCTACATATATATGAATGAATAATGATGAATCCACTCATATAATTATTCATACTATATAATTATAATAATTTTATAATTATTCATTCGTATAATGAATGAATAACGAACGAATGAATGAATAACTGCAGGTGATTGAACGATTGCATAGAGTAGAATGAATAAATAAACCGAATAGAGTGATTGAATAGCTTTCTCCAGATAGACGAATGAATAACGAATGAATGAATGAACACAGGTGATTGAATGCATGAATAGAGTGGAATGAATAAATACAGGTGATTGAATGATTGCACAGAGTAGAATGAATAAATAAATGGAATAGAGTGATTGAATAGTCTTCTACATATATATGAATGAATAATGAATGAATCCATTCATATAATTATTCATACTATATAATTATAATTATTATAATTAGATAATTATAATTATTCATTCGTATAATGAATGAATAATGAATGAATGAACGAATACAGGTGATTGAACGATTGCATAGAGTAGAACGAATAAATAAATCGAATAGAGTGATCGAATAGCTTTCTACAGATAGAGGAATGAATAATGAAGGAATGAATGAATACAGGTGATTGAATGAATGAATGAATACAGGCGATTGAATGAATGAATAGAGTGGAATGAATGAATAAAATAAATGGCAGAGAGTGGCGTGTGGGCCGTTCCCTCCCCGGGCCCCGGCTCCTCCTCGTCGTCGTCCTCCCCTCAGGGCGGCCCCACGGCGGGGGCCTCCCCGCCCTGCGCGCATGCGCGCGCGCGCCCGCCCGCGGGCCGAGCGTTGGGGCGCGCGCCCAGGCGGGGGCGTGCCCGGAGCCCTTAAAGGAGCCGGTCCCGTCCCGTCCGAGCCCCGGCCGTCGCGGGTCGGTGGCCATGCCCCCGCCAGCGGGGTCCCGGGGGTCCTGGTCCCCGACCCACGTGCAGGTGACGGTGCTGCGGGCCCGGGGCCTGCGGGCCAAGGGCCCCGGGGGCACCAGCGACGCCTACGCGCTGATCCAGGTGGGCAAGGAGAAGTACGCCACGTCGGTGTCGGAGCGCTGCCCGGGCGCGCCCGTCTGGAGGGAGGAGGCCACCTTCGAGCTGCCGCCGTGGCCGGCCCCCGCCACCCTGCGCCTCACCGTCCTCCACCGAGCCCTGCTGGGCCTCGACAAGTTCCTGGGCCAAGCCGAGGTGGACCTCAGCCACCCACCGCAGGGCCGCACGAAGACCCAGTGAGTCGGAAAAGACGCGTGGTTTCGGTGGGAAGACCCCCCTTCTAGACTGGAAGCCCGCTGCGGGGTAGGGACCGCCCCTGTCGGTTGCCAATTGGACTTCCCAAGCGCTTGGTACTAATAACGATGGCGTTTGCTAAGCGCTTACTCTGTGCAAAGCACTGTTCTAAACGCCGGGGAGGTTGCAAGGTGACCGGGTTGCCCCACTGGGGGCTCACAGTCTTAATCCCATTGTACAGATGAGGGAACTGAGGCACGGAGAAGTGAAGTGACAGCTGACAGGTGGTGGAGCCGGCATTTGAACCCATGACCTCTGACTCCAAAGCCCGGGCTCTTTCCACTGAGCCACGCCGCTTCTGTTAGTACGGTGCTTCGCACACAGCGAGCGCCACGATTGAATGAATGAATACTGGTTTGCTTGTTTTGCCGTCTCTCTCCCCCTTCCAGAGCCCGTTGTTGAGTAAGGACCATCTCTGTATAATAATAACGATGGCATTTATAATAATCATCATAATGGTATTAAGCACTTACTAGGGGCCAAGCGCTGTTCTAAACACTGGAGAGGTTACAGGGTGATCAGGCTGGCCCATCAGGGGCTCGGCCTTCTTTTCCAGATGAGGTCACTGAGGCCCGGAGAAGTGACTTCCCCTAAGTGACACGGCTGACGGTTGGTGGAGCCGGGATTTGAACCCATGACCCGTGACTACCGAGCCACGCGGCTTCTGTATACGTGAGCCCACTGTTGGGTAGGGACTGTCTCTATATGTTGCCAACTTGTGCACTGGGGAGGTTACAGGGCGATCAGGCTGGCCCATCAGGGGCTCGGTCTTCTTTTCCAGGTGAGGTCACTGAGGCCCGGAGAAGTGACTTCCCCAAAGTGACACGGCTGACAGTTGGTGGAGCCGGGATTTGAACCCATGACCCGTGACTACCGAGCCACGCGGCTTCTGTATACGTGAGCCCACTGTTGGGTAGGGACTGTCTCTATATGTTGCCAACTTGTGCACTGGGGAGGTTACAGGGCGATCAGGCTGGCCCATCAGGGGCTCGGTCTTCTTTTCCAGGTGAGGTCACTGAGGCCCAGAGAAGTGACTTCCCCAAAGTGACACGGCTGATAGTTGGTGGAGCTGGGATTTGAACCCATGACCTGTGACTACCGAGCCACGGGGCTTCCCTAATCGTGAGCCCACTGTTGGGTGGGGACCGTCTCTATATGTTGCCAACTTGTGCACTGGGGAGGTTACAGGGCGATCAGGCTGGCCCATCAGGGGCTCGGTCTTCTTTTCCAGGTGAGGTCACTGAGGCCCGGAGAAGTGACTTCCCCAAAGTGACACGGCTGACAGTTGGTGGAGCCGGGATTTGAACCCATGACCTGTGACTACCGAGCCACGGGGCTTCCCTAATCGTGAGCCCACTGTTGGGTGGGGACCGTCTCTATATGTTGCCAACTTGTGCACTGGGGAGGTTACAGGGCGATCAGGCTGGCCCATCAGGGGCTCGGTCTTCTTTTCCAGGTGAGGTCACTGAGGCCCAGAGAAGTGACTTCCCCAAAGTGACACGGCTGATAGTTGGTGGAGCTGGGATTTGAACCCATGACCTGTGACTACCGAGCCACGGGGCTTCCCTAATCGTGAGCCCACTGTTGGGTGGGGACTGTCTCTATATGTTGCCAACTTGTGCACTGGGGAGGTTACAGGGCGATCAGGCTGGCCCATCAGGGGCTCAGTCTTCATCCCCATTTTCCAGATGAGGCCCAGAGAAGTGACTTCCCCGAAGTGACACTGCTGACAGTTGGTGGAGCCGGGATTTGAACCCATGACCTGTGACTACCGAGCCACGCGGCTTCTCTAATCGTGAGCCCACTGTTGGGTAGGGACTGTCTCTATATGTTGCCAACTTGTGCACTGGGGAGGTTACAGGGCAATCAGGCTGGCCCATCAGGGGCTCGGGCTTCTTTTCCAGATGAGGTCACTGAGGCCCAGAGAAGTGACTTCCCCAAAGTGACACGGCTGACAGTTGTGGAGCCGGGATTCGAACCCGTGACCCATGACTCCAAAGCCCCGGCTCTTTCCACTGAGCCACGCGGCTTCTCAGTCTTATTTTCCAGATGAGGTCACTGAGGCCCAGAGAAGTGACTTGCCCAAAGTGACACGGCTGACAGTTGGTGGAGCCGGGACTTGAACCCATGACCCGTGACTCCAAAGCCCCGGCTCTTTCCGCTGAGCCACTCGGCTTCTCTATATGTGAGCCCTCTGTTGGGTAGGGACCGTCTCTATATGTTGCCAACTTGGACTTCCCAAGCGCTTAGTACAGTGCTCTGCACACAGTAAGCGCTCAATAAATACGATTGATGGATTGAGCCCCCCGTGGGGCAACCTGATCACCTTGTAACCTCCCCAGTGCTTCGAACGGTGCTTGGCACATAGTAATCGCTTAATAAATGCCATTATATTCTCTGTGCCCCAGTTCCCTCATCTGTAAAATGGGGATGAAGACTGGGAACCCCCCGTGGGACAACCTGATCACCTTGTAACCTCCCCCTTCTAGACTGGGAGCCCGTTATTGGGTAGGGACCATCTCTGTCGGTTGCCAACTTGGACTTCCCAAGCGCTTAGTACAGCGCTCTGCACACAGCGAGTGCTGCGATTGAATGAATGAATACTGGTCTACTTGTTTTGCCGTCTGTCTCCCCCTTCCAGAGCCCGTTGTTGAGTAGGGACCATCTCTGTATAATAATGATGGCATTTATAATAATCATCATAATGGTATTTATTAAGCACTTACTAGGTGCCAAGCGCTGTTCTAAGCACTGGGGAGGTTACAGGGTGATCAGGCTGGCCCATCAGGGGCTCAGTCTTCTTTTCCAGGTGAGGTCACTGAGGCCCAGAGAAGTGACTTGCCCAAAGTGACACAGCTGACAGTTGGTGGAGCCGGGATTTGAACCCATGACCCGTGACTCCAAAGCCCCGGCTCTTTCCACTATATGTTGCCGAATTGTACTTTCCAGGCGCTTACTAAATACGATGGAACGAACGGATGGATGAAAGGGCGTGGGTTCAAATCCCGGCTCCGCCAACTGTCAGCTGGGTGGCTTTGGGCGAGTCACTCCTCTGGGCCCCCAGTTCCCTCATCTGTAAAATGGGGATGAAGACTGGGAGCCCCCCGTGGGACAACCTGATCACCTTGTATCCTCCCCAGCGCTTAGAACAGTGCTTGGGCACATAGTAAGCGCTTAATAAATGCCATTGTCATTATTATTATTGGCATTCTCTATGCCCTAGTTCCCTCTTCTGTAAAATGGGGATGAAGACTGGGAGCCCCCCGTGGGACAAGATGATCACCTTGTATCCTCCCCAGTGCTTAGAACAGTGCTTGGCACATAGTAAGCGCTTAATAAATGCCATTGTCATTATTATTATTGGCATTCTCTATGCCCGAGTTCCCTCTTCTGTAAAATGGGGATGAAGACTGGGAGCCCCCCGTGGGACAAGCTGATCACCTTGTATCCTCCCCAGTGCTTAGAACAGTGCTTGGCACATAGTAATCGCTTAATAAATGCCATTATTATTATCTCTGTGCCCCAGTTCCCTCGTCTGTAAAATGGGGATGAAGACTGGGAGCCCCCAGTGGGACAACCTGATCACCTTGTAACCTCCCCAGCGCTTAGAACAGCGCTGACCCCTTCTCCCTGTTTCGTTTTGTTGTCTGTCTCCCCCTTCTAGACCGGGAGCCCGTTGTTGGGTAGGGACCGTCTCTCTGTGTTGCCGACTTGGACTTCCCAAGCGCTTAGTACAGTGCTCTGCACACAGTAAGCGCTCAATAAATACGATTGAATGAATGAATACTGGTCTACTTGTTTTGCCGTCTGTCTCCCCCTTCCAGAGCCCGTTGTTGAGTAGGGACCATCTCTGTATAATAATAACGATGACATTTATAATAATCATCATAATGGTATTTATTAAGCGCTTACTAGGTGCCAGGCGCTGTTCTAAGCACTGGGGAGGTTACAGGGTGATCAGGCTGGCCCATCAGGGGCTCAGTCTTCACCCCCATTTTCCAGATGAGGTCACTGAGGCCCAGAGAAGTGACTTGCCCAAAGTGACACAGCTGACAGTTGGTGGAGCCGGGATTTGAACCCATGACCTGTGACTCCAAAGCCCCAGCTCTTTCCACTGAGCCACGCGGCTTCTCTATATGTTGCCGAATTGTACTTTCCAGGCGCTTAGTCCAGTGCTCTGCGCAGAGTCAGCGCACAATCAGTATGACCGATCGATTGGGGAGGAGAAGGAGGGCTTTCAGGGCGTCCAGAAAGATGGGACTGGAACCCGTTGTGGGCAGGGAATGTGACTGTTTATTGTTGTGTTGCCCTCTCCCAAGCACTTAGTACAGTGCTCTGCGCTCAGTAAGCTCTCAATCAATACAACCGATCGATTGGGAGGGACTTGGGGGGCTATCAGGGTGTCGAGAGGGAGGGGACTGGAACCCGTTGTGGGCAGGGAATGTGACAGTTTATTGTTGTGTTCTCTCCCAAGCGCTTAGTACAGTGCTCTGAGCACTTTCAGCGCCCAATAAATACGATCGATCGATTGGGAGGGACTTGGGGGGCTATCAAGGCGTCGAGAGGGAGAGGACTGGAGCCCGTTGTGGGCAGGGAATGCTTTATTGCCGTGTTGTACTCTCCCAAGCGCTTAGTACAGTGCTCTGTGCACAGTAAGCGCTCAATCAATACGACCGATCGATTCGGGGGGACTTGGGGGACTTTCAGGGTGTCGAGAGGGAAGGAACTGGAACCTGTTGTGGCCAGGGAATGTGACTGTTTATTGCCGTGTCGTACTCTCCCAAGCGCTTAGTACAGTGCTCTGAGCACAGTCAACGCTCAGTGACTACGATTGATCGATTGGGGAGGGGAAGGGGGCTTTCAGGACGTTCAGAGGGAGGAGACTGGAGCCAGTGTGGGCAATGTGACTGTTTATTGTTGTGTTGTACTGTCCCAAGCTCCGAGTACAGTCAGCGCTCAATCAATCAATCAGTCGTATTTATTGAGCGCTTACTGTGTGCAGAGCACTGTACCAGGCGCTTGGGAAGTACAAGTTGGCAACATCTAGAGACAGTCCCTACCCAACAGTGGGCTCAGAGTCTAAAAGGGGGAGACAAAGAACAAAACCAAACATACTAACAAAATAAAGTAAATAGAATAGATATGTACAAGTAAAATAGAGTAATAAATATGTACAAACATATATATATATATATATAGGTAATATACATTACCTCATCTGTAAAAATGAGGATGAAGACTGTGAGCCCCCGGTGGGACAACCTGATCACCTTGTAACCTCCCCAGCGCTTAGAACAGTGCTTTGCACATAGTAAGCGCTTAATAAATGCCATCATTATTATTATTATTATTATTGTTAAATAAGATGGAATGAATGAATGAGACCTCCTCAGGAGATAAAGCTATGGGAGAGAGCTTCAGTAGGAGATTTAGGTTGTGGCAAGGAGGGGAGAGTGTGACCCTGCCAACCTGGGACCCCCCCCCAGCTTTCTACCGGGCGGCTCTTGGGCGCCCAGGGCACTTTCTTAAAAGGGGGTGGTGAGGGAAGAGGGGAGACCCTCTGTGATTTTGAATGATCCAGTGACCCAGGCAAGGGTGGCATTGATGGCACGTTCCCCATTCCCCAGGCCTCCTCCCTGCATGAATCTGAGCAACAAGTGGGGTGAGGGTTCTCCACTCATCAACTGAGGGTTAGAATGCACAGTTTAATCATTGATTAATATTTATGGGGCATCTACTGGGTGTACGTCATGGCTCCGTACCAGGTATTTTGAGCTCTGCGAGGCCTGGGATGAATCAGAATGGGGTCACCCTTCAGAGAGAGGCTCATTATCTTACTGACACTACACATTCAGGGATTAGACTCCGAGGGACAGAAAAGACTCAACGGCTGTTTTGTGATTTTTTTGGATGGGGTTTAACCTTCCCGCCTCAGTTTCCCCATTGGCAAAGCAGGGCTAATAGCGACCCATCTCACAGGGCAGTTGTGAGAGTATGTTGAGATAAATGGCATGAAAGTGCTTTGGAAAAGTCAAAACACCCGATGATACAAAAGAAGAGAAATGGTTTGGTGGCTCTTTTCGGAGCAAGAAATCCAGGTTTTTAGGATTTCTGAATGATGGCTAGGTACAGAGGGACTCAAGTGGGCCAGGAAGCTGGGAGTGTTCAAAAGTCAGACCTTTAATGTCGGTGTTGTCTTTGGAATTCTGCTCAGTATGTGATTTTGTATTTCTGAGGAGTGGCAGGCCTAAGAAGGGGCATGCTAATCTGGACACATAATGATAATAATAATTATGGTACTCGTTAAGCCCTTACTATGTGCCAAGCACTGTTCTAAGCACTGGGCCAGATACAAGTTAATCAGGTTGGACACAGTCTCTGTCCCGCACAGGGCTCACACTCTTGATCCCCCTGAGGAAACTGAGGCCCAGAGAAGATAAGCGACGTGCCCAAGGTCACGCGGCAGATTTATGGCAGAGCGGGGATTAGAAACCAGGTCCTCTAACTCCCAGGCCCATGTTCGATCCACTAAGCTACACGGGGGCACCCAAGTCTAGTAAAGCCCCTGTTCACTGCCCAAAAGGCAATAAACAGAGTCTTTGGGAAAAGTGAGAAGAGGAGGTTTTAACAAAATGAACTTAAGAGGTAGAAAGCGACTGCTATTTTCCATTGGTCAGGGGAGGGAAAAATGCCATTTTATCTATCGATCAGCTAGAGCTTTCACAGTGGCCTCAATCTGGCTGCCTCTCCAGCTTCATCTATGAAGTGTTAGAACATACACTTTACTTCAAATCTGAGAAATATGGTCATTTTCCCGGAGCAGGGATCTGGAAGATGTCCAGGTTCTTTTGCTTTGGCAATTACTCATCATGGGGCCTTTGGCACTCATTTGGTCTCTAGATGCCAGAGTGTGGCAGCTTATGAAATGGGGTTACTACTTCACAAAGGGTGTTGTCAAGTTTAATTGGTATTTGTAAAACATTCTGAAGTTCCTGGATTAAAGGAAACTACTATATACAAAATCCTAATCCTGCTTTGTGTGAAACCTCGCCTGTTTCTTTTAGGGGTTTATTCTGCTACTCAGGCTTTTCTCATCCCCTTCAGTTTAATAAGTACATTTTCAAATGGTCACCCCTACACTTTTAGTGGTTAATTAAGCCTTCTTTTGATTATATAGGATTGAACTTGGGAAGGCTAGGGCTTGGTTTTAAATGCTTTATAATTTTAGAGAATCGTTCTACCGCTTCTCTACGCTGTAGCCAAGTTATATAGCCCCGTCTACAGAGCGAAACTCCAGCTTTCCTGGGGCTTGCTAAATTGCTGTGATAGCACATAGCCTTTGTGCAGTTGGGCTAACGAAAGAGCCACCGTAAAGGTTCTGCCAGAACATTGCAGAGGTTTGGAAAGTATGACATGCTACCCTGAATTCAGGGCTGCTCAGAGAAAGAAACTGGTTAGGCTGGGAAAGCCAATCGAAGTAATTAGTAGTCACTTGACTCCACCTGAGACAATAAAAACACCCAAACCTTTTACAGAGTCTGCAAAATCTTTAGTCTCTGAATAGCCAACTTAAAAGAAAGTTAAAGCTATAATAAGCCAGGTTTTTTTTTCTCTGGGTAGAGACCAACTTTTATCATTCATCTCAGGATTTTGTCTATGGAGGAAAAATGAATAAAATTCAGTTGTTGGAGGCTTATGGTGTTTGAGTTCCAAATGGTTACTGAATATGTTAGAGTAGTAATTATAGTATTTATTAAGCACCTAGTCTGGGCAGAGCAGAGTACTAAGCATGGGGAAAAAATACACAGGTGAAAATTTGATACTAAATGCCACCCGATTCTGTCAGCTTGCCCACACTCAGATATGAAATTCCAGTCCTCACTTCCATTTTGGGACCTTGAATTCCAATTTATACTTTGATACTTTGTTTTTGGTAGAAAAAGAATTTTTAAAGGGCATTAGTTAATTTACTGTCCTTAAGATAATAGGGCTAAAACCGAACAGGCTCTGGGAACTATGAGAAATGTCAATGCCGACAGGAAGGTAGAAAATCATTCTAAAATGAGGAAAGGTTTGGTGAAAGGAGATGAATAAATTGAATGTGTCCAAAATTACCCCTGGACTAATTAAAAAGAGGTTGACAATTGATTACATAATTTTTTTTGAGAACTGATGTTGGACTGACTAAGGTACCTGCCCAAAGCCTGGAAAAAGCAGGGTCGGGGGAAAAGAAGTATAATCCTAAGAATTGTAGATGTGTCGATTTTTACTTCCAAACCTGGAAAATACAGAAATATCTCTTTAAAAATCTCTACGAGGGCACAGTGTATTAAAAAAAAAATCAAAATGACTTTCTGAAGAGTAAATTCTCTTAATTAAATTTTCATTTGTGACAGAACATCGTTGCTTAGTGATTAGAAGGATATACTAGGGATTATATAATGTGACCTGGATGTGCAAGGGAATTAAGAAGTGTCGATGCTGATTGAGAAAGGGAAAACGTGATTTAGATCTCTGTGCTGTCAGGTGTGTGCACTCACAGCTACTCAGTGCCGTCCTTTCCAGAATTTAAGTACGGCCCTATCCGGAGAGAAGGAGGTAGGCTAGGTGACTTTTGAGGACTTATCCAATCTTAAGATTCAAATGATTCCCCACGAGCCCTCCTATGCTTGCCTTTGGTTGAATGCATAGTAGATGTTTTCAACAAATGAGGGTCTGTTGTTATTGATTTTGAATTAGGTACTTTTTCGTCTCTGGTAGTTGCTGAAACACCCTCATTCAAGGTGGTATGGTTAAACGTACCGGAAACTTCTCCTTTCTCACCGTGCCACAGAGCACTTATTTTCAAACTGAGAGAAGGTCAAGGAAACAAAATTGTCAGCATCCTGAGGGGAGAGTTTTCTGCAGATACTGAGACAACAAACCTCAGACTGTTCACGCTATGTGATGAAATGACTAAGAAGGGGGAATGTACCTTAAAAATTGTTGCCTAGAAGATTTTAAAGACAGTTGATGCCATTTTATTCATTCATTCATTCATATTTATTGAGTGTTTACTGTGTGCAGAGCACTGTACTAAGTGCTTGGAAAGTACAATGTACAATTTGATAACAGAGACAGTCCCTACCCAACAACGGGCTGTGTATATGACTATGCGATAATACTATTTGATTTTTAAGGTATCTAGTGACCTTTGAGAAAGTTGGTACTCCATTCTCTAGACTGGTATTTCCCCTGTAAACTGTAAACTTATTGTGGGCAGGGAATGTACTTACCAACTCTTGTGCTGTGCTCTTCCAAATGCTCAGTACAGTGCTCTGCACACAATAAGCACGATTGATTGATTTCTCTTTTTCCTTCCACAGAGTTATAAGGAGTGACTTGATGAGAATGCCTAAGCTTAGCATTGGATGTGAGCCAGGGACAGGGGACTATGCCTTCAGTATCCAAAGTAGCTCTTGTAATAAAGTGAGGTCATGTAATAAACAGACGACTCTATGGCGGTAATAACTAGATCACTTCTTTGAATCACTCTGTGGCTTCCATTGGAATCTTTTCATCTTATTTTTTTTAAATTTCCACAATTGAATTCAGGTTTTGTCTACTTTGTAGTTATCGCTTATCTCGTGTTGATACTGTCTGTATCTTTTAGCTACAGTTTCTTTCTTTTATAACTTTACTGCATTAATTACAAATACATTTCTCATTCTGTACTGCTTTAGAAGTTATCCCATTTCTGAGTAATATGGAACTATTAGTATGTTTTGTAACTTGGTGAAAATATAGTTTATGAAGGCCAGTAGTAGCTCATCTTGATCTCTTTCAAATTAAGAAAGACTATCACTGGCCCAATAAAGAAAAGTGAGGGTATTATTTTGCAACTTGAATTTTGCATTACTTTGAGTGGGATTTCACTAGAAGACTGGGACCCAGACTGGTTAGGTCAAGTGCCTTCTGAATTATGTTTGTTTAGTGGGCCTTTTTTCTTTTTTAAGGCCCAAACTGTTTGCATGACCTACCTTTGACTCTCCACTTTCACTAAATGGCCAAATACTTTTTGAAGAACCCAATCATATAAGTACAAATACTTTTTTTTGGAAATTTGAAAAAGAAAGAAAAGCTTTGAGATAGTAACTGAAATAGTAACTTCTTCTTTTACTTTTCAAACATTCTTGCAGCTAAGATTTTCATTTTGTTTTTTAAGTAGGTCTGCCAGACATTTTGTAGCAGGCCATTTCACCCTGCCTCGGCATCCTGAAGAGAGATGAATACCATTAGGTGACTGTTTTAGGCCACGGCACCTCCCTAGATTAATCTGGAATCTGTTGAAGTTCTTCAAGACATTCCTCCAAGGTGACTGCCATGTTTTAGGACTCTCTCCATGCCACCCACCTCTGACTGCTAGCCATAACCTCTGCTGTAAGAACCCAAACATATGCCTGCAGCTGTAGTCACAGATTACCCCATTATATTTACCTCTTGGGAGGTAGTTTTATTTTACATTTTTGACCTACCCGAAAGTAGGCACTTAGTGGAGACTCTGTTATAAAAGACTAAAACTCTTGGCCATATCATTTGGAGCACTTAGTACAGTGCTGTGCACACAGTAAGTGCTCAGTAAATACGACTGAATGAATATACTTTCCAGTTCAAGGTCTGGTTGAATTTGCTTGTCATCCAGGACCAGTCTGTCAGGTAACTTTGTAGACAGCAGGTGCATCTGGCAAAGAAGCCGTTTTGGGGATTAATGAAAGAAATAACTTTCCTTCAGGTGGAAGCCTGTAGGCTGTGAGGGAGCAGTTTGGGAATTTAGTCTCTTGGAAGCTCCAGTGAGCTGATGAGGAGTGCAAATGAGCATTGTAATTAAATGTGCAATAGACTCTGCCTGAGTATGGTAGCCTGAATTATAGGATAGTTGGGTAGGGACTTTTGGGAAATCCCAGAGAAATAACTCAGTTCCGCGATGAGAAATAACTCAGTTCCGCGATGCTTTTGAAGGGGAAGCACTAGGCCGACTTCAACTGAAAACAATGAATTCTTCCAGGAAGACTGTCTGCGAAGGCCTCTTTCTTTCTTCCTTTGAAGAAGTGAGATAACTTGTCTGTAAGCTCCTTTTGGGCAGGGATCCTGTCTACCCACCCTATTGTATTCTGTACCAGTTCCTAGTACAGCGCTCAATAAAAACCACTGATTGACTTGATATGACCCAGCCACCCAACTTCTTTCCAATAAATATTCATAAAGGATACATACAACTCCTGGAATAATACTTCTGTAGGGTTTTGTATGCACTTTTAGTAACTTTTATTAACTGTGTCACCCACACCACTGAAATTGACCCTTTTCCATGACTACTTATTTTTGCTAAATTGGAATTCATTTTTTGAAGTATTTGATGGAACCTTTCTTGATATAACTTGTTAACAGGATACGTTATCGGTTCTGGGATTTTACCAGAAACTTTTTCTTAGGCTTTCAAAATAAATCAAGAGAGTATGTCCTGAGTTGGATAATCATTGGTTGTTGTCATTTGGGAGACCATGGTAGTTTCTCTTTAGTATAGAGCAAAATGTTTTAATTCATTATTATTTCTTCTCTGCTGGTGGATTGGGTGGTGCAGTGCATCATCTTTTTTGCTCCCTTCTTTAAATTCTCTGACTTTGTGCTTAACCAAGTCCCACCCTCCCTTCATGGGAGCCAGACCCGGAAAGAGAATGACCAGTGACTTTTTTCCCCCCTTGAAAATGTCGTGTTTGTGAAACATACAGAGAAACCTCAATGGAAAGAGCATTGGCCTGGGAGTTAGAAGACCTGCCTCAGGTCTGTTGTGTGATCTTGAGCAAGTCACTTAGCTTCTCTGTGTCTCAGCTACCTCAACTATAAATGGGATTAAAACCCACTCCCTCATACTTAGACTGTGAGCCCTATATGGGACAGGAACTATGTTCAACCTGATTAAATTGTATCTACCCCAGTGCTTAGAACGGTGCCTGGAGCATAATAAGCACCTAACAAATATTATTATTATTTATTATTATTATTCAGAGACTTCTGGATCGTGATCAAGTTTTGGTAAACATTGCGGAGGGATACCTTAAGGAAAATTGGACTTGGTAGCAAAAAGACTTGGTAGGTTTTTTATTAGCCCTAATTTAGCAGGACCATTAAATTAATCCGTTCCACTTAGGTACAAAGGGATTGCTTAAGAAATTCTTCTATTAATATTTTTAGGAGTCTCCTTTTCTCTCCTTGGGGGTGGAGGGGAGACGGGGAGGCTCTCTCACCACCATCTTCACTCTGCAAAAAAAAAAGCCCCAAGTAATAAACCCTTAAGTTTTATAGGGAAACTAGGTACTGCAGTTCCAAACAAATCTCTCTTCATTCTCCTCCCTTCCTGCTTCTTTGTTTTCATCTGTGTGCCGTTGATAATCTCAGTGGGTTAGAAGGAGGGGAGGTTATGACTACTGAGGAGGAGTTTAAGTTGCGTGCCAGGAGAGCAGCTGACTGAGGGCTAATCCACCACCAAAAGAATTTTGACTCTCTCATCTCCAACCTTTGATTTTCTGGGTTTTGCTGTTGGTATTAGCTCCTAGACCAAATGATGTGGTGTGGCTATAAATAGCCTTTGTTTCTGCCAGAGTCGCTGTTTTCAGGGATTAGTGTCCAAAAGACATTTCTACTGCCCTGGTTATTTGAAAAGGGCTATGGGCATAGTCAATGATCGGTAGCCCCTTATGCCCCAGTACTTTCTGTACAAGATAGATTAGTCTGCATGGAGCTAGGTGAAGATGGCCAGCCACTTTGTCCAACAACAGAACTTGTTAGACCACATACCTTCTGAAGGTTATAAACTTTTATAGGTTATAAACATGACTGCCTCTGTTTTCTATATTGCTATGCTTGTCCCAAGCTACTGATGGGAATGTCAGGACATTTTACCCAAAAGAATCTGGAGCCCTTCTAAGGGACCTACAGCATCAGCAAAATGACCTTTAAATTGCATCTTGCAGGGACCAACAAAATTCAAGTTGAGGAATGTTTTTCCCTTCTGGTTCCCCCTCCCAAATCATTAATCCTCCAGGATGAAGCATTTAGGTCAGCACTACTGAGAGGACTGATGCTTAGATAGGGCATGAATATTTCCAATGAGAAGTGGGCAAAATGACACCTCTGCTCACCAACTAGGGCTGTAAAAATCCCCTGTAATTAACAGTTACTTTAAAGGCTAAAAGTTTTCTGGGAGATGTTAAATGTCACCCACCTGTGTCCCTCATGGAGATGGAGGTGGTCTGGGCTGTGTAGAATCAGGAGGAAGCAGAAATTCACTCACAGGGATGAATAGACTTTGGGTGAGTGTTGCAGCACCTTGATATTTGAAGCCCGCAGGAGCCACTGACCTCTCACTACTTTAGGAAGCTGAAAAACTTTCGACAGGGATTGTGTCTCTGATTTTTATTGTATGTTCCCAAACACCCAGGCCACCACCTTGTACAAAGTCAGTGCCCAGGGATGATGACCATAGAAATCATTGGTTTATTCTGTCGGGAATTCCAGAGTATAGGGAGTTTCTTTTCATGTAAGGTTATTTTCCTGAAATTTGTCTTGAGCATCTGTGAACGCTTGCCCGAATAAATATTTGATATAGGGTTGGATCTCATCCCTCATGGCTTTCATTCTTAATCAATGAAGCCATCATTTGTGCTCTGTGGAATGTTTTGGAAGATAGAGAAGTTTGCTTCAGCAGTAGAAATAGACTTGAGTCCTACCAGTCAGTCTTCTAGGGAGTGAGCATGAACGACTGCAAGCCGTAACCGTGGGAGCTTGTTTTTTTCCAGTAGCCGGAACAGACTATCCTACCCTTCCTTATTCTGACATTTGGCTGAACTGCAGGGTGGGGTTGGGGGCGTGAAAGAGAGCGATTCTCGGTGTCTGTATGGACTCCAGGTTCTGAAGCAAAGTAGCAGCCTTTAGACTTGAAATTCCTTAATTGGTCTGGACTGAGCTGAAAGTCTCTAAATGGCCATTTAAAGAGCTAACACTGATGGGGAAGAAACCACAGAATTTTAATATCACTGGGCTGCTCCTGAGTGGCTCCTTCATACAAATATGTTTCCAGGCCCTCCCCAAGCCTTCTAAATTTGTGTTTCTCAAATCAAATGTAGCTGTAGTTTTTAGTGCTAGGTACTGCTCTCCCAAGTCTCCCTGCCCAGCCATCTCTGCCTAGGATTCCCACCTGGAGTCCTGGCCCAGTGTTTTCATAAGAAGTAGCTTCCTTCTTCTGAGAGGGGCAGTGGGAAAGGGGAAGGAGATTAAAGCTGGGAATGACACACAAAGCTACAGAGGTCCACTGAGAAAAATGCTGTTATCTCCGGGCTCTTTGTTCTAGCCGCCACATGGTCTCACTTTCCCTTCGCCATCCTGGGCGTCACTCTTGCTTCACAACCTCCCCACTCCTCATCCTACCACCTTGGCTCCCCTCTCCCCTTTATCTATCTTCTCCGTCCCCCACTTCCTTCCATCAGCTCCCTTTCCCCCTGCCCTAATCACCTACTTTTCATCCTGGGTTGGGTGCTTCACTGCTCCTACCCCCTGACACTGCCACACCCTCACAAGAGACCAAATGGCTTCCACCACCACCCTGGGAAAGGAGATTGGTTTGTTTTGTGGCCCATTGCCATAGCCACAAACTGCACCTGGAGAACTTGGATGCGTCAGCGGCCTCTGACCTAAAGCAGAGCGGCAGTGGCAGAAATACTGCAGGGGCTGCAGTCCTGAGGACCACATTTGAGAAACACTCCTGGCCGCATAGCCACAATTTCTCTTTTCCATCTCCTTTTATTCCCCTGAGCATATAAAAACTTCATCTCAACCTTTTATCAGGGCAGTTGTGAAGTAAAATGATTAAATTCATTTTGTTTTTCATACATGCCTTTGACCAAGGAAGCATGAAGGAAGCAGAGAGAGTTTTCATACAAGGATTTTAAAGGGAAGAGAATCTTTTCCATATCCTACAGTTATGAATTTGCTAGCGATTTCAAACTGAGGTAAACTCGATGGCGTACGTATGGCATCGTGTTCTGATCATTTGACTAGTTGCATTTTATTTTTTTCTGCCTTTTACATGTGGAAGACAAAAACCACAGGGGTGAATAGCAGCCTGTTATTTGTGCAGCTTGTACATTTATCTGCTAGAGGAATGTTTACAGAATTTTCCAGGATATATGCTGGATTTAAAAAAAAATGTTTGGAATGTTAGCATTAGGGTTTTCTCTCTGAGCAGAAGTGCCTTGTCCTTTGGACCAAGAAAATGATCCCAACCCCAATTTCTGAGATAATGAGAGCTTCTGAATTGTACCCAAAACGTCAGTCTAACCTTAGCACACATCCACCCCCTATCTTCACATTCTTCCAATGATAATAATAATGATGATATATTTGCTGAGCGCTTACTAAGCGCTGGGGTGGATACAAGCAAATTGGGTTGGACATGTCCCTCTCCCACGTGGGACTCAAAGTCTCAATCTCCATTTTACAGATAGGGAACTGAGGCCCAGTGAAGTGACTTGCCCCAAGGTCACACAGCAGACAAGTGGCAGAGCCGGGATTAGAACCCAGGTTTTGTTATTCAGTACTGTTAGGATGAATCTATAAGATCACTTTGCAGAACAACTTAAAACCTATTTGGTCAATGACAAATATAAAGTCTGTACTTTGGATTTTTCAGGTTAAGGTATTTGTCAGTCAGCTTGGTAAACTTTCCAGCATTTTGTTTATGGCTCATTCCTTTGTAAGTAGCCCCTTTGTGGATTGAGGTTAGTGGTTGCCTGTGAGTATTTAATAAAACCCCAGAGCTATATACAAAGTCAATCTTAGTGATAAGAATAATAGCAGGACTCAAAGTAATAATTAAGCACCCCTTCCTACTCTTTCCTAATCACTTGTTGGCTTGCAGTAACTACCGAATGGGACAGAACTACTTGAAAAGGGCTGAAATCTTGCGCAGGTAGTTACGTCTCTGTGAGCGAATCCACTTTTTATAGCCTGAAGTCCTTGGTGCTCTTTCTCATCTTACATTCGGTTTTCGGCTTGCCCAGGTGCATATGAAAATAGGCTTCATTAACAAGTGGTGGGTGTTTTAGTCATGTCCAGGTTGTGCTGAAGTTTCCAAAACAAATCCAATCCGGCCGCTGGTCGTTGTGGTAGGGTGCTGACCTCGTCTTATTGAGTAATTGGTCCCTGGGGAAGACTCCTGGGTTGGTTGTATGATGATTGCGTAGCTACTCTAAGAGTAAACAGATGTTATTAGCATCATTCCTCTCTGAACGGAGGGCCTATTCCCAATAGCTGTTGAGTGACATTCTTTGAACGCCTGCAACGGCTTTACTTCACTTTGGAAATATTTTAGCCAACTCAGTGTAGTAGAGAGTGCTCTGTGGAATGGCTGGCATTGTATTTGGAGAATAAGACCCGTTTGGAACCTGAGCAGCTCAGAGGCACACTTTGGAATAAATAAGCACTCCCCCAAATCACAAACTGTCTGGGTAAATTTCTTCAGTTAAAGGTGAAGTACTACTTGTGTGGGTTCTTGATGTCTGAATTCCGTATATATTTGGGCAGGGTAAAGTCCTACTGTTTGTGCTGTCTCAGATGTTCTTGTTAGTTACCCTTTTGGGGGAATTTAAGAGAAACTCTAGATTATCAAGGAGGCGTCATTTATCACATTATCCCTTGGGGAGAAAATACAAATACTGTAATCTTTTCAACCTTTGAATGATAAATAGGCAAGCAATTCATGATATGTGCAGGAGGATTCAGGAAGGAAAGTATGAATTGCTGCTATGAGTATTTTAACTATCTGGAGTAATTCAAGCTCTTTCCCTCTTCCCTGCTGGCCCCATTCTTAAACCCCACGTGGTTTGGTCGGAAAATGGCAATCTATGCATTCTTTAAGTTTACAAACTTCTAGCCCACACAGTTTTCAACAGAGCCCTGGAAGAATTTCATTAACTCAACAAGAGTATCTGCTTTTGACTTGTGCCTGCCTCTGAATCCATTTTCTCTCGTCCTTGTGGTTGCTTAAAACTAACTCCCTTAAAATGAAATTCCTTTTATGATTAGTGGCTTCGAAATAATTTGCTTTGAAGGAATTCTATTTTGAGACTGCGCCTTCATCGCCAAGTACTGATGTAATGCCAAAACGACCTTAGAAAAAGAGAACTAGGAGATAGCTCAGAGCAAGCCGAGAACCCAGTATTTCAACTTCTTTTGGGTCACTGTCATCATCCTCCTTATCTTCAGTGTAGGATGAGCTGAAGTGTGCGCTGCAAGCACACTTGGTATTGACTGCTGAAAGCACGGAGGAAATCACACCTCGTATTTTGGTAAAGCCAGTTTCCTTGAGTCCCTGGCTATCATCTTAAGTAGGTTACTAAAGTGAATCCTGATTGAGAGTACCGGATGTCATGGTTGTAGTGATGACTCTATAGTCCACCAGAGATGGAAGTTTCCTCCAGTAGGCATTGTCAAGCGGATCTTTTTTTTTCCCCTTCAGACTTCTGGGTATCGTTTTTAGTTTTTACTGCAGCTAGGTTGATACTTCCACACGAGAAGCAGTGTGGTTTAGAGGGAAGAGCACGAGCCTGGGAGTTAGAGGACCCTGGTTTCTAATCCCGCCTCACTTGCCTGCTGTGTCACCTTGGGCAAGTCACTTAACGTCTCTGTGCTTCAGTTTCCTGATCTGTAGAATGGGGATTCAATACTTTGTTCTCCCTTCTACTTAAAATGTGAGCCCCGCAGGAGACCTGATGATCTTATGTCTACCACGGTGCTTAGTACAAATGCCACAGTTATTGCATCAGTATATTTTCAGATATTTGCATAACCTAATAATAATAACGGTGATGGTATTTGGTAAGCGCTTACTACGTGTCAAGCACTGTTCTAAGCTCTGGGTGGGTATGAGTTAATTAGGTTGGGCACAGTCACTGTCCCACATGGGGCTCACGGTCTTCATCCCCGTTTTACAGATGAGTTAACTGGGGCCCAGAGAAGTGAAGCGACTTGCCCAAGGTCACCTAACAGAGATGTGGCCGAGTTGGTATTAGAACCCAGGTCCTTCCGTCTCCCAGGTCCATGATCTATCCACTAGGCCGTGGAAAATATTTGACATTTGTTTTTCAAGTGATGCTTGCACTATGGCTATATTTCCTACTGGTTAAGCTGAGCAGCAGCATTAACCAGGAATGAAGACCTCCTGTCATTCCCTTCCCAAGTTGCTCCCTTTTCTTCGTTACAACATTTTCAATAACTTCTCCGCCAAGGCCTGTTCTTTTCTCTATCCTCTGCATTTTCCTCTGTGGTTTGCATACAATTTATCACATATTTCCCTATCATCTTGTATTTTGTGTCTTCTACTGTAGGAATATCACGGATTATGGAAAAAAAGACTGGATTTTTTTTAGGAGTAAATATTTACTGAATGGCAATAGTATAGTTGGCATTGCATTAAACTTTGACTTAGAGGTAGCTTCACCCAATATTTTTTTTTTCCTAATATAGAACAATGGGGCAATGGGGAAGTGAGAATTCATTTGTCAGAGAGGTGAGTGACAGAGAGGAGAAACCATCTAAGGCAAAGAATGAAGCAATTCATGTGTTGTCAGTTATCTGACCACTTGGGTTTATGGGTCAACTCCCTTTTTTTTCTTTCTTTTTTTTTCTATCCTGTTTCGAAGGTGGTATCCCTTAAAGTCCAAGCCAGGAAAGAAGGAAAAAGAGCGAGGGGAAATCGAGGTTGACATCCAGTTCATGAGGAACAACATGACCGCTAGCATGTTTGACCTGTCTATGAAAGACAAGCCCCGAAGTCCATTTGGGAAACTGAAGGACAGAATCAAGGGAAAGAGGCAAGACGGACTTTCTGACACCGCTTCTGCCATCGTCCCCAGTATGACTCACTCCCCAGTGGACAGTGATGAGGAATCACCTACGAAAGAGAAGAAGAAGAAATCAAAGTTCAAGACCTTATTTTCCAAGGCTGGTTTGCAGAAAACCTCCCTCTCCCAGTCCATGTCTGTCCTGCCCACTTCCAAACCAGAGAAAGTGACACTTCGGCCACAAGACTTCCGCTCCCGGTGGGAAGATGATGATTTTGAGGATGAATCTTCCTCAACCTCTGAAAGTAAGTTTCTTCTTCCCTTCTCCTCTCTTCCCCTTTCTACACTTCACTCTTCAATATAGAGAAGTAGAAGACAAAACAGTGATAGATAGCCCTGTGTGCTTCAGAATGTAATGTGAAAGGGGGAAAGAAGTAGGTGAACGCTGCAGATTTTTGTAAATTTTAACAATAACAAAAGGAATAGTGCTTACGGAGTCCTCTGTGTGTTTGGTTTTCAAGAGTACATACTATCGTTTACAACAGTCCATCTAAAACTTTTTTTTTTTTGATCCAAGACAGTCCAAGTCATGAGGAGGGACTTTGGGCACACTCCCACCCTTTCCTCTGATACTAGCCTGTGGTAGTGGATGTGTGTGTGTACACACGTGCATATGAGATGTGCAAACATCTCACGTCTTCACCCTGTTTTGCAACAAAAATACTCTTGGGCTTGCATCACTCAAGCACACTTAGGAGCACATTCATGCCTATTCTGTCAAATCAAAAGTGGCGGTCCCTAGGCTTCCTTTGGAACATCTAGGACATTATCACAGAGGGATGTTGAAGCACATCTTCTTGAGGCCTGGAAGAGTATAGGATGAGTCCCAGAAGTTTTGTATAGGGCTACAACACTGTTTCAGAAGGCAGAGCCCTGTGGAATCTCACGTGTCTGCAGAAATAGGCAAGAGCTCCGTTAAAGTATTATTTCTTATCTATGCTACAGGCTTATATGGTTGCATGAAGTTCCCTTTTTATTCTTTGGGAGAATAAAATATTTGGTTTATTCAGATCTGTCCTTTCAGATCCTAGAATCTGGGTCCTTTGAACCCGTTCCATCCATCCGACCATTTCCTCTGCTCTCCGCAGCAGGACTCTCTGTAAAAGATATACACGGGTCTTTAATTAGAGACTCTGATATCCTCTGTGTAGGGTTCTCATTAGTTTAACATCTCATCTCTTTTTAATTGAGATTTGGGAACTCTGCTTATTAAGACTCGTGGTTTTTTTTGTTTTTTGTTTTCCCACAGGCATGTCTCACAAGAGGACAGCAAGTGCAGATCCCAAACAGTTAAGCCAGATCACCTACAACATTCCCAAAAAAGAAGGACTCTCCCTTTTCAGTGGCCTTAGGTCCAAGAACGATCACCTTTCCCGATCTAATGTGTGCATCAATGGGAATCACGTTTACATGGAGCAACCAGAACCCAAAAGTGAAACTCTGCCAAGAGACAACACTCCTTCTTCCTCCCCATCCCCTCAAGGCTTTAGGAAGAAACACTTGTTCTCTTCTGCCGAAAACCTGTCTTCCAGATCATCAAAGGAACTTGGAGACCCAGGAAGAATGTCTCCTGACAGAAGGCTGTCTGGGTCTCCCTCAAAAGACTCACTTAAATCCTTGACTCTGCCATCTTATAAACCTCTGGCTAGTGGGGACTTAAGGGAGAACATTTTGCCTGAGAATGTGGAGGCAGCAAAAGAAATGAAAGAGAATAAGAAGCAGGAGAACAAGAAGTCCTCTCTGCTGTCTCTTGTCACAGGAAAAAAGGAGGTGGCAAAGAACAGTGAAGCAGAGAACCCTGCCAACATCACAGTGAAGGAGAAAGAAGTGAACCCCGCAGAAGTCAAAGGGGAGGAAAAACCGGCTGAGCCTGTGAGAGGCCCTTTGGTAGATCCTGGGAAAGACCCACATGCCGCTGTGTCCGGACAGGGTAAAGCTTTAAACCCCTTTGAGGAGGTGCTGATCCTGGATCCCGAAACTGAGCCGGAACCAGAACCCAAACCTGAAACCAAACCGACTTCAGCCTCAGCAAGAGCGCCCCAAACCAAAGCTGTCAAACCCAGGTTAGTCTTGGCTCCTCGGGTCAACTGCCTTTTTAAAAGCTTGCAGGGAATGGCACCTTCTTGGATCATTTTTTTTCTAGTGCCCCTCCAGCCATTTCTGTCGGCAGAGGGTAGAGGAGGGGCCGCTCCTGGCTCCTCGGTGGTCATTTCACAAAATTTTGAAGGAATGTTTGTAGTGACCTGCAAGGTTATTATAGCTTTTTTTACTAGCCCACCTGTTATTTTAATTGCTTGCCCCCCTTCCAGGATCTCCAATCTGGGCTGCACATAGAGTAAAATACATAGATGCTGATCAAATAAACTGGCGCCACCAACCACAGTTTTGCGGGCTTCTTTAAGGAGGCAGTCACACTGTGGGTTGGAGATTCGACCACTGGTGTGAAGGTCAAACCACAGTGTTGAACCCACTCTGAATGTACTCATAATAAAACCCTTCAGACTCCTAAGGCGAGCTGTCAAGGGCAGAAGAGGGAGATGGGAAGAGATGGTGAGCGGAGTGGCTCCTCTCTAAATCCTGGTCCTCCGAGCCATCTAATCACTTTCCAAGTGCTCCACTCTTTTCAGAGGCTTTCTTTGCCTCCTCTCAGTACTAAGTTTCTGGTTTTTTTTTCAACACCACTGGCCCAGCAAGGGTTTTTAATAAGCAGATGATGTCATTAGTCAACGCCAACTGTCCGAATTGCTAATTGTGGAGAAAGTACTGGGTGTTCTCAAGGTGGTTTCGTGTCTTCAAATGGAAAATGTGAGAATATGAATGCATTTTTTTTTACTTCTGCAGAATAATGTGTATTGGTGCTGTACTGCGCCCAGCCCTGTGTGAATTGTGGTCGTAGTGGATGCTGTAATTCTCCTTTTTCGTGAAGACTAATGCCATATTTCTTCCTTGCAATGGGGTGCAAGTTTGACATGGTATGAGGAGCTGCAGTTCATTCCTGGACATGCGTTGTGATGGTTCCCTGCATGTTTGACTTTGCATCTTGTTGTAAGAAGACCAACTAACTTCAGTGCATTTCTACTTTTCAGCATGACTCACATTCACACTAACCGTAGTTCTGTGACTTGGGGTATGTGACACTTTTTTTGGAGATTCTGCCTACCTTTGTCTTACACATACAGAAAACATGTTCCTTACCAAGACCCCTGTCTAGAGTCTTGGAATCTCTGCTCTGGCAATGCTTTGAAGATTTTTAAGTGCCTTTTTTTTTTTGCTATTCCATTAATCAAATACTCCAATTAAATTACCCACAAAAGAAATTGCAGGCTGTTTCTTGACATGGATCTGCCTGGCCCTGTTGAAATGAGCCTTTCAGTGTGGCAGAGATGCTCTGTTTCCAAAGTGCTTCTTTTGCGTTGTAAGTTTCTGCTGCTTCTCTAATTGTTCAGTTTTCACCCTTACAACTTTGCTTGAATTGATGTTGCCAGATGTGTGAGATCTTCGTCACTCCATGGGAGAGGGAGAGAGACAGAGATTGAGAGTGAGTGTATGTGTGGGAGCTCATCTCATATTGCATCTGCAACTGACCGGCAGATTTCATTTTGTCCTTTTACAGAGTGTCTCCAGAGGCTCCACCCAAAGCCACGCTTCTTTCTTCTCTTTGTGATTCTTCTCTTTCTTTTTCTGGGCAAACTTCCATTCCGGGTCATAAACCTCCCCCTTCCAAAACAAGACAAGATTCAGAAACACAATCCCTTGAAAGCCTTCCTGGCTGTTCCTCTCTGTCACCTCTCACCGCTCCCCTTTCCACTTCTACTCCTATTGAAAGTTGGCCTCCCTTAAATACGAACCAGGTTGATTCTGCAAGGCCTTCTTTCCTCCATACAGTCAAGTCTCAAAATGAGAGTGCAACCAAAGATTCCACCTCTTTCGGAGGGCTTTCTGAACAACCTCTAGTTCCTCTGTATCCAGGGGCAGCCACCTCTGCAGAGGGAGCTAATGAAATCAGTGAAGTGGAACTGGTAGGCCCCGTCCCAAGGAAGAGCACAGGCTTGAGTGGCAGAAAACCAGCACAGTCCCTCATGGAGGAGCAGAAAGGTGCAAATCCTGAGCAGCTTGAGGAAGTCCAACAAAAAGAAAAGGACACCAAGCTTTCTCAGAACCACTACCGACAAGGATTTGGTGGTTACCTTTCCTCCAGGGAAAATGCAAGCGAGTATAATGAGATTATCACCCAGGGTAGCAGTGAGGGCAGCAGGAGCCCAAATGCTAAACTTTGGATGAAATCAAATGAAGAATTTACTCCTGACTCTGAGGCACTGCCTCAGAACACCAGGAAGCAACCAGCTTCTCCAGAAAGCCAAGGAAATGAAGATGGAGAAGTGTCTGTCCATGAAAAAAGTGAGCTGTCGATCAAAAAGGGTGACTCGTCTTCCCCATTTGATGCGGCGGTGCAAAAGGGCGATGTAGCTGGTCTCACTTGTGCCGATGGTCAAAAGAAAAGCAAGAAGTCTGTGTCCTTTTATGAACATTCCCTCCTGGAAGAGGACGTGGAAGATTCCACTATAGAGAAGGCTGGAAATCAGCTTTCAGAGCTGAAATTTAAAGAAAAAATGGCCGGTGATATTTTCTCTGAGTTAAAGCCACCTGCATCCATTTCAAGACTCCAGGAATCCGACACAGGAGACACTACGGATAAAACTGGGATTGAAGTGGACCCTCATTCTCTGCCGCCAGAGCCAAAGCCAAGAAGTATTTTCAAACTAAATCATGATGGATCGGCGTCTCTAGCTGGCGGCCGCCTTTCTTCTTCCCGCTCTCCACCTGTCAACGTAGCAGACCAGACGGTGGGGTCCACGCTTGGTGGTGAGAGTCTCTCAGGAGGCTCGATCAGTGAAGACAGCTCACGACAAGCTCCTCCGTTATTCCGGATTGAGGAATATGATCTCAACAGCGAGCATTTTCAAAGTAAAGCCAACGATCACGAAGGTTTATTATCTGACCCCCTGAAGGATCTTAAATCTGCTCCGGACCTTAGATCTCCAGTTACCGGAGATCTGAACTTAACCCTCCCTTCTATTCCGGAAGCGACCTCGGATGATGAGAGAGTAGACCAGTATGAAGAGGACAAAATGGCTGTAAACAGTACAGATCCTGATGAGGCCAGGACCCCTTTTTCGAGTCTGTCGTTGGCCTGCACTAAGGAGGGAGATCAGAGCCCAACAGAGAGTTGGAGAAGTGAGGCTAGGCAGGCTACATCAGTCCAGAAGGAAACGAAGGACGCTGAAACAAACAAACCTGAAGGAGCTGCTACATCCAGCAGGTCCGCTTCAAAGGAGATTTCAGCTTTAGGAATTCATGAAACCCGTGTTTTGGGATTAGCCATACAGCTGTCGAGCCCCGGTAGCGTTGAGGAGCAGGAGTTGAAGGAGGATGACCCCTTTAAGGAAAGCGGGAAGCCACTCTCTTTCTCTGAAACCCCTCAGGCTTCCTCTATTTCAAATCCCTCCCTTTCTGAGCCTTTTTCTCCAGCACACTCCTCCTCCAGCTCTCCACACTCTGACACTTATGACACTGGTAAAGCAGAATCTCCAAAAAAAGCAACAGCAGAGGGCTCGGCTGATAAAGTTGAAAATTCTGGCAAGAAGAAGCAGCTGCTTCGGGCGTGGGTTTCCCCCTCGGAGACACAGCCGGTCCCAACTCAGCTGAGTGGTGGGGCTGTGTCTGCCAAGCAAAGGTGAGAGAATGGGAAGATTGTCTGTCTAAATGTGGGATACATTTTTTCCCCCCTGCCTGGCTTTCCACTTGTAGACAGAGTTGACTCCCGTTCTTCCTAAGTTTACAGGTGTTTTGATGTCATGCCTAGGTTGTCCTGGCAGGGCGAAAGATTAAAAAAAACCCCAGTTTGCAGCTGGTATCGCACGTACCTCGGCTGACCTACCGAAAGTCAGGTACGAGGGAAGTCGCAGGTCTGCCATCTGGCCTGCAATGCCATTGTAGAACAGGTTTGTCGAGTCACGCAGCCCCCGAGAAGGGGAGAACAAGTTATTAGCAAAATCTGAACGATCCTCCTCCCCACCAGAAACTGGTTCAGATCTAATTATTGGACTTCTGCTCGGAACACCTTTTCTGCCATAGGTACAGTAGCACGGGCTTAAAACCGAACCAGGTTTATCCTTGTTGTCTCTGCCCTGCCTCCGAGGATCGGGTTGCAGAGGGTTTGTCCAGTGGGTAGATGATTGCCTCCAGAAACGCTGTCGGAAAATAGGAGATACTGTCCTTTCTAGGTCTCTGGTGTGTTCCCGGAGGAAGAGTCTCTGTGTTTGGAGAGAGCATCTGGGCTCTGGATATGGTGGCACTTGGCTGTATTGTCACTTCTCCTGTCTTCTCTCGCTTTAACTAAAACTTAGGGAACCCGATGAACTGAGAGACCTAGGCAGGACCACTCACCTTGTCTGCCTTCACTTCTAGAACATGCCAGGCAGCCCTCCTTGCGATGGAGAACGCTTGCCTTGCCAAACTGCTGCTGAGTGGCTTAAACAGATCCACTTCCCCACCCCCTCTTCTCTTTCAGACCGCACCCTGTGAAGCCAATGAATACAACAGCGTCCAAGTCTCTCAGCACCAGCTTGGGAACTGCCACGATCATCAGTGAAAACCTGATTAATGAAGCCATTATAAAGGTATAGTTCTATAAGAATTAGGTGTGTAAATGTGTGAGCTTTTTGACTATCAAATGCTTTCCGTTGCTAGGGCACTCACTCTCTGAGCTAGCTTGGAGGAACTTAACTTCCTGTAAATTCAGGATTTTTATGTGGTTTGTAGCTGTTCATATTAATGCCAACGTGGAAAACACCTAAAAATGAATTTGCCTCCCAGTGTTGGTCCTCCCTTTTATAAAAAGTGGATGACTTTGCAAGAAGTGCACATCCCCCCAACAAACAACCCCAAACACATCCTAGTTCCTTGTTTGAAAATAGAGTCAGTCATCTTTTAGCATTGATTCTGTATTATAGAATTCCCCTCCACCTGGCCAAAATCCAGAAGGAAGTTCCATCCGACCTTTACTGAAGTACAAATGGGCCCTCTGATCTATTTTTCCAGTGTCAGGGGAAGTCAAAATGTTACTCGATTTGGCTATCTTAGGAGGATGTTGCATTGGGTCTATAATATATGAAGAAGGGCGGGTCTCTCTGAACCAGGAGGCCCAAAGCACCTTTCTAACCCTTCCCTGTTGCACCTTGATGGGTGAGTATTGCCGGCTCCTCAGAGCTTTCTCCAAAACGTAACGGCCAGAAACTGTACTTAGAGTATCCATCTCTTGTAACCGGGGCATGCAGGTTATTGGTGAAGAGGTTATTTCATATCTGTACATACATATATATATATATATATATATATATATACACATTTATATAGATGTATATGAAAAGTGCTAATGTGCTTTGGCAATTTGTGTGTGTGTATATATATATATATATGGCTAAAGCAAGTTAGCACCTTTCAGACCACCCTTTGCCTTCACCTCTCTAGTCTTGACAGAGTTAGCACAAGCTAACTTTGCCCAGAAGAATTAAGGTCGTCTGGCAGTGAGTGTATATTGAGCACTCTCAATGTGAACTTAGGGCCGGCTTCCAAAACAGTGCAAAAATGTGATCAGCACATTACATTTTTAATAAAACTTTCCTTCCCCTCCCTACCCTCCTTGATTTCCTCCTTCCTTTCATGCTCTACGCTCCCTACTCAGGTATGTAGGAATGATATATATGTAGCATTGTTCACTGTTTGCTTAACTTAACTCATAACTAGGTGGGTAGTTTATGGAAGATTCCACCAAACCCCATATTATATAGGCAGCAGTTCTAGCCTTTATCAATGGTATTTTTCTTATGGTGTTTGTTAAGGGCTTACTATATCCCAGGCATTGGAATAAGTGCTGGGGTACATACAGGCTAATGAGGTTGGACACATTCCTTGTCCCACATGGGCTCATCATCTTAATCCTCATTTTACAAATGGGGTAACTGAGGCACAGAGAATTGGAGTAACTTGCCCCAGATCACACAGCAGAAAAATGATGGAGCCAGAATTAGAACCCAGGTCCTTCTGAATCCCAGGCCTGTGCTGTATCCACTAAGTCATCCTGAGCGCAGAGCACTGTACTAAGCACTTGGGAGAGTACAATAAAATAGAATTGGTAAGGGCTATCCATGCCCATAAGGAACTTACAGCCTACAGGGGAAAACAGACATTAAAATAAATGGCAGGAGAAATAATAAAGCCTAAGACTGTGTACATAAATGCTGTGGGGCTGGGGTGAATGTCGAAGTGTTTAAGAGGTTACAGAGTCAAGTGCGTAGTTGATGCAGAGGGGAGGGTGGGTAGGGGAAATGAGGGCTTAGAGAAGTCCTCTTGGAGATGATGTGATTTTTAAGAGGGTTTTGAAGGTGGGGAGAGTGGTGGACTGTCGGATGTGAAGGGGGACAGAGTTCCAGGCCCGAGAGGACTAGGGCAAACGGTCAGCGGTGGGACAGATGTGGTTGAAGTATATACAGTAGGTTGTAGTTAGAAGAGTGGAGTGTGCGAATGGGTTGTAGTAGGAGGTAAGCAAGGTAATAATAATAATGGCATTTATTAAGCACTTACTATGTGCAAAGCACTGTTCTAAGCGCTGGGGAGGTTACAAGGTGATCAGGTTGTCCCACAGGGGGCTCACAGTATTAATCCCCATTTTACAGTTGAGGTAACTGAGGCACAGAGAAGTTAAATGACTTGCCCAAAGTCACACAGCTGACAATTGGCAGACCCAGGATTTGAACCCATGACCTCTGACTCCAAAGCCCGGGCTCTTTCCACTGAGCCAAGCTGCTTCTCCGCAGAAGGAGAGCTGATTGAGTACCTTAAAGTCGATGGTAAGGAGTTTCTGTTTGTAGAGGTGGATGGGTAACTACTGGAGGTTCTTGAGGAGTGGGGACATATGGACTGAACAGCTTTTCAGAGAAATGATCCAGCCTGCAGAGTGAAATATGAACTGGGCAGAAGATTGACAGGAGGCAGGGGAGTCAACGGGTAGGCTGATACAGTATTCAGGGTAGGAAACATAAGTGCTTGGATCAGGATGAGGAAGAGAATAAAAAATGATTTGGTGATGAAAACTACAACCTACAGTTGCTCGGAGCACAGCTGAGGCTCTGCTCCCAAGAAGAGCACTCAGCTACTTAGAAAGACACTTGGCTCATTTTGTCATCTTCAAAGGGTATTTAGTCCCAGGCAACTTTCTCCCGACTGACTCGGGGTGCCTGGAGGTGTCAACAGTTGCAAACCTCTTTTCGGTCAAAAGACGACACACAGAGAGCCTGATTTGTGAAAGCTGGGTGGCTAGTTTCTCCAGTTCTTGCCTAAGCTTCATTATTGAACAGGGTGAATATTCAGAATTCATATAAAAGCTCTTTCTAGGAATTTGTTCCTTCAGCCCTCCTGCCGAGAGCTGACCTGCTATATAATGAGGGTTTTGTACTAAAAAGATAAAAACAATATTTATGCTAATACTACTCTTTGGAATGTTGCCAGAGTCAGGGGGAGGTTTAGCAAAGATATTGCACAGCTAAAGTTATTAAAACCCTTTCATGTTCCTAACCCAGAAACGGTACTTAATTAGGATCAGTACAATGGACACATTCCCATCGGTAATATGGTAATGACTCAGCCTTTTACAGCTGACTACAGAGCTCAAAACCTATACCAGAAATGCATTTTCTACATACAGACCAAACCATTTTGAAAGTTATAAATTAGTGGGATTAATTGGAATATTAAAAAAAAAAAACACCTCCACAAAACCAGGGAGGTATTTAATGCTTCATGATTTCCCTCCATTGTTACTTGGTTTACTGTGGATTATTTCTGTAATAGTTAACTGAGACCACCATCTTCTAGACTGTGAGCCCGCTTTTGGGTAGGAACCGTCTCTATATGTTGCCAACTTGTACTTCTCAAGCGCTTAGTACAGTGCTCTGCACACAGTAAGCGCTCAATAAATACGATTGAATGAATGAATGAATCTACGGCTCCATTTTTCAAGTTGCAAGTCCCAAGGAATAACCTTTCTTGTTTAACCTCAGTTTCCTTACCTTGGGGTCACCCGGAGGCCCCAACAATAGTCGTGGAGAACTAGTAAAAACCTGAAAAACAGGCTCTCTACCCTTCAAAATACAGCCTCTGCTGACTACTGAAACTTTCTCTTGACATTAGGACCGTATTTGCAATATAATTGTGGCTGTTTTTCCTCCTGCTTAGACTTTGAGCCCCATGTGAGACAGGGACTGTGCCTAACCTGCTTATTTTATTTCTAGCCCAGTGCTTAAGTACAGTGCTTGGCACATAGTGAGGGTTTAACAAGTACTATTATTATTATTATTTGTTGTTCTTGGCTCTTCTGACTGGAAGGATGAGGCCTAGGAAAAAATATCTTGTTGCCATTATAAATTCGATTTTTACCTGTTTGCCCTGACCGAGACATAGAAGTGGTAAAGGGGAAGAAGAGGAGGAGGATTCCTCTCGAGAGGAAGTTGTTTCTCAACCAGTTCATTAAAGTGTGGGAAGTAAAATCCCCCACTATATATTAAAATGTCTATGTAGTTTAGAAGCCCAGCGGTTTCTTATTCCTTTTCCCCATTGCCAGTGTAAAGGACAGATTGGTCTCTGCTGAGGTTTGCTGAATTGCCTTGAGTTCCTGGGTGGTTTCCCTCCCCTCTGGATGAGGGAGGGTGTCCCGTACAGAGAGGAGCGAATGCTAATTTCAGTTTTTGATCAGAACTGGTTGTTTCCTGTTTTGGGAGCTAATGAAACTCCAGTTATTTCTATAACGTGGGAGTCACATTCTTGAAGACCCACGGTAAGGAAAACCTGCATTGTGGTCTTCACACCTTGACAAACCCTTTCTTTCCACTCTGCATCACGTTCTGTTCGGACAGACGTGTATTATCGGAAGAACATTCCCTAATTTTCCGACGGGGCCCTACCCAAACACATAAGGAAAACACACGTTCTGGGACAGTTATATTGTTGTAGTCTCCCAAGTGCTTAGTACAGTACCCTGCACACAGTAGGCACGCAATAAATACAACCCATTGATGAACAATTTACTGAATTAAGGTTTCGGGGCAGGCCAAGTTTGGACATCTTCTGGCCAAAGCTTTGTGAGTATTGGAGAATGCTCTAGAGCTGCTTTTTTTCTTTTTTAATGTCCCATTTGCTTTGTTCCAACTCGATCTCCTTGATTCACTGTAAATTGGCCTGGCAGTACTTGAGCTGTAGTTTTTGGGAAAGTTCTTCAAGGAGCTTCATGTTAGCTTGGCCCTAAATTACTCTCTCTTCTTTGGGGACAGCCAAGGATAGGGGTTAGCAGATTTCAGCTCCAAGCTCCTGTAACAATGCCGATGGAGTAATTTAGGGTGCTGCCTGGTCAGGAGATCCTGCTCTTTCACAAAGAGAAGGGGTGAGGAGAGAAACGGTAGGGGAGTTAGAACAGCAGCTGGCACCCAGAGGGTGCTCATGGAATACCGTGGTGTTTTTATTTTGATTCCTGGGGCTTCAAGTGAGGATTATCAAGTTACTTAAATTGCCTTCATGCCATCGTGTGTGTTGTAAATATTTTATTCCTACCAGAGGCCTTGCCTTGCCAACTTTTTTTCCATGGGCTGTTAGTGTAATCAACACTCTGTGACAGTGCCCAGACAGAGATGCTGGAAAATGAGCTCAAACTGTGTGTGTGTGTGTGTGTGTGTGTGTGTGTGTCTGTCTGTCTCTCATGTGAATTCTTGCTTTAGTTGAATCCTGCAGTGTCACTTCAGAGAAACTTTAAACACAAAGGGTCAGATTTTGTGGCTTTTTCAACTAAAGCTCGTGACTGGATTGAAACATCATGATCCTTTATAAACTAGCTCACAGTTCCCCTCGGGTTGCTTTTAGTGACTGGCTTTTCTCAAATTAATCTGGGACTAATCATTACTCTTTCCCCATTTCTAAAGAAATACAACCCCTCCGACCCTGCCTGTGCGTATGCCCAGTTAACCCATGACGAGCTGATCCAGTTGGTTCTGAAACAAAAGGAAACCATCAACAAGAAGGAGTTTCAGGTGCGGGAGTTGGAAGACTACATTGATAACCTGCTTGTCAGAGTCATGGAGGAAACTCCCAACATCCTGCGCACTCCAGCACAGTTAGGGAAGAAAGCAGGCAAGATGTGAGACATCCGAATAAAGGACAGACGGCCTCCTCCTACCTTCGTTTACAAGCTGTCTTGGGGAAATGGATGTCCTGCGGATCAGAGGAACAGCAACTAGAATCTGCTTTTGAATTACCTGTTCCCTTGCAAATTGTCTGATGAGAGTGAATTTTACTAATCTCAAGCCTGGTCAATTATTGCAGTTGAATCTCTGGACCCATTCTCAGAGATGAATAGAAGCTTTGTACTGTGCCTTTTAAATGTGTTGTAAATATTTTATTCCTACCAGGAGCCTGGTTACGAGATCTAAACAAGAGATCGGAGATTCAGAAGGCCTTGGGAGGCATTAATGAATTTTAACTGCAGGGCGTCATTTCTTTTTGAAACCCACAGCTGCCTTCTACAAGCCTCAGAAGGAGAAGGGGCAAACCAGGCGCCTGATGCCATCTTTCGCTCATCTCTTCTTGACTTTAAGTAGTTTGGGGATTGCATTCTGGTGACAGATGCACTATTGCAAACCTGATACCATATAAATCTGAACAACCTTCCTGGATTTGACTTCAGTTTGGGTAACCGTGGCATGATTATTTTAAGGAATGCCTTCTGAAAGTGCCTTAGTGTAATCTAGATGAGTTGCCTTTCGTGAATAGCGTCCTGTCTCGCCTTTCTCCACCCTCCCTCCTTTGTCCCCAAAACAGACTTGAATATTTCAGAACAGTCTGTAGAGTCCTACCACAGGGAGGTATGTCATCTCAGTTTTGGGAAGGAGAAAAGCAGAATTCAACCCCAACTCAACTCTCATTTGGAAGGGAAGCCGGGTAAGAGTCACTGCTAACTCAGCCGCAGGCATCCTCCTGGCTGCAAGAGTGAATTCGGCTGCTCGCCAAATTGAATGACACGTGGAAAGAAGGGAGGAGGAGGAGGAGGAGGAGAGTGAGCCCCTTGGCAGTCAAAGCCAACATTTTCAACTGGGTCTCTGTAACAGACTCTGCAGAAAACCTGCCCTGCTTTCCAGTTTCTTCGTCAGGCCAATCCTCTACTGCCGCTTAAGTCAGTCCATTATGTCACAGGGAGTGGGAACAGTACAGAATCTGTTGTTTTAAGTGTTCCTTATGAATTAACCGAGGAAGCAATCAGATGAGAGAGTAGACCTAATGCTTGTTTTGAACCTTTCTGGAGGCCTTATTCCGATTAAGTGCACTTTCCACACCTCCCCTTCAGTGAACCTGCCATTTCCAGGTGGTGGTGGAAGTGAGAGGAGGGCATCAGGCATCACTGTTAGGACTGTATTTCATCATCATTCCTAAAAGCCAGTCAAAAGCTGAAATTTCTCCACTACTTTCCTGAAAGACATTCTGACTCGTTTCAATCTACTGCTGCTCCTTTTTGTTTTTTTGATTATTTTTCTTTTGGGTATGGGTTTGTGAAAAGTAAGATGTAACCCTTTCCTGAGATTGATCGAATTTTGTAAAACTCCCTAGGGTTACTTTTCCTCCTTTTCCCTTAAATATTGTTTCGAAGGCTTCAGGAAGCTGTCATGTGGTACTTTATAGTGTGATCCATGGGCTAGCTACAATATAGGTTCTAGAATCATACCACCTTCCTGCTGAGAAGGTGAATGTAGGTTTATTGTAGGACTGAGACTGGGAGCGGGAAAGCAGGCACAGCTACTAAATGCCCAACCCCTTGCATGAAAACTATTCTTTTTTTTTAAGTTGAAAACTTTCCTAGTGTGTGCCATTTGGCATGATGATTGAGGGTGAAATATTTTCTCCTGATAGGAAGCAGATAGTTTCTGCTGCAGTTTTATCTGAAGGGTGATAACTACAGCTTGATGCATCGTAGTAGCCCTTTAGAACAGGACAGCCATAGCTAAAGTTGTGATATTTAATACTTTCTTCTAACCCTGAAGACCTCTTCTCGGATAACTTATGTTTTTGCTGTGTTAAACACAGTGAAATATATTTACCCATTTAAAAAATCCAAATGTTCATTTGAACCTGGGAAATATATCTCCCTCTCTATCAAGATGAATATATATGTATTTATATACATATATTGGTATGTATATATAAATGTAGCAAGAAGCAGATATATATATATATATATATATATATATCTGCTTCTTGCTACATTTGTTACTCTATATAAACTTTTTAACTATGATGACCTTAATGTGCTGGAAAACTTGGAAGGCAGGCCTTTTTTTTCATGGAAAGAGATGAGTTTGTTGGAGTCTTGCAATATTCAAGGCAGAGGAAGCTGGATTCAGTATTCCTTGCTAGACCTCAGGTACATAATAGCAGTCATTAGTGGGGCAACTTCAGTAATTGGGGAATGGGTTCCTAGGGTCCCCAGATGCTTCCTGGAGGTGACGAAAATGGTTGATTCCTGCTCTGAGCTCTGCCTGGGACTGTAATGTGGCTTTAGGGCTTCAAGCTGTCTCCCGTCATCCCACCTCTGACTCTTACATTCAGTGGTTACTGCTGCTGCTGAGGGATTTCATATCTCCACCGAACAAGCTATAGTGAGGTTCGAGCCATGACCTCAATGGCTTGACGTAGAAAACTAAATGACAGCTAACTCTGGGAGTGTCTCAGGGACTTAAACTAGTCAAAATAATAACGGGGACCCAACTCCAGTGGATTTTTAAAGGCCTCACTGGACTGAATCAAGTTATCCTCATTCCACAGCAAGACCTGTTACATTTTTGCAGTGCCTCGGTTGACCTTGACCAAAAAAAGAAAAAAAATCAGTGCCTTAGGAAGTGCTAAATCCAATGCCATATGTCCTGTCATCGTGGCAGACTTGCAGCTGGAACTCACAGTTAAAATGTGACAGTGAAACCTTTGCTGATGATATTCCTTACACTGGGGTCATCCCTTGGTCCCTAGGACTTTTAACCGGAATTTTTTTTCTGCATTTCTCTCTCGGTGGGGTCACTTTCTCTGAGTACAGTAGAAACAAGAAGGAAATTTGCCCCATTTGGACTGGAGAGAGAGAGAGAGCGTGTATGTGTGTGTGAGATGGCTGTATCTGCTGCGTGGGGTATATGTGTACGGGGGATTGTGGAAGAGGGTACCCAGATGGGAGCATATCCACACACCTGAGTCCCAGCTGTGGGGACTGTAGGACACTACAGTGGCTGTGAGGGAGGAAAGCGACCCGGCCTCCTCTCATGCACGTGCTGGAAACGAGTTTGCTTAAAAATGTAACTTGCTGTTCTTGTAGCTTCTGATTAGCTAGCCAGGTGCTATAGGGTTTAGAGGTTCCTTGCCCAGACCTGGAAGCCTACTCTATCTCCCGGAACAATATCACACCTCTACTCCTTGGTGGTTCCGTACCACCTGCTCTATGAGTTGCTGCTTTTGGATATTATGTATTTTTAAAATATTGAAGGATCTCCCATTATGCTTTGTGGTAGGATTATGGAATGTGTGATATTTCCTGCTCTGTTACTTTGGGAACTTGGAATTTCTTTTTGCTTTGTTTTTAAGTGAACCTAAATTTTCCCTGGAACACTAAATAAAATGGTACGGTCTTAAAAGTTGGTGTCGGTGGATTGGCCCGCGCGTCCCTCGATCCGTCCCGGAAGAGGACCACTCTTGGGGTGACAGCCTGAGCCTGGATTCATTCATTCATTCAATTGTATTTATTGAGCGCTTACTGTGCAGAGCGCTGTACTAAGCGCTTGGGAAGTACAAGTCGGCAACATATAGAGACGGTCCCTACCCAACAGCGGGCTCCCAGTGTAGAAGGGGGAGACAGGCCACAAAAAGTGCTTAGTCCAGTGCTCTGCATTCATTCATTCATTCATTCAATCATATTGAGCGCTTACTGTGTGCAGAGCAGTGTACTAAGCGCTTGGGAAGTCCAAGTTGGCAACATAGAGAGACGGTCCCTCCCCAACAGCGGGCTCCCAGTCTAGAAAGGGGAGGCAGGCAACAAAACTAAACATATAAACCAAATAAAATAAATAGAATACGCAGGAAGCGCCCAATAAATAGGACGGAAGGAACGAGTGAATGGATCCTTTCTCCCCTTTTTCCCCCACTCATCATGTCGGCCGGGACGCCACTGGACATGTTGGCGGGTGGGCCGCTTACCCACTGGGAAAGTCCCGGGGATGGATGAAGGGGCGGGATAATCGGCTGGGATGGGGATTCGGGAGATAATAATAATAATAATAATAATAATGGCATTTATTAAGTGCTTACTATGTGCAAAGCACTGTTCTAAACACTGGGGAGGGTACAAGGTGATAAGGCTGTCCCATGGGCTCACAGTCTTCATCCCCATTTTACAGATGAGGAAACTGGGGCCCAGGGAAGTTAAGTGACTTGCCCAAAGTCACACAGCTGACAAGTGGCAGAGCCAGTATTCGAACCCATGACCTCTGACTCCAAAACCCATGCTCTTTCCACTGAGCCACGCTGCTTCGGTGCTAGTGGAGGCGAAAAGGACCAGCAGGGCCAGGTGGACCAGGAGGACTGAGGAGGTTCGCCCTCTTGATGAAAGCCTGGAAGGTTTTCCGTAGGACAATTGGGTAAACACCCCATGTAGTCCCCTCACTTGTGTTTCCCAGATGAAATTGCCCTCTTCGGTGTCTGGGTCATTCTGCCCTCTGCAGACATACTGCTGGGATCTAAGGATAGCCAGGTTAATATGGGAGTGGGTGATGAGAGAGATTAAAGTCCCTGTCGCCTGGACTCAGCTTTCCCGAACTCCGCAGCCGGGTCATAAAAAGGTATTCTACAACCACACCTTTATCCGCACCTTCACGATACGTGTACTCATTTTTTCTGACATTGTTCTTTCCTCACACGCTCTCCCCCCGCTTTGCCTCACCTTGTTGTTGTTTTGCCTCTCTTCCCCTTTCTCTGTTATGCTAACTTCCCCCTATTTCCCCTTTTTGAAGATGGGACTTTGCACAGACCACGCAAATTCACCTACCATCCAGGTATAACCGAAAACACAAAAGATCACACTAGTAGACACCGCAGATCAACACACTTAAGTATCCAGATAAAAACAAGGGGTTTATCTTACCTTGCTCACCGTTACGCCTTCCCAGGTGCCAAGCACACGAAGCCATGCCCTCGAGTCCCAGGTCCCTTCTAGTCCATCCTCAGTCCAGCCACACTCAGAGATCCCAGTTGACCAAAGCAATGATCAGTCAATATATTCTAGTCCCAGCAGGGACTGTCCAGCTCCTCAGGTCCAGAAAACACCTTCCTCTTTCCCTCCATCCATTGACGGATGCTTCCCAGAGAAGTAGTGTGGCCTAGTGGAAAGAGCAAGAGTCTGGGAGTTAGAGGACCCGAGTTCTAATCCCACCTCTGCCACTTGCCTTCTATGTGAGCTTGGGCAAGTTACTTCACTTCTCTGAGCCTCAGTCCATAATAGTAATTATGGTAGTTGTTAAGCACTTAGCTATTTGCCAGGCACCGTACTAAGTGCCGGGGTGGATACAAGTGGCGCAGTGGAAAGAGCTTGGGCTTTGGAGTCAGAAGTCGTGGGTTCAAATCCCGGCTCCACCAATTGTCAGCTGTGTGACTTTAGGCAAGTCACTTCACTTCTCTGGGCCTCAGTTACCATATCTGTAAAATGGGGATTAAGACTGTGAGCCCCCCCATGGGACAACCTGATCACCTTGTAACCTCCCCAGCGCTTAGTACAGTGCTTTGCACATAGTAAGCGCTTAATAAATGCCATTGTTATTATTACAAGTAGATCGGGTTGGACACAGTCCCTGTCCCACATGAGGCTCACAGTCTCAATCCCCATTTTACAGATGAGGTAACTGAGGCCTAGAGACCTCGGTAAAGTGACTTGCCCAAGGTCACACAGCAGACAGGTGGCAGAGCTGGGATTAAAGCCTTCTGACTCTCAGGTCTGCGCTCTAGCCATTACGACATGTTGCTTTGTCCCTCCTACATACAATGGGAACCCCATGTGGGACCTGATGAATTTATATGTATCCCAGTGCTTACAACAGGGCTTGACGCATAGTTTGTAATTAACAAATACCACAATAGCATTATTATTATTATTTTTATGCCCCTTTGGTCAAGTGGCCCACTTGCCTCCTTTAACAAATCAAGCCCCAAGCAGTCCTCACTGGTGGTGAGGCGAACCAAGTGGTTGGTGGCATTTATTGAGCACTTAGGGGAGTACAATAAAACAGTTGGTAGACACGGAGCTTACAGTCTACCGGGGGAAATAGACATTAAATTATGTCATGAGGAAGGGTTGCGGGGGAGTAGGGCTTAGTCTTGCGGGAGGTGTGGGAGGAAAGTTGTCAGTTGTATGTGAAGCGGGAGGGAATTCCAGACCAGAGGGTGGACGGGGGCAAGGGGTCGGCAGCGAGATTGATGAGTTTGCGGTACGGTGAGAAGGTCGGCATTGGAGGAGCAAAGTATGTGGACTGAGTTGTAGGAGAGCCGCCAAGTAAGATAAGAGGGGGATGAGTTGATTGGGTGTTTTAAAGTCAATGGTAAGGAGTTTCAGTTTAATACAGAGGCGGATGGTCCTTGAGGAGTGGGGAGACGTGAACTGAAGCCATGCAGATGTTTTTTAGGCCCCGATTCCATCTGTCTGAACCCCCCAATTTGAAAAGATTGGCCAATATAGCAAACTTGAGAGATTAAAGCAGACTTGGCCCCTTAAAAATCTCTTACCTGGCTGCTCTGGATTCTGCCAGCCAGACTAGCACTGGCTCCCTGAAAGTAAATATAGATATCTCTGTGTCCTTGTTTTGATTTATTTCTCGCTGACTGTTCTGGGGAGACAAAGCAAAGAAGAATATCTAATTGTACACACCTGGCCCCGCAGACTTGGGACTTTGTAAACTGAACCCTTCTGTTGAGCTGAGCCTCTAAAGGGCAGGGTGAGCTGGGGGAAAGGTGTGTTAATCTTGAAATGGAAATTTTTGTCTGCCCGAAGGACCAACAATGCCTTCCACAGGATTTTACTCTAATGTCTGTTTTGCCAAATGAACCAGGAAACTGTTACAGCAGAAGGTGACTATTTGATCCATTCCGTGTTGTACAGCACAACTGGCGATACTGTGATAATACATGGGATTTATTTTTGTGCCTTCTCCAAATAACTCAAAAGGAATTGAGCTTCATCTGGGAGATATGGAAGGGAAAATAACCCCCACTTTGTAGGCGTCATTATTCATTTGCTCTCTCATGATACCAATTCTGACTGCCCTTCCACTAGCAAAACAGTGTTACTATCCCTCCTTCAATAATAATAATAATGTTTTGGTATTTGTTCAGCGCTATGTGCCAAGCACTGTTCTAAGTACTGGGGGGGATACAAGGTAATCAGGTTGTCCCACATGGGGCTCACAGTCTTAATCCCCATTTCCCAGATGAGGTAACAGAGGTACAGAGAAGTGAAGTGACTTGCCCAAAATCACACAGCTAAGCGGCGGAGCCAGGATTAGAACCCACGACCTCAGACTCCCAAGTGTCAAACTCCCTTTTTCCTCATGGACTTCCAGACCTTCAGCTCCTTCTGAAGCCTCCAGTGTCATCGTTTCCTTTCCCCTTAACCCCTGATGACTTCACCAGCATAGGAGTGGGAGAGGGAAGGAAGGATAAATATTCAAGGAAAATAAATGCCAGAGGGAAGGAAGCAAATCAGCAAAGATTCAAATGCTTAGACAGGAGGAGGGGCCAACTGATTTGCCTGTTTATCACCGAACAGAGGTAGAAGTCCAATCACCAAAGAAAAACTGCTTGGTTTAGGTGAGGAACAGACTCGACAATATACAACTGGGTGGGGTAGAAGCTGTAGCACCAGAAATGTTTGCCCAACTGGCTAGGGAGAAGTGGGGTGAGGTGGGTGCTAGTGAAAGCGCTAGAGGATTCTTGGCTTGCTGTTTCTGGCTCCTCCCCGATCTGCTCTTTAGGGCTGGGCTCAGTCACTTCCCCTTATGTGGATGGAACAAACTTCCCTTTACTGAGTTGTTGAGATTTGGTCAGCGTTGGCATTGTGCCCTTAGCCCTTGAATATTTGGAGTTAGGTGCCCTTGACTTTAAGGCGGCCAGGCTAGGGTGCCATGCTCTGTCCTCAGGGCCGGTCGGGACTCCGTCGCCCATCCCGCCCGAAGTTCTCCGCCGGCCTGGCAGCCAAAGTCCCCAAGCTGCTGGGGTCTGTGCTGGACGTTCACTGGGGCGCTGGAAGCTTGGACAGAAGGCACCATCTGATTATACTCCTCTACAGAACAAGCAATACTTTCATCTTTTCTCCCCCTCCAAAATGATGCAGACCACGGCTCTGGGAGTCAGAGGCCCTGGGTTCTAACCTTACCTCTGCCACGTGTCTGCTGTGTGACGTAGGACAAGTCACTTCACTTCTCTGTGTCTCCGTTACCTCATCCGTAAAATGAGGATGAAGACTGTGAGCCCTAGGTGGAACAGGGACTGGGTGTGACCGTAGCGTCTTTCATTCATTCAATCTTGTATCTTCCCCAGTGCTTAGCATGGTCCTTGGCACGTAGTAAGTGCTTAACTGGGCCTCGGTTACCCCATCTGTAAAATGGGGATTAAATCCTACTCCCGTCTACTTAGACTGTGAGCTTCAGGTGGAACAAGGATTGTGTCCAACCGGATTAACTTGTATTTACCTCATGCTTGGCACATAATAAGTACCTAAGTATTTATATTAATGCCTGTTTACTTGTTTTGATGTGTATATATCTGTAATTCTATTTATATTGATGCTATTGATGCCTGTTTACTTGTTTTGATGTTTGTCTCCCCGCTTCTAGACTGAAACATGTTGTGGGCAGGGATTCTCTCTCTTTATTGCTGAATTGTACTTTCCAAGTGCTTAGCTCAGTGCTCTGCACACAGTAAGAGCTCAATAAATACGATTGAATGAAAGAATGACAAATACTATCATTATTATTATTATTTAAATGCTTAATATGCGCCAGGCACTGTACTAAGTGCTGGGATAGATGCAAGCTAATCAGGCTGGACACAGTCCATGTCCCACATAGTCTTAATCCCCATTTTACAAATGAGGTAACTGAGGCACAGAGAGGTGCTCAAGGTCACACAGCAGACAAGTGGCAGAACCGGGATTAGAACTAAGGTCTTCCGACCCCCAGGCCTGTGCTCTTTTCACTACTTCATGCTGCTTCTCAGTTCGTATGAATTGAGACTACACTGAATTTGTATGATGCTTGTATCTTCCAGAGCACTTTCACACTACTCGTCTCATTTTTCTTCTCATGAAATCCCTGGGAGATAGGGAAAGGTAGGTATTATTATTATTCCCATTTTTCAGAGGTGGAAACTGAGGCCCAGAGAGTTTAAATAATAATAATAATGATGGTATTTGTTTAAATAATAATAATGATGGTATTTGTTAAACACTTACTATGTGCCAAGCACTGTTCTAGCACTGGGGTAGATATAAGGTGATCAAGTTGTCCCACGTGGGGCTCACAGTCCTCATCCCCATTTTACAGATGAGGGAACTGAGGCCCAGAGAAGTTAAGTGACTCGCTCAGAGTCACACAGCTGACAAGTGGCGGAGCCGGAATTAGAACCCACGACCTATGACTCCCAAGCCTGGGCTCTTTCCACTAAACCACGCTAATTCATGTCTGATAGTCCTTATTAACAAAATAGTGTGTGAAGCTACGAGCTTAGTGAGGGAGGGGATGGGGCACTGGAGTCTTTAGAAGGGAGTTGAAAGTCTGGGCTACTTGAATCAATCAATCAATCGTATTTATTGAGCGCTTACTGTGTGCAGAGCACTGTACTAAGCGCTTGGGAAGTACAAGTTGGCAACATATAGAGACAGTCCCTACCCAACAGTGGGCTCACAGTCTAAAAAGGGGAGACAGAGAACAAAACCAAACATACTAATAAAATAAAATAAATAGAATAGATATGTACAAGTAAAATAGAGTAATAAATATGTACAAATATATATACAGGTGCTGTGGGGAAGGGAAGGAGGTAAGATGAGGGGGATGGAGAGGGGGACGAGGGGGAGAGGAAGGAAGGGGCTCAGTCTGGGAAGGCCTCCTGGAGGAGGGGAGCTCTCAGTAGGGCCTTGAAGGGAGGAAGAGAGCGAGCTTGGCGGATGCTAAGCTCGAAGGAGGCTAAAGTTGAGGGAATTGATGGGGAAGGAATAGAAGCACTGTTTCCTTAGTAAAAGGGCAGAGCTGTAATATGTAAGGTCAAATTTATTGTGGCAGAGTCTGGGCTACTTGAAGGAGGCTAAAGTTGAGGGAATTGATGAGGAAGGAATAGAAGCGCTGTTTCCGTAGTAAAAGGGCAGAGCTGTAATAGGTAAGGTCAAATTTATTGTGGCAGAGTCTGGGCTACTTGAAGGAGGCTAAAGTTGAGGGAATTGATGAGGAAGGAATAGAAGCGCTGTTTCCGTAGTAAAAGGGCAGAGCTGTAATAGGTAAGGTCAAATTTATTGTGGCAGAGATGGGTACGGATTTTAGATTTCTGCCAAGATGACTCAGCTGGACGAAGGCATGAGCAGAGAAGGAAGACTGTGGAGAGGATCCAGGGATGGGTCGTTTGGGGCGGGTGTGGTGAGAGGAGAACAAGGATGTGGTGTGCAATAGTAGGAGCCACAAAAGCGGAAGGTTTATGCCTAGTTCCCCATAAAGACCCATGCTCAAACACTCCTACCCACAAGCATTGTACATTTCAGCCAGGATTTGACATGGAGGGTCCCATTTGTTATCTCCTGAGGCTACAGGCTGGCTTGGTGGGCTAGCTGAATGCAAACACTCAAGCTCATTACTTTCTATCATCACTGAGCCCAAGGGGAGGGAGATTGAGGCTGCTGGCTGATAAGGTAGCTGGGTGATTCTTTCGGTCCCAGAGAAGCAGCATGGCTTAGTGGAAAGAGCCCGGGCTTCGGAGTCAGAGGTTGTGGGTTCTAATCCTAGCTCTGCCTCTTATCAGTCGTATGACTTTGGGCAAGTTACTTAACTTCTCTTTGCTTCAGTTACCTCATCTGGAAAATGGGGATTCATTCATTCAATCATATTCATTGAGCGCTTACTGTGGGCAGAGCACTGTACCAAGCGCTTGGGAAGTCCAAGTTGGCAACATATAGAGATGGTCCCTACCCAACAGCGGGCTCACAGTCTAGAAGGGGGAGACAGACAACAAAACAAAACTTATTAACAAAATAAAGTAAATAGAATAGTAAATATGTACAAGTAAAATAGAGTAATAAATCTGTACAAACATATGCAGGTGCTGTGGGGAGGGGAAGGAGGTAGGGCGGGGGGCTCAATCTGGGGAGGCCTCCTGGAGGAGGTGAGCTCTCAGTAGGGCTTTGAAGGGAGGAAGAGAGCTAGCTTGGAGGATGGGCAGAGGGAGGGCATTCCAGGCCAGGGGGAGGACGTGGGCCGGGGGTCGACAGCAGAGGAGCGGATGGTGCGGGCTGGGCTGGAGAAGGAGAGAAGGGAGGAGAGGTAGGAGGGGGTGAGGTGATGGACAGCCTTGAAGCCGAGAGAAAGGAGTTTTTTGTTAAGCGCTTACTATGTGCCAAACACTGTTCCAAGCGCTGGGGAGGATACAAGGTGATCAGGTTGCCCCACATGGGGCTCAGAGTCTTAATCCCCATTTTACAGAGGAGGTAACTGAGGCACAGAGAAGTTAAGTGATTTGCCCAAAGTCACACAGCAGACAAGTGGCGGAGCATTCAGTCACCTCGCCCCCTGCAATCTTAACTCCGTGATATGCTTCTATGACCCAGCTCGCACCCTTTGCCCCTCTAATGCCAACCTACTCACTGCACTTGGATCTCATCTATCTGGCCGCCTACCTCCCACCCACATTCTGCCTCTGGCCTGAAACTCCCTCCCTCTTCATACCCGGCAGGCGATCACCCTCAAAGCCTTATCAAAGACACATCTCCTTCAAGGGGATCCCCGACTAAACCCCCATTTCCTCTTCTCCCACTCCCTTCTGCCTCGCCCTGCTTCGGATTTGCACTCTTTATTCACCTCTCCCTCAGCCCCACTGCATTTATGTACCATAATCGTAATTTTTTATTAATGTCTGTCTCCCCCGCTAGACTGTAAACTCGTTTAGGGCAGAGAACGTGTCTACCAACTGTGTCATATTGAACTCTCCCAAGCGTTTAGTAATAATAATAATGATGGTATCGGTTAAGTGCTTACTATGTGCCATGCACCGCTCTAAGCGCTGGGATAGATAGAAGGTAATCAGGTTGTCCTACATGGGGCTCACAGTCTTAATCCCCATTTTCCAGATGAGGTAATTGAGGCCCAGAGAAGTGAAGTGACTTGCCCAGAAAGTCACACAGCTGATAAGCGGCGGAGTCGGGATTAGAACCCACGACCTCTGACTCCTAAGCCCGGGCTCTTGCCATTAAGCCACGCTGCTTTCCTGCACAGGAGAAGCAGCGTGGGTCAGTGGAAAGAGTCCGGGCTTTGGAGTCGGAGATCGTGGGTTCTAATCCCGACTCCACCACTTGGCTTTGTGACTTTGGGCAAGTCACTTCACTTCTCTGGGCCTCAGTTCCCTCATCTGTAAAATGGGGGTGAAGACTGGGAGCCCCCCCGTGGGACAACCCGATCACCTTGTAACCTTCCCAGCGCTTAGAACAGTGCTTGGCACATAGTAAGCGCTTAATAAATGCCATCATCATCATCATCACAGGGCCCTGCACACAGTAAACTTCTAGACTGTGAGCCCCTTGTTGGGTAGGGATTGTCTCTATCTGTGGCCGAGTTGTACTTTCCAAGCGCTTAGTAATAATAATAATAATAATAATGGCATTTATTAAGCACTTACTATGTGCAAAGCACTGTTCTAAGCACTGGGGAGGTTACAAGGTGATCAGGTTGTTCCACAGAGGCTCACAGTCTTAATCCCCATTTTCCAGATGAGGGAACTGAGGCCCAGAGAAGTGAAGTGACTTGCCCAAAGTCACACAGCTGACAATTGGCAGAGCCGGGATTTGAACCCATGACCTCTGACTCCAAAGCCCATGCTCTTCCCACTGAGCACACTATGTACATATATCAGCGCTTAGAATAGTGCCAGCACTTAGAACAGTGCTTAGCATATAGTAAGTGCTTAATAAATACCATCATTATTATTATTATTATTATATTTGCTCAATAAATTCATTCATTCAATCGCATTCATTCATTCATTCATTCAATCGTATTTATTGAGCGCTTACTGTGTGCAGAGCTCTGTACTAAGCGCTTGGGAAGTACAAGTTGGCAACATATAGAGACAGTGCCTACCCAACAGCGGGCTCACAGTCTAGAAGGGGGAGACAGACAACAAAACAAAACATATTAACAAAATAAAATAAATAGAATAGTAAATATGTACAAGGACTGAATGAATAAATGAAGTAAACGTGCTATTCATCCATTCATTCATTCAATCGTATTTATTGAGCGCTTACTGTGTGCAGAGCACTGTACTAAGCGCTTGGGAAGTACAAGTTGGCAAAATACAGAGACAGTCCCTACCCAACAGTGGGCTCACAGTCTAGAAGGGGGAGACAGACAACAAAACAAAACATATTAACAAAATAAAATAAATAGAATAAATATGTACACGTAAAATAAATAAATTGAGTAATAAATATGTACACACATATTAACAAAATAAAATAAATAGAATAAATATGTACAAGTAAAATAAATAAATAAATCGAGTAATAAACAGATACATACATATTAACAAAATAAAATAAATAGCATAAATATGTACAAGTAAAATAAATAAATTGAGTAATGAATAAGTACAAACATATTAACAAAATAAAATGAATAGAATAAATATGTACAAGTAAAATAAATAAATAAATCGAGTAATAAATATGTACACACATATTAACAAAAAATTAATAGAATCAATATGTACAAGTAAAATAAATACATCGAGTAATATGTATACACATATTAACAAAATAAAATAAATAGAATAAATATGTACAAGTAAAATAGAGTAATAAATATGTACAAACATTGACAAAATAAAATAAACAAAATATGTCCAAGTAAAATAGAGTAGTAAATATGTACAAACATATTAACAAAATAAAATAAATAGAATAAATACGTACAGGTAAAATAAATAAATAAATCGAGTAATATGTACAAGTATAACAAAATAAATAGAATAAATATTTACAAGTAAAATAAATAAATAAATCGAGCAATAAATATCTACAAGTAAAATAAACAAATCGAGTAATAGGTATGTAGAAACATATGAACAAAATAAGATAAATAGAATAAATATGTACAAGTCAAATAAACAGAGTAATAAATATGTACAAACATACTAACAAAATAGAATAAATTTGTATAAGTTAAATAAATAAATCAAGTAATAAATATGTACAAACATTACCTAATTAAAATAAATAGAATAAATTTGTACAAGTAAAATAAATAAATCGAGTAATAAATATGTACAAACATATTAACAAAATAAAATAGAATAAATATGTACAAGTAAAATCAATCAATCAATCGTATTTATTGAGCGCTTACTGTGTGCAGAGCACTGTACTAAGCGCTTGGGAAGTACAAGTTGGCAACATAGAGAGACAGTCCCTACCCAACAGTGGGCTCACAGTCTAGAAGGGGGAGACAGACAACAAAACCAAACATATTAAAAAAATAAAATAAATAGAATAGATATGTACAAGTAAAATAAATGAGTAATAAACATGTACAAACATATTACCAAATTGAAATAAATAGAATAAATTTGTACAAGTAAAATAAATAGAGTAATAAATATGTACAAACATATTACCAAATTGAAATAAATAGAATAAATATGTACAAGTAAAATAAATAGCGTGATAAATATGTACAAACCTATTAACAAAATAAAAGAAATAGAATAAATATGTACAAGTAAAATAAAATAATAAATGTATACAAACATATTAACAAAATAAAAGAAATAGACTAAATATGTTCAAGGAAAATAGAGTAATAAACGTGTACAAACATATTAACGAAATAAAAGAAATAGAATATGTACAAGTAAAATAGGGTAATAAATGTGTACAAAAGTATTAAGAAAATAAAAGAAATAGAACAAATTTGTACAAGTAAAATAGAGTAATAAATGTACAAACATATTAACAAAATAAAATAGAGTAATAAATGTGTACAAACATATTACCAAATTAAAATAGACTAAAGTTGTACAAGTAAAATGGAGTAATAAATATGCACAAACATATTAACAAAATAAAAGAAATAGAATAAATATGTACAAGTAAAATAGAGTAATAAATGTGTACAAGCATATTAACAAAATACAATAGAATAAATATGTACAAGTAAAATAGAGTAATAAATAACAGTGCTCAGCGCTTAGAACAGTGCTCAGCGCTTAGAACAGTGCTTTGCACATAGTAAGCGCTTAATAAATGCCATTTTCATTCATGTGTACAAACATATTAACAAAATAAAAGAAATAGACTAAATATGTATAAGTAAAATAGAGTAATAAATGTGTACAAACATATTAACGAAATAAAAGAAATAGAATAAATATGTACAAGTAAAATAGAGTAATAAATGTGTACGAACATATTAACAAAATAAAAGAAATAGACTAAATATGTACAAGGAAAATAGAGTAATAAATGTGTACAAACATATTAACGAAATAAAAGAAATAGAATAAATATGTAGAAGTAAAATAGAGTAATAAATGTGTACAAGCATATTAACAAAATAAAAGAAATAGAATAAATATGTACAAGTAAAATTGAGTAATAAATGTGTACAAACTTACTAGCAAAATAAAAATAGAATAAATATGTACAAGTAAAATGGAGTAATAAATGTGTACGAACATATTAACAAAATAAAAGAAATAGAGTAATAAATGTTTACAAACATATTACCAAATTAAAATAGAATAGATTTGTACAAGTAAAATGGAGTAATAAATGTGCACAAACATATTAATGAAATAAAAGAAATAGACTAAATATGTACAAGTAAAATAGAGTAATAAATGTGTACAAACATATTAACGAAATAAAAGAAATAGAATAAATATGTACAAGTAAAATAGAGTAATAAATGTGTACAAACATATTAACAAAATAAAAGAAATAGAATAAATATGTACAAGTAAAATAGAGTAATAAATGTGTACAAACATACTAACAAAATAAAAGTAGAATAAATATGTACAAGTAAAATAATAGAGTAATAAATGTGTACGAACATATTCACAAAATAAAAGAAATGGAGTAATAAATGTGTACAAACATAACGAAATAAAAGAAATAGAATAAATATGGACAAGTAAAATGAATAGAGTAATAAATGTGTACAAACATATTAACAAAATAAAATAGAATAAATGTGTACAAGTAAAATAAATAGAGTAATAAATGTGTACAGACATATTAACAAAATAAAAGAAATAGAATATATATGTACAAGTAAAATAGAATAAATGTGTACAAGCATATTATCGAAATGAAAGAAATAGAATAAATATGTACAAGTAATAAGTGTGTACAAACATATTAACAAAATAAAAGAAATAGAATAAATATGTACAAGTAAAATAGAGTAATAACTGTGTACAAACATATTAACGAAATAAAAGAGACTAAATATGTACAAGAGTAATAAATGTGTAGAAACATATTAACGAAATAAAATAAATAGAATAAATATGTACAGGTAAAATAAATAGAGTAAGCAATGTATAGAAACATATTAACAAAATAAAAGAAATAGAGTTAATATGTACAAGTAAAATAGAGTAATAAATGTGTACAAACATATTAATGAAATAAAAGAAATAGAATAAATATGCACAAGTAAAATAGAGTAATAAATGTGTACAAACATATTAACTAAATCAAAGAAACAGAATAAATATGTACAAGCAAAATAGAGTAATAACTGTGCACAAACATATTAACGAAATAAAAGAGACTAAATATGTACAAGAGTAATAAATGTGTAGAAACATATTAACGAAATAAAAGAAACAGAATAAATATGTCCAAGTAAAATAAACAGTAATAAATGTTACCAACATATTACCAAATTAAAATAAATAGAATAAATTTGCACCAGTAAAATGGGGTAATAAATGTGTACAAACATATTAATAAAAGAAATAGAATAAATATGCACAAATAAAATAGAGTAATAAGTGCGTACAAACGTATTAACAAAATAAGAGAAATAGAGTAATAAATGTGTACAAACATATTAACTAAATAAAAGAAACAGAATAAATATGTACAAGCAAAATAGAGTAATAACTGTGTACAAACATATTAACTAAATAAAAGAGACTAAATATGTGCAAGTAAGAGTAATAAGTGTGTAGAAACATATTAACAAAATAAAAGAAACAGAATAAATATGTACAAGTAAAATAAACAGTAATAAATGTTACCAACATATTACCAAATTAAAATAAATAGAATAAATTTGCACCAGTAAAATGGGGTAATAAATGTGTACAAACATATTAATAAAAGAAATAGAATAAATATGCACAAATAAAATAAATAGAGTAATAAGTGCGTACAAACGTATTAACAAAATAAGAGAAATAGAGTAATAAACGTGTACAAACATATTAACTAAATAAAAGAAACAGAATAAATACGTACAAGCAAAATAGAGTAACAACTGTGTACAAACATATTAACGAAATAAGAGACTAAATATGTACAAGAGTAATAAATGTGTAGAAACATATTAACGAAATAAAAGAAACAGAATAAAATGTCCAAGTAAAAGAAACAGTAATAAATGTTACCAACACATTACCAAATGAAAATAAATAGAATAAATTTGCACCAGTAAAATGGGGTAATAAATGTGTACAAACATATTAATAAAAGAAATAGAATATGTACAAATAAAATAAATAGAGTAATAAGTGCGTACAAACGTATTAACAAAATAAGAGAAATAGAGTAATAAATGTGTACAAACATATTAACTAAATAAAAGAAACAGGATAAATATGTACAAGCAAAATAGAGTAATAACTGTGTACAAACATATTAACGAAATAAAAGAGACTAAATATGTACAAGTAAGAGTAATAAATGTGTAGAAACATATTAACGAAATAAAAGAAACAGAATAACTATGTCCAAGTAAAACAGTAATAAATGTTACCAACACATTACCAAATTAAAATAAATAGAATAAATTTGCACCAGTAAAATGGGGTAATAAATGTGTGCAAACATATTAATAAAAGAAATAGAATAAATATGTACAAGCAAAATAAATAGAGTAATAAGTGCGTACAAACGTATTAACAAAATAAGAGAAATAGAGTAATAAACGTGTACAAACATATTAACTAAATAAAAGAAACAGAATAAATACGTACAAGCAAAATAGAGTAACAACTGTGTACAAACATATTAACGAAATAAAAGAGACTAAATATGTACGAGTAATAAATGTGTAGAAACATATTAACGAAATAAAAGAAACAGAATAAATATGTCCAAGTAAAAGAAACAGTAATAAATGTTACCAACACATTACCAAATGAAAATAAATAGAATAAATTTGCACCAGTAAAATGGGGTAATAAATGTGTACAAACATATTAATGAAAGAAATAGAATAAATATGCACAAGTAAAATAAATAGAGTAATAAGTGTGTACAAACGTATTGACAAAATAAGAGAAATAGAGTAATAAATGTGTACAAACATATTAACTAAATCAAAGAAACAGAATAAATACGTACAAGCAAAATAGAGTAATAACTGTGTACAAACATATTAACGAAATAAAAGAGACTAAATATGTACAAGTAAGAGTAATAAATGTGTAGAAACGTATTAACGAAATAAAAGAAACAGAATATGTACAAGTAAAAGAAACAGTAATGTTACCAACACATTACCAAATGAAAATAAATAGAATAAATTTGCACCAGTCAAATGGGGTAATAAATGTGTACAAACATATTAATGAAAGAAATAGAATAAATATGTACAAGCAAAATAGAGTAATAAGTGCGTACAAACGTATTGACAAAATAAGAGAAATAGAGTAATAAATGTGTACAAACATATTAACTAAATAAAAGAAACAGAATAAATATGTACAAGCAAAATAAAGAGTAATAACTGTGTACAAACATATTAACGAAATAAAAGAGACTAAATATGTACAAGTAAGAGTAATAAATGTGTAGAAACGTATTAACGAAATAAAAGAAACAGAATATGTACAAGTAAAAGAAACAGTAATGTTACCAACACATTACCAAATGAAAATAAATAGAATAAATTTGCACCAGTCAAATGGGGTAATAAATGTGTACAAACATATTAATGAAAGAAATAGAATAAATATGTACAAGCAAAATAGAGTAATAAGTGCGTACAAACGTATTAACAAAATAAGAGAAATAGAGTAATAAATGTGTACAAACATATTAACTAAATCAAAGAAACAGAATAAATACGTACAAGCAAAATAGAGTAATAACTGTGTACAAACATATTAACGAAATAAAAGAGACTAAATATGTACAAGTAAGAGTAATAAATGTGTACAAGTAAGAGTAGTAAATGTGTAGAAACATAAACGAAATAAAAGAAACAGAATAACTATGTCCAAGTAAAACAGTAATAAATGTTACCAACACATTACCAAATGAAAATAAATAGAATAAATTTGCACCAGTCAAATGGGGTAATAAATGTGTACAAACATATTAATAAAAGAAACAGAATAAATATGTACAAGCAAAATAAATAGAGTAATAAATGTGTTCAAACATGTTAACATAATATATACAAACATCTATACGTTGATGGAGTGACTGAGGCCAGAGCTCCAGGGGCTCCGGGAGAGACCTCACCTTAACGGGAACGCTTGTTTCCGGCTCTCTTTTCCAGGCGGGACTGGTGAAGGCGGGGACCGGAAATGACGTAGCAGCGGCCGGCGAGGGGGCGGCTTTCCCCGTCCGGCGCCGCGGCCGGAAGCGGAAGGTGCGTCGGCGGAAAGGGTCCCCCAGGGGGGAAGCGGGGCCGAGGGAGGGTGGTTGTGGTTTTTTCGCTGCCGTTGTGCTCCCCGCATGGCGGACCGGGGCCGGTGCCCGCAGTGCGGGTCTCGGGAGCTGGTGGAGGACGCCCACTACGCCCAGAGCCAGCTGGTCTGCGCCCACTGCGCCTGCGTGCTCAGCGAGGGCCTCCTCACCACCACCTTTGCCGACGAGGAGCATCTCCGAGGTGCGTCGTCATGGATACCGTGGAGGCCGCTGGGATGACGGCCATTCAGTCGTATTTATAATAATAATAATAATAATGACGATGGCGTCTATTAAGCGCTTACTATGTGCCAAGCACCGTTCTAAGCGCTGGGGAGGATGCAAGGTGATCAGGCTCCCAGTCTTCATCCCCATTTTGCAGATGAGGCAACTGAGGCACAGAGAATGATAATAATAATAATGATGGCGTCTATTAAGCGCTTACTATGTGCCGAGCACTGTTCTAAGCGCCGGGGAGGATGCAAGGTGATCAGGGGGTCCCCCGGGGGGCTCCCGGTCTTCATCCCCATTTTGCAGATGAGGCAACTGAGGCACAGAGAATGATAATAATAATAATGATGGCGTTTATTAAGCGCCTGCTCTGTGCCGAGCACTGTTCTAAGCACTGGGGAGGTTGCAAGGTGATCAGGGGGTCCCCCGGGGGGCTCACAGTCTTCATCCCCATTTTGCAGGTGAGGTAACTGAGGCACACAGAAGAAGAAGAAGAAGAAGAACGATGGCGTTTATTAAGCGCCTACTAGGTGTCAAGCACTGGTCTAAGCTCTGGGGAGGATGCAAGGTGATCAGGGGGTCCCCCGGGGGGCTCCCAGTCTTCATCCCCATTTTGCAGATGAGGCAACTGAGGCACAGATAATGGTAATAATAATGATGGCGTTTATGAAGCGCCTACTATGTGCCAAGCACTGTTCTAAGCGCTGGGGAGGATGCAAGGTGATCAGGGGGTCCCCCGGGGGGCTCCCAGTCTTCATCCCCATTTTGCAGATGAGGCAGCTGAGGCACAGAGAATGATAATAATAATGATGGCGTTTATGAAGCGCCTACTATGTGCCGAGCACTGTCCTAAGCGCTGGGGAGGATGCAAGGTGATCGGGGGGGGCCTCCCAGTCTTCATCCCCATTTTGCAGATGAGGCAACTGAGGCACAGAGAATGATAATAATAATAATGATGATGGCGTTTTTTAAGCGCCTACTATGTGCCGAGCACTGTTCTAAGCGCTGGGGAGGATGCAAGGTGATCAGGGGGTCCCCCGGGGGGCTCCCGGTCTTCATCCCCATTTTGCAGATGAGGCAACTGAGGCACAGAGAATGATAATAATGGTGATGATGGCGTTTATTAAGCACCTGCTCTGTGCCGAGCACTGTTCTAAGCGCTGGGGAGGATGCAAGGTGATCAGGGGGTCCCCCGGGGGGCTCCCGGTCTTCATCCCCATTTTGCAGATGAGGCAACTGAGGCACAGAGAATGATAATAATGGTGATGATGGCGTTTATTAAGCACCTGCTCTGTGCCGAGCACTGTTCTAAGCGCTGGGGAGGATGCAAGGTGATCAGGGGGTCCCCCCGGGGGGCTCCCAGTCTTCATCCCCATTTTGCAGATGAGGCAACTGAGGCACAGAGAATGATAATAATGGTGATGATGGCGTTTATTAAGCGCTTACTATGTGCCGAGCACTGTTCTAAGCACTGGGGAGGATGCAAGGTGATCAGGCGGTCCCCCGGGGGGCTCACAGTCTTCATCCCCATTTTGCAGATGAGGCAGCTGAGGCACAGAGAATGGTAATAATAATGATGGCGTTTATGAAGCGCCTACTATGTGCCGAGCACTGTTCTAAGCGCTGGGGAGGATGCAAGGTGATCAGGCGGTCCCCCGGGGGGCTCCCAGTCTTCATCCCCATTTTGCAGATGAGGCAGCTGAGGCACAGAGAATGATAATAATAATGATGGCGTTTATGAAGCGCCTACTATGTGCCGAGCACTGTTCTAAGCGCTGGGGAGGATGCAAGGTGATCGGGGGGGCCTCCCAGTCTTCATCCCCATTTTGCAGATGAGGCAACTGAGGCACAGAGAATGATAATATTAATGATGATGGCGTTTATTAAGCGCCTACTATGTGCCGAGCACTGTTCTAAGCGCTGGGGAGGATGCAAGGTGATCAGGGGGTCCCCCGGGGGGCTCCCGGTCTTCATCCCCATTTTGCAGATGAGGCAGCTGAGGCACAGAGAATGATAATAATGGTGATGATGGCGTTTATTAAGCGCTTACTATGTGCCGAGCACTGTTCTAAGCGCTGGGGAGGTTGCAAGGTGATCAGTTGGTCCCACGGGGGGCTCACAGTCTTCATCCCCATTTTGCAGGTGAGGTAACTGAGGCACACAGAAGAAGAAGAAGAATAATGATGGCGTTTATTAAGCACCTACTAGGTGCTAAGCACTGTTCTAAGCGCTGGGGAGGATGCAGGGTGATCAGGGGGTCCCACGGGGGGCTCACCAAGCGCTTAGTCCAGTGCTCTGCCCACAGTCAGCGCTCAATAAATACAATTGAGTGATTGATTAATCCCTATTTTATAGATGAGGGAACTGAGGCACAGGGAAGTTCATAATGATGGTATTTATGAAGCGCTTACTACGTGCCAAGCACTGTTCTAAGTGCTGGGGAGGATGCAAGGTGATCAGGGGGTCCTCCGGGGGGCTCCCGGTCTTCATCCCCATTTTGCAGATGAGGCAACTGAGGCACAGAGAATGATAATATTAATGATGATGGCGTTTATTAAGCGCCTACTATGTGCCAAGCACTGTTCTAAGCGCTGGGGAGGATGCAAGGTGATCAGGGGGTCCCCCGGGGGGCTCCCGGTCTTCATCCCCATTTTGAAGATGAGGCAACTGAGGTACAGAGAATGATAATAATGGTGATGATGGCATTTATTAAGCGCCTACTATGTGCCGGGCACTGTTCTAAGCGCTGGGGAGGATGCAAGGTGATCAGGTGGTCCCACGGGGGGCTCCCATTCTTCATCCCCATTTTGCAGATGAGACAACTGAGGCACAGAGAATGGTAATAATAATAATGATGGCGTTTATGAAGCGCCTGCTATGTGCCGAGCACTGTTCTAAGCGCTGGGGAGGATGCAAGGTGATCGGGGGTCCCCCGGGGGGCTCACAGTCTTCATCCCCATTTTGCAGATGAGGCAACTGAGGCACAGAGAAGAAGAAGAAGAAGAATGATGGCATTTATTAAGCGCCTACTAGGTGTCAAGCACTGGTCTAAGCGCTGGGGAGGATGCAAGGTGATCAGGGGGTCCCCCGGGGGGCTCCCGGTCTTCATCCCCATTTTGCAGATGAGGCAACTGAGGCACAGAGAATGACAATCATAATAATGATGGCGTTTATTAAGCGCCTGCTATGTGCCGAGCACTGTTCTAAGCGCTGGGGAGGATGCAAGGTGATCAGGGGGTCCCCCGGGGGGCTCCCAGTCTTCATCCCCATTTTACAGATGAGGGAACTGAGGCACAGAGAAGTTAAGTAATAATAATGACATATATTCATTCTTTCATTCAATCGTAGTATTAAGCTCATTCTTTGTGCAAAGCACTGTTCTAAGCGCTGGGGAGGATGCAAGGTGATCACGCTGTCCCCGGGGGGGCTCACAGTCCTCATCCCCATTTTACAGATGAGGCAACTGAGGCACAGAAGAGTTCATAATGTTGGCATTTATGAAGCGCTTACTCTGTGCAGAGCACTGTTCTAAGCGCTGGGGAGGTTGCAGGGTGATCAGGCGGTCCCATGGGGGGCTCACAGTTTTTACAGATGAGGGAACTGAGGCCCAGAGGAGTTAAGTAATAATGATGGCATTTATTAAGTGCTTACTATGTGCCAAGCACTGTTCTAAGCGCTGGGGAGGTTGCAAGGTGATCGGGTGGTCCCACGGGGGGCTCACAGTCTTCATCCCCATTTTACAGATGAGGGAACTGAGGCACAGAGAAGTTCATAGTGATGGCATTTATTAAGCACTTACTCTGTGCAAAGCACTGTTCTAAGCGCTGGGGAGGTTGCAAGGTGATCAGGTGGTCCCACGGGGGGCTCACCGTCTTCATCCCCATTTTGCAGATGAGGTAACTGAGGCACAGAGAAGTTAAGTAATAATGATGGCATTTATTAGGCGCTTACTCTGTGCCAAGCACTGTTCTAAGAGTGGGGAGGTTACAAGGTGATCGGGTTGTCCCACGGGGAGCTCACGGTCTTTATCCCCATTTTACAGATGAGGGAACTGAGGCACAGAGAAGTTAACTAATAATAATGGCATTCATTCATTTGTATTATTAAGCGCTTACTTTGTGCCAAGCACTGTTCTAAGCGCTGGGGAGGTTGCCAGGTGATCAGGTTGTCCCCTGGCAGGCTCACCATCTTCATCCCCATTTTACAGATGAGGTAACTGAGGCACAGAGAAGTTAAGTAATAATAATGGCATTTATTTGTTCATTCCTTCATTCAATCGTATTATTAAGCGTATTATTAAGCACTTACTATGTGCCAAGCACTGTTCTAAGCGCTGGGGAGGTTACAAGGTGATCAGGTTGTCCCACGGGGGGCTCACGGTCTTAATCCCCATTTTACAGATGAGATAACTGAGACGCAGAGAAGTTAAGTAATAATAATGGCATTTATCCATTCATTCATTCCTTCATTCAATCGTATTATTAAGCACTTACTATGTGCCAAGCACTGTTCTAAGCACTGGGGAGGTTGCAAGGTGATCAGGTTGTCCCCTGAGGGGCTCACCATCTTCATCCCCATTTTACAGATGAGGGGACTGAGGCCCAGGGAAGTGAAGTGACTTGCCCAAAGTCACACAGCTGACAGTTGGCGGAGCCGGGATTTGAGCCCACGACCTCTGACTCCAGAGCCCGGGCTCCTTCCACTGCGCCACTTGTATCCACGCTTCTTCTCTACTCGTTAATGATGGGCATATAGCTTTAATTCTGTTTGTTCTGACGACTTCGACACTTGTCTGCATGTTTGGTTTTGTTGCCTGTCTCCCCCTTCTAGACTGTGAGCCCGTTGTTGGGTAGGGACTGTCTCTCTATGTTCATTCATTCATTGTCGTATTTATTCATTCATTCATTTATTCAATCGTATTTATTGAGCGCTTACTGCGTGCAGAGCACCGTACTAAGCGCTTGGGAAGTACAAGTTGGCAACACATAGAGACGGTCCCTACCCAACAGTGGGCTCACAGCCTAGAAGTTGATATTCACCTCAGTTCCGCTGTACTTATATGCACTTCCATAATTTATTATAATGTCCGTCTCCTGTAGACTGTAAGCGCCTTGTGGGCAAGATTGGGTAGAGAGGAAAGGGAGGCGAGGTGGGGTGCGAGGCGCTCAGAAAGATGGATGGGGTCGAGAGAGCGGAGGACTCCGTGAGGTAGTAATATTCCGGGCCTGGAATGCCCTCCCTCTGCCCATCCGCCAAGCTAGCTCTCTTCCTCCCTTCAAGGCCCTACTGAGAGCTCACCTCCTCCAGGAAGCCTTCCCAGACTGAGCCCCTTCCTTCCTCTCCCCCTCGTCCCCCTCTCCATCCCCCCCATCTTACCTCCTTTCCTTCCCCACAGCACCTGTATATATGTTTGCACATATTTATTACTCTATTTATTTTACTTGTACCTATCTATTCTATTTATTTTATTTTGTTAGTATGTTTGGCTTTGTTCTCTGTCTCCCCCTTTTAGACTGTGAGCCCACTGTTGGGTAGGGACTGTCTCTATACGTTGCCAACTTGGACTTCCCAAGCGCTTAGTCCAGTGCTCTGCACACAGTAAGCGCTCAATAAATGCGATTGATTGATTAATATAGATTTACGGGGGAGAGGAGTGTGGGTGAGGAGGCAGGTGAGGCGGTTATGATCAGAGAGAGGGATTTCAGAGTTGGTGAGGGTGGAGATGGTGCAGCGGTAGGAGATGATGAGGTCCAGGGTGTGACCGAGTTGGTGAGTGGGCGAGGTGGGGTGGAGGAAGAGGTTGGCAGCGTCGAGGAGAGATGGAAGGCGGGCGGCGGAGGAGTCGTCAGGGATATCCATGTGGATGTTGAAGTCTCCGAGGATCAGAGTGGGCATGGAAAAGGAGAGAAGGAAGGTGAGGAAGGGGTCAAAATCGTTAAAGAAGTTGGAGGTGGGGCCTGGGGTGGGGTGGGGGGGCATAGATGACGGCTACAAGAATCTGGAGGGGGTGGTAGAGGCGAATAATGTGGGCTTCAGAGGAAGGGAAGGAAAGGGATATGTTGCCAGCTCGTACTTCCCAAGCGCTTAGTACGGTGATCGGCACACAGTAAGCACTCAATAGTAATAATGACGGCATTTATGAAGCGCTTACTATGTGCAAAGCACCGTTCTGGGGAGGTTACAAGGTGATCAGGTTGTCCCATGGGGGGCTCACGGTCTTAATCCCCATTTTACAGAAGAGGGAGCTGAGGCCCAGAGAAGTGAAGTGACTTGCCCAAGGCCACACAGCTGACGGCGGAGCCGGGACTTGAACCCACGACCTCTGACTCCAAAGCCCGGGCTCTTTCCACTGGGCCACGCTGCTTCGCTAAGCACTTGGGAAGTCCAAGTCGGCCACAGATAGAGACGGTCCCTACCTGACAACGGGCTCACAGGCTAGAAGGGGGAGACGGGCCACAAAACGAAACACGGAGAACAGGGGTCAGAATCGTTGGAACAAATAGAATTATAGTTATATGCACACCATTAACAAAATAAATAGAATAGTAAATATGTACAAGTAAAATAAATAGAGCAATAAATCTGTACAAATATATACAAGTGCTGTGGGGAGGTGTGTGTTGTGTGTATAGCTTTAATTCTATTTGTTCCGACGATTTTGACCTCTTTGTACATGTTTTGTTTTGTTGTCTGTCTCCCTCCTCTAGACTGTTAGCCCGTTGTCGGGTAGGGACCGTCTCTATATGTTGCCGACTTGTACCTCCCAAGCGCTTAGTACAGTGCTCTGCACACAGTAAGCGCTCAATAAATATGACTGAATGAATGAAGGAGGTAGGGCGGGGGGCGGGGAGGAGAGGAAAAAGGGGGCTCAGTCTGGGAAGGCCTCCTGGAGGAGGTGAGCTCTCAGTAGGGCTTTGAAGGGAGGAAGAGAGCTAGCGTGGCGGATGGGCAGAGGGAGGGCATTCCAGGCCAGGGGGATGACGTGGGCCGGGGGTCGACGGCGGGACAGGCGAGAAGGAGGCACGGTGAGGAGGTCTCAGTCCCTAGCCCCCTGCCACCCCCCACTTCATAAGCGCTTAGTACAGTGCTCTGAACACAGTAAGAGCTCAATAAATAACGATGGAATGAATGGATGAATTCACCCTCCGATTCCAGTCCAGGACTCCTGGCAGACCCCGTCCCAGAAACCACTTGTCAGCTGTGTGACTCTGGGACAGTCACGTAACTTCTCTGTGCCTGTCACCTCATCTGGAAAATGGGGATGAAGACTGGGAGCCCCAAGTGGGACAACCCGATAACCTTGTATCCCCCCCCCAGTGCTTAGAACAGTGCTTTGCACATAGTAAGTGCTTAACAAATGCCGTCCCAGCTCCGCCACTTATCAGCTGCGTGACTTTGAGCAAGTCACTTAACTTCTCTGGGCCTCAGTTCCCTCATCTGTCAAATGGGGATGAAGAGTGTGAGCCCCATGTGGGACAACCTGATCACCTTGTATCCCCTGACCCAGCACTTAGAACACTGCTTTGCACATAGTAAATGCTTAACAAATACCATTAGTAGTAGTATTATTATTCTTAAGCCAGGACTAACCATAGCTGCTAGTTGTGGGGGTGGAGGGGCATTAGGAAAACTGTACTCTCCCAAGCGCTTAGTACAGAGCTGTCCACATAGTAGGTGATCAGTAAGTAACACTGATCGATCCATTGTGCGGGGGTGATTGGCTGCAGGTAACTCCTTGTGCCCTGCCCCGATTTGGCCCCCTTTCCCCAGGTTTGCAGGCAAAATTTATGTTTCTTCCCCTCTTTTAACACCGCCTCGGGGCCCAAACGGATGGCATCGGTGGGTTGCGTTGCCACATGTACTATGTGGCATCCGGGGTAACGAGAGACCAAACTCTTTATTCTCTTTCAGAGGTAACCTACTCGCGTAGCACGGGAGAGAGCGAACAAGTCAGCCGCAGCCAACTTCGAGGTGAGAGCCTGATTCTCTGCCCTAAGGCAGCATAAACAACAAGGAAAGCGGTACTTTGGGTTGGATGGACTGAATGCTATATATGTGCAACTATATGTTGCCAACTTGTACTTCCCAAGCTCTTAGTACAGTGCTCTGCACACAATAAGCGCTCAATAAATACAATTGATGATGATGATGATGAATGCCTTTCCCGGATTCAGAGCCGAAGAAGGTGGGGGGTGGAGCAGGCGGGAGTGGGAGGTTCTGGGTGAAATTGAGGGGGATGAGAGTCCCCTGGGGAAATTAGCCCTGTTCTGAGGGGTTACTCCAGAGATGTGGGCCTGCTGCACAGACTGCTGAGGGTCCCCAGGTGGAACTTGACCTCTGACACTGCCCTAGAGTGGACTTAGGGCTGGACTCCATTGGGGTGTGCTTACAGTAAACTCTCGGGTGGTGTGGGCCAACTCTCCTTTCAGAAGCGCAACAATCAGGTTGCCATTTTGTAAGGAGGCCACCCTGGTACAGCGAATAAGAGGGAACGGTTTTCTAGAAACGGGTCTGTCAGGAGGAAGCATCCACTTGGGTTTCCCCGCCAGAAGCCCCAGGGGGCCATCCAGGAGAAAGACTTAAAAACCTGGCCAAGAATAAGGGAGCGTCGAGGTGGATGAGCTATAAACCAGCGGTAGGCAGCTAGTTCCGTCCTGCCACCGTGTCGCTTGCCGATGGGCCGTAAGCTCGGGAGGAGGCACGTGGTACACGTTTCCCCGTCGGCCGCGAGCTCCCCGGCCTTCTGCCGGCTGCAGCTTTGCGTGACCGGGCCGTGGCGTCTCCTAGGGCTCCGGCGAGTGAAGGACCTGTGCCGAGTTCTGCAGCTGCCAGCCACCTTCGAGGACACGGCCGTCTCCTACTACCGGCGGGCGTTCCAGCTTCCCGCCCTCCGAGCCACCAGGATCCAGAAGAAGGAGGTGCTGGTGGGTTGCTGTGTCCTGGTCACCTGCCGGCAGCACAACTGGCCCCTGACGATGGGCACGGTGTGCACCCTGCTCTACGCCGACTTGGAGCTGTTCTCGGCTACTTACCTGCAGGTAGTGAAGCTTCTGGGACTGGACGTGCCTGCCCTGAGCCTGGCAGACCTGGTGAAGACCTACTGCAGCAGGTAGGGTGGCCGCTTCCCGGTTATAGATGCTGGTTTTCTACTGGTTTTGAATGGCATTTGTTAGGCTCTTACTCTGTGTCCGTCACTGTACTGAGCGCCGGGGTAAATGCAAGCTAATCAGGTCGGACAAAGTCCCCGTCCCACATGGGGCTCACAGTCTTAATCCCCATAATACCGGTGAGATTACCAAGGCTCAGAGGAGCTAAGTGACTTGCCCGAGATCCCACAGCAGGCTCGTGGCAGAATCAGGATTAGAACCCAGGTCCTTCTGATTCCCAGGCCCGTGTTCTGTCCACTGGGCCACGCTGCTTCTCCACGTTGCCCCGGCCCAGGTTCCCACCAGCCTGGGCCGGAGTGGAAGGGGTCCATCTTCCTGGGTCTGTCCCTCTCTGGATATGCTGTGTTTGGGGCTCTTTGTGCTCGGGCGGTCCCCATCCTTGAGGAATCAGCTGCCTCTCCTCACCTAGGAGGACTCCCTCCCGGTGGGTCGGGAGGAGGGCGAAGGAGCGGAAGGGAAGAGCAGCTCCTCCCTGGGGGACTGAGCCCGGGGCTTCTGTTGTTCCAGCTTCAAGTTGTCGCAGGCTTCCCCTTCTGTGCCGGCCAAGTTTGCGGAGGACAGGGAGAAGCTGGTGTCCCGGACGGTGCAGCTAGTGGAGCTAGCCGGTGACACCTGGTTGGTGACGGGGCGGCAGCCAGTGCCCGTGGTCACCGCGGCCGCCTACCTCGCCTGGCAGTCCCTGCGGCCGGGCGGCCGCCTGACCTGTCCCCTCGCCCGCTTCTGCCAGTTGGCCGGCGTGGACCTCCCCCACCCGGCCTACCTCCGGCTTCAGGAGCTGCTGGCCGTCCTGCTGCGGATGGCCGGGCAGCTGGCTTGGTTGCGGCTCCTGTCCCCGGACAAGCGGACGGTCGTGAAGCACATCGGGGACCTACTGCAGCACCGTTACCTCCTCATCCGCCGGGCCTTCAGGGAGAGGGCGGAGCGGGACGAGGAGGGGGACGAGGAGCAGGAGGAAAGAGAAGGGGAAGGGGCAGAAGAGGAGCGGCAGCCACGGGACGAAGAGAAGGGGAGCGACCGCCCTCCGGGACCCCAGCAGGGGAAACGGCCGGCTAGTCCCCCTCTTCTGCTGCCCCCTTGCTTGCTGAGGCCCCAGAAGCGGCCTCGCCCCCGCTCCCCAGAGACCCACATCACTGGGTACGAGGACATCTCTGACAGCGAGCTGGAGCAGTATCTGCGCACCCACGAAGAAGTGAAGGCATTCCAGAAGGCTCAGGCAGCCAGCCAGAAAGCGGTAGGCACCTCGGCCCCTTCCTGAACCCCTGCCTCGCTGTGAATTTGACAGATTGCAGTGGGCTAGGAGAGGAAAAGTAGCTGTAGCACTTCCTCCTTCCATCAGCTAGGTAGGCGAGGGAGAGTGAGAGACACACACAGAGACAGGGAGAGAGAAGGTCTGATGGAGGTTACTCTTGGTCCTGACTTTGACGGGTTTGGCCCACGTGGGACCTGATGTGCACAGAAAATAGAGGTGGCATCGCCCCTCAAGACAGTGAAGGACCGAGTTCAGGCTGGGGGCTGTTGAGGGGACTTGGCGAATCTTTAATATATTAAACAAGAGGCATCTCCTAGAAAACATTCTGTATAAAACCCGAGTTTGAAAAACACGTTTCTTTGGCACCTTTCATTCCCTCCTCCCCCCTTGTCCTTCCCCAGTATATTGCAAAAAGCTCTCCAGTGCTAAGGCATTGGCAAGGTATGTAAACAGCGGTCAGCATATGTGGAAGAATAATACAAAGCTTTTTTTCCTCTTTCTCTAATACTGTCACCGTGCAGCAAGCGTATATAACAGAGCACGCCCTAAACAACTGGGTCGTGTCTCCTCCTCCCTCTCTCCACCACCTTCTTTCCGTTAGGGATGAACCTGGGGTGGCCCACCCTGAGGAGAAGGCAGGACTTTGGGTTGCTCTCACCTCCCAAGCTTAACACGGAAGCTTTCCCCATCTTGTAGCCGTCCTGGAGCCTAGGACCGACAGCCGTCTTCCAGACTGGGAAAAGATGAGTAAGTGCTGGGAGCGGAAGAAGAGTGAAGGGGTGGGGCCCGGCTGTGCAGTGTGGCCCCAAGAGAGAGTGCTAGGTCCCCATTAAGTGCTCTGGATGTACTGCCTTGGGAAAGGATGGGGTTCAGACTCACGCCGGACGAGACAGGAGGGTGATTGGGCCATCCTGGGGCACCAGGGTTCGGCTGTGAGAGGAACGTCTTCCCGGGGTGCCAGCCGACAGCAACGGGCGGCTTGCCCTCCGACTTCAGGAGAGGTAGGGAATGCTCCTCACCACTGTCCCCCGGGGAGATGCCACAGCTAACAGCAGGAATTTCTGTCCTTTGCTGAAGGAGTGGGCTAGGCTTTGGAATTGGGAAGTAAGTGCTTTCCCCAGTCCCACCACCTCAACTCAGGGGTTTGCTGGCCTTAGACTCACTCTCCTTGGGTGAGGACAGTTCAGACACCTGTCCCAAGCCCTCCCCACCTCCTCTCCTAGCTGCCTGGCAGGGTCAGCCGCTCTGTTGCAGGAAGAGTTTAAAGGGGTGTCTGTTGGTCTGCATCGAGCTACAAGTCAGGGGCCGTCCCCCCCTTGGTGGCCCCCTGGTTCCCTCTTTGGTTGTAGAAAGTTCAGACGTGCTCCCCTCTCCCCGCCCCGTCCTCTTTTCCCCAAGGTTGTGTTGTCTCTTCGGGGATCCCACGCTCCCCCTTTGCACAGTCTGCTTCTGGAGCAGGCAGTCTTAGCACTGAGCTCAATCCCAGCCTCTTCTGAACCCAGAGCTGCTCCCAAACCTCGAGTGATGCGGGGGTTGGCTCACGGAAAGTGATCCGATTGCCTCCGGCGGCAACAGAGGGGCTCGAGAGGACACCTCTGTCCTCTTTTGTGTGTGTTGTAGGCTTCAGTGGGAAGAGTGCCTAAATGAGAGCAAAGGAACCTTGGGATTTGGATCCCAGAGACTGCCTTCTGCTGATTTTTTTTTTTTTTGTGTGTGTGTGTGTGTGTGTGTGTAGTGTGGTGGGGCATTGCTCCAAAGAGGTGGGGAAAATGAACATTTTCTCCTGGACGGTGTATAGGCATCTTCACGTGTAAACTGCATAGATTCCAATGATTGTCACTTCCTCTCTGCAGCGTCCCAGCCAGGGACCCCTCCCCTGCCTTCCCTCCCAGAGAACAGGCAGGGCAAGGAGCAGTGTCCATTAGTAGGGCAGGCGGCGACTACGATCGGCCAGCTCCCGGCCCCAAGTGTGGCTAACCTCATGTGGGGTGGGTAGGGCTCCCCGTCCTCCCTAGACTCGGGCAGCAGGGAGCGAGGGGCGGGGGTGGCACCCTGCTCCTCCCAGCCACCCCTGAGCTCTAGACCGTGGTCTCGCTCTTCCAGAGACCCGTCTTCATGCAGCTGCCAGCCGCCCCCTCCCCAACGGCCAGGTTGATGTCGTCGTACCTGCCGCCCTTCAGGCCCCCGTTCTGGCTGGCGGTATTGAGGGGGTACGAGCGGCGCTTGCTCTCCTTTTCCAGGCCTCCCCCCGCCCCTCCTCTGAGGTTGTCCCGGCTGGCGCTGCGGCGCTGGGCCGCCCTCCCCAGCTCGGGTCCCGGAGGCCCGCTGGCGTCGCTGCCCTCTGAGGGCGTGGGGCCGGGCTCCCCGCCCCGCGGGCCGGTCCCCGGGCTGTTGCAGTTGCTGCCGGGATAGCTCCCGGTGGGGCTGTGGCGCAGGCTGCCGCTCTCGCTGGACGGCGGCGGCTCCGAGGCCGGGGCCGCCCCTCCCCTGGGGGCCTTCGCCCGCTGTTTGCTTCCCCCCTCTCCGCCCCGCTGCCCCTTGCACCGGCTCTTGTGCGGCCGGCGCCCGGGGTGGAGACCGTTGGGGTGGCGGGAGGTGGGGACACGGGGGGCGGGGGGCTCGGGCTCCTCCCCCCGAGAGGCCGTGCCCCCCTCGGAGGCCTGGCTCTGGGCCACCTGCAGGTTGGTGAGCTTGCAGGGGCCGAGGTGTGAGGCGTGGTCGCCCCCGCCGCCGGCCGGGGAGGACTTGAGGGAGGGGGATCGCTCCCCGAAGGCCGGGGAGCTCTCCTCGGTGGGGACGGGCAGAGGGCGGGGCGGCCCTCGCGGGGCCGGGCGGCAGGTGCGCCAAGAGGCCCGGACGTCTCGGCGCCGGGCGCAGTGGTGGGTGAAGACGAAGAGGCCCAGGGCGGCGGCGGCCACCCCGTACAGGCAGCTGCACAGCACCTGGGGCAGCCGGTCCTGGGCCACGGCCAGAGCCCCACAGGCCCACAGGGCCAGGTACAGGAAGTGGGTGGTCACTAGGGCCCCCAGCTGGGCCCCAGGACCGTAGACCCCATCCCCGGCCCCTCCAGCGCCCGACGAAGTCCCCCCCGGCCCCCTGGCCGCCGACAGGGAGCCCGAGTCGCTTAGCAGGGGGCCGCTGGCTCGGAGTCGGGCCGGGAGCTCTTCACCCGGCTCGGGCGAGGACCCGCCGGGCACCCCCTTGGGGCCTTGCCCCCGGTTCCTTCGCAAGCTCAGTCCGGCACAGAGGAAGTAGATCCAGGTTACCAGCAGGATCAAGGCCACCGGCACGTAGAAGGCCCCCAGGCTCGGACGCCATACCAGCCAGCAGCTAGACAGAGAGAGAGAGCGAGGGGAGGTCAATCGGGACAGGGAGAGCAGGCCGGAGAAGAGGAGGAGGGAGAGGAAGGGCCACGTCTGGACCTGGGGAGGGTGGGTTGCGGGGAGGGGACGCGCTCCGTACAAAGCCCCGGGAGTCCCGCTCCTGGCGCAGGAGGGACTAGCCAGGAAGAGCGAGGGTGAGCAGACCCTTGACTCACTAGGGGCTGTGATCCCTGTAATTGTGGATGTTGACAGCAGCCGTGATGCCACAGATGATGAGTGGGATGCCCCCAGCGATCAGGTAGAACCTGGAGGGAAACAGGAGAGTCAGTGGAGAAGGATCAATAGACCGATGGGATTTATTGAGCGCACTGTGTGCGGAGCATCGTACTAGACACTTGGGCCGAGTACAGTACAGGCAAGTTGGTAGATGCCTTCCCTGTCCACAACGAGCTTATAGGCTACAGCGGGAACCAGACATTAAAAAAGTAAATTAAGGATAGATAACCTAAGGGGTGGATAGCAAGTGTTTCAAGGGGACAGGTCCAAGTGCTAGGTGACAAAGAATGGGAGGGGGCGGGAGTCGGGGAAATAAGGACTTAGTCGGGGAAGTCCATTCGGAGGAGATGTGATGTTAATAAGGCTTTGAAGGTGGGAAATGATGGTCTGTCACATATGAAGTAAGAGCGTTGCAGGCCAGAGGAGGGATATGGGCGAGTTGTCAGTGGCCAGATAGGTGAGATCACAGGGCAGTGTTGGAGGAGCGAAGTGTGTAGGAAGTCAGCAAGGTAAGGTGGGAGGGGGCGAGCTGCTTGAGTGCTTAAAAACCTATGCTTTGACCACTAGGCCACACTGCTTCGTGTGGGCCGTGGGTCAGGGACGGTCCCTCCCACACAAATGTCAGGCCACCCACAGGTTGGAGGAGCTATTGGAAATTTCATCCTTTCTACCCACTCCACAATCTCTACTTATGCCACCTTTGAACTCTCACTCCGTGACCACAGTCTCCCCTCCTGCCTTTGCTCCCACGCCAGCTCTTTCAGACTTGTACCTCCCTCCTTAAATCCCCGTCCCTCTCCTCCCCCATCACCTGCGCCTAATAACGTTGCCACTTAGATCATCGATGAAATTGAAACCATTAGGCACGAGCTCCCTAAGCTCTCCCCGGCTCCACTCCGGTCCCACCCTTTTCCTGCCCGCTCATGGACTCTCCCATTTTTCCCAGCAGTATCTCCTGCCTCTTTTTAAAATTTATCCCCGTCACCTGTGTCTCCAACCCCAACCTGTCAGAACTTATTTAAACATTTGCACCTTCTCCTCTTCCCTCCTTGACTGCCGTCTTCAGCCGTTCGCTTTCCTCACTGCTTTCGAACATGCCCGGGTATACCCTATCTTTAAAGGGAAGTCAAGGACAATGAGGATAGAGTAGAAGCCGATGGATTTGTCAAGGAGGTCATTGGTGACTTCAGAGGGCAGTTTCCACGGAGTGGAGGGGGTGGAAGTCAGATCACAGGAATGTCGAAGAGAGAATTGGAGGAGAGGAAGTAGAGGCAATAAGTAGGTGAAGACAACTCACTCGAGAAACTTGGAGAGGGAGGGTAGGAGGGGGATTGGAGAAACTTGGAGAGGAAGGGTAGGAGGGAGATTGGACAATCCTAGTCCTCCTCGACCTCTCAGCTGCCTTGGACTCTGGTTCTCCCCGCCGCTTCTTCACTGACGCTACCATCCACTCCTGGTTCTCCTTCTCTCTCTGGCTGCTCGTGGTCAGTCTCTTGCACCAGCCCCTAACTGTGGGAGTCCCTCAAAGTTCAGTCTGGGTCCCCTTTTATTCTCCCTCTACACCCACTCCCTCAGGGAACTCAGTCTCTCCCATGGCTTTGACTGCCATCTCTGCGGATGATTCCCATGTCTACCTCTCCAGCCCTGATCTCTGTCCTTCTCTACAGCTTCACATTTCCTCCTGCCTTCAGGACATCTCTACTTGGATGTCCCGCCAACACATTAAACTTCACATGCCCAAAACAGAACTCCTAGTCTTCCTTCCCAAACCCTGTTTTCCCCTTGACTTTTCCATCACTGTAGACAACATCATCATTGTCCCTGCCTCACAAGCCCATAATCTCGGCATTATTCTCTACTTAACTCTGTCCTTCAACCTGCCTGATGCGTCTCTCGCCAATTCCTGTCAATTTTCCCTCAATAACACCTCCAGAATTTGCTCTTTCCTCTCCATCCCAACTGCTACCTTGCCGGTCCAAGCACTTACATCCTGGCTCGACTACTGCATCACCCTCCCTGTTGACCTCCCTGTCTCCAGTCTCTCCCACTTGAGTTCACACTACTGCCAGTGATCATTCTTCTAAAAAACTATTCTGCACACATGTCCTCACTCCTCAAAAACCTCCAAAGGTTGCCCATCCATATCCTTTTCAAACAGTAACTCCTTTCCATTGATTTTAAGGAATCGGGTAAGCTCTCCCCTTCCTACCTAGGTTGACTAATATCCTATTACAATCCAGGCCATATACTTGGCTCTCATCCAACTTCAACCTAGCCCTGGGCCTCCGTCTCGTCTCTCACCACTGGCCCCTTGCTCAAGTCCTTCTTTTCTGGCCTAGAACGCCCTTCCCCTAGACCTCTCTTCTTCCCTCCTCAATGCCCTACTGCAATCGTGTCTTCTCTGGCCACCCTCTCTTTTCCCCCAACATAGTTGCCCTCCTTCCGCGTCATCTTGGATCTATACCCCCTAAAGCACTTTGATACTCACCCCACTCCCAGCCCCATTGCACTGAAGTACATATCCTTATACTCTGCTGCTTCCCTCTGACATTTATTTAAATGTCTCTCTCTCCCACTAGACTGTAAGCTCCTTCTTTATGGTATCTGTTAAGCCCTTACTATGTGCCAGGCACTGTACTAAGCACTGTCTGTCTCTCCCACTAGACTGTAAGCTCCTTTTTTTATGGTATTTGTTAAACTCTTACTATGTGCCAGGCTCTGTACTAAGTGTTGGAGTAGATACAAAGTAATCAGGTTGGACAGTCCATTTGGGACTCAGTCTTAATCCCTATTTTACAGATGGGGTACCTGAGGCCCAGAGAAGTGAGGATCCTTGACCAAGTTCCTACATCAGAAAAGCGGCAAATCCGGGATTAGAACTCAGGTCCTTCTGACTCCCAGGGCCTTGCTCTATCCACTAGGCCACACTGCTTGTGATCAGAGATCATGTCTACCAACTCTGTTGTACTTTACTCTCCCTAGAGCTTAGTACAGTCAGTCATATTTATTGAGTGCTTACTTTGTGCAGAGCACTGAAATATAATAATAGTAGTAATAATAATGGTATTTGTTAAGCACTTACTACATGCCAGGCACTCTACTGAGAGCTGGGGTGAATACGAGCAAGTCGGGTTGGACACGGTCCCTCTCCCATATGGGGCTCACAGTCTCAATCCCCATTTTTAGAAGACGTAACTGAGGCACAGAGAAGCGAAGTGACTTGCCTGAGGTCACACAGCAGACAAGAGGCAGAGCCAGGATTGGAACCTACGACCTTCTGATTCCCAGGCCTGACCCCTATACCGTTCTAAGTGCTTGGGAGACTACAAAAGAGACACATTCCCGGCCCACGAGCTTACGGTCTGTACAGCGCTCTGCGTATAATAAGCGCTCAATAAATACCATTGTTGACTGATCACTGGGGGTAGGGGTAGAGGAGCTCAGGGACTTGGTAAGTGCTCAATAAATACGATGGATTAATTGTTCCCACCTCCCCTTCACCCCCCCCTTAACGCCCTTGGAGACGGCCCCAGTCTAGTCCCCGTGTGCTTGAAGGGGGTCCCTTCTTACCCCCCTCACCCCGCCAAATGAAGCACCACTGGGCCCGGCCCTGAGCCCGTGCCTTCTCTGCCAACGCCACCTGACTGGGAGCGAGGCTTTCTGAGCGCAACAACCCCTCCGTCTGCCTCACCAAGCACCCCCGCTCCCTCTCAGACCAGGGCCCGAGGAGGAGCCGGGCAGAAGGGGCAGGGCTGGTTCTAACCGGAGCATGGGGCGTGGGGCAGGAGGACCGAGGTCCCCCCCGTCCTGGGGGGGCGGCCCCTTCCAGGTGAGCTCCTTGTAGAGCACGCGGGCCTTCACCCCCATCCAGAGCAGCGTGGACAGCGAGGAGTAGTGCAGGGTGATGCCCACCTGTCGGGGAGGGAAGAGGTCACCTGGGTGGCACCCTGCTCCGGGCCCCACATCCCCCTCCCGCTCCCACTGGCCCCTCACCCCACCACTGGGTCCACCCTTCTCCCCACCGCGGCCCGTGGAAACAGGCCTCTCCTCCTCACGTGCCTTCAGGAGGACACGGAGCGGGCGGGACTTACGGCCTGGCAGACGATCAGGTAGTTGGTGAGGGTGATGCCACCTGCGAAGACGGCCGAGGTCATGGCCATGTGGAAGCAGAGGTTAAGCAGCATGTGCCAGCCCTTCCGCGAGACATGGATGGAGCTGACACGGACACAGACAGTGCTACTGGCACGGGGCTCGGCCAGCGGGGCCCGCCCCACCCCCAGTTCCCCGTGTGCTCGGGGGACAGCTCGTTGGGGTGGGCGGGCGGGCACATAGGGGCAGACAGCCCTCTGCACCCCTCAGACCTGTGAACGTCCAACCTTCCACCCCACCGACACCTACCCCGTAGACCCCAGGCCAAAGCCGCAAAGGACGGGGCCGAAGGATGGCTCTTCTATTTTTAAAGACATCCAGGAATTGGGATTTCCCTTCATAGCCTGTTCTAGGGTTTAATCACTCTTACAATGAAGAAGGTCTTTTTTGACACTTAGTCCTATTATTTTGAATGCCATTGAATTCCATTTCCTCTTGTTTAGGGCTCTCCCGCCTTCACCCAGGATGGCCTATAGACTTCAGCCCCTAGGTGTAGCTCCCCACAGCCCCTAGTTCCATCAGTATATACCCCCCAAATACACACACACACCCCTACACTTCCCCATGTGTCTATCCCCCACAAACACCTCCACTTCCCAGTGCATAACAGTAATTATAGTATCTGTTAAGCGCTTATTATGTTCTAAGCACTGTTCTAAGCACCAGGGTAGATACTAAGTAATCAGGCTGTCCCACGTGGGGTTCACATTCTTAATCCCCATTTTACAGAGGAGGTAACAGGCACAGAGAAATGAAGTCACTTGCCCAAGGTCACACAGCAGACAAGTGGCGGAGCAGGGATTTGAACCCACGTCCTCTGACTGCCAAGCCCGCACTCTTGCCACTAGGCCATGCGGCTTCCCGTGCCGCATCCGTCCCCCACCCCCACACTTCCCCATGCATCTACCTCACTCGCAGGCTCAGGCATAAAACCCCAGTTACAGCCCCCCGAACACACCCCGCTCCTCACACTGCCCCCAACTCGTACGACCAGCTCCTTCCCCTCCCCGTCCACCCCTCCGTGCCTCTGCCCACCCCTCTCTCGGCAGCCAGCCCACCCACCTGTGGTTGAGGATGTAGGTGATGATGGTGGAGAAGAGGCAGAGCAGCAGCAGGGCTGTGCAGGGGTAGATGACAGGGTGCAGCCCTGCTCCCGCGCCCCCCGCCTCCTGCGGAAAAGCGCTCAGCTCCTGGAAGAGTCAGGAAGATAAATATATTCACCCCCCCCGCACCTGTCTATACATATATATTTGTGCGTATTTATTACTTCACCTATTCATCTATTCTATTTATATAATATAAATATATTCACACACACCCGCACCTGTGTATATGTATATATATATATATTTGTACGTATTTATTACTTCACCTACTCACCTATTCTATTTATATAATATAAATATATTCACCCCCCTGCACCTGTCTATATGTATATATATTTGTACGTATTTATTACTTCACCTATTCACCTATTCTATTTATATAATATAAATATATTCAGACACCCCCGCACCTGTCTATATGCATATATGTTTGTATGTATTTATTACTTCACCTATTCACCTATTTTATTTATATAATATAAATATATTCACCCCCCCCTGCACCTGTCTATATGTGTCTATATTTTCCTTCCCTTCCCCACAGCACCTGTATATATGTATATATGTTTGTACATATTACTCTATTTTATTTGTCCATATCTATTCTATTTATTTCATTTTGTTAGTATGTTTGGTTTTGTTCCCTGTCTCCCCCTTTTAGACTGTGAGCCCACTGTTGGGTAGGGACTGTCTCTAGATGTTGCCGACTTGTACTTCCCAAGCGCTTAGTACAGTGCTCTGCACACAGTAAGCGCTCAATAAATACGATTGATGATGATGATGATGATGAAGAAGGGGGAGGGTCAGAGGTGGGAGCCTGGGATCCGTGGAGGGAGGATGACTGGGAACAGAGAGCGGATATAAGGCCGCAAGCAGCCCGGGCTGCCCAGCTCCTCTCTCTCAGTGCCCCGCTTGCCCGGGCAGTGATGACGGCTGGGCAGAAGCCTAACCAACGCACCCCCGAGCAGGCCTGACGCCCTTCTTAACCCTACCCAAGCATAGAGGAGCAGCACGGCGAGATGGATAGAGTACGGGCCTGCAGGCTGAAGGTCATGGGGTTCGAATCCCGTCTCTGCCCCTTATCTGCTGTGGGACCTTGGGCAAGTCATTTCACTTCTCTGTGCCTCAGTGGCCTCACCTGTAAAATGGGGATTGAGACTGGGAGCCCATGAGGGACAGGGACCATGCCCAACCTGGTAAACCTGCATCTACTCCAGCACTTGGTACAGCGCCCGGCACTTAGTGAGGGCTTAACGGATACCACAGTTATTATAAGTTGTGCAGATGGAGGAAAAAGTATCATCTCTGCCGGGCTCACAAGCAGCAGTCTAGACTGTGAGCCCACTGTTGGGTAGGGACCGTCTCTATATGTTACCAACTTGTACTTCCCAAGCGCTTAGTACAGCGCTCTGCACACAGTAAGCGCTCAGTAAATATGATTGAATGAACAGTTGTGGGAAGCGGGTGGCAGGGAAGGGTAGAGGCTTAAGAGAGGGCTCCCAGACATGGTGGGGGAAGGTCTCCTGCTTTCATTCAATCAATCAATCGTATTTATTGAGCACTTACTGTGTGCAGAGCACTGTACTAAGCGCTTGGGAAGTACAAGTTGGCAACATATAGAGACAGTCCCTACCCAACAGTGGGCTCACAGTCTTGCTTTCCCCTCTCAGGCATAGCCCGCGTGGTTCTCAGACCTCTGACTAGCTCCGGGCGCTAAGCGTTTTCCCCGGATTTGTCACAAATGGGAGAGTTTAGGTTTGATTGGGTAAAGCAGTGTGAAATCTTGGCACTGCTACTCCTGCCTCCTCTTTCTCAGGGCCAGGGATTCCACCTGTGGATCTGCCCATGACAGGAAGAAAGGCACAGGAGAAAGAGAAGCAGCGTGGCCTAGTGAATAGAATAATGGGCCTGGGAGTCCGAAGGACCCGAGTTCTAATCCCAGCTCCGCTACTCATCTGCCACTTGTCACTTAACCTCCCTGTGCCTCTGTTCCCTTATCTGTAAAATGGGGATTAAGACTGTGAGCCCTATGTGGAACGGGGACTAGGCCCACCCCGGTTATCTTGTATCTTCTATAGTGCTTAGAACAGTTCCTGGCATAGTAAATACTTAACAAATACCACAATTATTATCATCATTATCATCATTACTATTGTTTCTGGCCCTCAAGCACCATCCTCCGGAGAGCCAGTAAGAACTGGATGAGTGGTGTTTGATCAATCCATGGTATTTATTGGGCACTTACTCTGCGCAGACCACTGTACTAAGTGCTTGGGAGAGCATAGTAGAACCGAGTTGGGAGAAACATTCCCTGCCCACAACGAGCTTATCTGCTGTTCCCTCCCGGGGGGCAGAAAAGGGCCTGGGGCTCCCCTTTGGGGTTTGCACCTCTCGAGAGTGGATCCCAGAGGACTCTGGACCTGTCCTCAATCCTGGGTCCGGAGAGGCGGGAGCAGTTTGAGACCCCACCCATGTGGGTTTGGGTTGCTGTTCTCATCATCAATCGTATTTATTGAGCGCTTACTGTGTGCAGAGCACTGTACTAAGCGCTTGGGAAGTACAGGTTGGCGACATATAGAGACAGTCCCTACCCAACAGTGGGCTCACAGTCTAAAAGGTCTGGGGTGGCCTTGGAGGGAGCTAGGCTGAACCGACCCTCCCCGGGCTAACAGACAGTGCCCCAGCCCACCCAGGGAATAGAAAGGCGTCATAGCCGGGCAGTCTTCCTGCGGTTCTTGGAAACCCCTGGATCCCCATGGACTATGTCGGCCCTGAGGGTTACACCTTTCCCGTGGAGCCCCAAGTGAGGTGTAAATCCCGGGGCAGCACCAGACCAGTCCAAAGTCCCAAGGAGAGAAGGGGCGAACAGGAGGTTCACCAGTCTGACTCTTCTGCCCGTCCCCAATCTCCTTGCGGGCAGGGAATTGATCTAACAACTCTTGTATTACAACGCTCCGCACAGAATAAGCACTCATTAAATACCATTGCTTGATGTCTCCTCCTTGTGACCCCACCCACCCATACACTCCCGCATCTCCTAAGAAGTCGAGTTCCTCCCCTTTAGTTTCCTTGCCTCTCCACTGCTGTCCTTTGCCCGCCCACCCTCCCTGTCACACCGTGTTGCCCCCCGGGGCCGTACGCACCATGAGCACGGCAACATTGCCCAGGTGTTGGCAGTGCAGGGAGCTGACGTTGGGTTGGCTGGAGCGGAGCTGGCAGCCCTCAGAGCTCCAGCCTCCCGGCCCTCCCGGCCCTCCAGGGCCCTCCGTGGTCCAGGAAGCTGCTACGGGATCAGCCCCTTCGGCCCAGTGTCGCAGGGAGACAGCCACGGGCTCCGTGAGATTCCCTACCCCACAGCCACCTGGAAGAGACAGAGGAGGAGATGGGATGGGACGGGACAGGACAAAGTTGGGGCAGAGCTGGCATTTGTGGGTTGACGGATTACGGGGCCCCTCAGACACTGGAGGGACAGGGAAAGGGGCCCCGCTCCCTGTGTCATCCTGGGGCTGATTTAATAATAATAATAATGGCATTTATTAAGCGCTTACTACGTGCAGAGCACCGTTCTAAGCGCTGGGGAATTTACAAGGCGATCAGGATGTCCCACGTGGGGCTCACAGTCTTCATCCCCATTTTACAGATGAGGGAACTGAGGCTCAGAGTAGTTAAGTGACTTGCCCAAAGTCACACAGTTGACAAGTGGTGGAGCCGGGATTTGAACCCATGACCTCTGACTCCAAAGCCCGTGCTTTTTCAACTGAGCCACGCTGCTTCTCTAATTCTGATTTCCAGAATCCCCTTCCCTCAGCAGGCAGGCGGCCTGCTCTCTCCCACCACAGCCCACCCTTTGGGACCGTGTTTAGTTCTATTGCAGCGCAGCCACAGCATGGCCTAGACTGTGAGCCCACTGTTGGGTAGGGACTGTCTCTATATGTTGCAAATTTGTACTTCCCAAGCGCTTAGTACAGTGCTCTGCACATAGGAAGCGCTCAATAAATACGATTGATGATGATGATGAGGAAAGAGCACGGGACTGGGAGTCGGAGGACTTGGGTTCTAATCCCAGCTCTGCCGCTTGCCTGTGCTGTGACCTTAAGCAGGTAACTTGGCTGTGCCTCAGTTTCCTCAACTGTAAAATGGGGATTAAATACCTGTTCTCCCTGCTACTTAGACCGGGAGCCCTGTGTGAGACAGAGGCAGCATCTAATCCGATTAACTTGTATCTACCCCAACACTTGAAACAGTGCGCAATGTCTAGTAAGAACTTACCAAATACTATAATTATTAATTACGACTATTATGATTATGACGCCCCCAGGGAAGACCGAGGCTTGGGTTGGGGGGCGGAGGAGGGTTGCCAAGGAATTGGGGGCGGTCTGGGGTTATCTGGGCCGGGTTGGGGGGTGCGGAGGAGAGGTAAAGGCCCCTTACTGGTTCCCGCGAAGATCACCGGGGTGGCGACTCCACGCCTCTTGCCCGGCCCAGAAGCCCCCGGGCGGGAGGTGTTCCCATGGCTTCGGAAGAGGCGTCCGTTGCGGAAGACGAGCAGCTGTAGGGTGCAGTCTGGGAGGACTGGGGGGGCCAGGGCGGCCGGCGGGGTTGAGAACAGACTCGGGGGCAGCTGGATTGAGGCCAGGGCCACGCTGTTCTGGGAAGGACATGGGGATTCCTCAGAGACAGCGCAGCTGCTTGGCCCTCTGGGGCCCACTTTTATATGTATATGTTTGTACATATTTATTACTCTATTTTACTTGTACATATTTATTCTATTTATTTTATTTTGTTAATATGTTTTGTTTTGTTGTCTGTCTCCCCCTTCTAGACTGTGAGCCCACTGTTGGGTAGGGACTGTCTCTATACGTTGCCAACTTGTACTTCTCAAGAGCTTAGTACAGTGCTCTGCACACAGTAAGCGCTCAATAAATACGATTGAATGAATGAATAGGCCCCAAACGTTGCCTCAGCCCCATCCACAGTCTGTCCCAGGCTTCCTTCTTCCCCTTTCTTGGATTCGCTGTTCCTTGGAGTTCACCCCTCCGCACCCCAACACACCCAAACACAAACAGACAGACTCACATACACACACACTTATTCATTCATTCATTCAATCATATTGAGCGCTTACTGTGTGCAGAGCACTGTATTAAGCACTTGGGAAGTGCAAATCAGCAACAGATAGAGACAGTCCCTACACAACAACGGGCTCACAGTCTAGAGTGGGGAGACAGACAACAAAACAAGTAGACAGGCGTCAGTACCATCAGAATAAATAGAATTATAGCTATATACACAGCATTAATAAAATAGAGTAATAAATCCGTACAAATATATACAAATGCTGTGGGGAGGGGAAGGTGGTAGGGCAGAGGGAGGGGAGGAGGAGAGGAAAAAGGGGGGGCTCAGCCTGGGAAGGCCTCCTGGAGGAGGTGAGCTCTAATCTGCCCCCAGCTCACTTCTCCCTTGCTTTCCGTTCTCATGCACCACTCAAACCCAACGCCCTCCCCACCCTTGCCCCACCTTGACGTGAAAGGCAGCCAGAGAGACGTTAGGCCGTCCAGTGGTGCAGCGGAAGCGGAGCTGCTGGTCGGAGGGGGGCTCGGGGTCCGGCCGGGGATCCTGGTTCGGGGGGCCGGGCCTTGGCCCCAGGCCCCCTCCTCCCTCTCGTCGCTGGAAGGCCGTGCAGCTGAGGCCCACGTAGCTGTGGGGCTTGATGAGGTAAGCTTCCAGAGCCACGTTGCGCGAGTTCTGAGGACGGGAGCCCAGTCACCCCACAGATTGGGAGGTGCCACCTACCCACCAACACCGGAAACTAAGCGCCCCACCAGCTTATAGCGCGGGACCTCTAACCCCTTCCACCTGGGGGCAAGCCTGTTGGTAAGGGCTGGAGCTCGGTATCTGCCTTCCCCTCAAACACCGTCCCTCTCCCCCTAAGCCACGTACTGGTCACTGGTCCCTCTCCTGAGCCCTCAGGGTGGAGACGACCTCTGATAGGATGCCCTTTCCCACGTTCCCTTGACCCCGCTCCCCCCCCCCCTTCCAATTACCACAGAGATATGCTGAGCGTGGGGGCTGAGGGCGGCCCCCCCGATGCGCTCCAGAGCCCCCACGATGCCGCTGCAGGCCTTGTCCTCTCTCTGGGCCAGCCACAGCAGGTGTTCATCCGCCAGCATTAGGTTGCTGGCCATGTCCACCATCACCTCCGCGAGCTGGGACGGGGGAGGCCAGGAAGAGAAAGGTCAGGGAGCGGGTGGCTGAGGGACCGGGGAGGGGGCGGCTAAGGAATCGGGGTGCTGGGTGGGGGGGTGGGGAGGAGGGAGGCAGGGTGGCCGGGGAGCCGGAGCCGGGCGGAGAAGCCTCACCTCCTTTATCTGGTCTACGTAGCCCAGGAATTTACGAATCATCTGAGCCACGTAGACAATGTCCATCATGTCGGAGAAGCCGGCCGCCTCGGCAGTGTACACCCTCAACTGGTGCGCCAGGGTCAGTGCGTTGGAAGCATTGATGGGCATCTGCGGGGCGGGAAGAGGAGACCCCTCTAGCCCCGGCCCCCTTACCTCTTTAGCGCTATCCTTCCTCCAGCCCCCCACACACCCAGAGGGCAGAGCCTCAGGCGCAAAACTGAGCCTGGACTGGAATCCCAACTCCTCCCAGCAACTGCACCCCCCCGCCCACCTCCAGCCCCAAAGACACAGCTCTTCCCCATCTCGTCCCCCCACCAGTGTCCTGGACCCACCTATGCCCCGAGGCCCAGCCAGGCCTCTTCTCCTACTCCGCCCCCCCTGCATCCCCCAGCCCCGACCAGCCTCACCAGGACAAAGGTGTAGAGCACCCGGGTGATGTCATTGGTGTACAGACAATGGGAGTAGTCTCCTGGTTCCCAGCGGCCGGCACGGCCGCAGCGGCGGGAGGCCCTGGTGCCCGGGGAGCCCCCGCCGAGGGGCACAGAGGTGAAAGGGTACTGCAGGCAAGACTGGTAGGCGGTGATGCCCGCCAAGGTGCGGGGCCACCTGAGGCAGAGGATGGGAAACTGGTCCCTCGGGAACCTCGCATCCCCGACGATTCCAGCCACGGGCCTCGCCGGGCCTTTGCCCTTCTCCCCTTCTAGACGTCCTTACGGGACCCCCTTTCTCTCCCAACTCTCACCATAGCCAGCCTCCCCTCCCACCCTGGCTACAAGTTATCGTCGTCTGAGTTGGGACAGAGTCTTGCTGTTCCAACGGGAGGGGCCTCAGTAAATGCAGGTGGTTGGATGGCCGGGGGGAGGAGGAAGTGTTCCCCGTAGCGACAACAACCAAGGGGAGCGGAGAAATGGGGGGAAACTAGGGGAACCCATGGCAGGAGAACTTGGTGTCAGACCCCAACCCAGCCCTCCCCACCCCCATCACCCAAACCATTCTCCTCCCCCTCCCCCCGGCCCACACCTGAAGTCTCCCCGGTTGTTGGCAACTCGCTCGGCGGGACAGTAGGAAGCCGAAGTCTCCAGCACCACAATCTCCACGCTCTTGCTGGCATTCCCTTGGGCGGTGGACACGGAACACTCCCACTCCCCGGAAGCCCACACGTGGATGTCGGACAGGATCAGCTCACTGGAGGGGACAGGGGGCCGGGAAGGGAGGGAGAGAGTCTTAAACCGGGAGCTGGGAGGCTCAGATTCCCATCGCAATACTGCCATCGGCCGACTGCATAGTCTTAATGATAATAATAATGATGGCATTTATTGAGCGCTTACTACGTGCAAAGCACTGTTCTAAGCACTGGGGAGGTTACAAGGTGATCAGGTTGTCCCATGGGGGGCTCACAGTCTTAATCCCCATTTTACAGATGAGGTAGCTGAGGCACAGAGAAGATAAGTGATTTGCTCAAAGTCACACAGCTGACAGTTGGCGGAGCCGGGATTTGAACCCATGACCTCTGACTCCAAAGCCCGGGCTCTTTTCCACTGGTCGAGTTACTCGGTGCCTCAGTTTCCCCATCAGTAAAGCGGGGATAAGATACCTCCTCTCCCATACCTATTAGATTGTGAGTCTTGTGTGGGACAGGGACTGCCTCTGATCGGCCTGGATCCGTCCCAGGGCTCAGTTCAACTTGAGTGCTACATAAATAGCATCATAACGGTTGTCATTTTCTAGCTCAAGGTGGTTCAGTTCAGGGATCCCTCGGGACCGGGGTCTTCACGTCCGCCACGCTGGCAGTATTTCCGCGGGACATCGCCAGCCCAACCGTTACTCCATCCCGTAAACTGAGACACCACGTCCTCTAATCCCACGCCGCTACGGCGACTCCTCTCCCAACCCCAAGGGAGGCCAGTGTTGGCCCACCCCAGGCCCAGCCCGGAAAGGGCAGGGGCTGACACCTGGTGATGAAGGTGCAGTCGTGAACCAGGCTCTCCTCCAGGATGACACCTGCCCGTTCGTCACCCTCCACGGGCATCCGGTTGTGGTACCAGCGGATGCGGGTGCCGCGGCCCAGGTAGCTGGCGGTGCACTGGAAGGGCAGGCGATCGCCCTGGAACACCACCTGGCGCAGCGAGGGGATCACGTGGTGAGTGTGCAGCTCCGGGGCGCCCGCTGCGGGGGAGCAGAACCACAGTGAGCCCTGGCAGGGAGACGGGACCGCGAGGAGGGTGAAGGCCGGAGGAGGAGGAGGGTGGTGGTAAGGTGGAGGAGAAGGAGGGCGAGGAGAAGGGGAGGAGGAGGGTGGCAGGGAAGGGAAGGAGAAGGATGACTAGGAAGGGGAGGAGGATGGGCAAGGGAAGAAGGACAGAGAAGGGGAGGAGAGGGGAGAGAAGGAGGGCAGGGAAGGGGGGGAGGAGAAAGAGAAGGAAGGCAAAGGGCTGGAGAAAGTGAGGGGCTCTGGAGATCCTCAGGGAGAGGGGAGAATGGCAGAAACTGGAGCTAGGAAGCCCCCCTCCATGCACCACGGTCAGAGTTAACTGCATCTCACACCCAACTGAGCAGAGCAGGAGAGGAAGACAAGGGGGAAAGAAAATGGGCCCAGGAGCAGAGGGCCAGGGAGCAGCAGGACGCTGTTTAGGAATCCCGGTTTCAGATGAGAGTTTGAAGTTGGGGGAGGGTGGGTCTCTGGCAGGAAGGCCCCTGGAGGGAGAGGTTTCAGGGGGTGGCAGCCTGTGGGTCGTGAGGAGGAAGGGGAGTCACTCACCACAGCGGAGCTGGGCATCCCGGAGGCCGCGCAGGGCTTGGCCGCGCAGGGGGCTGGGGTAGGCGCACAGGGTCTGCTCCGACAGCTGCACCGAGTGGTTGCGGGCCCAGGGCAAGGTCCAGCGCAGGCGGCAGTCACAGGTCAGGTACTCCGTGCCAAAGTCCCTGACAGAAGGGCGAAAAGGCCGCGGTGAGCCCGCTGTTGGGTAGGGACCGTATCTATAAGTTGCCAACTTGTACTTCCCAAGAGCTTAGTATAGTGCTCTGCACACAGTAAGCGCTCAATAAATACGATTGATGATGAATGAATGAACCGTGGCCATCCGGGCAAGGGGGAGCAAAGAGCTCGGGGGCAGAGGAGGAGAGGAAAAGGAAAGGATTGGTTTGGGGCTGGGAATGGCCAGTCAGGAAAATGTGTGTGGAGGCTTGGATAGATGTGCCCATGAAAACAAATACGAGGGCCTCTCCCTTGGGCACAGGGCGAGTCAGTGGGGCAGAGGAGATACTCACACAACTTTCAAGGAATCCAGTTCATCAAACACCCCAGCCTGCAGGCTAGAGAAGATGTTCCCGGACATGTTTCTGTGGGGAGAGAGAGCAGAGTCTGAGCCCCAAGGGAGGCAGCACTAGGCAGCCCTGAGGCCTCTGGGGAATAGGGGGATGGTGGACTCACGGTTGGTCATGTAACCCCTTCCCTTACCCCCTCCCTCCAGCCCTGGTGCTACCTTCCCTCCCCCCAGGTCCTCAGTGGAGGCACAGCTTTTCCTCCAGTCCATTTTCTCTTCCCCCCCAAACCCTGGCACTCACAGTCGGTGGAGGCTAGAGAGTCCCTGGAAGATGGCAGAGGAGACGCAGCCAATCCGGTTGTTGGAGAGGTCTCTGGAGATAGAGACACCCCGACAGCTTCAGGAAGCTTCAGTGAAGCGGGAGGGGGCATAAAAGGAGGGCAAAGGGCTGGGAGCAAGGGAGAGGGAGATCTGAGGGTAAAGTGAGGGAGGGGAAATTGGGAATTGGGTCCGAAGGGGACGAGGGCTAGGGGTGAGTGGGGAAGGGAGGCTTGGAATCTGTTAGATCTACAAGGGGGGGTGGAGAGGGAGAGAGAAAGAGAGAGTGCACACTCTCATGAGGAGGGAAAATGGGAGGGGGAGGAAGAAAGAGGGAGGGAGAGGTGAGGCAGTTGGGCAGGACCCAAACAGAGATACTCACAGACGTTTCAGCTTCCCCAGTCCCAAAAAGGCTCCAGGCTGCACTGTGCTGATGAGGTTGTTTTTCAGGTCCCTGGGGAGGCAGAGGGACAAGGCTTACTTTTTGTTGTTAAACCCTTACAATGTGCCAGGCCCTGTACTAAGCACTGGGGTAGATACAAGCTAAACGGGTTGAACACAGTCCATGTCCCACCCGGGGCTCCCAGTTTTAATCCTCGTTTTACAGACGTAGTAACTGAGCCACAGAGAAGTGAAGTGACTTACCCAAGGTCACATAGCAGACAAGTGGAACTGGGATTAGAGCTCAGGTCTTCTGCCTCTCAGGACCATGCTCTGTATCCACTAGGCCATGCTGCTTCCTTTCCCTCCCAGTTCTTCTGCAGAACTTCCAGATGAACTAGAAACTTCAGACTCTCTTAGGACGCTCTCATCTCTTTGTTCTCTACCCTCCGGACCTCCTCCACCCCCACTGCTGAATGTTACTACCCAGTCCCTGGGTCCATGACTCCCAATGCAGGGGCTCAGCAGGGAATGCATCTGTTTATTGTTATATTGTACTCTCCCGAGCGCTTAGTACAGCAAATGTTCAATAAATTCGATTGATAGAGGAAGTCGGGAATAGGCTCAACAGGGACAGAAGGGACAGGGAAGGGATAGAAAAAAGATCCTCAAACACTCCTGCTGCTGGGGGTCAGAGACAGTGCCCAAGGAGCAGAGCAACTCCCTGGGGCCTTGGTCCCTGTGTCCCAAACTCAGAGCGGGCAGGGCCCTCTGCCCCCTAAATGGCTGGAGGTAGCTGGGGTGAGGGCTGACGGGGATGAAGCAGCGTGGCTCAGTGGAAAGAGCATGGGCTTTGGAGTCAGAGGTCATGGGTTCAAATCCCAGCTTCGCTAATTGCTAGCTGTGTGACTTTGGGCAAGTCACTTAACTTCTCTGTGCCTCAGTTCCCTCATCTGTAAAATGGGGATTAAGACTGTGAGCCCACCGTGGGACAACCTGATCACCTTGTAACCTCCCCAGCACTTAGAACAGTGCTTTGCACACAGTAAGCATTTTAATAAATGCTATCATTATTATTATTATAAGGAGGGGACTAAACTCCGGGTTGGAGTGAGGCATCCCATTGTCCTTTCAGTCAACTATAGCACTTAGAACAGTGCTCTGCACAGAGTAGGCTTTGAAAAGCCTCATGGCCTAGTGGAAAGAGCACGGGCCTGAGAGGCAGAGGACGCGGGTTCTAATTTGGGTTCTACCACTTGCCTGTCCTGTGACCTTGGCCAAGACGTTTCATTTCTCAGTGCCTCATCTACCCCAGTGCTTCGTACAGTTCCTGGAACACAGTAAGTGCTTAACAATTACCATAAAAAAGTAAAGCCCCTCATTCATTCATTCAATCGTAGTTATTGAGCACTTACTGTGCGCAGAGCACTGGACTAAGCGCTTGGGAAGTACAAGTTGGCAACGTATAGAGACGGTCCCTACCCAACAGTGGGCTCACAGTCTAGAAGGGGGAGACAGAACAAAACAAATTATAGTATGGACTGACAACATGTTTGACCTGGAGAAAACTGAGACAAAGAATTCAGAATGAGGGGGAGGGAAACCCCTCTTTTTATTATTATTAATAATAATAATAATAAGAGAAGAATAGTACTTCTTAAGCACTGTTCTAAACACTGGGCTAAATACAAGTTAATCAGGTCGGTTACAGTCCCTCTCCCATACGGGGCTCACGCTCTTATCCCCATTTTACAGGTGAGGCCCAGAGAAGGGAAGTGACTTTGCCCAAGGTCACACAGCAGACATGCAGCAGGGCTGGGATTAGAACCCAGGTCCTTCTGGCTCTATCCACAAAGCCACGCTGCTTCTCTTCTTCTAAACCTGTCCGTTTGAGCGTGTCGGGCGGCACATTATCAAGCCCAGGTGAGAAATCAGGGCGGAGAGCCAGGGCCCGGCCTCCCCGGCAAGCCCCGAAATCTGGGCTCAGGAAGAATACCAGGGTAGGGAGTTCAGCAGCCGGGAGGAAAGCTGGCTGTTGGAGCGATTATATAAGGGCTTCAGCTGGGACGGGGGGCCTCGGAGAGCTCCTCCTCTCCTTAGCAACCAGGACCTTTCATCCTTCGACCCCCGGCCCACGTCCTCCCCCGGGCCTGGAATGCCCCCAATCCCTCTGCCCATCCGCCAAGCTAGCTCTCTTCCTCCCTTCAAGGCCCTACTGAGAGCTCACCTCCTCCAGGAGGCCTTCCCACACTGAGCCCCTTCCTCCCCCCTCGTCCCCCTTTCCATCCCCCCCATCTTACCTCCTTCCCTTCCCCACAGCACCTGTATATATGTATATATGTTTGTACATATTTATTACTCTATTTTATTTGTACTTATCTATTCTATTTATTTTATTTTGTTAGTAGGTTTGGTTTTGTTCTCTGTCTCCCCCTTTTAGACTGTGAGCCCACTGTTGGGTATGGACTGTCTCTATATGTTGCCAATTTGTACTTCCCAAGCGCTTAGTACAGTGCTCTGCACATAGTAAGCGCTCAATAAATACGATTGATGATGATGATGATGACCAGATTGTCCACCTGTCCTCCCCTGCCGGGGGAGGAGGAGGAAGAGGAGGAGGCAGTGCTGAAGGGACAGTTCCACACACCTGCGGGCCCCCGCCCACCTGGCCCGCCGACCGAAGGCCAGGTGGCTTGCGGGAGAGGGCAGGGGAGGTTAAGGAAGGCCAATATTCCCAGGTGCTCCAAGCTGGAATGCAGAGTAAGGCGCTTTTCAAGACCTTAAATGGCACGGAACCGAGGTTTTTCCTCCCTCCCGCTGGACTGGCTTCCAAGGCTAATCCCGCATGGATCCGCTCAGAGTTTTTCCCCTGCCTTTTCCTATCACTGTTTCCTATCACTGTTTCTTGTTATATTGTACTCTCCCGCGTGCTTAGTACAGCAAATGTTCAATAAATTCGATTGATAGAGGAAGTCAGGAATAGGCTCAGAAGGGACAGGGAAGGGGAAGGGATAGAACAAAGATCCTCAAACACTCCTGCTGCTGGGGGTCAGAGACAGTGCCCAAAGAGCAGAGCAACTCCTATCACTGGAGACACCATTACTATCATCCCAGACTAAGCCCCCTTTTTCCTCTCCTCCTTCCCATCGCCCCCCTCCCCCCCCACCTCCTTCCCCTCCCCGCAGCACTTGTATATATTTGTACATATTTATTATTCTATTTATTTTACTTGTACATATTTACTACTCCATTTTATTAATGATGTGCATATAGCTATAATTCTATTTCTTCTAACGGTTTTGACACCTGTCTACATGTTTTGTTTTGTTGTCTGTCTCCCCCTTCTAGACTGTGAGCCCGTTGTTGGGTAGGGACCGTCTCTATATTCATTCAATCATATTTATTGAGCGCTTACTGTGTGCAGAGCACTGTACTAAGCGCTTGGGAAGTACAAGTTGGCAACATATAGAGACGGTCCCTGCCCAACAGGGGGCTCACAGTGTAGACTGTTGCTTGTGGGCCCGGCAGGGGTGATACTTTTTCCTCTATCTGCACAACTTATAATAATAATAATTGTGGTATCTGTTAAGCCCTTACTAAGTGCCGGGCACTATAAAGTGCTGGAGTAGATGCAGGTTTACCAGGTTGGGCATGGTCCCTGTCCCTCATGGGCTCACAGTCTCAGTCCCTATATGTTACTGACTTATACTTCCCAAACGCTTAGTACAGTGCTCTGCACACAGTAAGCGCTCAATAAATACGATTGAATGAATGAATGAATCCCTGTCTCCCAGACGCCTAACCTTGGCATTATCCTCAGCTCATCTCTCTCATTCCCCCCCACATATTCAATCTGTCACTAAATCCTGCCCCATCTACCTTCACAACATCACAAAAATTGAAAGGGACACGGAACAGTCTTGAAGGACACTCACAATTAGAGAATGAGAGTACTTAAGTAGAAATTGCTATACTCTGCCATTTCCCCCATCTGTAATTTATTTTGATGTCCGTATTCCCATACTAGACTGTAACTCCTTGAGGACAGAAAATGTGTCTACTAGCCCAAGTACTTAGTACAGTGCTGTGTACACCATAAGCACTCAATAAATACTACTTATTGACTGAGGCAGAGGAAGGGCCAGAGAGGGGGACTGAGAAGAACTGGTCAGAAAGGTAAGAGGAGAGAACTGTGGCAGTAAAAGCAAGGTTACGTAGTGTTTCCAGGAAAAGGGAGCAATCCACGGTGTCAGAAGTAGCCTATTTACCTTTCGTCAGTCTCCTTCCTATTCTTTCTCTGTAATGTTTTTAAATCGGCATAAGTTTCACATCCCCCTTCTAGACTGTAAGCCCGTTGTTGGGTAGGGACCGTCTTTATATGTTGCCCATTTGTACTTCCCAAGCGCTTAGTACAGTACTCTGCACACAGTAAGCGCTCAATAAATACGATTGAATGAATGAATGAAAATCTACCCTTTCCTCTCCCTCCAAACTGCTGCTGTGCTGATCCAATCGCTGATCTTATCCCACCTCGAATAATAATATCGGTGGTATTTGTCAAACGCTTACTTGTGTGCCGAGCATTGTACTAAGCACTGGGGTGGATAGAAGTAAGCACAGTCCCTGTCCCAGATGGGGCTCCCGGTCTCAATCCCCACTTTACAGATGAGGTAACTGAGGCACAGAGGAAGGAAGTGACTTGCCCAAGATCACACAGCAGACAAGTGGCGGAGCCGGGATTAGAACCCACGACCTTCTGAGTCCCAGGCCCGGGCTGTATCCATCACACCATCGGCCTCCTCTCTGACTTATCTGCCTCCTGCCTTCCCCTTCTCCAAGCCACACTTCACTCCGCTGCCCAGATCAGTTTTTTTTTAACCATTCAGTTCACATCTCCTCATTCTTCAAGAACCCCCAGTGGTCAAGCTAGCTCTCTTCCTCCCTTCAAAGCCCTACTGAGAGCTCACCTCCTCCAGGAGGCCTTCCCAGACTGAGCCCCCTTTTCCCTCTCCTCCTCCCCATCCCCCTGCCCTACCTCCTTCCCCTCCCCACAGCACTTGTATATATATTTGTACAGATTTATTACTCTATTTTACTTGTACTTATTCTATTTATTTTAATGATGTGCATATAGGTTTAATTCTATTTGTTCTGATGATTTTGACCCCTGTCTGCATGTTTTGTTCTGTTGTCTGTCTCCCCCTTCTAGACTGTGATCCCATTATTGGGTAGGGACCGTCTCTATATGTTGCCGACTTGTACTTCCCAAGCGCTTAGTATAGTGCTCTGCACACAGTGAGCACTCAATAAAGACGATTGGATGAATGAATGAATCCCTCAAGAACCCCCAGTGATTACCCATTCACCTCTGCAACAAAAACTCCTTCCTATCGACTTTAAGACACTCAATCAGCTCATCCCTCTTATCTTACATCGCTGAGTTCCTATTTCAACCCAGGCCACATGCTTTACTCCTCCAATGCCAACCTACTCATTGAACCTCAGTCTCATCTATCTCTCCACCGATCCCTAGCCGACAACCTCCCTCTTCCCTGTCATATACGACTGTCATATAGTATATATGTGTCTTATTAAAACCACATCTTCTTCAAGAGGCCTTCGCCGATTAAACCTTCATTTCCCTTGCTCCCTCTGCCTTCTGCATTGCCTATGCACTCGGAGCTGTACCCTCAGCCCCACAGCACTTAATGACATAACCATAATTAATTTTAACGACTGCCTCCACCTCAAGACTGTAAAGTCCTAGTGGGCAGGGAACGTGTCTACCAACTCTGTTACGTTGTTCTCTCCCAAGCACTTAGTACAGCGCTCTGTTCACAGTAAGCACCCCATTAATAGCGTTGAATGATTGATTGGAGGGTGAAGAATCCAATAAGAACTCCTCACCATTGGCTTTAAGGCACTTAAATCAGCTCTCACCTTTCTACATTGCCTCTTACTCCAAACCAGTCCACACATTTCGCTCTTCTACCACCAGCCTACTCACTGAACCCCAATCTCTTTTCTCTCGCCAATGACTCCATGCCCACATCCTCCCTCTGTCCAAGAACTCCCTTCCCCTTCATATCTGACACACCACCACTCTCCCCACCTTCAAAATCCTCCTAAAATCACACCTCCTCCAAAGGTCTTCCCTGTTTTAGGCCCTCACGTCTCTTATTCAGCCTCCCTTCTACGTTGCCTCTGAACTTGGATCTGTACCTCTTAAGCACTTGATGCTCACCCTAACCCCCCTGCACTCATGTACCTATCCTCATACTCTCCCATTCCCTCAGCAGTAATTTATTTTAATGTTGGTCACCCCTCCTAGACTGTAGGCTCCTGAGTGGGCAGGGAACACATCTACCAACTCTACTGCATTGTTCTCTTTCAGGTGCTTAGTACAGTGCTCATTACACAGTAAGCATTCAATAAATACCACCTGATTGACTAATTAATTTCCCAGTCGAGGCCTAGTGGAAAGAGCACAGACCTGAGACTCAGAGGACCTGTGTTTTAACCAGGTCTGCCGGGTGTCTGCTGCGTGACCTTGGTCAAGTCACTTAACTTCTGTGCCTCAGTTTCCTCAGCAGAAAATGGGGATTCAGGACCTGTTCTCCCTCCTATACAGTGAGCCCCATGTTAGAGAGGGACTGGATCCAGCCGGATTAACTTGTATCTACCTCAGCGCTTAGAACAGTTCACTCATTATTAGTAATAATAATAATAAGAATAATCATGGTCTCCAGTTGGAAAGCTCTGACTCTAGAGCTCAGGCCGAGCGCAGTATCTCTCTATGAATTCTGATGTGGCCCAGGCGAACCCCCTAGCCTGTTTGGGTGGGGCTTGGAGTGGCCAGGAGGAGATTATCCCTGAGTGAGGCCTACTGGGAGCATCCGCCCACAATGAAGGCTGGGGAATCGCCCCGCTCGGGCTAGAGCCCCGGAGAAGCACCCAAATCATCTCCCTTCCCTGACTGGCCCACTGCATGGGAGACCCCGGAGCCCTGCTGGGAGGGAGAGCTGACGATCAATTCTGGAGGGAATTGATCCTCCCAGCGCGCCTTGGACAATGACTAGGGAGGGGTTAATGGAGCTTGATCCCTGCTGTGGAGAAAGGAAGCTGGGACAGGGGCGGTCCCATCCCCATCAGGGGGGCAGTTTGGCTGAAAACCAGAGACTTAACATAAACAGCCGGAGTGAGTGTAAATTACACACACTCACCCCTTCTCTGGCCTCCTCCTCCTCCACTCTTGTCACTCATGCCTCAACCCTCCCCCATCTTGAACCCTGTCCCTAGAAATCCCACGGAGCAGAGCAGTGGGGTACAAAGGACCCGGCCCCAGAGGAGCCCAGCACCCCCTGACTAGCATGAGGAAAGAAAAGGATCCCAACATACACACTCACTCTCTTCTGGACGTGTAGGGATGCCAACTCACATACATAAGTAAACATTCAGGCAACGGCTGCACCTACTCACGCAGCCCCTGAGACCCCCGAACGCGCACACGTGGTGCTCCCGAGGGAGACCCCGTTGGACCCCCTCTCCACAATTTAATGCCACAGCCCTCCGGCTCCTTCCCAGTCCCATGCCTGGGACGGGCCTCAGCATTTGCTCCGCTATCCAGGTCATTCCCCGGCCCGGCCTCCTACCCCACGGCCCGAAGCACGGCTCCCGCGCAGGACTGGCAGAGGGAAACACATTCCTCATTGTGTCACTTCCCTTCATGGGCTGCCAAGGGGCTGAGGCCGTGGCCCCCCGCCCCCACCCTCCCGGCTAACTTGTGTTTATTCCCATTTCCTCCCCCCACCCTGCTGGCCCAGCTGATGCTTTGCAGATGGGAGCTCTCTGCCTGTTATGCTGCACGGGCCCCACTGCCTCTTCCTGCCCTCGGTTTCCTGCAGCCGGGAGCCAGTCTGGGCAGCCCGGAGCCCAGAGACCTGGGCCACATGGGCCGCCAATCCTGGACAAGCCCCCCAGACAATGGCGCTGCCTCCCCACCCCTTCCTCCCCATCCCCTCCCATACCAAGGCGGCAGAGGGATCTGGGGTAGTACGTCTCTCCTCCAAAGTACCAGAAAACAGGGCCTGCCCTGGAGAGTCAGGCCGCATCCCCTCCCCACTCAGGGGACAAGGGGGTTGGGGTCTGCTTGCGCACCCCCAAATCTGAGAACCCCAGTCCCACCCACTTGGCCTGTGGAGGCCAGGGAGAAGGAGCTTCAGGGGAGAAGACTAACTGGCTATAGCCTTCTCTTCATCGCAGGCATCTGGCCCTTGCAGGAAGGGAGATAGGTGGCTCTTTCAGAGCCAGGACACAGCTCATTAGCTTTCTCACCCCTCCCAGCTGGGGAGACGGCCTGTTACTCCCTTTCGACAAGGCCTGGCTCCATTGGAAAGCCCCTGGAGGAAGGTGGGGGACTCCTTTCCACCCTCTTCCTTCCTCCCACTAGACAGTTCTCTGCCCTTGGGTTGGGACTGTTCCTCCCACACACTCAGGGAGACTTCTTGGATGCCCAGACACACAGGCACATGCACGGCCAGGTGCCCTCACAGAAGTCTGACTCTCCTGTCTCCATGTCTCTATATGTCGCCAACTTGTACTTCCCAAGCGCTTAGTACAGTGCTCTGCACACAGTAAGCGCTCAATAAATACGATTGATTGATTGATTGATTCTCCTCCTGTTGGATTTCCTGGTAATTCCCAGGTAGCAACTGAGCAGGCCGGGTAGTGGTGTGCGGGGAGGGGAGCGGCCCAGAGCCGGCTCCCTCCAGCCCCCACGGACCTCCCTGCTCGTAGGTTTGGAGACCAAATTACAGGGTCTGAGGCCACAGAACGGCTCCTCCTTCCAACCCTACAAGACTTCCCGCGTTAATTAGAAAGCCAAGCGAGGCAGACACACGCAGAGAACACGACCCCGGGTCCCCACGTTCTCCTCTGCCTGCTGCTAGGAGGGGAGGAGCTCTGGAGGCCACAGCAGCATCTGAGGGTCCTGGTCTGCTGGGCCTCCTTGCCGTTCCTCCGACTGGGGGCTAGAGGCGAGTCCCTTGTCTTCTCAGAGCCGCAGCGGCACTGGAGGAAAGAAGGCCTTCAGCCTACACTGGGGGTGGCAGTCTCTGTGGCGCATTCCCCCAGCTCCCGGACGGGGGGATAGGGGTGGGAGGGGGGAATCATCCTCGCCTCCCTCCCCCAATCCCAAACTAATTGAAACCATCTGGCCTGTAAGAACCTGCACCCTCCCCTTGCTCCCTGATTCCCGAGAGCGTCTGTTTCTAATGAGTGCCCCAGCACCAGGCGCATACCAGCCCCCAGGGCTCATTAATCTCATTAGGTGACTACAAATCATTAAGGGGCAGACCACGCTGCCCTCATCGGCCCCCTTCCCCCCCAGCCCGGCCCCTTGTGTCTGTGTACATGCACCCTCTTTCTTAATGTCTCCTGCTCTGGTCAACCAGTGGTATTTATTGAGCAGTTACTAGGTGCAGAGCACTGTGTTAAGTGCTTGGGAGATTACAGAGGTGGCAGATACATTTCTTGCCTTTGGCTAGCTTACAGTCTAGAGGTGTTCTCTAAACTGAGAGCTCCGGGCTACTTATGGTCCAGCAGTGAATATCACTAACTCTCCCCGTACCTCTTCCCTGTCATGTGCTTTCGGGTATATAGTGTGTGATAGCAGATGAGTAATTTTGGGAAAGTGGGAAGGGGAAAAAAATCAAGAAATAGCAACTTCTGGGGATAGTCCACTGGCAGATGGTAGCGGAGGTGACCATGATCCTGGAGTAAGGGACAATTTCAATGGGACATCCTCCCTCCAGTCTCCCCTTTATTGTAAACAGTTTGGCTATCCCCGAACCCATTCTAAGTGCGGGAGTTGCTCACAACACGAAGGAGACTGATGCAAAAGTGGTCTGCCATCTTCTCTTGAATGCTTTGGGCTAAGTCAGAGTTATGAGGCTGAGAACCAGGGTGCAAAGTCACAAAATCATTGCAGCCCGGGATATGTGGGACTCTTCATTTAATTCTGAGGGTCTAACATAACTTAATTCCTCTTCAGCTTTCATTTAATATTTTCCAGCCGGCCCATTTATTTTCAAAGTAAGAGTCCAGGCCAACAGAATCCTTCAGAGGATGGGAAAATATAATCCTCCACTCAGGAGTACAGACCCCTGGAGAGTGTCACAGGCACTTTCTCCTCTGTCTCTCCCACCCTCAAGGAGACCTGTCCTGTCCCCCTTCTCTCCATACACTGAATGCTCATGCATACACACACACTCTTCAACCTAAAAACACAGATTCTGGACTAACATAGTCGGGCGGTGACCCACAATGGACAAGCTGGGACTAAGAGCAAAATTGGATTACTACAAGAAGCCAGTCTGTTCGGCTGCACTTAGTCATTTTCAAACAAAGCCACTGCAACGTAGACCCTTACTAATTTTTCAAGTAACTGAGGCTGTTCTCCTTCACCCCTTCCTCCCCTCTTTCAATACAGCAGACAATCTCAGGTGACCAATATAAGGGCAATAATGAACTAATTTCAGGGACTAATAGGGCTGGAAGGGGTCATTGAGTACATCCCCCTGCTTTAAGGCAGGACAACATCTAAGCCTTCCCACTAAGATGAACCTTTCTAATAGAAAAGCAGCACGGCTTAGTGGCAAGAGCAAGGCTTGGGAATCAGAGGATGTAGGTTCTAATGCTGCCTCTGCCATTTGTCTGTTGTGTGACCTTGAGCAAGCCACTTAACTTCTCTGTGTCTCAGTGACCTCATCTGGAAAATGGGGATGAAGACTGTGAGGTTCACAAGGGACAAACTGATTACCTTGTATCTACTCCAATGCTTAGAACAGTGCTTGGCACATAGTAAGCGCTTAATAAATACCATTATTAGTAGTAGTAGTTTGCAGTGTGTGTCTGGGGTAACCGGTGCTTCATTTGAGCCTCAGTTCTCAAGTAAGTCTCAGTTTGCTATTTGTGTTAAGTGGGGCTTGGTATTAAATTGAAGGAAAACTAGGGTGAAGGAACATTTGTGCTCTGAAACTCTGATTGACCTGGATCAGACCTGGGAAAGGTCTTGGACCTGTGAAAGACCAGTGGGAGGGAGAGACCGGTCAGAGGTACTGACACACACCACTGTCCCTGGAAAGAGGGAGAACTCCATTCCTAATCACTTCCAGGACACGTGGCTGGAAAACAGTTCTCTGGTTTTGCCCTATTAAAGATGCTGGAACAAGACTGGAACTTAAGTACGATGCTCCTGAACTCAGTTCTCGGTCACTGAGCTCACTCAAGTTTAGGAGCTGAAATACTGAATTCCTAACCGCTTGCGTGGAAAGTCAAATCATTTCATCGGCTTTTGGCGAACGGGATACTTTCAAATCTCTCCTTTCGTGACTTCTCATTCTTCCTGTCAGGCCTACGCATTACTTAGGATACCGAGCTGACAAACTCCAAGCAATGCGGTATGTGTCACTCTGTACATGGCACGCACAAACACACTCACGCACACACACACGTGTTCTCCCTCCATCTCCTAGAGTCATGGCCTCTGCTCCTCTTGGCCTATTTCCAGGCTCCATCTCCCTTCAATGGGATGGGTCTTTCTTAGAAAGCTTATGTCAGTAACTCAGGCTAGCAGCTTATTGTCTAAGAGCCAACTCTATTGTATTGAGCTCTCCCATGTGAGCTCACTGTGGGCAGGGAGCGTGTCTGTTTTGGGTTATATTATACTCTCCCAAGGGCTTAGTACAGTACTTTGCACACAGTAAGCGCTCTATAAATGTGATTGAACGAATTAATGTGCTTAGGCAGTGCTCTGCACACAGTAAGCATTCAATAAATACCATTGATTGATTTGGTGAAGGTTTCTGCCCTTACCCCAGGTGCTGAGTTCCTGCAGGATCCCCAAACCCTGCGCTGCAGAATCTCAGCACAGCGTTCTGCACACGGTAAGCACTCACTAAATGCCACTGATAGGTTGACTTCTGGAGCTGGGGCACAGATTCTCCCCCCCTAGACTGTGAGCCCACTGTTGGATAGGGACTGTCTCTATATGTTGCCAACTTGGACTTCCCAAGCGCTTAGTACAGTGCTGTGCACACAATAAGTGCTCAATAAATACGATTGATTGATTGATTCCACCAGAGGAGCCAGGCCCTGAAGCATCTGCCTATTTCGGCTCATGCTACTTGAAGAAGCATAGCCTAGCGGCTAGAGCCCGGACCTGGGAGTTAGAAGGACCTGAGTTCTAATCCCAGCCCCACCACTCGTTTGCTCTGTGTGACCTTGGGCAAGCCACTTCACTTCTTTGTGCCCAAGTTACCTCATCTGTAAAAAGGGGATTAAGGCTGTGAGCTCCAGATGAGACATGGACTGGGTCCAACCTGAATACTTTGTACCCACCCCAGCGCTTAGAACAGTGCCTGGCACACACTAAGTGCTTAAGAAATGTTTCTTTGTGCAGAAACGCTCTGGGCATGTTACTGCCCTCCTCAAAAATCTCCAGTGGCTACCAATCAATCTGAGCATCAGGCAAAAACTCCTCACCCTCAGCTTCAAGGCTGTCCATCACCTCGTCCCCTCCTACCTCACCTCCCTTCTCTCCTTCTACAGCCCAGCCCGCACCCTCCGCTCCTCTGCCGCTAATCTCCTCACCGTGCCTCATTCTCGCCTGTCCCGCCGTCGACCCCCGGCCCACGTCCTCCCCCTGGCCTGGAATGCCCTCCCTCCGCACATCTGCCAAGTTAGTTCTCTTCCTCCCTTCAGAGCCCTATTGAGAGCTCACCTCCTCCAGGAGGCCTTCCCAGACTGAGCCTCCTCCTTCCTCTCCTCCCCATCCCCCCCCACCTTACCTCCTTCCCCTCCCCACAGCACCTGTATATATGTATATATGTTTGTACGTATTTATTACTCTATTCTATTTATTTTATTTTGTTAATATGTTTTGTTTTGTTGCCTGTCTCCCCCTTCTAGACTGTGAGCCTGCTGTTGGGTAGGGACTGTCTCTATATGTTGCCAACTTGTACTTCCCAAGTGCTTAGTACAGTGCTCTGCACATAGGAAGCGCTCAATAAATACGACTGAATGAATGAATGAATGAAGAAATACCATAAAAAAAGGAGGGAGAGCAGTGAAACCTCCTAACCATTCTCTCCCCCCCACCTCGTGCGTGGCCCTGACCCTCCGCTCGTGTGGCCTCTCCTCCTTCAGATCCTTTCTCGACCCCAACAGCTCCCAGAAGCCCTCCTCCCCACCCCCATAGGGTCACTTGGTGGGTAGGTATCATCAGGAGTAAACGATCATTCCTCTGACAGGATGACTGTCTGCCTGGCTGGACTACTGGGCTTTAGGAGAGAAAAAAGGCATTTGGGAAATGCATCCGGAGGGAGGCGAGAGCCCGTGAAGACCAATGGGGGATGAGGGGTGTCCGGAGAGGGAGAGGCGGAGGGGAGGCAGGGGAACGGGAAACACCTGAATGCCTGGACCTCTCTCTCCTGTTGCGATGACCCCGGTGGGGTTCCACGCCACCGCCCCCCCCCCCCCGCCCCAACCCCGAGCAACCATCACTTACAGCTTCTCCAGCGCGTGCAGCCCATGGAAGGAGCAGTTCCTCAGGCCCACGATCCTGTTGTTGCCCAGGAGCCTGCGGGGGAGAAAAGAGGATTGGGTGGGATGGTCAGGGTCCTGTGGAGAGAGACCCACAGACCCACTCAGGTTCAGCTGCACAACCACGCTCTTCCTGACCCTTCAGCGCCGGAGCAGGCGACTGGACCCCGCTAGCCCCCCCGTCACCGGCCCCAGCCCACAAACAGGCCCAGGACCAAGGTGGGGCCTCTTGATTTGTCCTGGGCCAGGCCCAGCCTCTTAACCCATGCCCTCTGGATGCCCGAGTGGGGGTCACCCTCTGGGGCTGGAGCCCCAGGGGAGAAACAGCTCAGGGCTGGGGAGAGGGGGGAAGCGTGCCCATACCCCATCCTCTCTTGTACTAAGACCTGGGGGAGAGTCCAAATCACCGGGTTAGACACAGTCTCTGTGCCCTCCTGCATGGCCTAGTGGCTAGAGCACGGGCATGGGAGTCAGAAGGACTAATCCCAGCTCCACCACTTGTCTGCTGGGTGACCTTGGGTAAGCCCCTTCACTTCTCTGCGTCTCAGTTCCTCATCTGTAAAATGGGAATTAAAGACTGTGAACTCCACGTGGGACAGGGATGTTGTCCCTCTGGATTTGCTTATATCTAGTGAGTACTTAACAAACGCCACAATTATTCTTATCCTCCCAAAGCTGACTCCTTTAAGCTGAGGGAGCGCGACCTCGGGTGACCCACGTCCTCCTTGGTCCCCTCGGCTTGGCGGAGGGAGGATGTCTCAGGCTGGGGGGTTGAGGGGAGGTCTGTATCCGTGGACTCCCGAACTAAAGCGCTTTTTACAGTACTTTGCACACAGTAAGCGCTCAGTAAATACGATTGAATGAGCCCGGCCGAGGGGAGCAGCTCCCCTGGCGCTCAGGCCAACTTTAACCCCGTTGGGGAAGGGGGAGGATGGGTTTTTCCTTCCCAGCGAGGGTGGGCTTGCTCCCTCCCGCCCTAGTTCAGGTTTCCTGGGCAGGGGAAAGGCGCCGGGCCGGGAGAGGCGCAGTGGGACTCCGGCCCCGGACGCTAATTGCTCATTAAAGAGCCTTAATGAGCCTCCGGAGCCCTGGGAGGACGGGCCCGGGGGTCCGAGGAAGGCCTGGATTTCGCGGGTGACCAAAACGGGCAGGGGATCCGCAGGGCCAGAGGAGGGGTCGCTGACGGCCTGTTTACTTGATTTGGTGTCCGTCTCCCCCCTTCTAGACTGTGAGCCCGGTGTGGGCGGCCATTGGCTCTATTTGTTGCTGACTTGTACTTTCCAATCAATCAATCAATCAATCAATCAATCAATCGTATTCATTGAGCGCTTACTCACTGTACTAAGCGCTTGGGAAGTCCAAGTTGGCAACATATAGAGACAGCCCCTACCCAACACAGGGCTCACAGTCTAAAAAGCGCTCAGTCCAGTGTTCTGCACATAGTAAGCTCTCAGTAAATACGACTGAACGAACGAATGAATGATTCCCCCTCGGGGAGCCCCGAAGCGTCGCCCAGGACGGCCCCCCTTTATTCATTTATTCATTCATTCAGTCGTATTTATTGAGCGCTTGCTGTGTGCAGATCAATCAATCAATCGTATTTATTGAGCGCTTACTGTGTGCAGAGCACTGTACTAAGCGCTTGGGAAGTGCAAGTGGGCAACATATAAAGACGGTCCCTACCCAATAACGGGCTCACAGTCTAGAAGGGGGAGACAGACAGCGAAACAAAACATGTGGGCCGGTGTCAAGTCGTCAGAACAAATAGAAGTAAAGCTAAAGGCACATCAATCAATCAATCAATCCATCGTATTTATTGAGCGCTTACTGTGTGAAGAGCACTGTACTAAGCGCTTGGGAAGTACAAGCTGGCAACATATAGAGACGGTCCCTACCCAACAGTGGGTTCACAGTCTAAAAGGGGGGAGACAGAGAACAAAACCAAACGTACTAACAAAATAAAATAAATAGAATAGATATGTACAAGTAAAATAAATAGAGTAATAAATATGCACAAACATATATACATCATTAGTAAAATAAATAGAACAGTAAATATGTACAAGTAAAATAGAGTAATATATTTGTATAAACATATATACAGGTGCCGTGGGGAGGTGGATAAACCGTGGGCCGCCCACCTCCCCAGCTTTGGGTCGCCCACCTCCCCCAGCTCCATCCCCCGTCCCCCCGCCCCACAGTCGGGATGCTTGCTGTTCCACTTCCCGAAGGGAAGCAGGGCTCACCCCAGCCCCCCGACTGGGTATTAGAGGGGAGGGGCCCCCTGGCCAGAACAATGCGGGCCTCCCGGACAGGCGGCCAAGGGCAGCGACCAGCTGTGCCCCAGACCTCGGGCGGGGCCCTGTAGGGACACCTCCCCTCTGCCCTTTCCCCAATCCGCCCCCACCCTCCACCCTCTCGACTCCCTCGCTCAGGGCGGTGCTTCCCGGTCCGTTTGCTTCCACGTTTCCGGCCCTGCGAGGCCCTGAGAGAATGGGGGGCTCTATCCAGGGCTGGGAAACCAAGCGTGGGTCAGAATTAGAGGGAGGGCTCTTTGATCCCGCCAGAAACCGGGACAAGTTGTTTTTATTATGTGGGGGGGGGCTGCTTTTCCCGCAGCCCAAACCCAGGCTCTGCCAAGGGGTCCTGCGGACTCTCCCTTACCAGCTACTCCTATGCCCCCTCTTCCCTCAGACAGTTCTTGGACTGTTAGTTCTTTAGTATGAATTGCGGAGAACTAACATACTGCGTGCGTGCATTTTGTGCGGGGGAGCGGAGAGCTCAAGGTGGGAAGGGAGAAACACTGACCTAAATTCCCCCTGGGAGTAACGGGGTGGATGAAAATGCCTCTCCGGCCCACGGCCAGAGTCCCCACGACGCCTCTGCCTTCAAGGATGCGACCCAGGGGCGCAGTCAGGAAAGGAGGAGCTCCGTAGCCAGGCTTCCTTCTCACCCCAGACCTTCCTGGGCCGCTCCTTAGACGGGTAAGGGCTGCTCTCCATATGGGGTTCCCTTCCTCAGCCCATCAGTCCTGTTCCGCAGCAGCACCTCCTTCCTGACAGTCTCCCTCAGACCTTGCTCTTCCCTGTCAGTTTCCCCTAGACCCAGCCTCTCCCTGTCAGAATCTCCCTCAGCTCCAGTCCCTCCTCCCTGCCAGCCTCCCCTGGACCCAGAACCTCCTCCCTGCCAGAGTCTCCCCTGGACCCAGGACCTCTAGGCCCAGTCCCTTCCTGTCAGAGTCTCCCCCAGATCCCTGCCAGTCTCCCTCAGATCCAGCTCCTCCCCGCCAGTCTCTCCCAGACCCAGAACCTCCTCCCTGCAAGAGACTCCCCTGGACCCAAAACCTCCTCCCTGCCAGAGTCTCCCCTAGACCCAGTCCCTTCCTGTCAGAGTCTCCCCTGGATCCCTTCCAGTATCCCTCGGATCCAGCTCCTCCTCCCTGCCAGTCTCCTCCAGACCCAGAAACTCCTCCCTGCCAGGGTCTCTCCTAGACCCAGCCCCTCCTCCCTGCCAGATTGTCCCCCAGTTCCTGCCTCTCCCTGCCAGAGGCCCCTCGGGACCCAGCCCCTCACTACCAGTCTCCTCCAGCCCCTCTCTGCCAGTCTCTCCTGGACCCAGCACCTCCTCCCTTCAAGAGTTTTCCCCAGACCCTCCCTGTCCGTCTCTCCCAGCCCCATCCCTTCCCTGTCAGAACCTCCCCCAGTTCCAGCCCCTCCTTTCCAGTCACCCCCAGACCCAGTGCTTCCTCTCTGCGAAAAGCTCTCCGAGACCCAGCCCCTCCCTGCCAGTCTCCCCCAGACCCAGACTCTGCCAGAGCCCTGCCTCCAACCCGAGTCCTTCCCTGGGGAGGCAGCCGGGGAAGGCAGAGCTGAAACACTCAGCTCTGAGTCTCAGAGACAGACATGAGGCCAAGGAGGGGTCAAAATGCTGGGCAGAGGGTCCATTAACTGCAGGAGCCTCTCCGCGGGGCTGGGTCGCGGGAGGGTGGTTAGGGAAGGGCCCTTCCTGAATCTGGGAGCTTCTGAGAGGGGGAGGGGGGAAGTAATTCCTGAGTTAGTCACTAATGAGGTGAGAGTTCAATGGAGCAAGTGGCTGGAGTCTGCTAGGAAGGCCCGCATTTGAGCAGAGCCCCAACAGAGCTGCAGAATGGCAGGTCTCACTGTGCTCCCCCTCATCCCTCCTCTTCCCCACCCTGTTTGGGCTTCCTTGAGCTGAAGGGGATGACAGCTCTGAGCAGGCACAGAGGTTCCTGGGTTGCCCACTTGGCCCCCTGCAGAGTCTGTCAGATGGAGAGACAGAGAGAACTTCACTAGGTGCCCCTTTGGGCAGCAGTCCTGTGCGGGCACACACTTGAGTTAGAATCTAAGCACGCCCACCCTGCCCACCTGCTGAGAGTATGCACACGTACATAAAGACATGTGTTTGCGATATCACATACAAACACGTGTACTCAGTGTATGCCCATGCACGTAAGTGAATAGAATCAGCAGTACTGGACCAAGCAAGTTGCAACTACTCTCTTCCTTCTCCCTCTGCTTTCCAGCCTTCAGATAATGGAAGGAGCTGGCAGGAAGTGCCAGGGCCAGATTTGGGGTAGCAGGGACTTTTCCCCTCAACCTCCACCCTCTTCCTCTGGCCAAAGAACTGTCCACGCCCAGATCCAGGTCCTGAGGGGACAAGGGCAAGTTCTGATGCTGCCACTGAGAGGCGGGGCCTCCCTTTCAATCCTCACTTCATCACTCCCCCAACACCCACCTCTTATTAACACTCTGTGAACTCTGCCCTTTGACCCTCCAGTCCCAAGATGGTGCATCAGAACTGGGCCAGTCAAATGACCCATCCTGTCCCTTCTGCATAAAACATCTCTTCCAGCCTTAGTCGATCAATCAATCAGTGGTATTTATTGAGTGATATTTATTTACTGTGTACAGAGCACTGTACTAAGCCCGTGTGAGAGCACAATGCAAGAGAGAAGTAGGTGTGAGCCCCACGCTCAAGAAGTTTATAGACTAGAGGGGGAAAATAGACCCACCTTTCTCTGAACTAGGCTGAGGAAGAGGATAGCAATAGAGGGCTTAATTATCCAAGGCTCCAGTGCCAAACTGGGGTGCTCTAAAGTGGATGTAGATCCTAGCTGGAGCCCGGGAGAGAGGAGCCTATTGGACTCCAGATCCAGAGACCCAATCAGGTTAGCTCAGGGAAATATCCTTTTGGCTCTTCCCACTGGCCTTGCTCCAAGAGAGAGAGCTTCCTTTGGCGGGCAATGACAGGTGTCTTCAGTTGTAACAGGACTCCAGGCACTTCTCCCGTGGGCCAGATTCCCTCAGAGGTCTGGGAGATTGGTGATCTGGGATAGAGTGAGGGGCTTCTGGGATAGGGTAGACATCATCATCATCATTAGAGATCTCACTCTAATGTACGAGATCTCCTAGGGTGCTTCGTACAGAGTTCTGACGATGGTAGGCACTCAACAGATTCCACTGATGGATGACTTGACTGATTGATCAGGGTTTGCCTGGGCTCCGTGGGGACCGTGTGGGGGGGAAGCGGAAAATGCTCATAAAGTTCAGTAATGGGGCCGTGGTCCTCTCGCTACCCTTGGCCTCGCACAGTTGCTACAAGGTGGAGGAGGTGTCCAGGTCACTACTTCTACTAGGACTAGTGTTGCATGGCTTAGTGGAAAGAGCATGTTCTAATCCCAGCTCTGTTACTTCTCTGCTGTTTGACCTTGGGCAAGTCACTTCACTTCTCTGCACCTCGGTTCCCTCATCTGCAAAATGGGGATTCAATACCTGTTCTCTCTTGTACTTAGACTGTGAGCCCCTTGTGGGACCTGGTAATTTTTTATCTACTCCAGTGCTTAGTAAAGTGCTTGACTCATAGTAAATACTTGACAATCATCATCATTATTATTATATTGCTATATCCTACAGAGAGGGGCATTTGTTGGTGGGGGGGGACTATGGGAGGAGGATTGCAGATTGGACTCATGAACTCAATCCAATCAATCAATCAATCAATCAATCAATCGTATTTATTGAGCACTTACTGTGTGCAGAGCACTGTACTAAGCGCTTGGGAAGTACAAGTTGGCAACAGTTGGCGCCCAGTATGGTGGGACCCAGTGACTACCAGATAATAATAATTACGGTATTTGTTAAGCACTTACTATGTGCCAGACACTGTACTAAACTCTGGGGTAGATGCAAGCAAATTGGGTTGGGCACAGTTTCTGCCCCACATGAGGCTCACAGTCCTAATCCCCATTTTACAGATGAGATAACTGAGGTACAGAGAAGTGAAGTGACTTGCCCAAGGCCACAGAGCCGACAAGGGGCATAGCTGGGATTAGAGCCCATCACCACCAGTGCCTCTCTGGGGTGGGGTGGAGAGGTATAGGTTAGAACAGTGCTTTGCACATAGTAAGCGCTTAATAAATACCATCATTATTATTACAGGTAAAGTCCTCCTCTAGACTGTAATCTCACTGTGGGCAGGAAACGTGTCTGTTGACTGTGGTATTGTATTTTCCCAATCACTTAGTACAGTGCTCTGCACACAGTAAGTTCTCAATACATACCACTGATTGATTGATCGGTAGGAAGTCCAAGGAGGTCTCTTTCTGTGAACCCAAACTCTCCTTTCCCTTTCTCAGGCCTCCCCACTGGCCCAGAGTATTTATTGAGCACTAAGTGTACTAAGCGCTTGAGAGAGTACAATACAGTAGAGCTGGTAGAGTCGATCCCTGCTCACAAAAACTTTTCTGTCTAGAGGGGATTATCAGGGTCCCCTCCACCTCGCTGTCCAACTTCATTACTCAACTCCAGTCAGGCCCAGGAGCTCTTGGATCTACCTTCTCTCTGTCCCTTTACTCCATGGGACTCCCTGGATCTCCCTGATCTCTCCCTGCCCCCTTGTACTCCCTCTCAGACTCCTGGGTTCTCTAGCAGGATCTTCCCCCAAATTCTGGCAGCGAAACAACTCCTTTGTGGGGGTTCCCGAGAGGTGGTGTGAGGTGGTGGTGGTAGTGGTGGTAGAGGAGGGTCAGTGGCCCCTGTTGGGGCGGCAGGAGAAGAAGCCGTGGGAAAAGAGTCCCTGAGGGAAAGAAGGGGAAAATCTCCCAACAGAGACACCTTGACTGGAACTGGTGCTGAGGGCTCTCTGAGGGCTCCCTGAGGGCAGCCTGTGGCCACCAGACTGGTCTGAGGAGCCCCACCATTGCGGCCCCTGGACTGGCCCCTGCTCTGCCTCTGGTGAGGAGGGGCAACATTCCTAGATCCCAGTTAACTCAAACACACGACTGTACAGGAGCAGGGAACCAGGGCAGGGGCCGGGCAGAGGGGGGAGTGGGGAACAGGGCAGGGGGGAGGCGAAGGGGGTGGGGGGAGGAGGGGAGTCTAGGGAACGGGGGAGGGAAGGCATTTCCGCTCCCACCAACAGGCCCCAGAAACTTCTCACTTAACCCTCCCCTCCCCAGGGGCAGTTCAACTCCATCCCGGGGAGTCCTGGGGATAAGCTATTGGCAGCTCTGTCTGTTTGTGTGCCCTCTGTAGTGCTGACCTCCCTCAGCCAGGCCCCTCCGGAGGGCAGCTCTTTAGTTTTTCCAATTCCAGCAGCAGAAACTCCTCCCAACCCCCCTACTCTCCTCTTCTCCCCATGACGGATCGATTCTTTTCTCTCTGCTTCTGGGAGACCTATCATTCACCTGGTCCCATCCTTCTCACTGTGTCCTTTATGTCCCTTGGGCTCCCCTGGAAGGGCTGGGGGCTCCACCACAGGAGGGAAACCGAAGCCCTGAACTGGAGAAGAAACCAGCCCCTTCTGGGCCAGCAGAACCCTTAAGTGCCAGCAGCCCACCGACCCCGGGGCCTGAGAATGAAGGAATATTGCTGAGTCTTTTGGGAGTGAGGAGGTGGAGGGGAAAAGGGATAGAAGAAAGGAGCGGAGAGAGGGGAAAAAGGAAGGGGTAGGGAAGGAAAAGAGGGTGGTGGGGGGCCGGGGTCAGGGGAGACTTCTCTAGCTGACAGGGCCCGGTCCCTAAATAGAACTGGGTGGCTTAGTTTAGGGAATGAAAATAAACAGCCCCACTGTGAAGCACCTTCCCAGCAGACGCCAGGCTTTTCCTCCAACTCCTTCCCATGTCTGTTCAGTTCTGGTGCTGCTTCCCCTCTCCCACCTCCTCTCCCAACCCCTCTTCCTTGAGCAATGTTTGGTGGGGAGGGGGGCCAGGCCAGTCCCCAAGGGGAGCAGGGAGCCAGGAGCCCAAAGTGGAAGGCCGGGGAAAATGGTTGGACAGAGAAAAGGCTGCAGAGCTGGGGTCTTGTCATGAGCCTGAGTCACTTGTCCCTGTGCCTCAGCTTCCCTAGGAATTATTTCCCTCTCTGCCTTCTCCAGAGGGACTGGGTGAGAAAAGCAAAGGGGGAGGAGGGCTTTTTTCACCTCTCCCCTTCTGTTCTGAATTTGTTCTCAGTGACTTGTATGTGGAACCAATTAGAAACCTTTCTCCCTAAAATGTGACCCCCAGATCTCATTTGGAGACGTGCCTCTCCTGCTTCACAGACACTACAGGTGGTTCCCTCATCCCCAGGAGGGAGGAGGAGGAGACAGGAGGAGTGGGGAGAGAAAGAAGAAGGTCAGAGGCAGGGATTTTTCTTCCATCTTTCAAAGGGGATACTTGTGGCCATGAGAGGGGAAGGGGTTTGCTCAGAATCATCCAGCAAAACAGAAATCTTTCAAGTCAGTGATCACCCTCTCAGGTCTAGAAACTTTTTCTGCGGCCACCACTGCCACCCCCACTGGGACATTCATTAGGATGTTTTTTGTGTGCCTCACATGTTTATGCTTGGAGCCCTATGCCTTCTCCACATGGGCAGACAGCCTTTCCCACTTCACTAGAGAAGTTTCTCTACCCGTAAGTGCTGTTGCTGCAACATCCAGCTCTAAACCAAGGGAAGAGTGAGGGAGGGTTGAGGAACAGGGAAGGGGAGAGAGAATGCCACACTCTGTTAGAGGAAGGATCCACGGATGGGAATAAGGAGCTCATTGAGAAGCCCAAAAGAGGTCTCCAGAGCAGTGCAGGAAGAAATGGAGGGAACTGGAGGCGCCCATGGAGTGCCCTCTTTGCCTTTTTCCCCTCCTTCTCCACTCCTCTTCCCCTCCCCCTCTTCTCTCTCTCACAAAAGCTCTCTGTGCACAGCCACTTCCTCTGGCTGCTGTCTCCAAGCCCAGACATTATGAGAACCATATGGAGGAAGGAGAGAGAGAAAGAGAGAGAGAGAGAGAGAGAGAGAGAGCAGGAGATGGACAGTCGGCCAGAGACACAAAGAGACGTGGAGAGACAGAGGGACTGGAGAGAGAGAGAGAGAGAGTGAGAAAGAGAAACGTTCAGTCCCATGCCTGCAGTCAATATCCTCCCAACTAACCAGGCACCTCAGGGTCGATGGAGGGGGTTAATGGTGATGGCCGGGCCCACTTACCTGCTTCTACAGGTTAAGCAGCACGAGTCTCCAGAGATAGAGAAAACCGTGGCTATTAGTGAGCCTTCATGTGACAGGCTGCCCTGGCCTTAAATGGAAACTTCCAGAAGCCTCTACAACAGGCAAACCACTAGCTCCTCAAGACCCTCTTCCAAGGGTGGAAAGCTATTCACATAGCTGTCAATCACTCACCTAATGACATCAGCAGGAGCACAGCCAATTACCAAGGAGGAATTGAGCACAGAGGCGGGAGCCGGAAAGGTTTATCAAACCCCCAGAATCAGGAAGATAAAGGGTTTCTACAACCAGAAGCTGGGGGCCCAGAGAGTGGATGGAGGGAAGAATATCAGAATTGCGGGGATCCCTAGTTTACAGTTAAGTTGAGTAACATCTGCATTGGTTCCCAGTTCTGGTTTAAGATTCTGGGCTTCCAACTTACCATCTGCTACCTCTATTCCAAGTAACTACAGGTGATCACTTCGTAAAGAGGTGCCTGGGTATCACCTAAGTGTGAACAGGCTAATTTGAAGAGACTCTTTATCGTAAGACAGGAATCAATCAATAATATTTATTGATCGCTTACTGAGATGGGCCCTGCCAGCCCCATTGGGTGCAGCTGAATCCCACACATTTCCCATCCCTTTTGGTGGGGGTAGGGGCAGGGGGGTGGGGGCTGGATTTAAAGAATTTGGGATAGAGGCAGTGATCTACCAGGACATTTGGGGACGTGCTAGCTGGAAGCCCTAAGTGTTCCACAGCAACAGCTGGGAAAGGCTGTTTGCAATTAGGATCCGGTTGGAAAGCTGGGAGCCTACCCACAAAAAGTGACTGGCACGTTACTCTTCGCAACCTCCTCCCCGCACCGAGACGAGCCATCGAACAACACAGGGGAACGGCCTTCTCTTTGGGGCCAGCAAGGTACCCAGGGGACACAACTGTCTGCTGGTGAGCACGTAGTGCCCTCCTGCCCAGGGTCGTGGCACTGAATCCCAGACGGGGCGGTAACAGTTCATTGTTTAGTGCCGGGGTTGTCCCTGCCCTGGGCAGTGGAGGAATGGGTGGAGTATGCAGTTTTCTCCGGTTTAGGACTCAGAGGTCTGCCTGTTAGGGGGACCCCAGGGTGATGCAGAGAGTGACCGCTTTCCTGGAATTCACACCTCTGCTCAGAGAGGGTGCGTGCCCGAACGCAAGGCACCCTTCTGCCTGACAATTAAGCTGGCAGTTTCATTCCAGAGAGACTCGGGCTCTGGAAAAGTCTCCAGAGGGAGACTGAGGGAGTCTGAGGGAGTCCCCAGTTAGGTCATGTGACTCGGGATCCCCAGAAATAGGCAAGAGACAGTGCTTATCTGGGACCATGAAACAGTTGCTTTCCCGGGTAGGAAAAATTCCTGTGTCAGGGAAAAGAGTCTCTATCCCGAGAATTGCCTCCTCTGGCTGATGCTTATCAACAGGAAGCAGTGAGGCCTAATGGATAGAGCACGGGCCTTGGGAATTGGAGGACCTGGGTTCTAATCCCACTCTGCCACTGGTCTGGGCAAGTCACTTAACTTCTCTGAACCTCAGTTTCCTCCTCTGTAAAACGGAGGTTAAATTCACCTCCCTCCTACTTAGACTGTGAGCCCCATGTGGGGCAGGGACTGTGTCCAACCTGATTATCTTGCATCCACCCCAGCGCTTAGAACAGTGCTTGACACATAGTAAGTGTGTATTATTACTAGTATTAATAATAATAATTTTTAAAAGCGGGTCATTCCCCATGCTCACCTTGGCTGCAGCTCTCTCCTACCTCCAGGTTCCTTCAATATCAGACCTGAAAGCATCTTCCCCCAGGGTAATAGTAGCAATAGTATCAGTAAGGATATACTTCATTGAGTGCCCCCTGGATAATAATACTAATAATGGCATTTATTAAGTGCTTACTATGTGCAAAGCACTGTTCTAAGCACTGGGGAGGATACAAGGTGATCAGGTTGTCCCACGGGGGGCTCACAGTCTTAATCCCCATTTTACAGATGAGGTAACTGAGGCACAGAGAGGTGAAGTGACTTGCCCAAAGTCACACAGCTGACAAGTGGCGGAGCCAGGATTTGAGCCCGTGACCTCTGACTCCAAAGCCCATGCTCGTTCCATTGAGCCACGCTGCTTAACTCAGCCCAGGGCATCACTGTGGCCAAAAACAGCTATAGGTGGTGGGTGGCTTTTGCAAATCTAGAGTTTTAGAAATTGGGAGGTGAAAAGGTGGGAGGAAATCAGTTGGATCAGAAAAGACCACTGTGCTTTCTCTAATGTCAAGTTGAATAGGTGGCAGCAGAAACAGCATGGAGTTCTGCTTTGGGAGCAAACGAGTAGAGGGGAAGACTGGGGACTGGGAAGACTTGCTTTTCCCTAAACGAATGAGTGGGGTCTCCTTAAATGAGAGTCAAAGGATACTACTTACTCTGGGGATTACCAGCATCCCGGGTGGAGGGTCAAGGCCAGAGGTCAAGGATGAATGGAATAGACGAGGAGCTGTTGGTAAGCTAGATAGGGGAGAGAGCGTGTACATATTACACTGCCAACTCCCTGAGGACAAAGATCGTGTCTACCAACTCTATTAGACTGTACTCTCCCAAGTGTTTCTAGACTGTGAGCCCGTTGTTGGGCAGGGACCATCTCTATATGTTGCCAACTTGTAGTTTCCAAGCGCTCAGTACAGTGCTCTTGCACACAGTAAGCGCTCAATAAATACGATTGAATGAATGAATGAACAATGCTCTTGCACATAGTAAGCACTCAATATATATCATAGATCGACTGATTGTAAGTGCTTAATAAATACAGGTGACTGACACTTGGAGAGCTGGGGGAAGTCAGAGAGAAAGGAAGAAGAAGAAGACGAGTGAGAACAAAAATGGGGCAGAGCAGTAGCAGGGAAATGAATCAAATGCTGAAGGCTGCCTCAGCAGAAATATTATTCGGTCACCTCAGGTTTTAAAGGACTGAGTGCTTCTTCCTCTCGCTCTGCCGACCACTTGAAACAGCAGCTTCCTATAAAGATTGGGTTTTACCGGGTGCAAACTGGCAAGACCTCAGATCAAGTGCCCTATTCTTCCAATTTTATGTTAAAGATGTTGCCCCGAGTGTGTGGGAAATGGGGGGTTGGGGAGGAAGGAGGGCAGGGGGGTGCTTCGAGAGAAATGTCATCCCGATTTGCCCATTTTAATGGAGAATGGGGATCCCTTTCCCTACCCTAAAGCCCTGCTTTTGGATTTCATCTGGGGCACCCCTTTGTAGATGGAAAAAGTGGGAGTGACGAGGGCAGCTGGAATGGGGGTAGACATAGAGGCAACATACCAGAGAGGAAGGGAAGGGGGACTAGCCGGGAGCTCTCTTTCTCCTCCACTTGACTAAGCTTCCCATTCGGGTTAGGAGGGAGCCCCAAAGGACCGCCCGAAGGACCGGACCCTGGCCCAGGGCTGAAGTCTCCTCTGGGGAGGGGGGTTGGAATTCCTCCCATCCCCGCCCCCTCCTCACCCCTACTTTCTCTCGGCCCAGGACCTGGGGGCCAGAGGGGGAAACCCAAAGTCCATTCACCCCGGAGACATTCGGGTGGGGAAGGTTTTCATCTTTGTCACCCTGGGTGTTCTCTCCAATGAACTGTCTCACCTCCCAGCCGAGCCAGTGACAATCAGCCATGGATGGAAAACATTAGGAGTCTGCAGGACAGACTCTCGGCTTGTTTCTTTTCACCCACCTTCCCGCGGTCTGTCTCTGTTAAACTTCTCCGGCTTGACATAGACACATCCAGGCCCACGCTCACAGGGACTTTCAGGCACTCATTGACAAAAGGGCTTGGGCACACACACACACACACACACACACACACACACACACACACACACACACACACATATGCACACACGCACACACGCGTGCACAAGCACACACACACTCACACACACACACACACAAACACACACCAGCCATCAGTACCCACGCACACTAAGGGCTGCATTCCACCTATGGGGGCACTCAGGTGCCACATCTACTGGTAATAACTGTGGTATTTGTTAAGCGCTTACTTAGAGAAGCAGCATGGCTCAGTGGAAAGAGCACGGGCTTTGGAGTCAGAGGTCATGGGTTCAAATCCCGGCTCCACCAATTGTCAGCTGTGTGACTTCGGGCAAGTCACTTCACTTCTCTGTGCCTCAGTTACCTCATCTGTAAAATGGGGATTAAGACTGTGAGCCCCACATGGGACAACCTGATCACCTTGTAACCTCCCCAGCGCTAAGAACAGTGCTTTGCACATAGTAAGCGCTTAATAAATGCTATTATTATTATTATTCTTATTATGTGCCAGGCACTGTACTAAGCGCTGGGGTGGATACAAGCTAATCAGGTTAGACACAGTCCCTGTCCCACATGGGGCTCAGTCTTAATCCCCACGTTCCAGGTGAGGCACCTGAGACACAGAGAAGTAAAGTCACTTGCCCAAGGTGACCCAGCAGAGAAGTGGCAGATCTAGGTTTAGAACCCGGGTCTTTCTGACTGCCAGGCCTGGGCTGTATTCCCTGGACCCCGCTGCTTCTCTGCGTCTGCAGAAATAATAATAATAATAATAATGGCATTTGTTAAGCGCTTACTATGTGCAAAGCACTGTTCTAAGCGCTGGGGTTGGGGGGGCTACAAGGTGATCAGGTTGTCCCGCGTGGGGCTCACAGTCATCATCCCCATTTTACAGATGAGGTAGCTGAGGCTCCGAGAAGTTAAGTGACTTGCCCAAGGTCACACAGCTGACAAGTGGCGGAGCCGGGATTTGAAACCATGACCTCTGACTCCAAAGCCCATGCTTTTTCCACTGAGCCACGCTCGTCACGTCAACGCCAATGAGCCCGTTAACAGCCACTACGAGAGGGCTGCGATTTTTGATCTGCGCTCGATTTTAAGCCCGGAAAAACCCGCGTCGATGCTAGACTCTGGGTCCCAGAACAGTTGACCCTCGGTAACAGTTGACCCCCTTCCCCGGCCACGGACAAAAACAGCCAGAGCGGAAGCAGGCGGAGCTGACCTCTCCTCCCCGTCTCCCCCTGCCTCCTCCGGACAGATTAGGCCGGAGCCTGAATTCAGGCAGGCGTCAGCCCCAGAGCTGACCGGTTGCGTGTCCTGTCAGGAAGCAGGCCGTCTCCGACCCCCGCCGGCCAAAGGCCTCTCGGAGTATTGTTGGGAAAAGAATTTGAACCCAGCTGGAAGCTAGCCCTCCGCTTTGGGAAGGGGAGGAAAGCCAGGATCGGAGAGGAGTCCTTGGAGAGGGGTGTCCAGTGGACGTGGCGCTGCTGGACCGACCAGGGGTCTTCTAGACTGTGAACCCGTTGTCGGCTAGAGACCGTCTCTATCTGTTGCCCATTTGTACTTCCTAAGTGCTTAGTCCAGTGCTCTGCACACAGTAAGCGCTCAATAAATAAGATTAAGTGAATGACGGTGGGAAAAGGGAGAGGGGCGACGGGCCTGGACCAGCAACGAGGGGCTGCTAAAGGAGCCTGCTGTCCTTATGGGGAGGAGGAGGAGGGTCTGGGCTGGATTTTCCTTTCCTTCAAGTGCGATTTAGTGAAGTGCAGATGGGTTCCCAAATTTTTGGAGACTGACCGTGGACTGAGGATTAGCACCTCCCCTTTCCGCCCCACCCCTCATTCATTCAATCGTATTTATTGAGCGCTTACCGTGTGCAGAGCACTGGACTAAGCGCTTGGGAACTACAAATCGGCAATGGATAGAGATGGTCCCTACCCACCAAGGGGCTCACAGTCTAGAATTTATTGAGCACTTACTGTGTGCACAGCACTGGACCAAGTGCTTGGGAAGTACAAGTCGGCAACATATAGAGATGGTCCCTACCCAACAACGGGCTCACAGTCTGGAAGGGGAAGACAGACAACAAAACAAAACGAGTAGACAGAGCAACTTATGCCCTGATTCTGTGTATTTAGCGCTTACTGTGTGCAGACCATTGTGGGGTAGGGACCGTCTCTATATGTGGCTGACTTGTACTTCCCAAGCACTTAGTACAGTGCTCTGCGTCCAGCAAGCGCTCAATAAATATGATTGAATGAATGAATGAATGCAGAGCACTGTACTAAGCACTTGGGAAAGTACGATTCAACATAACAGAATTGATAGACGCATTCCCTGTCTACAAGGAGCTTACAGTCTAGATGGGGAGACAGACATTACTATAAATAAATAAATTACAGATATGTACAAAACTGCTGTGGGGCTTAGGGTGGGGTGAGTGTCAAGGGCTTAAAGGGTACGGCTCCAAGTGCATAGGAGATGCAGACGGGAGAGGGAGTGGGGGAAAAGGAGGCTTTTGGGGGGAAGGCTTCTTGGAGGAGATGTGATTTTAAGAAGGCTTTGAAGGTGGTGAGAGTTGTGGTCTGGCCTATATGAAAGGGGAGGGAGTTTCAGATCAAAGGGAGGACGTAGGATAGTTGTCCTTTGTTGGACAACTATCGTTGGACCGTCTGAGCCGGCTGGAGACTAAGCGAGTGAACAGGTGAGAGTGAATGAGGAAGCGAGAGGGGGAGGGAGGGAGCATGTGTTTGAGCGTGTGTGTGTGTGTGTGAGCATGGGAATGAGCGTGTGAGCATGTGTCAGGGTGTGTGTGTGTGTGAGCAAGTGAACGTAATTATAATAATGATGGCATTTGTTAAGCGCTTACTATGTGCAAAGCACTGTACTAAGCACTGGAGGATTCAAGGTGATCAGGTTGTCCCCTGTGGGGCTCACAGTCTTAATCCCCATTTTACAGATGAGGTAACTGAGGCACAGAGAAGTTAAGTGACTTGCCCAGAGTCACACAGCTGACAATTTGCAGAGTTCGGATTTGAACCATGACCTCTGATTCCGAAGCCTGGGCTCTTTCCATTGAGCCACGCTGCTTCTCTAACATGTGAGAGTGAATGAGAGAGTAGAGTGTGTGAGTGTGTTTTTGTGACCATGTGAGTGAATGTGAGTGAGCATGTGTGAGCGTGTGTGTGAGTGAGTGAACATGTGAGAGTGAATGAGACAGTGGAGTATGTGAGCATGTGAGAACATGTGTGTGAGCGTGTGAAATAATAATAATAATAATGATGATGATGGTATCTGTTAAGTACTTACTATGTGCCAAGCTCTGTTCTAGGCGCTGGGGAGGTAGTCCCATGGGGGGCTCACAATCTCAATCCCCATTTTACAGATGAGGTAACTGAGGCACAGAGAAGTGAAGTGACTTGCCCAAAGTCACCCAGCTGACAAGTGGCGGAGCCGGAATTAGAACCCACGACCTCTGACTCCCAAGCCCGGGATCTTTCCACCGGGCCACGCTGCTTCTCGGTGTCTGAGCATGTGAGTGAGCGTGCGTGTGAGCATGTGAGTGAGCGTGCGTGTGAGCATGTGAGTGAGCGTGTGTGTGAGCATGTGAGTGAGCGTTTGTGTGTGAATGAGTGAGTGAACATGTGAGAGCGAATGAGAAAGCCAGCGAGCGAGGGGGTGAGCGTGTGTGCGAGTGTGTGAGTGAGCGAGCGAGTGGGCAGTCCACTTCAAAGGCTTTTTCCTTCGAGGGGTGCATGTAGGAAGCGCTTCCCCCTCGGCTCCGCCCCGCCCCGCCCCGCCCTGATTCTCAGCCTCCTGACTGCGGCCGGCAGGACCAAATGCCGGGGCCCCCCGCTGCCCAGGCCCCCGGGCCCCGTCGGAGGAGCCGTCGGGCCGGCCCCCACGCCGCGGGCTGCCCTCGGAGAGCGGCCCCGGGCCCGCCGGCCCCCCGGCCCCGGCCCCCCCCAGCCCTCCTCCTCAGACCCCGCAGCCAGCCCCTGGCCTCCCCTCACCCCGGCACACTCGGTCCGGCCCGACGGCCAGCGGCGCTGCGGCCCAGGGGGTCGGGGGCTGGGAGACCCCAACCTCCTCCCGGCCAGGTGAGCTGCAGGGCTCCCACCTTGGCCCCGAGGGGGTCCGATCCCCCCACCCCCATCCCCAGGTCCGCCCTCCCCCCTCCTCCTCCACCTCCTCCTTCTCTTCTTCTTCTTCCTCCTCCTCCTTGTCCTCCTCCTCCTCTTTTTTAATGGCATTAATTAAGCGCTTACTATGTGCAAAACACTGTTCTAGTTTCCTCCTCCACCTTCCCCTTCTCTTCCTCCTCCTTTTCCTTCTCTTCCTCCTCCACCTCCCCCTTCTCTTCCTCCTCCTCCTTCTCTTCCTCCTTTTCCTGCTCTTCCTCCTCCTCCACCTCCCCCTTCTCTTCCTCCTCCACCTCTGCCTTCTCTTCCCCCTCCTCCTTCTCTTCCTCCTTTTCCTTCTCTTCCTCCTCCACCTCCTCCTCCTTCTCCATCTCCTCCTCTTCCTTCTCCTCCTGCTCTTTCTCCTTTTCCTCCTCCAACTCCTCCTCCTCCTCTTCTTTCTCTTCCTCCTCCACCTCCTCCTTCTCTTCTTCCTCCTCCTCCTTTTCCTTCTCTTCCTCCTCCACCTCCTCCTCCATCTCCTCCTCTTCCTTCTCCTCCTCCTCTCTCTCTCCTCCTCCTCCTTTTCCTTCTCTTCCTCCTCCACCTCCCCTTCTCTTCCTCCTCCTCCCTCTCTTCCTCCTTTTCCTTCTCTTCCTTCTCCACCTCCTCCTTCTCTTCTTCCTCCTCCTCCTCCTTCTCCTTCTCTTTTTCCTTCTCTTCCTCCTCCACCTCCTCCTCCTTCTCCATCTCCTCCTCCTCCTTCTCTTCTTCCTCCTCCTCCTTTTCCTTCTCTTCTTCCTCCACCTCCTCCTCCATCTCCTCCTCTTCCTTCTCCTCCTCCTCTCTCTCCTCCTCCTCCTTTTCCTTCTCTTCCTCCTCCACCTCCCCTTCTCTTCCTCCTCCTCCCTCTCTTCCTCCTTTTCCTTCTCTTCCTTCTCCACCTCCTCCTTCTCTTCTTCCTCCTCCTCCTCCTTCTTCTCTTTTTCCTTCTCTTCCTCCTCCACCTCCTCCTCCTTCTCCATCTCCTCCTCTTCCTTCTCCTCTTTCTCCTCTTCCTCCTCTACCTCCTCCTGTTCCTTCTCTTCCTCCTCCCCCTCCCCTTTCTCTTCCTCCTCCTCCTCCTCCTCCTTCTCTTCCTCCTCCACCTCCCCCTTCTTTTCTTCCTCCTCCTTCTCCTTCTCCTCTCCCTTTTCCTTCTCTTCCTCCTCCACCTCCTCTTTCTCCTCTTCCTCCTCCACCTCCTCCTTTTCCTTCTCTTCCTCCTCCACCTCCCCTTCTCTTCCTCCACCTCCCCCTTCTCTTCTTCCTCCTCCTCCTTATCCTCTCCCTTTTTCTTCTCTTCCTCCTCCACCTCCTCTTTCTCCTTTTCCTCCTCCACCTCCTCCTTTTCCTTCTCTTCCTCCTCCACCTCCCCCTTCTCTTCCTCCTCCTCCTCCTTCTCTTCCTCCTCCACCTCCCCCTTCTCTTCTTCCTCCTCCTCCTCCTTCTCCTCTCCCTTTTCCTTCTCTTCCTCCTCCACCTCCTCTATCTCCTCCTCTTCCTTCTCCTCCTTTTCCTTCTCTTCCTCCTCCACTCCTCCTCCTCTTTCTCCATCTTCTCCTCTTCCTTCTCCTCCTTGTTTCTCCTTCCCTTCCTCCTCCACCTCCCCCTTCTCTTCTTCCTCCCCCTCCCCCTCCTCCTCCTCCTCTTCCTTCTCCTCTTCCTCCTCCGCCAGGGCGCCCTCGGCAGTCCCTCCCCGGGCCCGGCGGTAATAATAATAATGATGGTATTTGTTAGGCGCTTACTTTGTGCTGGGCACTGTACTCTAAGCGCTGGGGTGGATACAAGCAAATCGAAGTGGACATAGTCCCTGTCCCACGTGGGGCTCACAGTCTCGATCACCATTTTACAGATGAGGTCATGGAGGCCCAGAGAATAATTAATAATGATGATGGCATTTATTAAGCGCTTACTACGTGCCGAGAACTGTTGTAAGCGGTGGGTTTCCCAAGGGCTTAGTCCAGTGCTCCGCACACAGTAAGCGCTCAATAAATACGATTGAATGAATGAAAGCGATCAGATCGTCCCCCGTGGGGCTCCCAGTCCCCACCCCCTTTTTCCAGATGAGGTCACGGAGGCCAGAGAATAAGGATAATAATGATGGTATTTGTTGAGCGCTTACTACGTCCCGAGCACTGTTGTAAGCGGTGGGTTCGATACAAGACGATCAGATCGTCCCCCCGTGGGGCTCCCAGTCCCCATCCCCGTTTTCCAGGTGAGGTCACGGGGGCCCAGAGAATAATGATAATAATGATGGTATTTGTTAAGCGTTTACTACGTCCCGAGCACTGTTGTAAGCGGTGGGTTCGATACAAGGCATTCAGATCGTCCCCCGTGGGGGTCCCAGTTCCCATCCCCATTTTACAGATGAGGTCACGGGGGCCCAGAGAATAATGATAATAATGATGGTATTTGTTAAGCGCTTACTACGTCCCGAGCACTGTTGTAAGCGGTGGGTTCGATACAAGGCGATCCCCGATGAGGTCACGGGGGCCCAGAGAATAATGATAATAATGATTGTATTTGTTAAGCGTTTACTACGTCCCGAGCACTGTTGTAAGCGGTGGGTTCGATACAAGGCGATCAGATCGTGCCCCGTGGGGCTCCCGTCCCCATCCCCATTTTCCAGATGAGGTCACGGAGGCCCAGAGAATAATGATAATAATGATGGTATTTGTTAAGCGTTTACTACGAGCCGAGCACTGTTGTAAGCGGTGGGTTCGACACAAGGCGATCAGATCGTCCACCGTGGGGCTCCCCATTTTCCGGATGAGGTCACGGGGGCCCAGAGAATAATGATAATAATGATGGCATTTGTTACGCGTTTAGTACGTCCGAGCACTGTTGTGAGCGGTGGGTTCGATCCAAGGCGATCCCAGATGAGGTCACGGGGGCCCAGAGAATAATGATAATAATGATGGTATTTGTTAAGCGTTTACTACGTCCCGAGCACTGTTGTGAGCGGTGCGTTCGATATAAGGCGATCAGATCGTGCCCCGTGGGGCTCCCGTCCCCATCCCCATTTTCCTGATGAGGTCACGGGGGCCCAGAGAATAATGATAATAATGATGATATTTGTTACTCGTTTAGTACGTCCCGAGCACTGTTGTAAGCGGTGGGTTCGATACAAGGCAATCCCAGATGAGGTCACGGGTGCCCAGAGAATAATGATAATAACGATGGTGCACTGTTGGGTAGGGACCGTCTCTCTCTAGATGTTGCCAACTTGTACTTCCCCAGCGCTTAGTCCAGTGCTCTGCACACAGTCAGCGCTCAATAAACGCGATCGATTGATTTGTTAAGCGTCTACAAGGCGATCGGATCGTCCCCCGTGGGGCTCCCAATTTTCCAAATGAGGTCACGGGGGCCCAGAGAATAATGATAATAATGATGGTCCACTGTTGGGTAGGGACCGTCTCTCTATATATGTTGCCAGCTTGTACTTCCCCAGCGCTTAGTCCAGTGCTCTGCACACAGTCAGCACTCAATAAATACGATCGATTGATTTGTTAAGCGTTTACAAGGCGATCAGATCGTCCCCCGTGGGGCTCCGCATTTTCCAGATGAGGTGACGGGGGCCCAGAGAATAATGATAATAACGATGGTCCACTGTTGGGTAGGGACCGTCTCTCTCTAGATGTCGCCAACTTGTACTTCCCCAGCGCTTAGTCCAGTGCTCTGCACACAGTCAGCGCTCAATAAATACGATCGATCGATTGATTTGTTAAGCGTTTACAAGGCGATCAGATCGTCCCCCGTGGGGCTCCCCATTTTCCAGATGAGGTCTCGGGGGCCCAGAAAAGTGAAGCAGCGACCCGTCCGGGGCCGGCGGGGGCCGGGTTGGGGGGAGAGCCCGCGGCCTTCCGAAAGGGGGGCTCCGTCCCCGGTCCCGCGGCGCTTAGCACAGTGCCGGGCACGGGGGAGACGGGCGGGCGATGGGGCTACTCACAGGGTGACGGTGCCGTTGGGCAGCAGTCCGGGCTCGGGCGGGTCCGGGAGGTCCCCGCCGCTGCAGACCACTCTCCGGCGGCTGGGGCTGGGGGGGACGCCCCCCGCCCCCGCCGCCCCCGCCGCCCCCGCCGCCCCCTTGGGTCTGTCCGCCGCGCACTTGCAGCCGCGGATCGGGGCCGGGCAAGCTTGGCCCAGCAGGGGCGGGAGCAGCAGCGGGAGCAGCAGCGGGAGCAGCAGCGGGAGCAGCAGCGGGCCCGGGCCGGGCATGGTGCGGCCCCCGGCGGCCCCCGGCCCCCCCCCCCCCCCCCCCCCGGCGGCCCCCGTCAGCCCATCGGCCGGGCCCGGGGCGGGAGGGACCCGTCCTCCGGCCGCTCAGCGGGGCCCGGGGACATGGCCGGGCCGAGGGGAGCGGGCTGGGGGCGGGGAGGGGAGGGAGGGAGGGAGGGAGGGCGACGGACGCCCCCCCGGACTCCGGGCTGCGCTCCGGGCTGCGCGGCGCTTGCCGCCCCGACGCGGCTCCGGGACGCGGACGGAGGCTGCTGCGGACGGAGGACGGACGGACGGACGGACGGACGGAGGGAGGGAGGGAGGGAGGCTGCTTCGCCGCCACGCCCAGGCACGACCCGCCCCCGGACCCGCCCCCAGTCCCAGATCCAGCCCCGTCCCCAGTCCCCAGCCCCAGCTCCAGCCCCATCTCCAACCCCCAGCCCCCAGCCCCGGACCCCCCCTCAACCCCCAGCTCCCAGCCCCATCCCCCAGCCCCAGCCCACCTCCAGCCCCAGACCCCCCTCCATCCCCAGTCCCAGCCCCACCTCCAGCCCCATTTCCAATCCCCATCCCCAGTCCCCAGCCTCCAGCCCCATCCCCAGACACACCCCCAGCCCCACCCTCAGCGCCCCATGATAATAATAATAGTGATAGCATTTATTAAACGCTTATTATGTGCAAAGCACTGTTCTAAGCGCTGGGGAAGTTACAAGGTGATCAGGTTGTCCCACTTGGGGCTCATCCCCAGCCCCACCCCTCAGCCTCCAGCCCCAGCCCCACCCCCATCCCCCAGTCCCTCCCTCTCCTCCTCCCCTTCCCCACCGGCCCTTCCGCAAGGCCCTAGCGCCTCCCGGACCCTGGAGGGGGCTCAGCCCTTCCACAAGCGCTCTGCCTCCGACCCCCTCGGATCCATCCATCCAGCCAGCCATCCATTCATCCATCCATCCATTCATTCATTCATTCATTCATTCATTCAATCGTATTTGTTGAGCGTTTACAGTGTGCAGAGCTCTGTATTAAGCGCTTGGAAAGTATAATACTGCAATAGAGACAATCCCTGTCCACAACGGGCCCACAGTCTGGGGAGGGGGGGGATAAAGAATTATGGCGTTTTTTAAGCGTTTACTGTGTGCAAAACACTGTATTAAGCGCTGGGGTGGATACGAGAAAATCAGGTTGAACAGAGTCCCTGTCCCACGTGGGGCTTCCAGTCTTAATCCCCATTTAACAGACGAGGTAATTGAGGCACAGGGAAGTGAAGTGACTTACCCAAAGTCCTACAGCTGACAAGTGGCAGAGCCGGGATTAGAACCCATGATGTTTTGATTCCCAGGCCCATGCTCTATCCACTAAACTATGCTCCCTCTCCTCTCCTCCATGCCCCGACTCTCCAGCCCCCAGATTCAGGAGCTCCAACCTCCGGTCCCCTGGGCTCCCCCAACCCCACTTGGCTAGCTCTCTTAGGCTGCTCTGTGGTAGTTCGCGATGGGGTTGTTTCGCTTCCCCTCGACCCCCGATCCCGTGCCTCAGCACCCCAAACCCTGACCCTGGGCTGCCTGGAGGCCAATCCGTGCAGCTCCTTCAAAGAACTTGTCCCACATTAGACCAGTGTGGCCCATTTGGAGCTTGTTATTTAGGCCTTTTCACTAGTTATTTACTGGTCTCCCCCTTATCCACACCGCTTGGAAGCAAGTCAGGAAACTACTCACACTTTCCTAACCTGGGAACTGAGACACATAGCGAGGAAGAGACCTGTCAATCAACCAATCAATCATATTTATTGAGCGCTTACTGTGTGCAGAGCACTGTACTAAGCGCTTGGGAAGTACAAGTTGGCAACATATAGAGACAGTCCCTACCCAACAGTGGGCTCACAGTCTAAAAGTGGGAGACAGAGAACAAAGCCAAACATACTAACAAAATAAAATAGAATAGATATGTTCAAGTAAAATAAATAAATAAATAAATAGAGTAATAAATATGTACAAACATATATACATATATACAGGTGCTGTGGGGAAGGGAAGGAGGTAAAATGGGGGGGAAGGAGGGGGGACTAGGGGGAGAGGAAGGAAGGGGCTCAGTCTGGGAAGGCATCCTGGAGGAGGTGAGCTCTCAGTAGGGCCTTGAAGGGAGGAAGAGAGCTAGCTTGGCGGATGGGCAGAGGGAGGGCATTCCAGGCCCGGGGGATGACGTGGGCCGGGGGTCGATGGCGGGACAGGCGAGAGCGAGGCACGGTGAGGAGATTAGCGGCAGAGGAGTGGGGGGGTGCGGGCTGGGCTGGAGAAGGAGAGAAGGGAGGTGAGGTAGGAGGGGGTGAGGTGATGGACAGCCTTGAAGCCCAGGGTGAGGAGTTTCTGCCTGATGCTCAGATTGATTGGTAGCCACTGGAGATTTTTGAGGAGGGGAGTAACATGCCCAGAGCGTTTCTGGACAAAGACAATCCGGGCAGCAGCATGAAGTATGGATTGAAGTGGGGAGAGACACGAGGATGGGAGATCTTGTCCTCTTGATTAGAGTCAGAATTGGAATTAGGGCTGATGAGATGATGGGATAGCATGCAGAGCAAGCAATGAAAAATTCTGAGGACTCATATTTACACCACCTCTTTGTACCAAAGAATTCTGCTACCTTGGCTGTATATCAAAATCGTCAATCAATCAATCGTATTTATTGAGCGCTTACTGCATGCAGAGCACTGTACTAAGCACTTGGGAAGTACAAGTTGGCAACATATAGAGACGGTCCCTACCCAACAGTGGGCTCACAGTCTAGAAGGGGGAGACAGAGAACAAAACCAAACATATTAACAAAATAAAATAAATAGAATAGATATGTACAAGCAAAATACATAAATAGATAAATAGAGTAATAAATATATACAAACATATATACATATATACAGGTGCTGTGGGGAAGGGACGGAGGTTATTGAGCACTTACTGTGTGCAGAGTATAATAATAATAATAATAATAATGGTATTTATAAAGCCCTTACTATCTGCAAAGCAATGTTCTAAGCGCTCGGGAGGTTACAAGGTGATCAGGTTGTCCCACGGGCGGCTCACAGTCTTAATCCCTATTTTACAGATGAGGTAATTGAGGCACAGAGAAGCAAAATGACTTGCCCAAAGTCACACAGCTGACAATTGGTGGAGCCAGGATTTGAACCCATGACCCCTGACTCCAAAGCCCACGCTCTTTCCACTGAGCCACGCTGCTTCTCTATTATAGTGTTTCCTATGAACCGTACAGCGGGAACACTACCAACAAGGAGATCTTGGAGGACAGTCAGCTTCCCACTAAAGCTCAAAGCTTCATTTCAGGATTCCTGGCAGGTCCTGTATGGTGAATTAAAGGGAGGTACACAGCAACAGGGAGGGCAGAACCAATCATTTACAGACAGAGTGAATCTGTCTCAAACCATGCGACGACATAGCAGAGGAGACCATCACAGCCAACCTACCGGCTTGATGTGCAGCAGCCGGGGGACAGATCGCTCTCCTTTTCTCGCCGCTGACCCCTTAACCATGACCTCCCTCTGGTCTGGAACGCCCTCCTCCTTCATATCCAACTGACGATCACTCTCCCCATCTTCAAAGCCTTATTAAAATCATTACTCCTCCAAGGGGCCTTCCCTGACTGAGCGGCCACTTCTCTTATTTGCCCTCCCTTCTGCAGCGCCTAGGCACTTGGATCTGTACCTCTTAAGCATTTTGATTTTCACTGCACCCCCGCAGCACTTACGTACATCTCCGACTGTGGTTTATTTTAATTATTTCCTCCACCTCCCGCCAATCTGGAAACTCCTTACGGGCAGGGTTCGTGTCTACCTGCTCTATCGACACCTTTTTGACACCGTGGACCACTCCCTCCTGGAAATGCTATCCTTCCTTGGTTTTACTGACATAGTTCTCTTTTGGTTCTCCTATCGCTTCTATGGTATTCCTCCTCAATCCCTTTTGCTAACTCCTCTTCTACCTCTCTCCCCCTGAATGTGGGCATCCCACCAAACTCTATTTTGGGTCCCTTACTCTCCTTACTTTGTATTCATTCTCCAAAAGGGCTCACCTGCTCCCTCGACGTTCATTGTCACCTTTAAAGTAACTCCAAAGCCAGTGGGCATGGGAGTCGATGAAGAAGAAGAGGAGGCATGAGAGTCAATGATTGATTGAGTCAATGAAGAAGAAGAGGAATGTTGCTGAGTAGAAGAAAGGGCTGAGTGAAAGCAAGCAAGGATTCATTCAGTCAGTCCTTCAATCATTCAATCGTATTTATTGAGAGCTTACTGTGTGCAGAGCACTGTACTAAGCGCTTGGGCTGTCCAAGTTGGCGACATGTACAGATGGTCCCTCCCCAACAACGGGCTCACAGTCTAGAAGGGGAGAGACAGACGACAAAACAAAACATGTGGACGGGTGTCAAGTAGTCAGAATAAATAGAATTAAAGCTAAATGCACATCATTAACAAAATAAATAGAATAGCAAATATGCACAAGTAAATCCCATCTTACCTCACTGATTTCCTTCTACAGCCCAGCCCACATACATTACTCCTCCAATCTTGTCTATACCCCTACTGAATCTTATCTATCTGTACCCTAATCTTGTCTATCCCCCTACTGAGTCTTGTCTATCTGTACCCTAATCTTGTCTAGCTCACCGTCGAACCCTTCCCCAAATCCTCCTTCTGGCCTGGAACTTCCCCCTTCATATCCGACAGACCACCACACTCCCCATCTTCAAAGCCTTCCTAAAATCACATCTCCTCACATAGTGAGCACTTAACAAATACCATCATTATTACTCTCTGGGCCTCAGTTAGCTCGTCTGTAAAATGGGGATGGAGACTGTGAGCTCCACCTGGGACAAGGATGAATTGGAAACGGCTGAGGTTGGAGAGTGGTTTCTCAGAGCGGAAGAAGGGAGAAATGCTCCACGGATTGGCGACAGCTGGGGGTGGGGGGGTGATGTCTCTGAAACATCTCCTCCTCCTGTGGTATTTTTGCTATTAAATTTTATTCTTCTCAGGTCACATCTTCATGATTTCCATCTCAGCACTTCAGCTGAGCACCATAATAAGCACCATAGCACTTCATATGGTGCTTCATAAGCACCATAGCACTTATGCACTCACAGTCACCCAGAGCACTTTGGTACACATTGCTTTACATATTTTTCGGCCTTTTGTTTAAAAAGTATTTCAAGTCTGTCTTCTCTGTTAGACTGTAAACTCTCTGAGGCATGGATCATCATCTTCATCATCAGTAGGCATTGAGCACTTACTGTTCACAGACCGCGGCAATATGCGCTTGGGAGAATACAGTCAATCAATCAATCATATTTATTGAGTGCTTACTGTGTGCACAGCACTGTACTAAGTGCTTGGGAAGTACAAGTTGGCAACATATAGAGACAGTCCCTAGCCAACAGTGGGCTCACAGTCTAAAAACAGAGTTGGTAGATACATTCCCTTCCCACAGTGAGCTTACAGTCCAGAAGGGGAGACAGATAGAAATATAAATGAAGAATTTGTAATATTCAACTTATAGATAGTGCCTTCCACCTTGACTGTAATCTATCAACTGCTTAGTGCAGTGCTCTGTACAAGTTGGGGCTCCCTAAAGATGAGAAACAGCATGGTCTAGTGGATAAGCATGGGCCTGGGTTCTAATTCCAGCTCTGCCACTTGTCTGCTGTGTGAGCTCGGGCAAGTCACCTCACTTCTCTGTGCCTCAGTTACCTCAACTGTAAAATGGGGATGAAGCTTGTGAGCCCCATGAGGAACATGGACTGTATCCAACCTGATTAGCTTTTCTCTACCCCAGCGCTTAGTATAGTGCTGTTTAACAAATAGTAAGTGTTTAACAAATACCACTTAAAAATATATATATATTTATACACAAACGCACACACATATATATGTATGTATATATATGTATATATGTATACACACACACACACACACACACACACACACACACACACACACACATCAGTGGAAAGAGCCCGGGCTTTGGAGTCGTAGGGACTGTCTCTATATGTTGCCATCTTGTACTTCCCAAGCGCTTAGTACAGTGCTCTGCACACAGTGAGCGCTCAATAAATACAATTGATTGATTGATTGGAGTCAGAGGTCATGGGTTCAAATCCCAGCTCTGCCAACTGTCAGCTGTGTGACTTTGGGCAAGTCACTTAATTTCTCTGGGCCTCAGTTCTCTCATCTGTAAAATGGGGATTAATGTGAGCCCCCCCATGGGACAACCTGATCACCTTGTAACCTCCCCAGCGCTTAGAACAGTGCTTTGCACATAGTAAGCACTTAACAAATACCATCATCATTATTGTATATATATTATAATATTATTATATATATATAATAATGATGATGGTATTTGTTATATATATATATATACTATTGATAGACTGAACCTCCTTATAGGCATACCCATTATGGAATGGATTGCCAGTCACGCATTGGTTTTTTTTTTTTTTTTCAGTCAGACCAGCAGGCTCAGACAAGGGGTCTTGGTCAGTGGGGACATCTTCCAAAATAAAGGACAGCTGTAAATACTTCAAACCTCCTAACTCACTCTGACGTAAGGAGTGAGCAGAGGTTTTCATTCACATTTTACACCTGTAGAAACTGAGTCTCGGAGAGGTTCGGTGGTGGCCCAAGTTATCAAACCTAGGACCACTGGTGGCAGATTGTGACTAAATTATTAGATCCTCCTGTCCACCCGGTATGTCCACGCCCGTCCAAACAGCTTCCATTTCTCAGGGCTTCCACCCCCATCCTGCGGGTCCCAGCCACTCCCTATCTGCCATGGGGATGTGATCAGCTCTTTCTAGGCCCACCCTGGGCGGTTGGTCTGCCCAGCTGCTGCCTTTCATTCCCCAGACAGCTGCTTGGGAGCCGGAGTCAGTCTGCCCTTCCTCTCTCCCCCTGCCTCACACTGGTCTTTCCAGTCAGGCCTCGGTAATGTGGGGGAAACATACAGGCACTAGGCTCTCCTCGGAGAAGGAATGCAGGCTCCTAGGGAGGAAGTACAGGAGAAAGAGGGAGGAGAGAGAAAGTCCAAATGATGTTGATGAGTGGAGAAGGAAAAAGAACCCAGCTCTTTCCAAATCAGAGTCACAGTTGTATTCTCTTCCTCCAGCTCTTGAGAGGATGGACATTACTGGCATCAGTCCTTGGGATGCCCTGGAAATCTTTTTTTTTTTTTGTTATTTGATAAGCGGTCATTCATTCATTCAATCATATTTATTGAGTGCTTACTGTGTGCAGAGCACCGTACTGAGCATATGTTCCAGGCACTGTACAAAGTGCTGGGGTAGATGCAAGCTAATCAGGTTGGACACAGTCCACGTCCCACATGGGGCTCACAATTTTAGTACCCATTTTATCGAGGAGGTAACTGAGGTGCAGAGATGTTAAGGGACTAGCCCAAGGCAAATGGTGGAGCTGGAATTAGAACTCAAATCCATTTGACTCCCAGGCTAGACCAGCCTGCAAATAAGCAAAGGTTAGAGTGGGTGGGTACCAGTGAGGTGGCAGCAGGGTGCCTTCCTTGCTACCTCCAGCCAGAGATTTAAATGTGTGGTGGAGGCACTGGGGGTGGAGAGCTGAGTAACGCCCCTACTTGATCAGCCTCGGCTCAGATGCCCAAGGCACAGGGAGAAGTTATTTGCGTGCCTATTTGTCCGATTGGCCATCAAAACATGACTGTCTGAGAGATGGACCCCTTTGGATGACATTTCCAAAGTGGAACTCCACCCTTTCCTTCACTCTCACTTCAAGGTTGCAGCCAAAAGTTAGATCACTGCTTCCCCTAACTGAAATTGATCTGCTAGCTGCTTTCTTTATGGTATTTGTTTAGCACTTACTATGCATCTAACAGAGTTCTAAGCATTGGGGTAGATACAAGAGAATGAGGTTGGACAGAGTCCTTAATGGCTGGGATTGTGTCTACTGATTCTTATTTTACTGTGCTTTCCCAAAGTGGCCTACTGGATAGAGCACGGGGCGTGGGCTCAGAAACACCTGAGTTCTTATCTCGGCTCTGCCACTTATCTGCTGTGGGACCTTGGGCAAGTCACTTTGCTTCTCTGTGCCTCAGTTACCTCATCTGTAAAATGGGGATTAAGACTGTGAGCCCCATGTGGAACATGGACTATGTCCAGCATGATTACTCTGTAGCTACCACAGCGCTTTAGAACAGTGCCTGGCACATAGTAAGCGCTTAACAAAATAAATAATAAAATAAAATAAAATAAATAATAAATAAATTGATCGATTGAGCTAGTGCAGTTGCCAGGGTGAAGGCAGGACTTAGCTGTGATTTTCAGAGGAGCCACAATCCTTCGTCCAATTTCCAGGAGACTTGCTGCCCCATACCTTGCCCCCCAGCCCAATTCTTTGGCTTTTTCAGCTCTCAGAGCAGTGCTTTGCACATAGTAAGCCCTTAATAAAATCCCATCGTTATTATTATTATTACTAGCCTCCCGCCATTAAGGTGGGAAGCAGGGGGAAGGCTGGCAACTCTCCCTCCCTGTTACTTAAGCCCTAGGCAGACCTCAGCTGCTCACCTTCTGATTCCCTCTCCCACTCTGACCAAATCAACAAACCAATCAACTTCCTCGGGGTTTTCTGGCTTCCTCATTTCCTACTCCCTTCTGCATCCCCCTGACTTGCTCCCTTTGCTCTCTCCCCCTCTCCCAGCCCCACAGCATTTATGTACATATCTGTAATTTTATTTATTGTATTGAAGTCTGTCTCCCTTCCTCTAGACTGTGAGCTCTTTGTGGGCAGGGATTGTCACTGTTTATTGTTGTACCATACTCTCCCAAGCACTTAGTACAGTGCTCTGAACACACTAAGCACTTAAATACAATTGAATGGACCTCTGTGACTCTATCCTGGCCTGCTGGTCTCCCCCTTCAGCTCCCTTGGTCCTCATTCTCTCCCTCTCAAGCTCTCCTAGTCCTCCTGCCTGCTGAGAGCCCAAGCACGCTTGCCTTCTGCCCTAACGCACGTCTCCTTTAGTGGACTTTTCCTCTCATTTGTGGGTCTCAATTGTTTTCTCTAGACTCTGCTATAGTTCCCGATGTAGCTCCCCCTCTCCTCCTCGTCCCCCTCTCCATCCCCCCCATCTTACCTCCTTCCCTTCCCCACAGCACCTGTATATATGCATATATGTTTGTACATATTTATTACTCTATTTATTTATTTATTTTACTTGTACATAGCTATTCTATTTATTTTATTTTGATAGTATGTTTGGTTTTGTTCTCTGTCTCCCCCTTTTAGACTGTGAGCCCACTGTTGGGTAGGGACTGTCTCTATATGTTGCCAATTTGTACTTCCCAAGCGCTTAGTACAGTGCTCTGCACATAGTAAGCGCTCAATAAATACGATTGATGATGATGATGATGATGATGATGATGTAGGCTGGAGCCCAGTTCCATTAGGACCTGGAACCTGGCAGTGAGTGCCTTCTGGTTCCTGAAAGAATAACACGCTGGGTTTCCAAAATGCCTTTCTTTCACAGAGCACAAGGCCTCCCATGTATATAGTCTCATTTTATTCTCTGTCAGGCAGGGAGAGTCCAGGGTTCTCCTCCTTTCACAGATGAATAACTCTAGGGATTGCAGATGTGGAGTGACTGACTTATGGTCACTAAGTGGTGGGGGCAGAGTCAGATCAGAATTCAGGCCCACTGGCTTCCAGCAGCACCCTCTCTCCATTAACCAAACCCCTCCCTCTGCAAAATCTGCCCCCACTGAGTTTTCTGGGGGTGTACCCTCCACTCTTGCAGGTCTTCAGTCATGACCGCTCCCGTGCCTAGCATGGAGCTGGCCCAGGAGGCTGGACCCTTTACCTTTTTTTTTAGCCTGGGGATGTGAAGCTGCTGGACTAGAACCTTGGCATCAGCACTTTTCTCTCTCGGGAGCATTCTCAAACCTGCTGCGTAAAGTCCTTTTTATGAACGGATTCCTCAGAGCGCAAACAGTGGAGGCCCTGTTCCCTCCATTTTGGGTTAGGGGTCGCCTTGCCAGAAAAAAGACCAAACAGAAATGAAGCTGGGAGCTTAATCGGTGACCACAGTAGTGATGGAGAGGTCGCAGAGTAGACACCTGCCCAGAGCCTGGGTTACATATATGTCCCCATCCAGCGGAACCTCTGACCTGCACATATCGGCACACCTTCAAGCTGAAGCACAACGATGTACGCTCACAGAAAGACAGGAGCACAAACATATGTTCACATGGACCAAAATACATATGCCTAAATAGCAGAAACATATATGTCCTCCCCGTGACATATCCCAAACATAGAGGCACACTCTTCTCGCACCGCCCCACCCCACAGAGACAGAGAGACAGGCACATACATACCATCTTGCAAAACCTTGCAATTAGAATGTCGTCTCTTGGAAAAGCCCCTACTTCAACCCTCAAATCTCCCCCTGCCCACACTGGCCACCAGATGATGGCAGACATTTAGTGCTGAGTGGATCTGGTGCCACATCAAAGGGAATTAAGCCAAAAGAGCAACTCGGTCCCCTTTGAGCAGCCCAGACCATTGGCTATTTTGGTCTCTGGTGGCGTAATGAAGATGGGAGTGGGGGGAGGAGTGTGTATATGTGTGTGTGTGTGAGAGAGAGAGAGAGAGAAAGAAGAGCAGCATGGACTAATGGAAAGAGCATGCCTGGAACTCAGAGGACTTAGGTTCTAATCCCAGCACTGCCACTTGTCTGCTGGGTGACGATAGGCATGCCACTTAACTTCTCTGTGCATGTTACTTCATCTGTACAATGGGGATTAAGACAGCCTCTGTGGGTTCCGTGACTGTGTCCAAACTTATCTTGTATCTACCCCAGTGCTTAGTACAGTGCCTGGCTCATAGTAAGTGCTCAACAAATGCCATTAAGGGGGTGGGGGGGAGAGGGAGAGAGAGAGATCAGGAAAGGCAGAGTGGTTGATGGACTGATGGGGACTAGAGGTGTTTCATGGGCAGGCGAATGGAGAGAAGAGCTGGCAGGGCTGGAAGACCAAAGGTGTAGAGATGCCTTGTCCCCACCCTTCCTCCTGGCCAGAGCTAGAGGGTCTTCCTTCCTGGAAGTCAATGGGAAATGGAGATGCACTCGAGGCTCTAGAAGCCCAGCTCCCCTGCCAGCCCAGTTGAGCTGATTCCAGACTCCAAGCAGAGCAGCCTCTCTCTTTGGAAGAGGCCAAAGGCTGTCTGTGGAAGACCTGTGCCTACAGTGGGGAATGATGCGGGGAAAGAGGTCTGAAATGAAAGCCAGAAGCGGGGGACCAGGTCTGGCCAGTAAGGACCTTGCCTAGGCCTCTTCTTCACTGGAACTGAGAGGCCAGTGTCGGCGGCGGTGTTTGCATGCAAATCTCTGGTTTGGACTGCCAGGCACATTGCAATGATCAGTCCTCTGTCCTGTCCTGCTGCGGCCTTCCCAGATCCTCAAGCTACAACTTCCTGGACGCTCCTACCCTCATCCAAACTAAGAGTCCTGGGACTGCTCTCCGGGTGCCTCTCTGGACTCCCTCTGTGAGCCCCCCACCCCCAGATCTAAACTTTTCCTCAAACCCCTACCAGCCCCAGCCAGGCTACTCTACTTCCACTCTCCCTCCACCCCCTCCTCCTCATTCTTGGGGAGCCAACTGCCGGCCTGCCCCATCCAAGCGGCAAAACACCCTTCGGCGCCCCTCGTTTGGGGGAAGCCAAATCAAAGGCAAATTCTGAATTCCTCTCACTCGCAGCCAATAAAAACCTTGCTCTGGCCCCGGCTTCCTCTGCTGAAATCAGATATCTAACTAATAAACAAGACCCAAGGAAGGAAAACGCTCTCTCTTCTCTTCTGATTAGTTGAAAAAAAAATCCTCCTCGGCAGCAGGATGCCGGGCCCAAGAAACGCGAGCCCAGAGCCTCCTCCCCCTAACCCCGCTACGCCCACTCCCACCAGCCAACTACAACATCTGGGCCGGGGTGGGGCCCCCTGCTCCCCGGGAACTGGGACCCAAGACTATGGAGGTTGAAGGATGTTTGAGAGAGAGATCACTGGGAGGGAGATTTGTCTCTTCACCTCCTTCTTCCCCGCCTCAGGCCCGATGGGCCTCAGCCCTTTAAAGTCCGGGATGGGTCTTTTCTACTTCTGTAGGATAGGACGGGAGGAAGCATTTTCCAGAAATGACCCTCCCTCCCTGGGGTGCTTCCAGCCCCCCTCCAGGACACGGGTGCTGGGAGGCTTAGGGGTAGAAAGACCCTCCACATTTCTTGGAATGGCGGGGAAGGTCATAAACGACAAGGGCCCCCAGGAGTTGGGTAAATAAGGACGGGCAAGCCAGACCAAAGGCCGACAGAGGTCAATGGAAGAAGAGGCCTGTGGTAGTAGCTCCTGAGGTCAGCTTGACGTAGGCCGCAGGGCTGACCTCTGTCTCCTGCTCACCCCGCCTCCCCCTCCCTGTCACGTCTCCAGAGTAAACGTTTCTCCACATGTGCCGTCCCTGTCAGCCAGGCGCTCTCCCCCGACGCGCTGACATCTCTGCCGTTTCTCCCCAGATAGGTTTTTAAGTGACTTTGCCCTCAGAAGATGCTGTTTGGTTTGTTTTTCCTTCTGACATTATCTCTCCAGAGAGTTTCTGGTGGGGAGAATTATGTCGAGGCTGCAGATTGCAAGAGAATTGCGTCTAATGGGGAACAGACAGACAAGACACCTTTCATGTCCAGCCAAGTTTTTCTTTTTCTTTTTTTCCTTTCCTTCCCCCCTCCCCGCAGCGAGCCCTTCCCTCCCCCTTCCCTCATCTTCCCTCCTTGGCTTCAAAGTTGGCCCTAGTGTGTGCTCGTTCCTTTGAACATCTGGTGAATAAGGTCACACATTTATTTTATTTTGCAGTTCGGCTATGGGGTCAGCTTGGATCCAGAGATGCACGACAGTGCCGTGCCTGTCTAGGGAAAACAAATCAGCTCCTCGTGGGGGAAATAGGAGTCACAGATAGAGGCAACAGGCAGAAGGGATCCTGATCACCCTTCCGGGCTGCTTAAGGAAGAAAAAGAGTAGGGTAGTTTCCTGAGAAGCCTTGGGCCTGAGAGGTGGGTTGGCTGCGTGATGGAAGTACGGAATTTGATTGCATTTTTTTTTTCAAAAGGAGGAATGTACCTCAGTTCCTTCCTACCCTGTTAGCTCACCCCTCTTCACCCCAGAAAACAGAAGCAGACCTGAAATCTTGGGGAGATCCAGGAATTAAAATGGGGGGCTAATGGGAGGCTATGGCGCAGGGTGATTGAGTTTTAGCCCCCCTCTCCCACCCAGCTGTATAAAATACCATTCACCCAAACTAACAATTTATGTAGGGCAAATTGTGAAGAGCACTGACTTTATTCCCCTTGCCTCTCTCATAGTGAGGGATGGCCATTAAAATCTTTTTGTGAGCTGGTGAATTTTTAATACTCAGCTGCAAGGCCGATTTAACCATACCTATGGGATTTAATGGACTGGCAGTCATGGTTCCCAAAATAAAAAATTTTCACTGTTAGTGAAGTCCCCATCTGATCTAAGCCCTGGAGGAATCCCTAGGGGGAGGGACGATAGGTCCTTCTTTTCCTCCTCCACTTCCTCCTCCTCCTGCTCCTTCTCTTCTGGGGCGAGACCACAATAATGGGAATACCATTCTATCCCTCCTAATTGGAAGCAGAGTGCTGTCCAAACTACTGTACAGCATTGGATTGATCACAGTCTTAAATCCCAGCTCTGCCTCTTGTCTGCTTTATGCCTTGGAGCAAGTCACTTGATTTCTCTGTATCTCATCATCATCATCGTCATCATCAATCGTATTTATTGAGCGCTTACTATGTGCAGAGCACTGTACTAAGTGCTTGGGAAGTACAAATTGGCAACATATAGAGACAGTCCCTACCCAACAGTGGGCTCACAGTCTAAAAGGGGGAGACAGAGAACAAAACCAAACATACTAACAAAATAAAATAAATAGAATAGATATGTACAAGTAAAATAAATAGAGTAATAAATATGTACAAACATATATACATATATACAGGTGCTGTGGGGAAGGGAAGGAGGTAAGATGGGGGGATGGAGAGGGGGACGAGGGGGAGGGGAAGGAAGGGGCTCAGTCTGGGAAGGCCTCCTGGAGGAGGTGAGCTCTCAGTAGGGCCTCATCTCAGTTTCCTCATCTGTAAAATGGGGATTCTCCCCACTCTTTGGACTGTGAGTCCCATATGAAACAGGGACCGTGTACAACCTGATGATGTTGTAGCTGCCCTAGGTTTAGTACGGCGCTTGGCGAATAGTATGAGTGCTTAATAAATGCAATAATTATTATTACTTACTAGATGGTCCCAATGTCAGGGGATGGTCTGTGATTTCAACCCTGGGTCCCCAACTTCAGTTTGCGCCAGTGCGGACCCCAGTTTTAAGAGGCAGCCTGGGAAATGAACTCCTTCCGTGGCTCAGTGGAAAGAGCACGGGCTTGGGAGTCAGAGGTCATGGGTTCGAATCCCGGCTCCGCCACTTATCGGCTGTCTGACTTTGGGCAAGTCACTTAACTTCTCTGTGCCTCAGTTACCTCATCTGTAAAATGGGGATTAAGATTGTGAGCCCCCCGTGGGACAACCTGATCACCTTGTATCCCCCCCAGCGCTTAGAACAGTGCTTTGCACATAGTAAGCGCTTAATAAATGCCATCATCATCATTCCTGGAAGCCACTCCTGGGAGGAGCAGAATAGAGACTCTAGGTCACGAGGATCATCTGAATGCTAGTGGTGGCCAAGGGGTCCTTTTACACAGAGAAGCAGCATGGCTCAATGGAAAGAGCACGGGCTGTGGATTCAGAGGTCATGGGTTCAAATCCCGGCTCTGCCAATTACCAGCTGTGTGACCTTGGGCAACTCACTTAACTTCTCTGGGCCTCAGTTACCTCATCTGTAAAATGGGGATGAAGACTGTGAGCCCCTTGGGGGACAAACTGATCACCTTGTAACCTCCCCAGCGCTTAGAACAATGCTTTGCACATAGAAAGCGCTTAATAAATGCCATCATTATTATTATTATTATTATTATTCCCAGTGCTGGAGAAAAAGCATCGCCACTTATCTGCTGTGTGTCCTTGGGAAAGTCACTCACTTCTCTGTGCCTCGGTCACCTCAGCTGTAAAATGGAGATGAATGATAATAATAATAATGGTATTTGTTAAGCACTTACTATGTGCCAGGCACTCTTCTAATCTCTGGGGTAGATACAAGGTAATCAGGTTGGACACAGTCCCTGTCCCACATGGGGTTCACAGTCTTAATCCCCATTTGACAGATGAGGTAACTGAGGTCCGGAGAAGTGAAGTGACTTGCCCAAGATCACACGGCAGACAAGTGGCAGAGCTGGGATAAAGGCTGTGAGCCCCACGTGGGACAGGGACTGTGTCCAACCCGATTTGCTTGGATCCACCCCAGCGCTTAGTACAGTGCCTGGCACAGAGAAAGCACTTCACAAATACGATAATAATAATAACAATAGTAATAATAATAATACTCTACAGTGTGGGCCCAATTCCAGCCTTTAGGATTAAAACCCATTATCTTGTTTCAGAAGAGTCCAAGACTGAAGGTTGAGCTTGATTATATATGTAGCAGTTTGCTTAAGTGAACAATTTGATCTTATTTGGGAGTTTACCTTACTTGGGAATTAGAATCTCCTGAGCTCAATCTACGCATTATCACAATCAGGATGGAAACACCTGGAAGCCTTATACAAGGCAACCATGCCAGGATGGTGCATAGTAAGGGCTTGACAAAGATCACAATTATTATTTTTACTGCTGGACATTTACAAATAAATACAGGGCATCAAGCTGTCTAGGGCTCTCTCAGTGCCACAGAGAGGACAGAACCACTGAAAACCAGTCGATCTAGGGTAAAGCTAGGTGGTTGCCCATCTCCCAGCCTCAATCAATCAATCAATCAATCAATCGTATTTATTGAGCGCTTACTGTGTGCAGAGCACTGTACTAAGCCCTTGGGAAGTACAAGTTGGCAACATACAGAGACAGTCCCTACCCAACAGTGGGCTCACAGTCTAAAAGGGGGAGACAGAGAACAAAACCAAACATACTAACAAAATAAAATAAATAGAATAGATATGTACAAGTAAAATAAATAGAGTAATAAATATGTACAAACATATATACATATATATATATATATATATATATATATATATATATATATATATACAGCCCCAAAGCACTTATGTGCATATCTGTAACTTATTTGCTTGTATTGAGATCTGTAGCCCGGACTCCAGACTGTAAACTCAATGTGGGTGTATTGTACTCTCCCAAGTGCTTAGTACATCATCATCATCATCATCAATCGTATTTATTGAGCGCTTACTATGTGCAGAGCACTGTACTAAGCACTTGGGAAGTACCAATTGGCAACATATGGAGACAGTCCCTACCCAACAGTGGGCTCACAGTCTAAAAGGGGGAGACAGAGAACAAAACCAAACATACTAACAAAATAAAATAAATAGTACAGTGCTCTGCACGCAGTAGCGCTCAATAAATATGACTGAATGAAAGAATCTCCAGGCTGAAAGTAGGTATGAAGGCTGGATAGCGGTACACCAGTGGAGGACACCAAGTTTGGCCATTGAGCCATGGATCCTTCCTGCTATTGATCCCTGCTAAACGGTTGAGTTTGGAGGACCAGAACAAGAACAAGGCCCTGCTGAGAGCTCACCTCCTCCAGGAGGCCTTCCCAGACTAAGCCCCTTCCTTCCTCTCCCCCTCGTCCCCCTCTCCATCCCCCCATCTTACCTCCCTCCCTTCCCCACAGCACCTGTATATATGTATATATGTTTGTACATATTTTTTTTTACTCTATTTATTTACTTGTTATTTATTTGTACATATCTATTCTATTTTATTTTGTTAGTATGTTTGGTTTTGTTCTCTGTCTCCCCCTTTTAAACTGTGAGCCCACTGTTGGGTAGGGACTGTCTCTATATGTTGCCAATTTGTACTTCCCAAGCGCTTAGTACAGTGCTCTGCACATAGTAAGCGCTCAATAAATACGATTGATGATGATGATGATGATGAAGAACAAATGGGAAGTTGTGTTATGATTGGGGTCTACCTCTATTTCAACAACTTTTATTTTTTTTGTTTGCCCATTGGGTGCTAAAAACACACACCTCAGAGCTCACTGCAATAGTACACTTGGCTCCTCTAATGCCAACCAACTCACTGTATCTTGATCTCGTCTATCAGAGAAGCAGTGTGACTCAGTGGAAAGAGCCCGGGCTTTGGAGTCAGAGGTCATGGGTTCAAATCCCAGCTCCGCCACTTGGCTGTGTGACTTTGGGCAAGTCACTTAACTTCTCTGGACCACAGTTACCTCATCTGTAAAATGGGGATTAAGACTGTGAGCCCCCCGTGGGACAACCTAATCACCTTGTAACCTCCCCAGTGCTTAGAACAGTGCTTGGCACATAGTAAGCGCTTAATACCAGCATTATTATTATTATTTTCTTGCCACTGACCTCTTGCCTATGTCCTGCCTCTGGCCTGCCTCTTCATATCCAACAATGACTCTCCCCACCTTCAAAGACGTATTGAAGGCACATCTCCTCCAAGAGGCCTTCCCTGATTAAGCCTTCTTTTCCTTTTCTCCCATTGCCTTCTGGTTTCCCCTGACTTGATCCCTTTATTCATCCTTCGCCTCCCAGTCCCATAGCATTTATGTACATATCTGTAATTTATTTATTTATATTAATGCCTGTCTCCTCCTCTAGACAGTAAGCTCGTTGTGTGAAGGGAATGTGTGTTATATTGTTGTACTCTGAAGGCACATCTCCTCCAAGAGGCCTTCCCTGATTAAGCCTTCTTTTCCTTTTCTCCCATTGCCTTCTGGTTTCCCCTGACTTGATCCCTTTATTCATCCTTCGCCTCCCAGTCCCACAGCATGTATGTACATATCTGTAATTTATTTATTTATATTAATGCCTGTCTCCTCCTCTAGACAGTAAGCTCGTTGTGTGAAGGGAATGTGTGTTATATTGTTGTATTGTACTCTCCCAAGTGCTTAGTACAGTGCTGTGCACACAGTGAATGTTCAATAAATACAATTGATTGATTGATAGCACGAGTCGTCCTGGGCTCAACCCCGAAACTTGATGTGCCTCTATCCAACATCCACCCCTGCTTTCAGCCTGGGCATGGGCTGCCATCTGGTTTCCAGCTGGTCTGTCCCCTTTGTAGCACTGGAGAGCTTGATGTCCTGTATTTATTTTTAAATGTCGGGCAGTAATAATAATTGTATTTGTCAAGCGCTCCCCCTGCACCAAGCATGTGCTACGTGCTGGAATAGATACAATACAGATTGGACACAGTCATTTTGCCCCTTTTAGACTGTGAGCCCACTGTTGGGTAGGGACTGTCTCTGTGTGTTGCCAATTTGTACTTCCCAAGCGCTTAGTACAGTGCTCTGCACATAGTAAGTGCTCAATAAATACGACTGATTGATTGATTGATTTTCTCCTAAGGGGCTCACAATTTAAAAGGGAGAATAGGTGTTTTATCCTTATCTTACAGATGAGGAAACTGAGGTGCAGAGAAGTGAAGTGACTTGCCCAAAGTCACACGGCAGGTAAGTCCTCAGGCAGCACGGCTTAGTGGAAAGAGCCTGGGGCTGGGAGACAGATGACCTGGGTTCTAATCCTAGCTCTGCCAACTGCTTGCTGTGTGACTTCTCTGTGCCTCAATTACCTCATCTGTAAAATGGGGATTAAATCTTCTCTCCAGTTTTCCAGCACTCAGAACAGTGCCCAGCGCTTAGAACAGTGCTTTGCACAGAGTAAGCGCTTAACAAATGCCATCATTATTATTAGACTGTGAGCTCCATGTGTTCAACCTAATAAACTGGTATCTACAGCAATGTCAACAGGAACGGATGGAAAACAAGTAAATACACAGATTTTATTTTTGAGTTTGTCATTACTTTAGCTTATTAATACAAAAATGTGGGAGGGGCTGGTAAAGGGTGCCCACCCACCTTCAAATCCCTCCTAAAATCACACCTCCAAGAGGCCTTCATCATTGTCAACAGTGGTATTAATTCAGCGCTTGCTGCACTTAGAGCACGGTACAAAGTGCTTGGGAGAGTACAATGCCTTCCCTAACCAAGTCTTCATTTTCCACTATTTGCCTTCCTTTCTGCAATGCTTAGGCCATTTGGATCTGTACCTCTTAAGCACTTCATAATCACTCGCACGGCACTTATGTACCTGTCCTTATTGTCTCCCATTTCCCCTACCTGTAATTCATTTTAATCAATCAATCAATTGTATTTATTGAGCGCTTACTCTATGCCGAGCATTTTAACGTCTGTCTCCCCCTCTAATCTGTAAGCTTCTTTTGGGCAGGGATTGTTGTTTTACTGTACTCTCCCAAGCGTTTAATACAGTGCTACGCACGCAGTAAACGCTCAGTAAATACCATCGCTTGAATGAGTGAAGCAGCATTGCCTAGTGAATAGGGCGAAGGTCTGGGAATCAGAATGACCTGGGTTCTAATCCTTACTTTCCAAGCGCGTAATACAGTGCTCTGCACACAGTAAGCGCTCAATAAATAACGACTGAATGAATCATCAATCGTATTTATTGAGCGCTTACTATGTGCAGAGCACTGTACTAAGCGCTTGAATGAATGAATGAATCCTGGCTTGGCTATGCGTCTGCTGTGTGACCTTGGGCAAATCACTTAACTTCTCTGTGCCTCAGTTACCTCATCTGTAAAATGGAGATTAAGACTGGGAGCCCCCTAGGTGACAGGGACTGTGTTCAACTTGACAACTTTGTATCTGCCCCCAGTACAGTGCTTGGCACACAGTCAGCGGTTAACAAATATCATTTTAAAACCCCCCCAAAAAGGCCAAAAAACCCCAAAAAACCCTATTGCCACGGTAACTTTCTCTCTTCTCGGTGATGGAACAGTGTCATCTAGGGGTATATGTGAAAAATGACATTTTGGTCACTCGGATTCTTCCATGGAATGAGGTGGTAGTATACAGCTTTCTGAAATGCTTTTTCTCTCTCATGTCCCCTTTCCAGTCAGAAAGGGACATTTATTGCGTCCTTACTATGTGCAGAGCACTGTACTGAGCCCTTGGGAGAGTACAGCAGAATTAGCAGACACTTTCTCTGCCTATAATGTGCTTACAGTCTTGAGGGAGAGACATTAATACAAATAAATAAAGCCCTCGATCTCAACCAGGGGCTAAACCGGCTCCCAGCTTTGTCTTCTAAGATCAGAGGTCAGCCTCCAGGCCACTGTCCGACCCCCTTCTATCTCCCTCTTCTAGACCGTGAGCCCGCTGTTGGGTAGGGACCGTCTCTATATGTTGCCAACTTGGACTTCCCGAGCGCTTAGTACAGTGCTCTGCACACAGTAAGTACTCAATAAATAAGATTGAATGAATGAATGAATGACCCACTGGCAACCTCATTCTGGGAATGGTGGGGGGGAAGAGGGGAAAAAAGCAAATGTTTCCTACTTTATCCAAAATGGGAGCAGGTGGGACCCCTTTCCCATATTTCTTGTGTCCTTTGGGGCTGCAAAGTGAGATTCCACAGTCCCCCTGATTCATGAGCTTCTAATCCAGCGGCCCTGGAAAAGTCAGGCACAATAATGGAGGGGGAAAGGCTAAATGGGCCTGCCGTCCTGGAGATCAGAGGCTCGGGCTTGCCTAACCGGGCCATGCCTCATCATCTCAGTTAATAATAATAATGATAATGGTATTCGTTAAGCTCTTATTATGTGCAAGGCACTGTACTAAGCACTGGGGTGGAAATAAGCCCTACTGAGAGCTCACCTCCTCCAGGAGGCCTTCCCAGACTGAGCCCCCTCCTTCCTCTCCCCCCACCTTACCTCCTTCCCCTCCCCACAGCACCTGTACATATGTCGATATATGTTTGTATGTATTTATTACTCTATTTATTTTACTTGTACATATTTATTCTATTTATTTTGTTAATATGTTTTGTTTCGTTGTCTGTCTCCCCCTTCTAGACTGTGAGCCCGCTGTTGGGTAGGGACCGTCTCTGCACACAGTAAGCGCTCAATAAATACGACTGAAGGAATGAAAAGCAAATCGGGTTGGACACAGTCCCTGTCCCACATGGGGCTCGCAGTCTTAATCCCCATTTTGCAGACGAGGTAACAGGCACAGAGAAGTGAAGTGGCTTGCTCAAGGCCACACAGCAGCTACATCATCAATCGTATTGAGCGCTTACTGTGTGCAGAGCACTGTACTAAGCGCTTAGCTACATGGCACAGCAGGGATTAGAACCCAGCTCCTTCTGACTCCCATGCCTACGCTAGGGTTGGCAGACAAATTCTCTGCCCATAACAAGCTTATAGTCTACAGGAGAGATAGACACTAATATAAATGATACGGGAAGTAGCGTGGCTCAGTGGAAAGAGCACGGGCTTGGGAGTCAGAGCTCATGGGGTCCGCTGCTTGTCAGCTGTGTGACCTCGGGTAAGTCACTTAACTTCTCTGTGCCTCAGTTACCACATCTGTAAAATGAAGATTAAGACTGCGAGCCCCCCGTGGGACAACCCCATCACCTTGTTTCCTCCCCAGCGCTTAGAACAGTGCTTTGCACGTAGTAAATGCTTAACAAATGCCATTATTATTATATGATTTAAAGATACATACCTAAGTGCTAGGGGGTTGAGGGTTGGGCAACTATCAAACTCCCAAAGGTCTTTTCTACTCATGGGTTGAATCACTCCTACACTAAAGTGCGAGTGAAACCCCGCTCCGAGGGCAGCTAAGCAAAAGGATGATTTGCTAGAAGCGGCTCTTCCCGCTGATTTCAGCTCCACCACACGCCACCGTAAATTCAATCACCGCACTTGAACGTAAAAAAATTACATCTTTTAATTGTTTTGTAATTGGCACAGATGGTATTATTCAAACACATTAACTTAGACTATGAAATATCATACTGTACAACTCTGATTAAAAGAAGGCAGACATAATATTGAGTTTCAAAGTTACATTCAGCACTATGTTCAGGAAGTTACTTCATAAAACTTCGTCCAGTGCTTGCATGACGGAGGGGCGAAGCCGCTAAAAATAGAAACCCAAAAAACAACGCACACTCGAAGCCTTTTGTCATGAATCGGCAAATGCTCTTTCTGTGTAATTCTCTACTCTTTCCTGCTTTCTGAGCAGGCAAATAGGGAGACAGGTAAAATTTGGATTTCGAGAGCAACTGCCTATATTTGTCTCAGCAGCCAAATGCTCTGCAAGGAAAACGAACCCCAGAGAGTGATCCCTCACAGACAGACTTCTTGGATTGGCTCTGAAGGGTTTTCTCTCCATTTCAGAAGAACCACTGAGATTTGCAGATTTATTGCTGAGCTCAAATACCACCCCATAGGGTGCAGCCTGATCCAGGGGAAAAAGATGCAAGACTGCCAACCAGAATAGCTGTTTTAATGCAATTCCAGAAAAGATGGGCCAGTGCACGGATCCAATCCCCACGGGCCTGCCGCCTATCAGAGTCCTTCCCTGGGGGCAGGCCTAGATGAAGACACTTCTTGGGTGAGTGGCTTTAACCGCTGAGTGTCATCCTGTATCAGCTGCCCCAGGGAGAGGGTGCAGAGACCATTTTGGTCATGCTTGCGGGGAGGATGGGATGGGAGGAAGAGCAGCAGACAACCACCTATCTCTTCTTCCGAGGCAGGAAGCGCAACGCTCTGCAGGCGCTTCTTTTAAATGCATAGTCACCGAGAAGCCTTGGAAGCCCCAAGAAAGGTGAGAGGCTATTAGGAGACACGTGAAAGCAGGGAACATGGGGGCCAGGGAACACGTGTTAGCCTGGAAAATATGCTCCTGATTAGCCGGTGCTGCTGGGCTGGATTCTGGAGGAAATCTGGCTTCCTTGCTCGGATTTCTGAACCTTCTGCGCTGCAGAGTCTGGATTCTTCAAATCTGGGGGGTTCCAGAGGCACGGCTCTAGACGAGCCTACGTAATGCAGTCGGGGCACTAAAGTGAGGGCGACTCCCACCCACGCAGACAATCGTCACTAGCACCCTCTGGCCAGGTCCTTTCCCCAAAGAGGAGCATTTCAGTGCTCGAACAAAGGGATCCGGAAATTAAAATCTGGGTTAGTGCATAGTTAAGTCTCCTGCGATGAGGTTTCCAGGTTGGCACCTGAAAAAAGTGCTTTTCTCGTTTGTTGGCTCAGGGCTCCTGTGCCATTCCCTCTTTGGCTTTCGTGTCCACGGTGGATTTCTTTGCATAATCTCGTTCTCCAAAAATGGTGCTTCCGATCCGGACGTTCGTGGACCCCATCTCGATCTACGGGGAAGTGGAGAGGGACGTCAGGGGCTGAGCAACGGAGAGCGGGCAGACGGGGTCCCCGCGGCGCATCGCGAGGGGATTTCCCAGGGGGCAAGGAAGAAGCAGGCTAAGAGCCCCATGTCAGATCCAGCCTTTAGGCTGTGGAGATGCGTCCCCAAGGGACGGTGAAGGAGCTCATGGTGGGCAGGGAATGTCTCTGTTTATTGTTCTGCTGTCCTCTCCCAAGCGCTTAGTACAGTGCACCGCACAGATTAAGTGCTCAATAAATACAACTGAATGAATGAAGGAGTAGAGGGAAGCTTACTGCATGCTGGAAATCCATGGACATGCCCATGCTCAGCTCCACGCTGTCAGTGGACATGTTCAGTTTCTCACATAGCTCCTTCCGGAGGGACACCAGCATCTGGAAAGAAAACCGGTCAATCAATCAGTGGTATTCAATGGAACCAGAGGGAAGAAACGGACTTACGGGTAAACTATGTTTCATTCCCACCTTCTCCAAAGGCGCTTGGTCGGTAAAGTCGGTGGCTCCTCTGCGAAAGGTCGACATTGCTCAGGTATAAAGGTTCAGAGGGGTCTGATTCAGTGACCAGGTGAATAGGGTTTCAGGGAATTCTTTTTTTACCGCCCTCCCTTCTCTTCCCCTCCAGCCCCAGAAAAATTAGTCAGTAGCAATAATATTAATAATTAATAATAATTATGGTACTTGTTAAGCACTTACTATGTGTCGAGCACCGTTCTGAGTTAACCATGTGGGACACATGGTTGTCCCACATGGGGCTCACACTCTTAATCCCCATTTTACAAATGAGGTAACTGAGGTCTAGAAAAGTGAAGTGGCTTGCTCAAGGTTACACAGCAGACATGTGGCAGAGCCAGGATTAGACCCCATGACCTTCTGACTCCCAAGCCTGTGCTCTACCCACTAAGCCACATTGCTTCCAGTGGGGAGGAAGGACAGAGTTTAACCTTTTCTTGATAAACAGCAGCATGGCCTAATGGAAAAAGCACAGGCCCGGGAGTCAGGGAACATGAGTCTGAATCCCAGGCTTTGCTACTTGCCTGTTGTGTGACTTTGGGCAAGTCACAACTTCTCCTTACCTCAGTTACCTCATCTGTAAAATGGAAATTATATATGCATTTCCCCCACCGTCAAACTGCAAGCTGCATGAGGGACAGGGACCGTGCCTGACCTGATTGTCTTGTATCTACTCCTGCACTTAGTACAAGATTTGGCATATAGGAAGCGCTTAAGTACCACAGTTACTCATTATTATAAATCTCCTTCTCTCAAGTTCCAATTGGCTAAAGGAGTCTGGGGAAGCAGCTCCTCCCCTCCCACGGTGGAGTCGGTTCACACACTCAATTTTGTCACACTGTGTCTTTTCGCTCCGCATCTTGGCTAGAATGTATCTGTAGAATCGAGAATGATCCCGCCTACCACACGAGCCGGTCTCGATGTAGACTGGTGCAGTGCCAGAGGAAATGATTGTGAGCAGTTTTCCTGGACGTGGGGGTCCCGCAAAAATGCAGCCCCTGCACTGCCAGGGAACAGGTCCATTAGACTTTGCTTGGCAAAGGTTAGACAGTTGCTACTTGACAGATAGGAACCATGGTAAACCTGACACAGTTCTCCACTAAGTTATTACTGCCCAGGCTAGTGACTCTCCCAAACTGTACCTGGAAGTCCGGGTTTGGTCCCTGACTGAGGTCATGTCCAAAGCTCCCTATTGTCATCAGCCCCACGAACTCCAGGCTGGGACACTTGGTATTTATGTGCTCCACTGTGGCCACTGTGTCTGCAGGCAGAAGACCATGTTTACCTTCAAGGGGAAAAAAAACAAAACAAAAAACAAACGCACATGCAAATCAGTCAGGGATCTGCAACATTCTCCAACCCTTCCAGTCCCAAAGCAGCCAAATCTCAGACAAGGAGATACTCTTCTTTTTGAAAATTCCCATGCTACACCCTAAGATGCATTTACACTCAGGGTCCAAATTAGGGAAAACAAGATTTGGGCTCTGATGCTCTCTGTCAAATCAGGTTTCAGATTTTTGAAGGCAACCTCTGTCCACTGGCCTCTCTCTTCCTACCCCAATACAATTGCCCCGTGTTATTCACGGGTGATCGGTTAGAGAAACCCCTGCTCTGTCGTGAGGTGAAACACAGGAGGAGCGGGGAGAAAATGACAAGGGCGGCCAGTCAGTCACCGAAGAGGTAGGGCTGTGGCTGCTGGCAACTAAAGAGACCCTCTAAAGAGGCTCAGAGCCACTGCATGAGTGGGTACAGTCACTGCAAACAAAAAAATCCACAAATGCCGAGAGACTTCCTTACTCACCAAAGGGCTTGAACCCAGTAGACTGTAAGCTCCTTGAGGGATGGGATTTGTTGCTATTAACTCCACTGTGTTGTACTTTCCCAAGCCCTTAGTGGAGTACTCTAGACACAGTAAGTGCTCAATAAATACCAACGACCGAACCTCCACGACTCCAAAGGAAGGAAAAGCCTGGCCGCTTACTCTCTTCTCCACTGGTGTTAATCTGCACCATGACCTTCAACCTCTCGGGCGAGCCTTTCTTCTGCCAGGAGCTGTTCACTCTATCCGCCAGCTTCACAGAATCCACTGTTTCCAGCATGAAGAGGTTAGGGACGGCTATAAGGGCGAAGAGGAAGAATTCAAGGTTTTCTTCCTGTGCGTCATCGACATTTCCTGAAGGGCTACTCTGGCCAGAGAACGGAGCTATGTGCTTGAGAGAGACAAGTGAGAGGATCTATGGTAGGTCAGTCAACCTTTACTTAACTGAAGGTAGAACAGACATGTTGCCCTCTGATGACTCACCTGGGGATCAGGTAGCCTCGTCACCTACCCCTGGCTTTAAACTTCCTCCCCTTTTCTTCCCCCATCACAGCTTTCATAAAATTAAGTCCTCATTTCTCTATGGCTCCCACCTGCCACCCACACCCCTGGAGCTAGCAGTGCCATAAAGGAGGCTAGTACTTTTCACGTCAAAACCTGATGCACTGTACAAGTGAAACAGAGAGTACATTTAGAAATATTTTAACTGTGTTTCATCTCAACTTGAACCATCTTAAAGCCAAGGACTTCCTCTATAAAGTAGTAGAGAAGCAGCGTGGCTCAGTGGAAGGAGCACGGGCTTTGGAGCCCGAGGTCATGGGTTCAAATCCCGACTCCGTCACTTGTCAGCTGTGTGACTTTGGACAAGTCACTTAACTTCTCTGTGTCTCAGTTACCTCATCTGTAAAATAGGGATTAAGACTGAGCCCTACGTGGGACAACTTGATCACCTTGTAACCTCCCCAGCACTTAGAACAGTACTTTGCACGTAGTAAGCACTTAATAAATGCCATCATCATTATTAAGACTTCATGCCAAGAGCTTAGAACAGTGCTCTGAACGTAGTAAGTACTCAAGAAATACCACTGATGGATTATTTATTCATATTAATGTCTGTCTCCCCCTCTAGACCATAAACTCGTTATGGGCATGAAAAGTAACTGCTAATTCTGTTGTACTGTACTCTCCCAAGTGTTTAGTGCTGTGCACACAGAAAGCACTCAATAAATACCACTGATTTACTGAAGTCCACGCCAAAGGGAAAGGCTACACAATCAGCCTAGGGAAGAGTTGCCTGCTTTGAGGAAGGAGGCCACAGTAATAATTACGGTACTTGATGATGATGATGGTATTTGTTAAGCGCTTACTATGTGCAAAGCACTATTCTAAGTGCTGGGGGGGGATATAAGGTGATCAGGTTGTTCCACGTGGGGCTCACAGTCTTCATCCTCATTTTACAGATGAGGGAACTGAGGCACAGAGACGTGACTTGCCCAAAGTCACACAGCTGACAATTGGCGGAGCCAAGACTTGAACCCATGACCTCTGACTCCAAAGCCCGGGGTCTTTCCACTGAGCCATTATGATGTGCCAGGCGCTGTACTAAGTGCTGAGGTGGATACAAGCAAATCAGGTTGGACACAGTCCCTGTGCCACAGGGGGCTCAGTCTCAAGCCTTAGCCTCCTGGAAATAGCTCATCAGGTATGGAGGAGACCACCATACCGGCAAGAAAGACTAAACATGGAAAGGGGAATACAGACCCATTGGGAACAAATGGCCTAAGAGAACTGGCAACCAAAAGCACTTGGTTCCTCGCCCAAGCTGAGCAGGAGCAGGTCTGGTTGACTGCTGGTGATGGAAAATGGTGTGAAGCCAGAGCCCAGTTAGCCATGCCAGAATGCCACGCCAACACAAATCCCAGGAACAAACCAGGGACTAAGTAAAATTGGGAAATCAGCAATAAAGACAGGTAACTCCCAAAACTGCTCCTTTTTTTTTTTTTGCTGGGCATTGACTCAAAAGTCCTTTCTACAACAGACAGACCCGTGGAGCCTCCCTGCAAAAAGACCTAGAGTGGAATAAAACCTTCCCTGAGATTAAAAATAAAAAAAAGAAAAAGAGAATCTTCCTAACAGAACCAATACAGAACACACAGGGATTTAAGCTGCAGCTTATTATTTACATTATTTCACACCTCTTACCGTGTCGGTTGCCAAACACTCCCCATGTCGTATTTTGAGACTCTTAGTTCTTGGAGGCCCAGGGAGTGTGTTTAACTGTCACTTGTGTAATTTTTCCCATGGTTTAGTACAGTGCTCTGCACACGGTATGTGCTTAATAAACACTACTTCAGATTGCTACTATTCCCTGACTTCAGATGAACTCTTCTGAGTCCAGGAAGGATGAGATGATCTGGGGCATGATCAAATACTAGCTAGTCGGCAATGGGATTTTCTTTCCTATTGTAATTTCGGATCTGTTTCAGCAGGAGCATAACGATAACAATAATAATAACAATTGTGGCATTTGTTAAGCGCTTACTTCGTGCCAGGCACTGATCTAAATGTTGGGGTAGATACAAGCAAATTGGGTTGGACACTGTCCCTGTCCCGCCTAAGGCTCACTGTCTCAATCCCCATTTTACAGATGAGGTAACTGAGGCACAGAGAAGTGAAGTGTCTTGCCAAAGGTCACTTAGAAGTGGCAGAGCCGGGATTAGAATCCATGACCTTCTCACTCCCAGGCCCATCTCTATCCACTACACCATCCTGCTTCCCTGAGTATGAGCTTCTTTTCATACTCCCCAGTGTGTTCAGGAGAAAATGGGGATAAAGCAATTCCAACTTACCCATCAGTTTGTTGACGTTGTGCTTTTGCAGGTGGCCAATAAAATGCCATTTAATCTCAGGACAAGATGACAGGATCTGATGAAGGAGAAAAAGAGGACAGAGAAGTCACGCATGAATTTGGAGCAGAAAGCACAACTGCTTGGACTTTTTTTTTTTTAAAACGAGTTCAGAAAAGACCATTTCTCCCTTTCCAATTTCTCGTGCTATGGCGCTGTAAGTGGAGTTGCTGAGCCTGAGTGGGCTTTCTCCATCCCCTTCGCAGGAAGGCGGTCCCCAGATCAAAAGCCTGGAGAGCCTTCTGCCACCTGTCTTCCTACACTAGTCATCATGTATTTCCAAGAGTGTTCAGAATTCCAGGTTTTAATAACAATAATAAATAAGAAAAGTAGTATTTGTTAAGTGCTATGTACCAGACACTGTACTAAGTGCTGGGGTGGGTACAAGCAAATCAAGATGGACACAGTTCCTGTCCCATGTGGGGCTCTCTGTCTCAATCCCCATGTTAGGGATGAGGTAACTGAGGCACAGAGAACGGGAGTGACTTGCCCAGGCTCACACAGCAGACAAGTGGCAGAGTCCGAATTAGAACACACAACGTCCCGAATCCCAGACCCATGCTCCATTTGCCATGCGATGCTGCTTGAGCACATTACACAGAGCCACCAGGCCCATCCTCTGACCCCACTGGCTTTGTCATCATCATCATCAATCGTATTTATTGAGTGCTTACTATGTGCAGAGCACTGTACTAAGCGCTTGGGAAGTACAAATTGACTTTGTCACCCCAACCCCCACCCCGTTTACTCTGTCGATGAGATGCTCCTGGTCTCACTTTCTCCAAAATGCAGCAACTGCAAGGAGGGTCTGGTCTACCATTTGCCAAACCAATTTTCCTACTGCAGTGAAGGGGAAGGCTCAGGGACACTGCTCAGCCTGCTACTTCCACTTGGCAATCCCATCATGACCGGATAGAGCTGAGATGTTCAGATAAGGTCCTGCGTGGGACAAAAATGGGAGTCCCCTACTTGATGCTGCCTGACCTTTCTAGAAGGTCACGGCTACTCACAAGGAGTAGGGTACTCACATAGGGGTTGCTACGTGTGGGCAAAGGTGCGACTATCATCACGTTAATAAAGGCCATCGCCTCCACTGGCTGAAGCACCTGCCTTTCTGAAGAAATTTGGGCCATGCAAGTTGCTACATTTAAGGCTCTATAGATTCAACCTACTATCATCTCAAGCCAAGAAACGCAAAAATCTTGGTCATTCATTCATTCAACCGTATTTATTGAGCGCTTACTGTGTGCAGAGTACACATATAGAGATGGTCCCTACCCAACAACGGGCCATCTGGGAACTCCAAGATAAACGCTTAGCTCGGTGCTCTGCACACAGTAAGTGCTCAATAAACACCATCCATCGATTAATGATAATTATGGTATTTCTTAAGCACTTAAGTGCAAAGTACTTAGCACTGGGATGGGCACAAGATAATCAGGTCAGACAGTCCCTGTCCCCTATGGGACTCACAGTCTAAGGGGAAGGGAGACCAGGTATTGAATCCCCATTTTACAGACGAGCAAACTGAGACAGAGATAAGTTAAGTGACTTGCCCAAGGCCACATAGCAGGCAAGTGGTAGAACTGGGATTAAACCCCAGTCTCCTGATTCCCGACCTGAGCTCCTTCCACTAGACCGTGCCGCTTCTTAGGAGATTGTCCTCTGACTGGGAAAAGTTTGGGACTAAAGTCGGAGAAATCAGCCTTCCCCACAAAACAACCCCAAAACTTAAGGTTTCAACTGAGGGATTGAGGTTAGAAGAACAACAGAGCCCAGAATTTGAGCGACACTTACTTTAGCATTAGATGCCTTTTCTAACAGCTCCTGAACCTACAGGAAACCAAAGGAAAACAGTGTGAGTTAGAAAGATGGCAGGCAGATCACTTTTAGGGACTATTCTAGCAAGCTCTTTCCAGCCCAGAGAACTCAGAAAGATAAAGGGCACTTACATAGTTTTCCCCAAAGCTGCGTTGTCCATGAGTATATGCCTCAATCACCATACCAACGGGCTTGGTTTTACTGACAGCCACTAGCCGGGGCTGGATGGCAGGGAGGTCCTGCCAGGAGGGAAAGAAGTCAAGTAAGCGAAGGGCTGCCCACAGCACCTGTATATATGTTTGTACAGATTTATTACTCTATTTATCTTACTTGTACATATTTACTATTCATTTTGTTTTGTTAATGATGTGCATCCAGCTTTACTTCTATTTATTCTGATGACTTGACACCTGTTCACGTTTTGTTTTGTTGCTGTCTCCCCCTTGTAGACTGTGAACCCGTTGTTGGGTAAGGACCGTCTCTATATGTTGCCAACTTGAAGTGCTTAGTATAGTGCTCTGCACACAGTAAGCGCTCAATAAATACGATTGGATGAATGAAAAGGGCTGGGGGAATTACCCTGGATCAGATCAGTGGGAGGGGCTGACCTAAATTCAAACTCTCCATCTATGGAGGGAAATCTTTATTGGCTTTAAGCAATATTTAGTTGGGGCATTTGGTGCTATGATCCTCCCCTACTGAGCCAGACGGAAATAGTCAAGTGGAACTTGCATACGAGGAGAGAGACAGACTCTTCCTGGCCTCCGGCACTGCCGGGAATTAGAAGCCTTTGAGTTTCGTTCTGCACAGGTCGGTTCGGTTCATCCTGCACGGTTCTGTTCGTGAGTCGTAAACTGACTCACGCCAGTTCTGAAGACGGGAGTGGGAAGGGAAAGACAGACAATTACTGAGAACCTGTGATTCAGCGTCGCTTGGGGGAGCAAAAAGGAAAAAAAAATCAAGGCTGGCTAATCTTGGATTGCTTTCCTCACAACAGTCAGTCTGGGGAGATTCCAGTTCTGCGGCAGTATGGGTTTCCTGCTGCTCAGGGGCACTGAAAACTTAAAGACACAGCCCCTCATTCACAGGACCTGGGTTCTAATCCTAGTTCTGCCACTTGTCTGCTGTGTGTCACCCTGTAAAGTCACTTCACTTCTCTGTGCCTCAGGTTCCTCACCTATTAAACGGGAAGCAAGACTGTTAGCCCCATGTGGGACGTGGACCTTTTCCAATCTGATTAACTTGCATTTTTCTCAGCAGTGCCGGGCACATAATAAGTGCTTAACAAATATTAATAATAATTATGGCATTTGTTAAGCACTTACTCTGTACCAAGCACGGCTTTAAGCGTTGGGGTAGATACAAGGTCATCAGGTTACCCATGTGGTACTCACAGTCTTAATCCCCATTATACGGATGAGGTAACTGAGGCACAGAAGATGTAAGTGGCTTGCCCAAGATCACACAGCAGACAACTGGCGGAGGCGGGATCAGATTGTGAGCCCGTTGTTGGGTAGGGATTGTCTCTATCTGTTGCCGCACTGTACTTTCCAAGTGCTCAGTCCAGTGCTCGGCACACAGTAGGCGCTCAATAAATCCGACTGAATGAATGAATCAGAACCCAGGACCTCTGACTCCCATGCCTGGGCTCTTTCCACTAAGACACGCTGCTTCTCTTAATTATTACTATTATTATTATTCATTCATTCAATCGTTTTTATTGAGCGCTTACTGTGTGCCAAGCACTGTACTAAGCGCTTGGCAAGTACAACAACATATAGAGACGGTCCCTACCCAACAACGGGCTCACAGTCTAGAAGGGGGAGACAGACAGCAAAACAGGTGGATGGGTGTCAATGCCATCAAAATAAACAGAATTATAGATATACGCACATCATTATTAATAAAATGACTCTAGACTGTGAGCCCGTTGTTGGGTACGGACCGCCTCTATATGTTGTCAACTTGCACTTCCCAAGCGCTTAGTACAGTGCTCTGCACACAGTGAGCGCTCAATAAATACGATTGAATGAATGAATGCAAATAAAGAGAAACAAATATGTACCAATATACACACATTATTATTATCGCCAGCGGTGACAAAGCAATGGAGGGTTGGGCCGGCCACGGCTCCCCGTGGGCTGGCATGAGCCCGGGCTCTGGAGTCAGAGGTCATGGGTTCAAATCCCAGCTCCGCCAACTGTCAGCTGTGTGACTTTGGGCAAGTCGCTTAACTTCTCTGCGCTTCAGTTCCCTCAGCTGTAAAGTGGGGATTGACTGTGAGCCCCATTGGGACAACCTGATCACCTTGTAGCCTCCCCAGCGCTCAGAACAGTGCTTTGCACATAGTAAGCGCTTAATAAATGTTATTATTATTATAGAGAAGCAGCACGGCTTAGTGGCAAGAGCCCGGACTTGGGAGTCAGAGGTCATGGGTCCTAATCCTTGTTCTGCCACTTTCTGCTGTGTGACCTTGGGCAAGCCACTTAACTTCTCTGGGCCTCGGTTACCTCATCTGTAAAATGGGGATGAAGACTGTGAGCCCCCCGTGGGACAACCTGATCACCTTGTAACCCCCCCAGCGTTTAGAACAGTGCTTTGCACATAGTAAGCGCTTAACAAACACCATCATCATCATCATCTCTTGCCTCCGTGGGCCAGTCCTTCCCTAAGCCCGGCTTGGGAGTCAGAGGTCATTCATTCATTCATTCAATCGTATTTATTGAGCGCTTACTGTGTGCAGAGCACTGTACTAAGCGCTTGGGAAGTACGAGTTGGCAACATATAGAGACGGTCCCTACCCAACAACGGGCTCACACGTGGGTTCTAATCCTTGTTCTGCCACTTTTCTGCTGTGTGACCTTGTGCAAGCCACTTCACTTCTCTGGGCCTCAGTTCCCTCATCTGTCAAATGGGGATGAAGACTGTGAGCCCCCCGTGGGACAACCTGATCACTTGTATCCCCCCAGCGCTTAGAACAGTGCTCTGCACATAGTAAGCACTTAATAAATGCCATTATTATTATTATTATTATTATTATTATTCTCTGTGCCCCAGTTCCCTAATCTGTCAAATGGGGATGAAGCCTGTGAGCCCCACGTGGGACAACCTGATCACCTTGTATAACAACAATTATTATTCATATTATTCATATATAAATACATTATATCATATTCATATATTATTAATATTAATAATTATAATTAATAGTAATAATAATTATTCTCTGTGCCCCAGTTCCCTCATCTGTCAAATGGGGATGAAGCCTGTGAGCCCCACGTGAGACAACCTGATCACCTTGCATAACAACAACTATCATTCGTATTCATATATAAATAAATATCATATCATATTCATATATTAATAATATCAATAATTATAATTAATAGGAATAATAATTATTCTCTGTGCCCCAGTTCCCTCATCTGTCAAATGGGGATGAAGCCTGTGAGCCCCAGGTGGGACAACCTGATCACCGTGTATAATAACAACAATTATTATCATTTATATTATTCATATATAAATGCATATTGCATCATTATTTACATATTATTAATATTAATAATTATGATTAATAATAACAATAATAATTATTATTCTCTGTGCGCCAGTTGCCTCATCTGTCAAATGGGGATGAAGCCTGTGAGCCCCACATGGGACAACCTGCTCACCTTGTATAATAACAACAATTATTTTTTATATTCTTAATATTAATAATAATTAATAATAATTAATAATAATAATTATTATTCTCTGTTCCCCAGTTCCCTCATCTGTCAAATGGGGATGAAGCCTGTGAGCCCCACGTGGGACAACCTGATCATCTTGTATAATAATAGCAATTTATACTACTTATATATAAATGTATTATATATAAAATTGTTATTAATTAATTAATATTATTCTCTGTGCCCCAGTTGCCTCATCTGTCAAATGGGGATGAAGCCTGTGAGCCCCACGTGGGACAACCTGATCACCTTGTATGATAACAACAATTATTATTCATATTATTCATAAACACATATTATATCATTATTTAAATATTAATATTAGTAGTAGTAATAATAATTCTTTGTGCCCCAGTTCCCTCATCTGTCAAATGGGGATGAAGCCTGTGAGCCCCACGTGGGACAACCTGATCATCTTGTATAATAATAACAATTTATACTACTTATAATTTATACTACTTATATATAAATGTAGTATATATAAAATCATTGTTATTAATTATTATTATTATTATTCTCTGTGCGCCAGTTGCCTCATCTGTCAAATGGGGATGAAGACGGTGAGCCCCAAGTGGGCCCACCTGATCCCCTTGTATCCCCCCCCCGGCGCTTAGAGAAGTGCTCTGCACATAGTAAGCGCTTAACAAATGTCATCATTATGATTATTAACAAACCCCATCATCATCTTCGTCGTTATTATTATTATTATTTTATTATTATTATTAACCTCTGGGCTCCGCGGTCCCGGGCTCACCTGCGGCCTCCTCGCCTTGGCCTGCTGCACCCGCTCGGCCACGGCCCTCAGCGCCAGCCCGACGCCCGGCTCCCCCGCCATGGCGCCGAGCCTCCTCATGCCCCGGCCCTCGCTCGGCTCCCCCCTACTTCCGGCCCCTGGTCCCGCCCACCGCGCGCGGACCGACCAATCGCCCCGCGGGCCCCGGCGCCCCCAGCCAATGGGAGCGCGGCGGCCGTTTGACGGGCGGGGGGGCGGGACTCGGGCGGGAGGGCGCGGCAGCCATCTTGGGGAGGTCGCTCCCCACAGGTGCGAGGAGGAGGAGGTTGGGGGTAAGTTCATTCATTCATTCATTCAATCCTATTTATTGAGCGCTTACTGTGTGCAGAACACTGGACTAAGCGCTTGAGGAGGACAAGTTGGCAACATATAGAGATGGTCCCTACCCAACAACGGGCTCACATTCATTCAGTCGTATATATATATTTGTACATATTTATTACTCCATTTATTTATTTATTTTACTTGTACATATCTATCCTATTTATTTTATTTTGTTAGTATGTTTGGTTTTGTTCTCTGTCTCCCCCTTCTAGACTGTGAGCCCACTGTTGGGTAGGGACCATCCCTATATGTTGCCAACTTGGACTTCCCAAGCGCTTGGGAAGTATAAATTCATTCATTCAATCGTATTTATTGAGCGCTTACTGTGTGCAGAGCACCGTACTAAGCGCTTGGGAAGTACAAGTACATTCATTCAATCGTATTTATTGAATGCTTACTGTGTTTAGAGCACTGGACTAAGCGCTTGGGGAGTACAAGTTGGCAACATATAGAGATGGTCCCTACCCAACAACGGGCTCACATTCATTCAGTCGTATTTATATATATATATATATTTGTACATATTTATTACTCTATTTATTTATTTTACTTGTACCTATCTATCCTATTTATTTTATTTTGTTAGTATGTTTGGTTTTGTTCTCTGTCTCCCCCTTCTAGACTGTGAGCCCACTGTTGGGTAGGGACTGTCTCTCTCTGTTGCCAACTTGGACTTCCCAAGCGCTTGGGAAGTACAAATTCATTCATTCATTCAATCGTATTTATTGAGCGCTTACTGTGTGCAGAGCACCGGACTAAGCACTTAGGAAGTACAAGTACATTCATTCAATCGTATTTATTGAACGCTTCCTGTGTGCAGAGCACTGGACTAAGCGCTTGAGGAGTACAAGTTGGCAACATATAGAGACAGTCCCTACCCAACAACAGGCTCACATTCATTCATTCATTCAGTCGTATTTACTGAGCGCTTACTGTGTGCAGAGCACTGGACTAAGCGCTTGGGGAGTACAAGTTGGCAACATATAGAGACGGTCCCTACCCAACAGCGGGCTCACATTCATTCAGTCGTATTTATATATATATACGTTTGTACATATTTATTACTCTATTTATTTTACTTGTACCTATCTATTCTATTTATTTTATTTTGTTAGTATGTTTGGTTTTGTTCTCTGTCTCCCCCTTTTAGACCGTGAGCCCACTGTTGGGTAGGGACTGTATATGTTGCCAACTTGTACTTCCCAAGCGCTTAGTCCAGTGCTCTGCACACAGTAAGCGCTCAATAAATATGATTGATTGATTGAGCGCTAACTGTGTGCAGAGCACTCGACTAAGCGCTTGGGAAGTACAAGTTCATTCATTCATTCAATCGTATTTATTGAGCGCTTACTGTGTGCGAGCACTGTACTAAGCGCTTGGGAAGTACCAGTTCAGTCATTCATTCAATCGTATTTATTGAGCACATACTGTGTGCAGAGCACTGTACTAAGCACTTGGGAAGCACAAGTACATTCATTCAATTGTATTTATTGAACGCTTAATGTGTTTAGAGCACTGGACTAAGCGCTTGGGGAGTACAAGTTGGCAACATATAGAGACGGTCCCTACCCAACAACGGGCTCACATTCATTCAATCTTATTTATTGAGCGCTTACTGTGTGCAGAGCACTGGACTAAGCGCTTGGGAAGTCCAAGTTCATTCATTCATTCAATCGTATTTATTGAGCGCTTACTGTGTGCAGAGCACTGTACTAAGCGCTTGGGAAGTACAAGTTCATTCATTCATCCCATCATATTTATTGAGCGCTTACTGTGTGCAGAGCACTGTACTAAGCGCTTGGGAAGTACAAGTTGGCAACATATAGAGACGGTCCCTACCCAACAACGGGCTCACATTCATTCAATCGTATTTATTGAGCGCTTACTGTGTGCAGAGCACTGTACTAAGCGCCTGGGAAGTACAAGTTGGCAACATATAGAGACGGTCCCTACCCAACAACGGGCTCACATTCATTCAATCGTGTTTATTGAGCACTTACTGTGTGCAGAGCACTGTACTAAGCACTTGGGAAGTACAAGTTCATTCATTCAATCGTATTTATTGAGCACTTACTGTGTGCAGAGCACTGTACTAAGCGCTTGGGGAGTACAAGTTCATTCATTCAATCATATTTATTGAGTGCTTACTGTGTGCAGAGCACTGTACTAAGCACTTGGGGAGTACAAGTTGGCAACATATAGAGACGGTCCCTACCCAACAATGGGCTCACATTCATTCAATCGTATTTATTGAGCGCTTACTGTGTACAGAGCACTGTACTAAGTGCTTGGGAAGTACAAGTTCATTCATTCATTTACATTTATTGAACGTTTACTGTGTGCAGAGTACTGTACTAAGCGTTTGGGAAGTCCAAGTTGGTAACATATAGAGACAGCCCCGACCCAACAGCGGGCTCACAGTCTAGAAGGGGCAGACAGACAACAAAACAAAACATATTAACAAAATAAAATAAATAAAATAGTAAATATGTAAAAATATGGAACACTTCACGAATACTCTAGAAGGGGGAGACAGACAACAGAACGAAGCATGTTAACAAAATAAAATAAATAGAATAGTAAACGCAGTAGTTAGGGCAGAGCGGTTCAGCATCACTGTGCCGCAATGCCTAACGTACAGCCTGAAGAATGAGATGTTCTACCCTTTGAAATAGGCTCCCACTTTTCCCTCCCACCATTCCTCTTAGCCTCCATGTGGCTCAATTAACTGTATTTATTGAGCTCTGTAATAATAATAATAATATTCCAGACCGTGAGCCCGTCGTTGGGTAGGGACCGTCTCTATATGTTGCCAACTTGTACTTCCCAAGCGCTTAGTACAGTGCTCTGCACGCAGTCAGCGCTCAGTAAATACGATCGAATGAATGAATAAGAATGATGGTATTTGTTAAGCGCTATGTGCAAAGCAGTGTTCTAAGGGCTGGAGAGGTTACAAGGTGATCAGGTTGTCCCACGGGGGGCTCACAGTCTTCATCCCCATTTTACAGATGAGGGAACTGAGGCACAGAGAAGTGAAGTGACTTGCCCAAAGTCACACAGCTGACAATTGCCGGAGCCAGGATTTGAACCCATGACCTCTGACTCCAAAGCCCGGGCTCGTTCCAGTGAGCCACACTGCTTCTCGCTTACTATGTGCAAAGCACTGTTCTAAGTGCTGGGGAGGTTACAAGGTGATCAGGTTGTCCCACAGGGGCTCACAGTTTTAATCCCCATTTTACAGATGAGGCACAGATAAGTTGTGACTTGCCCAAAGTCACACAGCTGATAGTTCATTCATTCATTCAATTGTATTTATTGAGCGCTTACAGCATGCAGAGCACTGTACTAAGCGCTTGGGAAGTACAAGTTGGCAACGTATAGAGACGGTTCCTACCCAACAACGGGCTCACAGTCTAGAAGGGGGAGACAGACAACAAAACAAAATAGTTGGTGGAGTCAGGATATGAACCCATGACCTCTCACTCCAAAGCCTGTGCTCTTTCCACTGAGCCACACTGCTTCTCCAGAGCACTGTACTAAGCGCTTGGGAGAATACACTATGATGACATAACAGACATTCCCTGCCCACAAGAGCTTACAGTCTAGATGTTTCAGTTGCTTCATCTGTAAAATGGGGACAAGGTATCCGTCCTTCCTCTCAGATTATGGGTCTATTCTTCAGTCAGATTTCTTAGATTCAGGATAGGGTACTGTACTTAATTTCCGAGGTTGCCAAGGCTACTGTAGTTGGTTTGTCCAAACTTTTGCCCCATCTCACCCTTTAATTTACACTCACAACTGCCTGTAGCACTTCTGTACATAACCGGCACACAAGTATTGAAGTAGTTCTTTCCCCTTTCTAAATTACTTTGTTTATGTCTTGTCCATTAGATTGGCTTAGTAAGTAAGTATTTAGTAAGTAAGCACTTACTAAATGCCATTATTGTCCAAGCCTTTGGGTGCTCTAGATGTACATCTAGACTGTAAGCTCTTGTGACAGGGAATGTCTGTTGTATCGTTATAGTGTATTCTCCCAAGCGCTTAGTACAGCGCTCTGCATACAGAGCTCAATAAATACAGTTGAACCACATAGAGGCTAAAGGGATGGTGGGAGGGTAAAATGGGGGCCTGTTTCACTGTCCTAAACCCTCCATCCCCCCAAAAAAGCACAAAACAAAAAGAAACACTCCTTTTTATTACTGTAGTACTGGGTTACTATCTCCACAGAGCCTTGACTATAGGCATATCACCCAACAGACGTCAGAGCCCTTTGCCTCGGGGACTTCTGAGAGCACCAACCCTCTGATTCTGCCCTTATTTTAAATTACACTAGCTAATTTATGAAGAAAAGCCGGTAGACCTGCGAGGTAATTCTTCAGTTAAATCTCTTAGATTCAGGATAGGGTACTGTCCTTAATTTCCCGAGGTTGCCAAGGCTACTGTGGTTGGTTTGTCCATACTTTTGCCCCACCTCACCCTTTAATTTACACTCACAACTGCCTGTAGCGCTTCTGTAGGTGTAACTAGCACACTTAAGGATTAAAGTAGTTCTTTCCCCTTTCTAAATTACTTTGTGTACGTCTTGTCCATTAGATTGCAACTTCCTTGAAGGCAGGGTTCACGTCTTCTATTTCTGTTGTATTCTTCCAAGCACACGTGCTTGCCCCACTGTATGTGTTCAATAAATATTTTGGGAGCGGCCAAGCCTCACAAACTGAATGGCCTCAAACACCAAAACATAATACAGTCCAGAGCCACAGATGAGAAAAAAATCTTTAAATGGGAGGGGTGAATAGGCATTCTTAGAGGATGGAGGAGGGTAGGTGCCAGTGGTCAGTGGGGAGTGGTGCCCAGCAGCGTGGGTGAGCAAGAGAGTTCTTGACTAGGGACAAGTTCCCCAAAAGGACAGTGACATAAATAATGAAGTATATGGTTCCTTGCTTTCCCCCATGAGACATTTTAAATGAAGAAAAGATACACATAGCTTGCAAGCTGCATTTTGCCTTCAAATTCTGAGGTAGACAAATCGGGAGTGAAAGAGCCACTATCAAAGTGGTCACTCGGAACCTAGATTTGTTTCCCTAATTCTCATTTCTTAGTTCTCCCATTTCCTTCTGTGTCACCCTTGCTCTTGTATTTGCATTTGTGTACACAGCATTCATGTACATATCTGTAATTTATCTGTGTTAATGTCTGTCTCCCTCTCCAGACTGCAAACTCCTTGTGGACCAGGGAACATGCATACCAACTGTATACTCCCCGAAGCGCTTAGTACAGTGCTCTGCACACGGTAAGCCCTCAATGGATGTATTTGATTCATTCACTGACTGATTCCTACTTGTAATTTCTTACATCAAATTGAACTTTTATCATGTTTAGTTCTTTGAAAAGCATGCCAATGTGTTCTTGACATGTAACATAACTATATACCGTATAGAGGCAGTCCCTACCCAACAGTGGGCTCACAGTCTAGAAGGGGGAGACAGAGAACAAAACCAAACATATTAACAAAATAAAATAGAGTAGATATGTACAAATAAAATAGAGTACTAAATATGTACAAACATTGATTGATTGATTCCCCACAGCACCTGAATATATGTATATATGTTTGTACATATTTATTACTCTATTTATTTATTTTACTTGTACATATCTACTCTATTTTATTTTGTTAATATGTTTGGTTTTGTTCTCTGTCTCCCCCTTCTAGACTTTGAGCCCACTGTTGGGTAGGGACTGTCTCTATATGTTGCCAACTTGTCTTCCCAAGCACTTAGTGCAGTGCTCTGCACACAGTAAGCGCTCAATAAATACGATTGATTGATTGATTGTACATATTACTCCATTTATTTTACTTGTACATATCTATTCTATTCTATTTATTTTATTTTAATATGTTTTGTTTTGCTCTCTGTCTCCCCCTTTTAGATTGTGAGCCCACTGTTGGGTAGGGACCGTCTCTATATGTTGCCAACTTGTACTTCCCAAGCGCTTAGTACAGTGCTCTGCACACAGTAAGCGCTCAATAAATACGATTGATTGATTGATATACATCAGAATATAACGAAAAAGCTTAAGATTATATTTTGATTTTGTCATAAAACCCTAGAAGCTTGGATCTGGCCCGCTGCGCAGAGGCCTAGAGTTGACACAGCTGAATGTTCGCTTCTAATAAACTGCTAAGGGTGCAAAATCGTCAGGGACAGCAAACCTGCTTGTGATTTGCTTCACCCATGAGACCCATCAGATATACCTGTAGGTAGCAAAGCCCATGTTATCTAGAGAGGATACAAAAGAAATATACCGAGAGGGAAAGGAAGAGATGGGCTAAGCACAGATGGAACATGCCACTGTACTGGCAATCCTCGACTTACATTTTAAATTCCTGCCTGTCCCTCTAGATTATAAACTCCTTGAGGGCAGGGATCAGTTCTGCTACCAAGTGCTAAATACAGTGTTTTGTGCTCAAATGATTGATTGAATAAGCACCCACTCTTCTTCCACTATACCTCAACTTGTAGTCTTTGTTCCTCTCTAGCCACTGTACTTTTTTCGACTTTTTCCTCCTCATCATCAATCGTATTTATTGAGCGCTTACTGTGTGCAGAGCACTGTACTAAGCGCTTGGGAAGTACAATTTGGCAACATATAGAGACAGTCCCTCATGCCTTTCCTCCTGCCCGAAGATACCTCCCACTTCAAATCCAAGAGACAGCACTCCTCATTCTAAGCGCTTTTGAAATCCCATTTTCTCCAGGAGGCCTTCCCCAATTAATTTCTATTCCTCCCATCACACCAGTACTTCTGCACAGCCTACTATAATAATTATGGTACTTATTAAGCACTTGCTACGTGCCCAGCACTGTAGTAAGCACTGGGGAAGTTACAAGATAATCAGTTTACAACCTAATGTAGAATTTACATGCAAACCTTACAGATCCTATTAGTTAGGCACTAAGTATATATCCCCTTTATATCTTTCACCTCTCTGCAGATTATTTTAATGTTTGTCTCTCTATTAGATTGTAACATAGCCTAGTGGCAAGAGCCCGGGTTTGGGAGTCAGAGGTCATGGGTTCTAATCCTGGCTCCGCTACATGTCTGCTGTGTGACCTTGGGCAAGCCACATAACTTCTCTGTACCTCAGTTTCCTCATCTGTAAAAATGGGGATTAAGACCGTGAGCCCCACATGGGGCAACCTGCTTACCTTGTATGTACCCCAGCGTTTAGTACAGTGCTTGGCACAGTAAGTGCTTAACAAATACCATAATTATTATTATAATTACTAAATTCCCGGAGATCAGAGATCATGCCTACTAAATCTACTGTGCTTGACTAAGCACTTAGGTATTCAGTAAATACTGAAGATTGAGTTAGAACGAACATCTCATAGTGGTGTCATATTTGAGGAGGAAAGACTGCTTTGTATATTTTGAATTATTTTTCCCTAGGAATATTACCTTGCATGTATTCATATTGGAATTCACCATGAGGGGCCGTTTTCTGGTCCACTCGGGTTTATAAAGTTTTCCTTATCTGCATAGCACTTTACCACCTGGAAAGGTTTGGTGTCTTCTGCAATCATTAGTATTGACTGTCTACTAGTTCAAGAGTACAAAAAGAGGTAAAAGGCATGAGCACTGTTCTTGAAGAGCTCACAGTCTGATGGGGGAGACAGACAAAATAATTTACAGCTAGGAGGAAGAGAAGAGAAAGATGGATATGTGGTTCGATAAGTGCTTAAACACTATTTACACAAGCGTTACACATGTCTGTGAGTGCATAACTGCTGAGGTGGTAGCTGTGAGGAGATGACCTGAAAGAAGAAAAATTAAATTAGGGAAGGCCTCTCGGAAGAGGTGGAATTTCAAGAGAACTTTGAAGCTAAAACATGTACAGAATGACATTTTAGAAAAATCATCTTGGCAGTGGAGTGAGGTTAGGCCTGGAGTGGGGAACAACTGGAGGCAGGGAAACCAGGGAGGAGGCTGGTACAGTAGTCTTGCTGGGATATGACGAGCACCTGGACCAGGGTGAGGGTCATTTGGGTAAAGAGGAAATGGAGGATTTGGGAAGTGCTGTGGAGGAGAACCAACGGGATTTTGTGATAGACAATATAAGAACTGAGCGAGGCGTGAAGTGTGGGTGTGGGATTTTAGTGCTCACTTCCCTTAAGGTTCATTTCATTTATTCATTCAATCGTATCTATTGAGCTCTTACCGTGTGCAGAGCACTGTACGAAGAAGCCACTAAGCACATTCAAAGAAAAGTAGACGTAGCTTTCAAAGAAATAATTTTTTTAAAAGCTATCAAAAGCAAACAGAGCATTTTTTAGCCTAGAAGGTAATAATAATAATGGCATTTATTAAGCACTTACTAGGTGCAAAGCACTGTTCTAAGCACTGGGGAAGTTACAAGGTGATCAGGTTGTCCCACGGGCGGCTCACAGTCTTAATTCCCATTTTACAGATGAGGTAACTGAAGAACAGAGAAGTTAAGTGACTTGCTCAAAGTCACACAGCTGACAAATGGCAAAGCTGGGATTTGAACCCATGACCTCTGACTCCAAAGCCCGGGCTCTTTCCACTGAGCCACGTTGCTGCTTCTCTAGATGGACAGAAACAAGGAGAACCGCATCATGACAGTAGAAATTCCAAGATGTTCTGATTGATTGCCTCTTTCTTTGATAAATCTGAACAACATACACATTTCAACTCCTCCTCTTTTGGACACAATATATCATATTTGTTGGCCTATGAAAGGGATTTATTTCTTATGCAAATAAGCAATAAATGGGAAGTTAAAGCTTTGATGGATGGGTACTCATCATTTAGAGTTGTATTTCTGGGATATCTCAAGAAAATGGAGACTGGAACAGAGTACCAGCTTTTTTTTTTTAAATGGTATTAAGCGCTTACTATGTGCCTGGCCCTGTACTAAGTGATGGGGTAGATACACAGCTAATTGGGTAAGACACAGTCCATGTCCCACATGGCATTCGACAGCCTTAATCCCCATTTTATCCCCCCCATCTTACCTCCTTCCCTTCCCCACAGCACCTGTATATATGTATATGTTTGTACATATTTATTACTCTATTTATTTTACTTGTACATATCTATTCTATTTATTTTATTTTGTTAGTATGTTTGGTTTTGTTCTCTGTCTCCCCCTGTTAGACTGTGAGCCCACTGTTGGGTAGGGACCGTCTCTATATGTCGCCAATTTGTACTTCCCAAGCGCTTAGTACAGTGCTCTGCACATAGTAAGCGCTCAATAAATACAATTGATGATGATGATGATTTTACAGATGAGGTAACAGGCACAGAGAAGTTGATTACCCAGGGTCACCCAGCAGACAAGCAGTGGAGCCAGGATTAGAACCCAGATCCTCTGACTCCCAAGCCTGTGCTCTATCCAGTAGGCAACACTGCTTCTCAGGTCTTGGTTCAGAGTCAACCGATCTCTGGGTCATCACAAACAGCAAATGGTCAGTTTTGTCCTGGGTTTTCACCTTTGGTCAAGTTTTTTTAAACTACTGGCTTTTGTAATATATATATTTCTCTCTCTCTTACTGAGTAGTCACTTAAATACATACCAGTGATTGATTGAAACAAACAAGGAAGCGATCCTTACTGGTCAGATTTCCCTCCTTGTTCCTCATCAGCAAAGGCTGTTTATTTCTTTAAAAACAGAGAAAAGATCACAAAACACCCAGCTGAGTAGAATTTATCTGTGCCCACTCCCAAGATAATGGCATCAAGCTTTTACATTTTTCACGCAGTAGTTCCAGCCCAGTGAATTATGATGAGGATGTTAGAGCTCTAAATTGGTCCTGTGAGTCTTCATACTGTGATTTTCTTTTGTGGGAATTTTTTAAAAAAGATGATAAAACAATGGCCAATTATTCTCAGTTGCTTGGTTACTCTGCTCTGACATATGGGGGAGAACAGAACAGTGGTACTCCAGCTTAAATCAATTCAGACAGGTCACAGCCCTGACTGAGGTGTTTTAGGGAAGGTGGAGTTGTGGGCAGGGATTGTCTCTGTTGCTGAGTTGTACTTTCCAAGCGCTTAGTACAGTGCTCTGCACACTGTAAGCGCTCAATATGATTGAATGCATAAATGATTAACTTCTTTTTACCCCAGCACTTAATCGTAGTCAGGAAGAGGTCAACTGCTGCCCCTCTTTTCTGTCTTCTTCCTGGCCCGACTCCCTGCCACTTCTCCCCTTCCTGTGGTTTTAGGGCCCCTAAGAGGCTGCAGGGTACCAGGTTTCTCTGCCCATCTACTGATTCCCCACCCTAAGCTGGGGAATAACTTGCATTTTTCTACTAAGGGGTGGCTTCCATGCCTCAAAATAATAATAATGATGGCATTTATTAAGCGCTTACTCTGTGCAAAGCACTGCTCTAAGCGCTGGGGCGGTTACCAGATGATCAGGTTGTCCCACGGGGGCTCACAGTCTTAATCCCCATTTTACAGGTGAGGTAACAGGCACAGAGAAGTTAAATGACTTGCCCAAAGTCACACAGCTGACAAATGGCGGAGCTGAGATTTGAACCCATGACCTCTGACTCCAAAGCCCGTGCTCTTTCCACGCAGCCACACTGCTTCTAAGAAAATGAGATCACGTTGGAAGCATTAGAAAGGCAAGCTGGGTTGAGAAGCAGCGTGGCTCCGTGGAAAGAGTATGGGCTTTGGAGTCAGAGGTCATGGGTTCAAATCCCTGCTCCACCAATTGTCAGGTCTGTGACTTTGGGCAAGTCACTTCACTTCTCTGTGCCTCAGCTCCCTCATCTGTAAAATGGGGATTAAGACTGAGCCCCACGTGGGACAACCTGATCACCTTGTATCCCCCCTGTGCTTAGAACAGTGCTTTGCACATAGTACGCGCTTAACAAATGCCATCATTATTATTACAACATGACAGTAGATTAGATAGCATCCTTGAGCTAGCTTTCTCCCAAGTAAACAGTGAGAGCTCCTAATAAAGGAAAATATTTCCCAGTATTAGTGCTGGATTGAGATTTCTTTGGTCATGCACTACAATCAGTGGTATTAAGCGCTTACCGGGTGCAGTGCACTGAACTAAACTTGGGAGAGTACAGTATGTCTCATCTGTAAAATGGGGATGCAGACTGTGACTGTGATGAAGACTGTGGCCCCATGTGGGACAACCTGATCACCTTGTAACCTCCCCAGTGCTTAGAGCTGTGATTTGCACATAGTAAGCGCTTAATAAATGCCATTATTATTATTATTATTATTACAAGGATAAGAATATTTACATAAGTGTTGTAGGGCTGGGGTGTGTATCAAAGTGCTTAAGAGGTACACAGCCAAGTTGATAGATGACACAGGAGAGATGCAGTGTGGCCTAGCAGATGGAGCAGGGCCTGGGAATCGGAAGGATCTGTGTTCTAATTCCAACTCTGCCATTTTTCTGCTGCATGATCTTGGGTGAGTCAACTTGTCTGTGCTTCGGTTACCTCATCTGTAAAACGGGGATTAAGACTGTGAGTCCCATGGAGGACATGGGCTGTGTCCAACCTGATTAGCTTGTATCTATTCGAGTACGCTTAACGAATACCATAAAAAAAAAAAAAGAGAGGGAAGATAGGGGTAATAAAGGTCAGGAAAGGCCTCTTGGAAGAGATGTGATTTTTGGATTTTTTTTGAAGGTGAAGAAAGTGGTGGACTGTCAGATACGAAGTGGGGGCTAGATCCAGGCCTGAGGGAGAACATGGACAAGGGGTCAGTGGCAGGATAGACAAGATCTTCTTCATGATTTGTAAGCTCTGGCTGCATACCTCTGGATCAAATCCACCTACCAATTTACTTGGGATTCCAATTCAAGCTCAGCTCTCCTTTTTCCTTCTCAGAATAGTCATTTCCATGCCAACTTTGCTTATTTTTTTGCTTCCTTGTAAGCCTCAAATTCATCCTAGCATATTTAACTGGCCAACAAGTTCTAGTGGGAAGCCATTAACAACTCACTAGCGCAAACAAACACACATGTACTGAAAAGACAGTAGTAGATGGCCAGCTTCCTGGAGCTGCATTGGCAGGGGAGCATTGCCAGAATCTTTATTCAGCTGGCTTCCAAACCAGTACTTATAAAACCTCCACAGCACTTCATTCAGTGATCTACAGGTATTGGATTCTCAACATTCATCATGATAGGTATCATTTGACAACTTCATTTTGCCATTGATGTTGTTAGATAGCAAGGTCACGGCCAAAGGGTAGGCTTTAAAAACCTTTCAAACGGGCTTTGCGAAGCAGCATGGGCTAGTGGACAGAGCACAGGCTGGTGAATCAGAAGGACGTGGGTTCTAATCCCACTCCGCCACTCGTCTGCTGTGTGACCTTGGGCAAGTCATTTCACCTTTCTGTGCCTCAGTTCCCTCATCTGTAAAATGGAGATTGAGACTGTGAGCCCTATGTGGGACAGGGACTATGTCCCACCCAATTACCTTGTATCTAGCCCAGTGCTTCATACAGTGCCTAGCATGTAGTAAGCACTTAATACAACTATTATTATTATCATTATTGTTATTATTAAAAGCAGACAAGAGAATTGAAAGGACAAGAAGCTTATTATGGACAGGCGACTTGTCTGCTAATTCTACTGTACTCTCCCAAACACTAAGAACAGTGCTCTGCACATAGTAAGTACTCAATAAATACCATTAATTGATCAATAAGAAAAACTACAGGGCTTAGGACCAAAAGAGTTAGTCTACCTACACCTCCCAGCACCCACTGGGATGAGTTTGCTTCCCTAATTATGAAAGAGCTCCACCTCCTCTGGGAGGAGGATATAAACCTCAGCTGCTTTCCTACTGGCCATCATGGAAACCTGGCCCTCCCCAGATGACCCTGCTTCTTCTGCAGCTGTCCCCTGAAGGGCTCGCATCTTCTCGCACTACAAGACCACACATTACTTATTTATTCATTTTAATATTTCCCCCTCTAAACGCTAAATTCATTATTGGCAGGGAACACATCTGCTTATCGTCTTGTATTACACTCTCCCTAGTGCTTAAAACAGTGCTCTGAACATAGTACATGCTCAAAAGCCTTTAATGGTTGCCCATCCACCTCCGCAAACAGAAACTCTTTATCATTGGCTCTAAGGCAATCAGCTCTCCCCTTCTTTTACTACAACCCAACTCACACAGTTTCCACCTTAAAAGCCCTACTAAAATCATATCTCATCAAAGGGGCCTTTCCGGACTAAGCCTTCATCTCCCCTATTTACCCTTCCTTCTGTATCACCTTTGCACTTGGGTCTGTACTTCTTTAAGCACTTGCTCTTCACCCTAACCCCAAAGCACTTACATACATATCCTTATATTCTCCCATTTATTTATCCGTAATTTATTTTAATGCCGAGCTCCTCATCTAGATTGTAACCGCCTTGTGGTCAGGGAATGGGTCTGCCAACTCTGTTGTATTGCACTCCCAAATGTTTAGAACGGAGCTCTGCACACAATAAATACTCAAAAAACTATCATTGAAGGCTCTCTTGTCCTACTTTTCCCTGATGTGTTCCTGCCAGTGTGAGACTCTACCAGATTTCCATACGGTGATGTCATTTTATCTGTTTAAGTTACAATTAGGGTATAGGATGCTCGGGTGACCTAATTAAGGGATATTTCTCCATAAAGGCTATTCCGACCCTCTGCTCTAGGCTAAAGTCTTGGGTCCAAGGAGTCCATGGTGGCCAGGCGCAGTAATTTTTTGTGACCAGCTCTGAATTTGTGGCTGTAAACTTCGGTCTTTGTATCTCTGATGATATGCTCTCCAAATTGTAATACTGCTTAAATCTTGCCTTTGGGGACCAAGTTCAGCCATAGTGACCAAAGTCTTTGGAGAGCTACCAATGAGATCCTGGATGGTTTTCCTAATCTATCTACCACTCTGCAAGCGCTTAGTCCAGTGCTCTGCACACAGTAAGCGCTCAATAACTACGATGGAATGAATATAGGACACTGCTCCTACTCCCTGTAGGTTTTTTAACCCTAGTTCAGTGTTTATAGAGCTGATTGAGCCCAACGGTGAAGGATATCAACCTCAACTCGAACACCAGTGATCTCTCTGACAGAATTTCAGCACGTACATCTCCCACTCTGCATCCGCAACAGCCAAGTCCCGCTTATTAAAAAAGAGGCTACAACTTAAAAGCCCATTTTATTCAATGATTACGAACACAAGACCACTAGACATTTAAATTCAGACAGAGCTTGCATTAGTGTTGACCCAAACTTCCCCCACACAAAAAGAAACTCAACAAAAAGTAACTATATCCTCTCCAAATCTAATCCAGTGCAATCGACCCAACTTTATCATCTGAGGGATTGCTACCACAACAGAAGTCATTTCTCAAACACAAGGAGTTATACTTATTCAACCAAGTGCTCGGGGAAGGAAAACTATTTTGAATATAATCATTTGTTTTCTGAAAAGGGGAAATAAAAGAAATAGAAATGGATGACTGGGTCTTGCCACCTCATTCATCAGAAACAGGAACAGACAAGCAGAGAGTGAACTCCAGAGAAGCAGAGAGACTGAGAAGGTCTCTGCCAGGTCTCCTGATCACAGGAGCAGTATATGATAGCTTCACAGTTTGTTAAATTTTAAGCCAGCAACTCTGACCAACTGGATTTTGCTGTTAACACCTTTAGAAAGGCAACCAAGTAGTTGAACATTGTACAGAATTGTTTTGATACGAAGAGGTATAAATCTTTTATAAATATTGCCTATTTGTGGAACTTGCATTGCTGTGAATCTGAAGTTTTTTTCCACAACAAATTCAAGGACTTGGACTACATCACAATCCACTTTAGTCATATAAAAACTATCAATGCACTTTGGCTTATTTGCAGTTATTCTGCCTTAATTTTAAAAGCTACCATTTAAAAAAACAGTACACTGGTTCATTTCTGTAAATCCTGATGAGCAAGAAGTTCAACGAAGGGATTTCACCTAAAGACAGAACACCAAAATGCCTTGAGATTAACACATTTTGTTGCTCTTCCAGTTTGCACGGCTAAAAATATCCTTTTGCAAACTGGCTAGCTTCACATTCCATGTTTCAAAATTCAGACATTCTCTAGAGATCAGATTTGCCCAGCAAGTGTTATTCACAATAAACATATTACAAAGTGGGAAGGGCGTGAATACTGATGGACTGAGATGCAGCTCCCTTGCTGCCCAAGTGTGTTTAGGGGAAGAAGTGAACTGGCTGACAGTTAAATGTAGTGAGCTATTCTCCCTGGCCTCCAGACCTCTAACAGTCCCAAACTTCAGAGCCCAAAGAGTGGGTGACAGAGATAAAGAGAAAACGTCCGCCTGATGTATCTTGCTGCCCAAACAGCACTGATTGAATGAGCAGGACAAATGCTGGTGTCTGGATTTTCTTGAGCCCGGGGAGACGATTAAGAGTGTATACATGCACAAGTGCGGAGGACGAACTTGGGCTAATGTATTGGCAGTCAGCTGATGACATTTTCAAGGGAGAGGGAGAATCTTCCTTGAGGAAGACCATATGGTGCTGGAATCAGGGACAGCGTGTCCTGGGAATGCAGAACACAAAATCCTGTTTTGCAAGGAATACTCGACCAGGCGGATTCCTCACCGCTCGACAGGTGTTTTTCTGCTCAGTCTATATCCTGAGTCAAACGCTCTGCTAAGCAGCAAGATGGGGGCTGGGGAAAGATAGAGAGGAGTAAATTTGGTCACAAGTTTTAGAACAGACACTGATGTTGAGGACCCTTTGAGTCATCTTGATTAGACAGTTTTATCCATCCCTGAACTCCCAGTAAGCAGAGCTGAAAGCTACTTCTGTGCTAGGGTGAGGATGCCTGAGACTGGCATAGCTGAGCCCCAAGTAAGTGATGCCACGGGACTGTCCAGAACACAGTCCACAGGTCAACTCAACTCATTAATGGCACCATTCTGCTAGGCAGGTTCTCTGTTTAGAAAGCCTCCCTCCAGTCAGCTGCTAAACTCTCTTGGGATGGTTCACAGCTTTCCAGAGGAAGACCGAATGGAAAAGACATCACATTTTACATTTTAGTCCCTCCCCAGAGATCCAAAGGCGATTGCGGGCCTTGAGTTACGTTTTCAAAGCTGCACCGGGGGGAAGAAGAGGGAGAACGTGGGGACTTTAGGATCCTGGGCACCTAGAAGGTGGATCCTAAATAAAAGCATAATGCTTGCGAAATGTACCTTAACTGAGGGAAGGCAGACGTATGTTCAGATGCTGGAAAAACAAAAAGGTGAATTGAGAAAACAGTTTTCCTCAAATACCACCGTCAGAACCCATTTGTATCAAGCCATCCTCATAATTAGGTTTTTGCTCTTAAAAGGTAAATTCAGAATTGCCCACATGGTTTCATAGAGGAGACAGCTGGCAGGTTCATCTTCAAGAGCCGACATCTGATTGGTGTTTAGCTGCCCTTCCACTGCACAGTGACACTAGTGTGCATTGCTTATTTGCTTACCAAAAAAAAAACCACCCCACAAAACAGGAGGAGGGGGAAATTAAACTTTCAAAAGCCTGGGTGACAGAAAGGCACTGGACCTACAAATCAGGAGTCAGATTCTATTTATCCTTTCATATCCACAGAGTGGGCAGTGTAAGAAAAACTAGCACCAGTTCTTCTTTACGAGGGCTCCGGAAAGTGAACATATTCAGAAAGAAACAGCAGTTTTTTTTTTAAAAAAAACAAACACAAAAAACACTTGGTGGAGCTGATTTCTAGCAAATTCACAGGCAAATCTCACAGTTCATTTTGTTGCCTTCTCGCTCCACGCTTTGTCCTTCCCCTCAACCTGAGCAGTAGGCATACATTAACTCAGCCATCTCCCCGCTAAAAGAAGAAACGAAGTCACCCAGAGTCGATTTGCCTTCCCTCCTCCATGACAGCTTCTCCAGTGGAATCAGCCTTTAAAGATCCCCATCTCTGGATGGCAGGAAGTCAAAGAGTTTAGAAGAAACCAGGGATTTTCAAACCTTACCCTTTACCTGTTTAACACACATAGCCCCCATGTCCCCTTCCCTCGGCCCCCTGGGTTATGGGGGAAGAGTTCAACTCCATCTTTTCTGCTCATCACAGCTCTGGAAGATGGGCCGAGAAGGCAGTGCAGAAGAGTCAGGAGAACAGTGTTTTGTCCGCTTCATCATTAAAAAATAAATAGACTTTTTTTAGTGTCTTTCAAGGTCATTAAAAAAAAAAAAAAAGTCTTCATTTCTCCTCAGGCATCCCCCCCCAGCTCTCTTCTGGGCTGGAGTTCAACTCGTCAGCCAGCCCCTCGAGCTGCTTGTCCAGGGTGTTTGCCGAGTCCATGAACATGTCGGGGATGTCTTTGCCGAAGTAAATCTTGCTGTTGGAGGCGATTGCCTTGTACTTCATCAGCTGTAGGTATTCTGGGGTCAGCTTCAGCTGCAGAGAGAAGACAACATTCCCAGGCAGGAAGGGAGGGAGAGAGAGAGGAGGCATCAGAGGAAGTCATTTGCCAAGATTACTTGTGATTCAGCTCTATCTTTGCATTTGGGCACTAAAATACAGCAGGCACAGAAGGAAGACACTTGCAGTCAGCAGCAGGAAGAGGGAGAGCCCCTTTTGGTCCCTTCTCCATCAGCCTGGAGTTCTGCTGCTCTGCACCACCATAGCAGGGAGGACAAACAGTGAGAGCCTCTGTCTGTCCCTTCTTTCTCCACCAGGCCAGATCTCTGCTGGCTGCGAAGAAAAGCTTCTCATCAGGCCCTGCTCTGCTCTTCCACACCTTCAAAATGTCAGAAACACTGACTATCCTGACTGTGGGACTCTGAGCTCCAAGTAGCTTGGAACCCTGCTACTTTTTCGACCCCGTACCCTACTGCTCTTATTTTATCTTTGTCCTTGAATTGTACTGCTTTTAATTTTTCTTGTGAATATCGCCAGTCCCCTTCCTGCCTTATTTTTCGATTGTGAGTCCTTTTCCCCACAGTGCTTGGTGTTGTGCTTAGCCCATAGTAGGCACTTAATTCTTCCGTCAAGAATCTTATTTTCTGATCAGAGCAGCCCTCCCTTCTATACTTCCCTGTCTCCCATCTTTTTCCCACACCCTAAGAACTACGTGCAGCCAGTGCACCGTGTCTTTGAGGGAAACCCTTCTATACTTCCCTGTCTCCCATCTTTTTCCCACACCCTAAGAACTACGTGCAGCCAGTGCACCGTGTCTTTGAGGGAAACCCTTCTATACTTCCCTGTCTCCCATCTTTTTCTCACACCCTAAGAACTACGTGCAGCCAGTGCACCGTGTCTTTGAGGGAAACCCTTCTATACTTCCCTGTCTCCCATCTTTTTCCCACACCCTAAGAACTACTTGCAGCCAGTGCACCGTGTCTTTGAGGGAAAGGAGTTCCAATCTCCACAGTCCAAGTTGTAAGTTCATCATAACGTAGAACAGTTAGCGGCTTAAAAGGAGGAAATTCTTTGGCCTCTGGCATGGCCTGAACAGAGAGGATTCTGACACTAGGCAGCAAGAAAAGCCCTCACTTCATCCCGATCAGGTTGAGCCACGCTTTTTACCTTATTTGCTTCAGCTATTTTCAGAGCTGTGTAGCACTCAGCATCAGCCTTTGCCTTCTCCCGAGCCAGGAAAGCAGCATCTGCCAGGAAGGAATGCCAGCTGGTTAATGTGCAGTCATGACCCCTTTCCCTCAGGGCTCCTCCAGCTGAGCTCCTTTCTGCTATGTGTCTCCCGCACAGCCTGATTACTTTTTTTCCATAACCAAAAAAAGTGAGTGCTGTTTCTTGGACACATTCTCGTCAACTCTAGTTTCTGTGGATTTTTCTGACCCCGCCAGTCCCTGAAAGGGCAGAGAGACCATGCCTCACCCTCCAGTTCTGAAGCTCATTCTCTCAAGTCTCTTATTTTACAAAAGCAGCAGGGGCAAGCCAAAGAGAGCCATCGCAGTACAGAGCTCAGGGGACAACGTGAGAAATAAGACGGCCACAGACCTCCTCCACTTTCACCATTTAGAAAGGGATTTGGGTTTGTTTGATTTGTTCCTGCCTGGAGTAACCCCTGTTTTTAATTAAGTATTTAAGTGCTTACTAGGTGCCAAGCACTGTACTAAGTGCTGGGTAGATACAAATTAAATAATATTTAAGTGCTTACTAGGTGGCAAGCACTGTACTAAGTGCTGGGTAGATACAAATTAAATAATATTTAAGTGCTTACTAAGTGGCAAGCACTGTACTAAGTGCTGGGTAGATACAAGCTAATTAAGTTGGACTCAGTTCATTCCCACATTGGGCTCCTAGTCTTAATCCCCATTTTACTGATGAGGAAACTGAGGCACAGAGACCTGAAGTGAATTGCCCAAGGTCACACAGCAGACAAGTGGCAGAGCTGGGTTTAGAACTCAGGTCCCCGGTCAGATTCCCAGGCCCATGCCCTATTCACTTGGCCACACTGCTTCTCTGTTCATTCATTCAGTCGTATTTATTGAGTGCTTACTGTGTGCAGAGCACTGTACTAAGCTCTGTTCTGCTACTTCAGAGGATATACAACGTTCCATTAACGTGTCCCGTAAAAGGGATGGCACTGGGTAGTTGACAGGTGGCAGAGAGTCCGCTGGGTGGGTCACCCCTGTCTGTCCAGGGATGAGGTCTATGGACAATCCCTGCAGCTGAAAGCCAGTGAGGCCTGTGGCCATTCGGAAGGCGGGAGGGAACAGTGTGAGGTAGCGAGGTCACATTTTTATCCCCCACCGCCAGCGAGCCTGAAAGCAATGGGGTGTGTTGCCGGCAGGATGGCTGGGGTTCTGGCTGCTACAGCCAGCTAGGCTGGTCTTGACACCTGGTATCACGTTATTTATCAGAAATAAAAACTTATTGTTGTTCTGCTGGGAACTCCTTAATGAGGAGCCGCTGATCTGTAAAATCCTAATTGGCTCCTGAAAGAGCCCCTGCAAAGCTTGACAGGTCTTATAATGAGTGTAACTGGACACAGCGCCTTGCAGCTCGAAGCCTGGGACGCAGAGCCTTGTTCTGTCTTGAGGTTTGTGAGACAAGGCACCGTGTGGGCGGTGGGGAGAGGGTTTGTGCGGGCCAGGAGGCAAAGGTGAAAGGCAACCACACAATCGTCCCCAAGAGCCTTCAGAGTAAACACTTCCAGACTAGGTTTCTCCCGGGCCAAATTCCCAGCCTCTCTCCCTATATGCCAAGGATGCGGCATGCTTGTGCAGTGGAGGAGAGGGGCACTTAGAAGAGTAGGGGGTGGGGGAGAAAGAGAAACAGAAAAATCTTAGTATATTGGTCCCCTGAAGCTAGTCCTTGCTGTTTGAGTACTCAGATTGGGTAAAGTTTGATTCTTCATCTGAAGAGGAAAAAATTCACGCTGGTTTACACAAATGAATTCCTCAAAACCACCTTAGGTTACTTGAAAAAGGAGAGAGGTGTGAATCCCTGGAGCCCCATCTAGAATAGTACAGAGCCTCTGTGCTAAGCAGCATGATTTCCCCCCCCACCCCGGCTCTAAGACAGCTCCCCTAGAACAGCATATTTTTCGCTCACCTTCAATTTCTGAAATTTTTTTCTCCGTCTCCTTCTCCATCACCTTCTGGCCATAAGTGATTTCAGCAACTTGAGCCACTTTTTCTGCCTCTGCATTAGTGAAGAAAAATTTCAGCCACTGCCAATGGCTTTAGTCCTGCCTGCATGGCACCTTGACGCCCTCCCCAACTTTAAACAAGTCTGAGTGCCTATGACGTGGTAGATGATGTGCCAAGCCACGCAAGACTCTGCCACTTTCAGAGGGCTCTCAGTCTTATAAAAACAAGAGGGCAGGGAGTGAAAAGCATCAACCTTAAGCAACCAAACCCCCCTGGAGCCACTTATTCATATTGATGCCCGTCTCCCCCTCTAAACTGTAAGCTCATTATGGGCAGGGAACGTTTCTGCTAATTCTGCTGTACTGTACTCTCCCAAGCGCTTAGTACAGTGCTCTACATATAGTAAGTGCTCTATAAATACCACTGATCTACTGACTGACAGCTAAGGGCAACAATGCTCAATGGGATTCTGCCACAGATCAGCTGGGTGCAAGAGGGGAACTCCAATCGGATTTTGGGAATCAAAGATTCTGTCCCTATCCTCCTCCACGACTTTAATGCAGCAAATCTTAATAAAAATAGTAGTTACAGTATTTGTTAAGTGCTAAGTACTCAGCACTAGGGCAGATACAAGATAATCAGGTCGGACACAGTCCCTGTCCCACAAGGGGCTCACAGTCAAAGTTGGAGGGAGAGCAGCCATTGACTCCCCATTTTACAGATGAGGAAAGAGAGGCAGAGAGAAGTCAAGTGATTTGCCCAAGGTCACCCAGCAGGCAAATAGTGGAGCTGGAATTAGACCCCAAGTTCTCTAACTCCCTGGCTCACGCTCTTTCTCCTAGGACGTGCTGTTTCTTTAAGGGTATTCTCCAGAGGAACTAGTAGTTTCTAGCTTGTGGCATAAGGGTCGCCAAACCTGAGTCCAGCTTTCTGCGATTACAAACAGGAAGTCTCTACAGGAAAATTCCTTCTCCTCAAACAGGTAGCAATGATTCTGGAAACTTAGGAGCCGGACACCTGCCCTGCTAGTCCCCAGCCCAAAAAGCCCCGTGTTTCCTCCAACAGGAGCCTAAGCTTTCCCCCCAAACCATCCCTTTCTCCCTTCCAGCTTTTCATCACAGAGAAAGAGCTGGGGCATCATCTGCTGACCAATGAGGGCCTTCTTCCGTTCCGTCTCCGCTTCTTTCTCCACCACCTTCTGTTTCTGGGCTGCAATGAGAAGCTTCGTCTTTTCACTCTCCCTGCAGGGAGGAGAGCAACCCTAGTGAGGCCACTACAAAAGCTCCAGGGAGTGTTAGCTGCCCCACAGAAAAATTAAACCAGGACCCCCTTCTCTCCCAAGTGGAGGGGAGCAAACCGCTCACTTCCCATTCTCTGGCTCTCTAGCCCATTTCTGCCCCATGCTCCCAGCAACAGCTGTTCCACCCCAAAATAACCTTGTCTGTTGAAAAGACGGACACTGACTGTAATACATCCATCTGCCCAATCCACGTTTTCCCCACCTCGGACTTCACCTTTGGTACAAGCTGTTCTACAAGAACAAGGCCCACTGGTCCCCTTATAAAGGCTCAATCCTGAGGGATAGTCCTGAGGTTGTCAATGTTTAACCAGGCCAGGGAACAACCATGGAGTGTCTCTCTCACTGGCTAAGAGTACAGCGGACTGCAGCAATAGCAGGAGGAGAGAGGGCGAATCCCCGGCAGGGTTAAACCTGAGATGGAACAGATGGTGCAAGAGAGGAGCTCAAGGCTCACACAAAAAGCAAACACTTACATTAACTCATAGTTTCTCCGGATCGCCTCGGGGATGTTTGGCTTGGTGACCCGCACGGCCTGAAGAAGCAGAGGAGAGAACGGGCAGAGAGTCGCTGGGCAGGTTCCATTCTTTCCCCCCTCCTCAACCATACCTTACGTTCCCTGGGGTGAGGAACCTCATCTGGTAAAGCCACGGAGGGGAGGACTCGCAGGGGGGCACCGCTTACCTGGATGACAAGTCCGGGAGCCATGGAGGTCAGATCCTGCTGCAAAGCCAGCTTGAGATTCTCATCAATCTGATCTGATTTGAGAGAGACAGAGAGACAGAGAAAGAGAGAGAGAGAGAAAGAGAGAGAGAGACACACATAGACATCCCAACCTTAAGTCACTCAGTAATCCGAAGGGCTATTTTGAGGAGGATGCTAAGTAGCAGGAGGGCTAATGGGAAGAAATGAGAAAGGGGGTGGAAGAGTAAAGAAAAAGGCTTTCACACTTGCTATCTCATCCTCCCCAGTCACTGGTTTTCTGGTTCTCCCTTGCCACCAGGTTCCTCCACCCAATAAAGAGCAGCCACCGACCATTCTGCTTCCTGCGGGGTCCTCCTAGCAACTTGGGTGATTCAGCCGGGGCAGAACGGGGGGGACGGGGAGGAAGACGGGCAGCTTCTCCTCATAGGGCTATGGGCCGGAGGTCAGAGGAATGACCGCATGTACCCAAACCACTGAGGGTCAGAAAAGCAGCAGTGAAGGCTGTCTCTTCCTCCTCCCCCATCTGATGGCGGGGGGCATTAGGTGGGGTGAACTCCACGGCTCTATCCCTGGTCCTTCCGGCTCCACGGGTTGAGGTGGGCCAGCTACAGTTGCCCATCCTACTTAAAAAATTATGGAAGAAGCTAATGTCTTGGCCCCCTTGGTGCCAACTACAGGGGGATGACAATTCCCTGGAGTCACCACTTATGCTGACTAGTTTTCTCTTATGTTCACAGAAGAAAGAACAAGAGAAAAGGAACGCCAGTTGCAGTGATAAAGTTCAGATAAGATCTGGTCTTTTGAGGTGTCTTAAAATCAAAAATAGACAATCACTTTTAGCTGAAAAAGCTGACTTCTTGAGGTACCCTTCCAGCCCTGACTACTCCAACTAGCCAAAGAGAGAGTCATGAGGTGAATGGCTTTGCCAATGTAGAATGGTCAATGATTCACCCTGGGAAAACAGACTCTTGCAGGCTGCTAGACTTTTGGGTAACCCACGTTCTCCAGTATGGGCTAGCAGGGGAGAGAGAAAGAGAAGCCCAAAGTCCCGGTGGATCAGCGAGAGGTGAAATGTTCACATTAGGCCGTAGCAAAACCTTGCAGCAGAGCATACAGCACTGAACACTGCGAGGCAAAGACCCCAGCCAGAAAATACAAGCTCCGGATTAACGTGGAGCTCCATGGTGGTTTCTGTTTACCGGAGTCTTCACCAAGAAACATGGAAGGGAAGTACAGATTTATACATCGGACAACGACCACGATTCATTCGGTCCATTCTTGCTTTTTGGCTTTGAGTTCCTGGTCTGTCACGTGCCCCTCATGTGGAAATTCTAGAAGGGCAGAGAACACCCGCTTCCTGCACCTGGTGGTGGGGTGGCTGAAACAGGACATCGCCAAAGAGGTGGTGAGCCACACCTTTCCATATTCTACTTCTAAACTCTTTAGAGCTTTTTTTTTTCGTTCCACATGGGGAACATCCGTGAGAATTAAGTTAGAAAACAAACTGCAGCAAGCTGCAGGTCCAAAATCCACCCGGTGAGTCACCTCCTTCCCGGGCAACTACTTGTCTGCTGTGTAACCTTGGGCAAGTCACTTCACTTGTCTGGGCCTCAGTTACCTCATCTGTAAAATGGGGATTACGACTGTGTCCAACCCAATCTCCTTGGTTGTACCCCAGCGCTTAGTACAGTGCTGGCACCTAGTAAGCACTTAATACCACAGTTATTCTTCTTATTCCTGGCCTGGGATTTAGGCTGGAGCTTCAGCCAAAGGGATGCCCCCACCGAACCTGTCCTTCGGCAAGCCTCTGCCCAGAGGGAGATATGTATCAAAATTCAGGTCCTCCTGATCGAACTACTTTCCTCTCCCTCCCCCACACAGAAGTAGGCAGATCCTTCTACCTACAGAACTCTCGGTTTATCCTGACTGCACCACAAGATCACAAACGTGGTTGGAAAAGAGAACTGCAAACCAGTTACTGATGATGCAAGGAGGGCACTAGGAAACTTAACCCCATAGTGACTACCCCCACGGGAAGCAATCAACGGTCTCGAACTCAGGGCAGCAGGAGAGGCAGCTGTTGCGAAAGGCACGGTATGACTGGGACACGTGAGCCGGGAAACGGAGGGGCATGCTAGGAAAGCAGAGCAAGGAAACAGCGGAAAAGCAAAGTTATTGGATCTCTTGGTGTGGAACGTGGCTTAGAGGAAATAGCGAGGACCTAGGAAGATCCACTTTCTGGCTGTGTGACCTTGGGCAAGTAGTTTAACATCTCTCAGTTTTCTCATCTGCAAAAGTGGAAATTCAATACCTCTTCTCCCTTTTACTTAGACTGTGAGCCCCACGTGTGACAGGGACTCTGTCTGATCAGCAGATATTGTATCTACCCCAGCACTGAGTAAGTGCTTAATAACACAATTATCAACTCTAGTTCTGTCCCATCGAGGCCAAAAACTAGGTACTTTTTTTTCCATCTAATTCTAGATTAGCCAAATTGCCATTTTCATCACCTCCCTGGAGACACATGCTTTCCCTTGGAAGTGATCATTCTTATAAAGCCGTAGCCTATCTACATAACCATGCAATACCCTAATGAATTGCTCTATTAGCCAATCATACACCAAACAACAAGTAGAAGTGAATCACCATCGGAAAAGTTATGAGATAATCTCCTACAGTACCACAGTGGCTGAAAACCCTATCTTTCCTCATCTCCCACTCCCTTTTGCATCGCCCTGACTTGCTCCCTTTACTCTTCCCCCTTCCCAGCCCCACATCACTAATGTACATATACGTAATTTTATTTGTATTGATGTCTGTCTCCCCCCACTAAACTGTAAGCTCACTGTGTGGAGGGAATGTGTCTGTTAATCATTGCATTGTACCCTCCCAACCGCTTCGTACAGTGCTCTGCATAAGGTAAACACTCAATAAATACGATTGAATGAATGAAAAAAAAATCCCTCAATTATCTTTACTCTGTGCTTATGGCTACAGATCACAATACTATGCACTTGGGAAAGTACAAAAGAGTGTGTCGGCACGATCCGAGCTTATAGTCTGTTCCCTCCAGAACCTGAGCCCATTAAGTGCATCTTGAAGAATCAGAAAGGCAAGGCTTTCGATCAGTTGGGGAAAGAGTCCTGGGGCGGAGAAGTACATGTAACTGATCTTTTTGGTCTGTCCCCTACTCCCAAATCCCAATCTTTCTTTCTGCTCAGACCTTTCCTGGCTGCCTACCCTTCTTTGCCTAGTAACCAACTCATAATAATAGTATTTTTTAAGTGCTTACTATGGGCCATGCACTGCTGTATGCACTGAGGTAGATACAAGTTAATCAGGTTTGGACACAGTCCCTGTCCCAACATGGGGCTCACACTCTTATCCCCATTTTTTTTTTTTAAACAGATGAGGTAGCTGAGGCCCAGAGACGTAAAGTGACTTGATCAAGGTCACATGACATTCATTCATTCAATCGTATTTATTGAGCGCTTACTGTGTGCAGAGCACTGTTCTAAACGCGCAGCGGAGCTGGGATTAGGACCCCAGTCCTCCTGGTTCACAGGTCCATGCTCTACATACTAAACTATGCTGTTTCTCAAACTGTCGCTCAAACCCTCCCCCATAATTCTTCCATTCGTCTCTATGTAAACCTACAATTCTGAATCCAAGTAGAGGAAAGCAGGGCTGGAGAAGCATAGGGAATTCTTACCAAAGAGCTCAATGTAGACTTCTTGGAGGGTGTGTACGCTGCAGAACTGATTTAGCTCATGATGAATCTTGTTGAAGATAAGCGCCTTGTCATAGTCGGCGGTGTAATTCTTCACTATGTCATAAACTGAGAGAATAAGGAAGAAAGGGTTTTAAGTTAAAGCCCAAACCTAAGGGATGTCATTTTCTAAGGAGAATGTCCTGTCCCTTCACTGAAGGAACTTCCCCTCTCTATAATCCCAGAGCCCAGGAGAACAAGCAGTGGATGACAGGCCAGCAGGGAGAACTCACCTGCATTTGGGACCAGGAAGTTCACCACTTCAATTCTGTCGAAATAAATCATCACACCACCACTGTTGGAGAGAGAAAGGGCACAGGACTCAGAGAGGGGCTCAAGAATCCAAGACCATCCTTTGGGAGGTGACAGAACAAAAGGTGAGAGCGTTTAGGATAAGGACAGGAGGGGGTTGTGACTTCAGGGTCCCAAATGGGGCATGTGTTTGAGCTTCGCAAAAGCAGATGCTGTTTCCAACCTCTGTGCCCAGGCTGAACAGCTCCAGATTCCACAGACACCACACAGAGATCCAGGATGTGTCCATCATGGAGATGAGACCCTTTAGTGGGTCGAGAGGGAATTTTGCAACCTAACTGAAAATGGTCAGTTTGCAGGCCCACAGCTGTATCAAAGGGAAAGGGGCATGTAGCGAGTAGCTGGCTTTTTCCTCCTGACTCAATTCTGTCTTTAGGGAGAAGGTCAATCACCAGTTTTCTACAGATTGAGGCAGGAAATAGAGCTTGGCTTGAGCCCCAACCCTCTCCCAGTTCATTGCACATGCATGGCTGCGCCAGTCGCCATGCATGCAGTGGGCCCTGCTCCTCAGTCCAGTGAGTCTGAGCTACAGCGACAAGTTCATCTCCCGTTACCTCAAAGTGCTCTTACTGTGCGCAGAGCACTATACAGCGCTTGGGAGAGTACAAAGCAACAGAATTAGCGGACATTCCCTGCCCATAATGAGCTTACCTCCTTCCAACTACCTCCTCAGCGCTTTTGCATAGCTTTTAAATTTCCCTGCTTTTATTTTGAGCACTTCCTCTCATCTTCTCCCCACCCCTCAGACTGTAAAGCCCTAGTGGGCAGGGATCATGCGGTTTACATCTGTTGTACTCTCTCAAGTAATTAGTGATGTACTCAATTATTGATTAACCTGCCTTTTTGAGGCCGGGACCAAGGGAAGGAGCTACAGGTAAAGCAGATGTTCCCAATGGAGTAGGGGGGAGGGAGGAAGAGAGGGAGGAAGAGAGGGAGGAAGAGAGGGAGGAAGAGAGGGAGGAAGAGAGGGAGGAAGAGAGGGAGGAAGAGAGGGAGGAAGAGGGTGAACTACATCAGTGGCTTCCGCTGACTGCCAAGGGAATGATCCCACTCTGCCAGAATCTCGTTTGAGATCCAAGTCAAAAGCCTGGGATTTAACAGAGTAAATAAAGGTGTGGAAGGGACCAAGGTTGAAATAATCATTATGGTATTTGTTAAGCGCTTACTATGTGTCAAGCACTGTACAAACTGAGTTGGACACAGTCCCTGTCCCATGTGGGGCTCACAGTCTCAACCCCCAGAGAAGTGACTTGACTTGCCTAAAGCCACACAGCAGACAAGTGGCAGAGCCAGGATTAGAACCTATGACCTTCTGACTCCTGGGCTCTATCCACTAAGCCATGCCACTCACCCCACCCAAAAAGGGATCTGAGCTACCGAGGACTCTGCCCCGAGCTAAGCATATTAATGCAGATAAGTTACTTATTGCAACAGGGGACCAAAGAAATGAATGGAGCAAAGTGCAAAGAGAAAAAGACAGAGATAAGTAAATCATAATCGGATAAAACAAACAGGAGGAGGAAAACCTGTTTTTGTACCTTTGGGTCCAGGGACTTTACTCTTGAAAGCCTACCTTGTTCCACAAGGGACATTCTTCACTTCATCTGTCTGGAGTGTGGTCTATAGGGAGAAAAAAACAGAAGGCTGAAAGGATTGGGTAGAAAGCCACAGCAACGTAATCAGTCTCTCCGGCTGAGAACGAAGCTACTTCATCCTTGAGCAAGTCACTTCACCTCTCTGTGGCTCAACTTCAACTGTAAAATGGAGACAACTATAACCCCATAAGGGATGAGGTGAGCACTTGGGGATACCTCAGCTCATTTTCCTGTCTCTATCCCAGTGCTTAGCAGTTAGTATGTGCTTAACAAATACCATAATTAAGTTTTGAAAAGAGGCATATGTAATACTTTGGATTCAATACTATTACTTACAACAGGCATATGTCAAAGGAGAAACCTCACAGTGCTTCTTAAGGTGTTTCTCTTTAGAATCTGGGAAATAGCAGTGAGATTCCCCCTCTCACCTAATATCCCCATGATAAAAAGTGTCCCCCCAAACCCTCCCATTCTTCCATTCCCAAAGCCTGTGGTCCTTCGTGAGAGGAAAGGATGGGGGGTAGAGGAAGTGGGGAGAACAGCCAGGGAATTCATCCCAATCAGGCTGTACCATAATAATAATAATTCTACTATCTGTTAAGCTCTTCAAGTGTGCCAGGCTCTGTACTAAGCACTGGGGTGGATACAAGGAAATCGGGTTGGACGCAATCCCCGTCCCGCCTAGGGCTCACAGCCTTAATCCTCATTTTACATATGAGGTAACTGAGGCCCAGAGAAGTGACTTGCCCAGGGCCACACAGCAGACAACTGGCAAAGCCAGAATTAGAACCTATGACCTTCTGAGTCCCGGGCCTTTGCTCTATCCACTAGGCCATGCTGCTGCACTGGAGCCCTCTCTTACTCAGCGTTAGACCCCAGAGGTTAAACTCTACAGAAGCAAATGCTAATGCCAGAAGGCAAAACAACCCCCATTATGGCTCCATTCTCCCTTCCCCACCTTCACAACAGAGTCCTTCCAGATGTGAGCAGTGAAGTTAGCCTCCCAGGCTGGGACTCTGCCTGGGGAACAGCTACGAAGTCTCCAATCCAAATGCACAACTCTACTGAAGAAGAGACGAGCTAGGATGGAGACCCTGGACAACTTCCTCAACAAGCAGGCAGCGCCAACCATTCAAGTTGGATTTCCCCGGAAAACGTCTTGTCAGATTTCTTTTTTGGAGATGTTTCTTCACCCCAAAGCCAGAGAAACTGAGATACATAACTATGAGCGTCCAGCACCGGGTTCTGTAGTCACACACACCACAACTGCCAGGCAAAAGTACCTGCACGGACTTGTACGACGTGATGAAAGGGAGCATGAGATGGAAACCAGGGCCACTGGTGGAGGTCAGCAGCGCACCGCCTCTGCAGAAGAAGACATACACCTCAGTTGAACCAGAAGGGGCCTGAAATCCCTTTGACAGAAGAACTGGGCTCAGGACATACGAAACTCTGGGCTCCAGACACCTTCCCCCTTTTCGAAAGAACATACGAAACGCTGTCATCGGGCCATCTGATAGTCCATCTAGACCAGAACTGTTTCTGCCAATGCAACAATAAGCTTGGGGGAACCATGAGATGGCTGCCAAACAGATCCTTCCTTGAACCTATCCAAATCCCTGTTTACTGATTTTGCTGCAGAAAATCCCACATGCTTACCACCCGCTTTGTGAAGAAATCCCTTTTTTTTCTGATCCTTTCACCTGCAGCCTTAATTCCACAGTTGATCACTGCAAAGTCACTAAGCACGCTGTTGCTGCTGTGTGGAGCAGAGGGCAAATATGCTACCCTAAGTGACTGTCAAGGATGGAAATTAATTTTGCCACAAGTCTCACTCACTGGCTGATCAGGACGGGACTGAATTTGGGGCCACTGCCCCTGTAGTTTCGCTCCCCAAAGAGAGAATACGGAAAGCTTAGACTCCTCCCTTTTCCCGCAATATGTCCCTGATATTCCCCCTTTTAGACTGTGAGCCCACTGTTGGGTAGGGACTGTCTCTATGTGTTGCCAATTTGTACTTCCCAAGCGCTTACTACCGTGCTCTGCACATAGTAAGCGCTCAATAAATACGATTGATGATGATGATATTAAGTTTTAATATCTGGTGACCATTAGGCAGGAGGAGGAACAGCCCTCTGAAGCACCTTTCTGAAAACTCTACTTAGAATCATTCTCCTAAATTCATCCTGAAAAGCGTTTAAAAACTGTCCTGAGGAGACTTTACCAGGACCAAAAATCATTTAGCTTTGATTACGCAGAACAGGTACGTTATCTTTCATTCTGCTGTCGGGGCAGCAAACTGGATGACTTCTGCAGGGACAACAAAGGAGCCAAAAGGCCTTGAGAGGAAGTGAAAGGAAAGCAGCTTCTGAAACCAGAAGGAGAAGCAGAACTGATTGTTCCTTTTAGTAACCGAGTTAAGGCAAACTTGACAATCTGGGATTTTATTCCAAACTAGAATTAGGCAGGTGTTTGAGAAAGTTTCCTCCCATGGGTGGGGTTTGGGAGAGAAGGGAGAGGCTAGAGAATAATACTCCGGAGTCCTCTACCTGTAGTACACCCCTATGTGCCCTTCTTCGATCTTGTGCACGGCCGAGAAGAGAGCGGCACAGAAGAAGCTGGCGGCCACGGCCACGACTGCTCCCAGCTGAGCCATTGTTGAGCTTTATCTGAGGGAAGAGAAACAAAACCCCAACATCAAGCACCACAGGAGAGAGGTGAGATCCAGCGTGTGAAAGTGCACGCTGTGACACGCACTTGTTTTCACGTCACCTCAGTGTGCTCTTTCACGCAGTCTCACGCTCCTCCCCTACAGTCATTTGAACACCATGGCAAGATTCCAACTTTCCTAACTCCTGCCCTAGACTGTAAGCTCACGGTGGGCAATGAACACGTTTAGAAACCCTGTTAGATTGCACTTTCCCAAGTGCTTAGGACAGTGCTCTGCACATAGTAAGCCATCAATAAACGACTGAAGTCAAGAAAGCCACTCTCACGAGCACAGCAATTCATTCATTCCAGAGCTCTTAAACACAGGAATTCTGCGACCACCCCGCTGTCACTTTCCAGCTTCTTAAAGTAGAGGTTCTTAAGCCAAGCTGATAATCACCAGGCAGAGAGGTTGGGGTTCACACTGCTCTCTTTGTAAGCTAATTACCCCCAGGTCTGTCAGAGAGGCACACAGCTGGAGTTTCAGCCGACCAAATTACAGAGGAAGTCAAAGGAACAGGTGGAGGCGGCTCTGTAATTCTTGCTTATGCCAACTGCAAGCTGTTTCGGTGAAAACCATCTTTGGCTCCCATCAAATGTCAGAGTAGGTGCATAGAGGGGCTCCAGGGCAGGAGCGTTTGTCTACCTTCATTCAATCGCATTTATCGAGTGCTTACCGTCTGCAAAGCACGGTCCTAAGCTCGTAGTAGAGAACGATTCAACAACAGATTCCCTGTCTACAACGAACTCCCAACGCCCTAAACGGGACAGGATCGAGAACCTTTTGGTGCTGATCACACCCCCACCACCTAATACGCACCGGCTAGCTGTGCCCACATCAGAAGTGCCAACCTCTTTTCACGAAGCAGGTATCAGGCCAGTCTCTTCGATCGGTCCTGAATAACTTGCTGAGGGCGAGGCCTTAAGAGATCCTACGGATTTATGGCAAAGGGGATTTCTCCTCTTGATTACTGTTCGGAGCAAATGTAGTCTCTTGTCACAGTGCAGCAGTTCCCACGGTGACACTCTCTGCTGTCACTCAGTAAGCCTTGAATCAGTCTGAAGGGAGGACTTTAAAATGTCTATTTAGACTGCACGCCCCGTGCAGGACAGGAACTGTGTCCGACCTAATTAACTGGTTCCTCCTCCAGCTCTTAGAACAGTGTTTGACACACAGTAAGCGCTTAGCAAACACCATAAAGAACATATGCCAAGAAATCCAGCTTCAATATATATGTATAAAAAAAATCTGACCAAACCCAGAAGGCCGCCACACTTACCCCAGCTGCACTAGCCCTACTTTGGCCATCAAAAATTGGGAAAAGGCAGTAAGTGCTCAATAAATACGACTGATTGAATGAATGGCACTTGTCAGGACCTGGCCTCAACCAAGAATGACAGAGGGCATTCTGGCTAATTGTTCTCCGGGGCCAAGGGCCCTCCCCTCCTTCCCCTCCAAGTGCTCCTGTTTTTGCCGGGGAGCTCTGCACACAGTAAGCGCTCAATAAATACGACTGACTGAATGAATGATGAGCCCACTGTTGGGTAGGGACCGTCTCTATATGTTGCCAACTTGTACTCCCCAAGCGCTTAGTACAGTGCTCTGCACACAGTAAGCACTCAGTAAATACGATTGAATGAATAACAATGGTATTTGTTAAGCGCTAAGTGGAAAGCTAAGTCTGCTGTGTGGCCTTGGGCAAGTCGCTTCACTTCTCTGAGCCTCAGTTCCCTCATCTGTAAAATGGGGGATTACGATTGTGAGCCCCACGTGGGGCAACCTGATCACCTTGTATCCCCCCCAGCGCTTAGAACAGTGCTCTGCACATAGTAAGCGCTTAACAAATGCCATTATTATTATTATGGGTTCCAATCCCCGCTCCACCGCTTGTCAGCTGGGCGACTTTGGGCAAGTCACTTCGCTGGCCCTCAGTTACCTCATCTGTGAGCCCACTGTTGGGTAGGGACTGTCTCTATATGTTGCCAACTTGTACTTCCCAAGCGCTTAGTACAGTGCTCTGCACACAGTAAGCGTTCAATAAATACAATTGAATACATGAATAATAACAACGGCATTTGTTAAGCGCTTACTATGTGCAAAGCACTGTTCTAAGCGCTGGGGGGGGGGGGTACAAGGTGATCCCCAGCTGCACTAAGCGCTGGGGAGGTTACAAGGTGATCAGGTTGTCTCACGGGGGGCTCACAGTCTTAACCCCCATTTTACAAATGAGAGAACTGAGGCCCAGAGAAGTGAAGTGACTTGCCCAAAGTCACACAGCAGACACGTGGATGGGTCGGAATTCGAATCCATGACCTCTGCCTCCCGAGCCCGGGCTCTCCCTACCGAGCCATGCTAGACTGTGAGCCCGCTTCTACTTGGACATATCTATTCTATTTATTTTATTTTGTTAGTATGTTTGGTTTTGCTGTCTGTCTCCCCCTTTTAGACTGTGAGCCCGCTGTTGGGTAGGGACCGTCTCTAGATGTGGCCAACTTGTACTTCCCAAGCGCTTAGTCCAGTGCTCTGCACACCGTAAGCGCTCAATAAATATGATTGATTGATTGATAGGGACCGTCTCCGTCTGTTGCCAACTTGGGCTTCCCGAGCGCTCAGTCCAGTGCTCTGCACACAGTAAGCGCTCAATAAATACGATTGATTGATTGATAGGGACCGTCTCTGCGTTTCTGGACAGAGACAATCCGGGCAGCAGCACGAAGTACGGATTGAAGTGGGGAGAGACACGAGGACGGGAGATCAGAGAGAAGGCTTCCCAAGTATTTAGTCCAGTGCCCTGCACACAGTAAGTGCTCAATAAATACGACTGATTGATTGATTGGGACCGTCTCCATCTGTTGCCAACTTGGGCTTTCCAAGCGCTTAGTCCAGTGCTCTGCACACTGTAAGCGCTCAATAAATACGATTGAGCCCACTGTTGGGTAGGGACCGTCTCTATATGTTGCCAACTTGGGCTTCCCAAGCGCTCAGTCCAGTGCTCTGCACACCGTAAGCGCTCAATAAATACGACTGATTGATAGGGACCGTCTCTGTTGCCAACTTGGGCTTCCCAAGCGCTCAGTCCAGTGTTCTGCACACCGTAAGCGCTCAATAAATACGATTGATTGATAGGGACCGTCTCCGTCTGTTGCCAACTTGGGCTTCCCAAGCGCTCAGTCCAGTGCTCTGCCCACCGTAAGCGCTCAATAAATACGATTGATTGATTGACTGATTGATAGGGACCGTCTCTGTTGCCAACTTGGGCTTCCCAAGCGCTCAGTCCAGTGTTCTGCACACCGTAAGCGCTCGATAAATACGATCGATTGATTGATAGGGACCGTCTCTATATGTTGCCAACTTGGGCTTCCCAAGCGCTCAGTCCAGTGCTCTGCACACCATAGGCGCTCAATAAATACGACTGATTGATTGATTGATAGGGACGGTCTCCGTCTGTTGCCACCTTGGGCTTCCCAAGCGCTCAGTCCAGTGCTCTGCACACCGTAAGCGCTCAATAAATACGATTGATTGATTGATTGATTGATAGGGACCGTCTCCATCTGTTGCCAAGTTGGGCTTCCCGAGCGCTCAGTCCAGTGCTCTGCACACCGTAAGCGCTCAATAAATACGACTGATTGATTGATAGGGACCGTCTCCGTCTGTTGCCAACTTGGGCTTCCCAAGCGCTCAGTCCAGTGCTCTGCACACCGTAAGCGCTCAATAAATACGATTGACTGATTGATTGATTGACTGATAGGGACCGTCTCCATCTGTTGCCAACTTGGGCTTCCCAAGTGCTCAGTCCAATGCTCTGCACACCGTAAGCGCTCAATGAATACGATTGATTGATTGATTGATTGATAGGGACCGTCTCTGTTGCCAACTTGGGCTTCCCAATACGACTGATTGATTGATTGATAGGGACGGTCTCCGTCTGTTGCCAACTTGGGCTTCCCAAGCGCTCAGTCCAGCGCTCTGCCCAACGTAAGCGCTCAATAAATATGACTGATTGATTGATTGATTGATAGGGGCCGCCTCCGTCTGTTGCCACCTTGTACTTCCCAAGCGCCCAGTCCAGTGCTGTGCACACCGTAAGCGCTCAATACGATTGACTGATTGATTGATTGATTGATTGGGACCGCCTCCGTCTGTTGCCAACTTGGGCTTCCCAAGCGCTCAGTCCAGTGCTCTGCCCAACGTAAGCGCTCAATAAATATGACTGATTGATTGATTGATTGATAGGGACCGCCTCCGTCTGTTGCCACCTTGTACTTCCCAAGCGCTCAGTCCAGTGCTCTGCACACCGTAAGCGCTCAATGAATACGATTGATTGATTGACAGGGACCGCCTCCGTTGCCAACTTGGGCTTCCCAAGCGCTCAGTCCAGCGCTCTGCACACCGTAAGCGCTCAATAAATACGACTGATTGATTGATTGATTGGGACCGCTAAGGGGGGGGGGGGGAGAGCCGTCCTTCGGCCTGTCTGTCAGTCCGGAGCGGCCCGGCCTCGCGTTGTATCCGGCAGGCCGAGCGCTCTGCCCGCACCCACCTGCTGCCGCTGCCGCCGCCGCCGCCGCCGCCCACGCTTCCTCCTTCCGCGGCGGGCGCGACGCCTACGTCATCAGAGCGCGACAAGGGCCGCCCGCCCCCCCGGGCCCCCTCCGCCCCCCCCCCCAACCCGTCTTCTTCCCGAGCCGAGCCGAGCCGGGCCGGCAGTAGCCGGGCTCCGCCGCCAGGGGGCGCCTCAGCCCCGGACACACTCGGCCGGCACCCACCGGGCCGGGGGGGGGGCGCCCCTAGGAGCTCGCTCGCTCGCTCACTCATTCATTCACTCATCCATCCATGCGTTCGTTCGTTCATTCATTCATTCATTCATAAGTTCGTTCATTCATTCATTCATTCGTGCATTCATTCATTCGTTCGTTCATTCATTCATTCATTCATTCGTCCGTTCGTCCATCCATCTGTTTGTCCATTCGTCCGTCGGTCTGCTCGTCCGTCCATCCATCTGTTCGTCCGTCTGTTCGTCTGTCTGTCCGTCCGTCCGTCCGTCCGTTCGTCCGTCCATTCATTCGTTCGTCCATTCGTCCGTCCGTTCGTCCGTCCGTCCATCTGTTCATTCGTTCGTCCGTCTGTTCGTTCATCATCTGTTCGTCCGTCCGTCCATCTGTTCCTTTATCCATCCGTCCGTTCGTTCATCCGTCCGTTCATTCATTCATTCGTCTGTTCGTCCGTCCGTTCGTCTGTTCGTCCATCCATCTGTTTGTCCATTCGTCCGTCGGTCTGCTCGTCCGTCCATCCATCTGTTCATTCGTCTGTTCGTCCGTCCATCCGTCTGTTCGTTCGTCCGTCCATCCGTCTGTTCGTCTGTCTGTCCGTCCGTCCGTCCGTCCGTCCGTCCGCCTGTCCGTCCGTCCGTCCGTCCGTCCGTCCGTCCGTTCATTCGTTCGTCCATTCGTCCGTTCGTCCGTCCGTCCGTCCGTCCATTCGTTCGTCCATTCGTCCGTCCATTCGTCCGTCCGTCCATCTGTTCATTCGTTCGTCCGTCTGTTCGTTCATCATCTGTTCGTCCGTCCGTCCATCTGTTCCTTCATCCATCCGTCCGTTCGTTCGTCCGTCCGTTCATTCATTCATTCGTTCGTCTGTTCGTCCGTCCATCCGTCCGTTCGTCTGTTCGTCCATCCATCTGTTTGTCCATTCGTCCGTCAGTCTGCTCGTCCGTCCATCCATCTGTTCATCCGTCTGTTCGTCCGTCCATCCGTCTGTTCGTTCGTCCGTCCGTCCGTCCGTTCGTCCGTTCGTCCGTCCGTCCATCTGTTCATTCGTTCGTCCGTCTGTTCGTTCATCATCTGTTCGTCCGTCCATCCATCTGTTCCTTCATCCATCCGTCCGTTCGTTCGTCCGTCCGTTCATTCATTCGTTCGTCTGTTCGTCTGTCCATCCGTCCGTTCGTCTGTTCGTCCATCCATCTGTTTGTCCATTCATCCGTCGGTCTGCTCGTCCGTCCATCCATCTGTTCATCCGTCTGTTCGTCCATCCATCCGTCTGTTCGTTCGTCCGTCCGTCCGTCTGTTCGTCTGTCTGTCCGTCCGTCCGTTCGTCCGTCCGTCCGTCCGCCTGTCCGTCTGTCCGTCCGTTCGTCCGTCCGTTCATTCGTTCGTCCATTCGTCCGTTCGTCCGTCCGTCCATCTGTTCGTTCATTCGTTCGTCCGTCTGTTCGTTCATCATCTGTTCGTCCGTCCATCCATCTGTTCCTTCATCCATCCGTCCGTTCGTTCGTCCGTCCGTTCATTCATTCATTCGTCTGTTCGTCCGTCCATCCGTCCGTTCGTCTGTTCGTCCATCCATCTGTTTGTCCATTCGTCCGTCGGTCTGCTCGTCCGTCCATCCATCTGTTCATCCGTCTGTTCGTCCGTCCATCCGTCTGTTCGTTCGTCCGTCCGTCCATCTGTTCGTCTGTTCGTCTGTCTGTTCGTCCGTCCGTCCGTCCGTTCGTCCGTCCGTTCATTCGTTCATCCATTCATCTGTTCGTTCGTCCGTCCGTCCATCTGTTCATTCGTTCGTCCGTCTGTTCGTTCATCATCTGTTCGTCCGTCCGTCCATCTGTTCCTTCATCCATCCGTCCGTTCGTTCGTCCGTCCGTTCATTCGCCCGTCCATCCTTCTCTTCGCCAGTCCGTCCATCTGTTCGTCCGTCCATCCGTCTGTTCGTCCGTCCGTTTCTCCATCCATCCGTCTGTTCCTCCGTCCATCCGTCTGTTCGTTCATCCATCTGTCTGTTCGTCCATCCGTCCATTCATTCGTTCATCCGTCTGTTCTCATCCAGTCCGTCCACCTGTTTGTCTGTCCATCTGTTCGTCCATCCGTTCATTCGTTCGTCCGTCCGTCTGTTCGTCCAGTCCATCCATCTGGTCGCCCGTCCATCTGTTCATCCGTCTGTCTGTTCGTTTGTCCGTCCGTCCGTCTGTTCCTCCGTCCATCCATCTGTTCCTCCATCCATCTGTTTGTTCGTCCGTCCGTTTCTCCGTCCATCTGTTTGTTCGTCCATCCATTTCTCCGTCCGTCCGTTTCTCCGTCCATCTGTTTGTTCGTCCATCCGTTTCTCCATCCATCCGTTTCTCCGTCCGCCCGTCTGTTCCTCCATCCGTCCGTCTGTTCATTCATCCGTCTGTCTGTTCGTCTGTCCGTTCATTCGTTCGTTCTCCGTCTGTTCATCCAGTCCGTCCACCTGGTCGTCTGTCCATCTGTTCGTCCATCTGTTCATTCATCCGTCCATCCGTCTGTTCGTCCAGTCCATCCATCTGGTCGTCCATCCACCTGTTCGTTCATCCGTCTGTTCGTTCGTCTGTTCATCCGTCCATCTGTTCGTTCGTCTGTCCGTCCGTCCGTCTGTTCGTCCAGTCCGTCCATCTGGTCATCCATCCATCTGTTCGTTCATCCATCTGTTCGTTCGTCCGTCCATCCGTCCATTCGTCTGTTCATCCGTCCATTCATCCCTTCATTCATTCATTCGTTCGTTCATTTTTTCATCCACTCATTCGTTGATTCATTCATCCACTCACTCATTCATTCATTGATTCATTCATCCAGCCACTCATTCATTCATTCGTTCATTGATTCCTTCATTCATCCACACACCGATTCATTTATTCATTCATTCATTCATTCAATCGTATTTATCGAGCGCTTACTGTGTGCAGAGCGCCGGACTAAGCGCTTGGGAAGTCCAAGCTGGCAACATCTAGAGACGGTCCCTACCCAACAGCGGGCTCACAGTCTAGAAGGGGGAGGCGGACAACAAAAAAAACGAATTAACAAAATAAAATAAATAGAATAAACATGTACAAATAACATAAATTAATAAATAGAGTAATAAATACGTACAAACATATATACAGGTGGTGTGGGGAGGGGAAGGAGGTAAGGCAGGGGAGTGGGGAGGGGGTGGAGGGGGAGAGGAAGGAGGGGCTCAGGGTGGGAAGGCCTCCTGGAGGAGGTGAGCTCTCAGTAGGGCCTTGAAGGGAGGAAGAGAGCGAGCTTGGTGGATGGGCAGAGGGAGGCCATTCCAGGCCCGGGGGATGACGTGGGCCGGGGGTCGATGGCGGGACAGGCGAGAAGGAGGCCCGGTGAGGAGGTTAGCGGCAGAGGAGCGGAGGGTGCGGGCTGGGCTGGAGAAGGAGAGAAGGGAGGTGAGGTAGGAGGGGGCGAGGGGATGGACAGCCTTGAAGCCCAGGGTGAGGAGTTTCTGCCTGATGTGCAGATTGATTGGTAGCCACTCAGAGCACTGTACTAAGAGCTGGGGAAGTACAAATTGGCAACATATAATAATAATAATTTATTATTTAAATTTATTATTTAATTTATTGAATAATTTATTTAATGATTTATTTATTAAGCGTTTTTATTAAGCATTTATTTTTTATTTATTATTATTTATTTTAATAAGGCATTTATTAAGCGCTTACTGCGTGCAAAGCACTGTCCTAAGCGCTGGGAAGGTTACAAGGTGATCAGGTTGTCCGACGGGGGGCTCACAGTCTTAATCCCCATTTTACGGATGAGGTAACTGAGGCCCAGAGAAGTTAAGTGACTTGCCCAACGTCACACAGCAGACACGTGGTGGAGCCGAAATTGGAACCCATGACCTCTGGCTCCAAAGCCCGTGCTCTTTCCACTGAGCCACACCGCTTCTCAATATCCAGTTCCTACCCAACAACTAGCTCGCAGTCTAGAAAACCTCTTGAAAAACTACTATTAAGCACTTCCCGTGTGCAGAGCACTGTACTAAGCGCTGGGGAAGTACAAACTGGCAATGTATAGAGATGGTCTGAAAAACTACTATTAAGCACTTACCGTGTGCAGAGCACTGTACTAAGCGCTGGGGAAGTACAAATTGGCAATGTATAGAGATGGTCTGAAAAACTACTATTAAGCACTTACTGTGTGCAGAGCACTGTGCTAAGCGCTGGGGAAGTACAAATTGGCAATGTATAGAGATGGTCCCTACCCGGCAATGGGCTCACAGTCTAGAAGGGCGAGACAGACAGCAGAACAAAGCAAGTAGTTAGGCGTCAATACCATTAGAATAAATAGAATTACAGCATATATACATCACTAATAAAATAGAGTAATAAATACATACAGATATATACAAGCGGGGCCGGGCCTGATTGTTTGCTTGGTATTTGTTAAGCCCTTACTACGTGCCAAGCACCGTTCTAAGCGCTGGGGTAGATACAGGACAATCAGGTTGTCCCACATGGGGCTCACACTTTTAATCCCCATTTTACAGATGAGGGAACTGAGGCCCAGAGAAGTTAAGTGACTTGCCCACGGTCACACAGCAGACAAGCGGCGGAGCCGGGATTAGAACCCACGTCCTCTGACTCCCTCCCCAGCCTGGGCTCTTGCCACGAAGCCACGCTGCTCGAGGCCGGGCTTTCTGGGGGGCCTGGGCGCCCTCATCACGCTCCCCACTCCAACGAGCAAGGGAGAGGGACTCATTCATTTATTGTCGTATTTGGTGAGCGCTTCTGCTGTGCAGAGCGCTGTACTGAGGGATTGGAAAGCGCGAAACAGCAATAGAGACACTCCTTGCCCACAGCGGGCTCATAACAGAGAATCTCACAACGGAGCATCTGGTTTCAGCTGGTCTGTCTCCCGTCTAATAATAATAATAATAATAATGGCATTTATTAAGCGCTTACTATGTGCAAAGCCCTGTTCTAAGCGCTGGGGAAGTTACAAGGCGATCAGGTTGTCCCTCAGGGGGCTCACAGTCTTAATCCCCATTTTACAGACGAGGGAACTGAGGCCCAGAGAAGTTGACTTGCCCAAAGTCACACAGCTGACAAGTGGCGGAGCCGGAATTTGAACCCACGACCTCTGACTCCAAAGCCCGGGCTCTTTCCACTGAACCAAGCTGCTTCTCTATACTGATTAAGGCACCGGATGTCTTTGTGCGTTTTATGTCCGTTTTAAAAACTTGAAGTGTCCAGCTTCCCCCCCTCCACTGCTCACGTCGCCAAATTCCGCAGTTCAGGCAGAGTGCCGGTCTCGAGGTCCGAGGAGCGCTGTCTTCACTTGACAGTGAGCCCATTGTGGGCAGGAAATGTGTTTGCTGTTGTAGCGTACTCTCTCAAGAGTTTCATACAGTGCACACAGTGAGCATTCAAAAAATAATGAATGAATGAATGACAACTGCAGAGGCTGTGAGCTCCATGCGGGACAGGGCCTGTGTCAGGCCAAATCTCCTTGTATCTACCCCAGTGCTTAGAATAGTGTTCGATACATAGAATGCATTGAACAAATACTATTAAAAAAAACCCACATCAAGACCTGATAATCTTGGATCTACCCCAGTGCTTAGAATAGTGTTCGATACATAGAGTGCATTTAACAAATACTATTAAAAAAACCCACATCAAGACCTGATAATCTTGGATCTACCCCAGTGCTTAGAATAGTGTTCAATACGTAGAATGCATTGAACAAATACTAAAAAAAACCCCCACATCAAGACCTGATAATCTTGGATCTACCCCAGTGCTTAGAATAGTGTTCGATACATAGAATGCATTGAACAAATACTATGAAAAAAAACCACATCAAGACCTGATAATCTTGTATCTACCCCAGTGCTTAGAATAGTGTTCGATACATAGAATGCATTTAACAAATACTATAAAAAAAACCCCACATCAAGACCTGATAATCTTGTATCTACCCCAGTGCCTAGAATAGTGTTCGATACATAGAATGCATTGAACAAATACTATTAAAAAAAACCCACATCAAGACCTGATAATCTTGGATCTACCCCAGTGCTTAGAATAGTGTTCGATGCATAGAATGCATTTAACAAATACTATAAAAAAAACCCCACATCAAGACCTGATAATCTTGTATCTACCCCAGTGCTTAGAATAGTGTTCGATACATAGAATGCATTGAACAAATACTATTAAAAAAACCCACATCAAGACCTGATAATCTTGTATCTACCCCAGTGCTTAGAATAGTGTTCGATACATAGAGTGCATTTAACACATACTACAAAAACCCCCCAGATAATCTTGTATGTACCCCAGTGCTTAGAATAGTGTTCGATGCATAGAATGCATTGAACAAATACTATAAAAAAAACCCACATCAAGATCTGATAATCTTGGATCTACCCCAGGGCTTAGTGCAGTGCTTGGCACGTAATAAGTGCTTAACAAACATCACAATTATTATCACTATTTTGACAGTAGCCTGCTTAGTCAAACACTTTCACTGCCTGGTTACAGGGCTCTAATAAGATCGCCTAGTTCTGTTTTACAACAGAAAGTCTGGTTTCGGCTCGTCTGTCTCCCGTCCAATACTGATAAGGCACCGGATGTTTTTATGTCCATCTGAAAAACTTGAAGTGCCCAGCCTCCCCCCTCCACTGTTCATGTCACCAAGTTCCACAGCTCCGGCAGAGTGCCAGTTTTCCTACTCAGTCAGTGGCATTTATTTAGCAGTTACTGCATGCAGTGCCCTGCATTTAAGCACCTGGAAGAGTACTACAGTACAATAAAGTTGGTAGGCAATATCCCTACCCACAAGGAGCTTACAATCTCAGGGGGGAGACAGACACTAAAATCAATTACAGACGGGGAAAGTGGCAAAGTATAGGGATGTATACACAAGTGCTGGGAGTGGGGTGGATATCAAAGTGCTTAAGGAGTACAGACCCAAGTGCCTGGGTGACACGGAAGGGAGGAGAAACAGAGTGGGGAAATGAGAGGTTAGTCAGGGAAGGCCTCCTGGAAGAGAATGATTTTAGCAGAGTTTTGAAGGAGGTGGTGGGATCTGTCAGATGTGAAGGGGAAGGAAGTTCCAGGCTAGAGGGGGGATTTGGGCAAGGGGTCGACAGCAGGAGAGAAAAGATTGAGGTACAGTGAGTAGGAGCAAAGTGTGAGGGCTCCGTTGTAGTGGGAGGTGAGCCAGGTTGGAAGGGAGGTGTGGGCCTGGGAGGGAAATGGAGCAAATGGGGGGTTTAGGGGTTCCTCTGGAGAAGCAATCAATCAATCAATCGTATTTAGTGAGCGCTTACTGTGTGCAGAGCACTGGACTAAGCGCTTGGGAAGTCCAAGTTGGCAACATCTAGAGGCAGTCCCTACCCAACAGTGGGCTCACAGTCTAAAAGGGGGAGACAGAGAACAAAACCAAACATACTAACAAAATAAAATAAATAGAATAGATATGTACAAGTAAAATAAATAGAGTAATAAATATGTACATACATATGTACAGGTGAGAAATGCTCTAGGATTGCACAGAATCGACATACTGCCGCAGAACCGCGTTTGGACATCATCGTGTTATGCCCAGCATCACAAAGGTGAGGTCATGGCGTGTCTAGGGTGACCACCGATGGTGCTCAGGAACAATGGGCTAGCAGATGCATGTGACATCACAAGCAAGTTGCCAGAAGAGTACAAATCACATGTTCCCTACCCTCCAGAAGCTAATCATCAAATTGGGTGGACAGACAAACATTATTTATCAAGAAGAGGGATGCATCAGGAAGCAGTACAATTCCATCAGGATGCAAAAAGTGGAATAAATTCTTCTATATACAAATAAAACTATACACAGTTTGTGCTGTGGATAAGTGAAGACGGGAATGGAAAATATAATTCCTAAGGGTGATGTTGGGTTGTTGGGTTAAGGTGACTGGGCATTTTAGATGGTGAGCCCACTGTTGGGTAGGGACTGTCTCTATATGCTGCCAACTTGTACTTCCCAAGCGCTTAGTCCAGTGCTCTGCACACAGTAAGCGCTCAATAAATACGATCGATTGATTGATTGATTGGGCATGGATAACTAAACGAGGAAAACTTGCTTTTTTAAGAATTTTGAAGATGGGGAGAGCTGTGGTCTGGTGGTTTTGTGTGTGTGTGTGTGTGTGTGTGTGTGTGTGTGTGTGTGTGTGGTGGGGGGGAGTGGGTAGAATTCTAGTTTAGGGAAAAAGTGAACAAAAGGCCAGAGGTGGAAGAGTTGAAAGTGAAGTATAATTAGAAGTTGAGCTCAGAATAATAATAATAATAATTACAATGGTACGGCTTACCATGTAATGGGCACTGTACTAAGCGCTGGGGTGGATACAGGCAAATTGAACTGGACACAGTCCTAGTCCCCTTTAGGGGTTAAAAGTCTCCATCCCCATTTTTACAGATGAGGTAACTGAGGCACAGAGAAGTGAAGTGACCTGCCCAAGGCCACACAGCAGACACAAGTGGCAGAGCGAGATTAGAACCCATGACCTCCCGACTTCCGGACCCGGGCTCTATCCACTGTGCCAGAAGGAGCCAAGGGAGCGAAGTGGGGAATTGCTGATGGAAACAGCTGATTTGCGAACTGGAGAAATCTGGCGGAGAGTCTCGCGGCCATAGGTAAGGGGTTTCTGCTTAATGCAGCGGAGGTGGGGACCCACTGTAGGCATTTGAGAAATGGAGAGATGGAAGTGGAGTGATAATAATAATAATAATGATGGTATTTGTTAAGCGCTTACTATGTGTGATGTTTCAGGAAGATGATTTCTGCGGCAATGCATAGCCTGGATCGGAAAGGGTAGTGACTGGAATCAGGGAGCCCAGCAAGGCAGCTGATTCAATAGTCTAACCAAGACATGACAGACGCTTGGACCAGGGAGTGGCTGTCGGGTGGAGAGGAATATATGTATATATATTTGTACATATTTATTATTCTATTTATTTATTTATTTATTTTACTTGTACATATCTATTCTATTTATTTTATTTTGTTAGTATGTTTGGTTTTGTTCTCTGTCTCCCCCTTTTAGACTGTGAGCCCACTGCTGGGAAAGGACTGTATACTGTTGCCAACTTGTACTTCCCAAGCGCTTAGTACACTGCTCTGCACACAGTAAGCGCTCAATAAATACGATTGGTTGATTGATTGAGGAAGGGGCAGAGCCAGGAAATGTGAAGGAGAAAGAATCAGCAAGGTTTAGCAGCTCCATAGACTGACCATGGTCCTTTCCCCCGTGTCTGGCAGAAAACAACAAAAATGAACTGGATCTGAGCTCCTGTGAGGTGGGCTAAACTGAAAATGGGACACCACCTCAGACTAAGCTAAACTCATCGGAGCCAGAATGATAATGAGCTTCTGATGTAGGTGGAGTGTTTCTTTATCCTGGAGTAGGGAAAACTGGGAAAGAGGGAGGAAGGGAATGAGAGAGAGAGCTCTGAAACTGGAGACCAGCTGTTCTCCATCTCCAATGAGGAGATTGGGCTTAAGCTGCAGCATGTAGAATTTAAATAGAAAGGAGACTTTCCTGACAGTGAGGATTGTACAGTGCAATGTCCTCTCTAAGGTCTTTAAAACCTAGATCTGCGCTCATCTGACTTGGGGGGGATTATGTGTGGTATTGCCTGAAGGCAGGAGGATGGGCTAGATGACCTTCGAAAATCCTTCCAGTCTGCTGATTTTTGTGATGAATTTCAAGTCCGGCTAGTTTACTTTGTTACAGATCCGGAAGCGGTGTGAAAAGCCTGAAACATCCCCCCCGTCCCCAACTGCATTAAAGAGCAACAGAGGATGCACACAGCCCTTCTAAGGAAAGGAGACCACTTTATTCCCAGTCGGCCCTCTGGAGCCAGGCTAGCTGAGAAGCAGCCTGGGAAAACTTCAGTTCTTTGCCTTCTTTTTATTCAAGTTCAAATTCATGGGAAAAGACTTTCTATCAGGATCTAAATCAGGAGAAGGAGAGAGTGATCTCATAGGGTCTAGGATCCATTTCCACTCAAAAAAATGGTATTTGTTAAGCATTTACTATGTGTCAAACACTGTTCTAAGCACTGGGGTAGATACAAGTGATTTAAGTTGGACACAGTCCCTTTCCTGCATGGGGCTCATAGTCTAAGTAGGAGGGAGAACTAAGGCACAGAGAAGTGAAGTCCCGTTGTTGGGTAGGGACCATCTCTTTATGTTGCCAACTTGTACTTCCCAAGCACTTAGTACAGTGCTCTGCACACAGTAAGTGCTCAATAAGTACAATTGAATGAATGAAGTGACTTGCCCAAGGTCACACAGCAAAGCATTTGACAGAACTAGTAATAATAATAATAATAATAATAATGGTATTTATTAAGCGCTTACTATGTGCAAAGCACTGTTCTAAGCACTGGGGAGGTTACAAGGTGATCAGGTTGTCCCACGTGGGGCTCACAGTCTTAATCCCCATTTTACAGATGAGGTAACTGAGGCAAAGAGAAGTGAAGTGACTTGCCCAAAGTCACACAGCTGACAAGTGGTGGAGCTGGGATTTGAACCCATGACCTCTGATTCCAAAGCCCGTGCTCTTTATTTATTAATTTATACTTGAGTTTAATATGGTCACTGATGGAGTTGGTCTCATTTTAACTGTCTTGATCGATACAGTTGCTGTTTAAGCTTAAATGAAAATAAGATATAGAACTGTTGATATCTGCTAACAGCCGTATACTTGGAAGAAAAGGAGAAAAAACATGAACGTTTAAAATTTTATTTTTGTAAATGTCGAGAAGGGTAAAAATGTACCCAGCACACAAATGATAAATTTTGGTTGTGAAAATAGCTAACCCCTCCCAAAAACTTTATCCCTAAGTTGTTACTAAAAAGGCTAGCCAACTACAGAGATCCTAAAGAAAGCCTAGTATTTCTATCCTTTTTCAACAGTTTTGTATGTAGGGTATATATAATCAATTGCGCATTCAGTGATTAAGTCTGATTACTCTTTTTGCAAATACTTTTGTGTCTGTCTCCTCCAATAGAGTTGGAGCTCCTCATGGGCAGGGTACATGTATCACGCTTCTGTTGAACTTTTCCAAATTCTTGGCTCAGGGCACTGCCATTAGTGGGCACTCAAATAATGCTGTTATTACTATCACTAGCCTATAGTAATTCAGATGGTTTTTCTGCTAGAATCACAGAAAGATGTAAACGACTGTCTGCATTCCAATTATAGTAATAATAATAGTAATGATAACGGTGGTATTTGTTAAGCGCTTACTATGTGCCAAGCACTGTTCTAAGCACTGGGGTAAATCATGTCAGACATGGGTAATCAGGTCAGACACAATCCACATCCCTCATGGGGCTCACAATCTTGATACCCATTTTACGGATGACGTAACTGAAGCACAGTATTAGAACCCAGGTCATCTGACTTCCATGCCCATGCTTTTTCCACTAGACTAATGCTGCTTCAAATTTTTAATGTGTTCAGGGAGGAGGCTGAGCTGGGAAATGTATCCTCGGATGGAAGGAGGGGGATTGACAATCCTTTTGTCCCCCCCTTTGGGTTCTGTTGGATACCCAGCTCCACCCCTGAACACCAATGGTCCTGGAGTGTCTCCCGGGTCCAAACAACATTAGGAAATGTTAAATGGTACTTGAATGCTCAGGATGCCTGCTGTCCATCAGCTCCTCGAGTGGCATAGAGGGCTGCATTTTTAGGGGAAAGCACTAATCCATCCTGCCGCTTGCTCAGCTGCATAGACAGTGGCTCCTTGGGCATTTCAGGTGTGTTTTAAACTGGATTTTTTAACAGGACAGATGGCGCCGAAAACTTTAAAAACTTGGTAGGACATAGACTGTGTCCAACCTGATTAGCTTATATAGAGAAGCAGCGTGGCTCAGTGGAAAGAGCATGGGCTTTGGAGTCACAGGTCATGGGTTCAAATCCCAACTCTGCCAACTGTCAGCTGTGTGACTTTAGGCAAGTCGCTTAACTTCTTTGGGCCTCAGTTACCTCGTCTGTAAAATGGGGATTAAAACTGTGAGCCCCCCGTGGGTCAACCTGATCACCTTGTAACCTCCCCAGTGCTTAGAACCATGCTTTGCACATAGTAAGCACTTAATAAATACCATCATTATTATTATTATATCTACCCCTAGCACTTTAGTAAAGTGCCTGGCATATAGTAAGTACTTAAACACATAAAAAAGAGGGCTGTTTCTAATATAATTGTATGATATCCAGCACAGTGCTTGGCACATCACCGCTTAACAAATATCACTCATTATTATTAGTTCACCATAGGTTCCTTGAAGCTCTGTGTGAGACCAACACAAGCTGGGAAGTGATTCAACAAAATAGAAATAGGACAAGGGAAGTTTTGATTCTCAAGCTAGGGTTATTTCCAGGTTTTCAAAGTTCATTTATTCATTCAATCATATTTATTGAACATTTACTGTGTGCAGAGCACTGTACTAAGCACTTGGGTGAATCCAATACAACAACAAACTGACACCTTCCCTGCCCACAGTGAGCTTACAGTCCAGAGTTCTGCTGGTGGGGAACTGGGGAAGTCTTCCTGACTGGAAGATGCTTCTAGACAGAAGGATCAGAAAGCAGAGGAAAGGAGTTCTTGAGTCCTAAGGAGTAGAGATTAGGAACTATTATGTTTTGTAGGAGTCAGGAAGGAAGGCCTTCTTTGGGGCATGAGGGGAAATTTCTTAGCCTGGAACACTTAAAGGAGACCGGATGGAATTTATTAATACAATTCATTCATTCATTCAATCGTATTTATTGAGTGCTAATGTGTGCAGAGCACTGTACTAAGTGCTTGGGAAATACAAGTTGGCAACATATAGAGATGGTCCTACCCAACAATGGGCTCACAGTCTAGAAGGGAGAGACAGACAACAAAACAAAACATGTGGACGGGTGTCAAGTCATCAGAACAGATAGAATTGAAGCTAAATGCACATCATTAACAAAATAAATAGAATAGTAAATATGTGCAAGTAAAATAAATAGTAATAAATCTGTACAAACATATATACAGGTGCTGTGGGAAGGGGAAGGAGGTAGTGTGGGGGGATGGGGAGGAGGAGAGGAAAAGGGGGCTCAATCTGGGAAGGCCTCTTGGAGGAGGTGAGCTCTCAGTAGGGCTTTGAAGGGAGGAAGAGAGCTAGCTTGGTGCATGTGTGGAGGGAGGGCATTCCAGGACGGGGGAGGACGTGGGCCGGGGGTCGACGGTGGAACAGGTGAGAACGAGGTACAGTGTTGATGTTAGTGGCAGAGGAGCGGAGGGTGTGGGCTGGGCTGGAGAAGGAGAGAAGGGAGGTGAGGTAGGAGGGGGCGAGGTGATGGACAGCCTTGAAGCCAAGAGTGAGGAGTTTTTGCTTGATGTGTAGGTTGACAGGCAGCCACTGGAAATTTTTGAGGAGGGGAGTAACATGCCCAGAGCGTTTCTGCACAAAGATGATCCAGGCAGCAGCGTGAAGTATAGACTGAAGTGGGGAGAGACAGGAGGATGGGAGATCAGAGAGGAGGCTGAAGCAGTAATCCAGTTGGGATAGGATGAGAGATTGAACCAGCAGGGTAGCGGTTTGGATGGAGAGGAAAGGGTGGATCTTGGCGATGTTGCAGAAGTGATACGGGCAGGTTTTGGTGATGGATTGGATGTGAGGGGTGAACAAGAAAGCAGAGTCGAGGATGACACCAAGGTTGTGGGCTTGTGAGACAGAAAGGATGGTAGTGCCGTCTACAGTGATGGGAAAGTCAGGGAGAGGGCAGGGTTTGGGAGGGAAGATAAGGAGCTCAGTCTTGGACATATTGAGTTTTAGGTGGCAGGCGGACCTCCAGATGGAGGTGGCCTGAAGGCAGGAGGAGACACGAGCCTGAAGGGAGGGAGAGAGAGCAGGGGCAGAGATATAGATTTGGGTGTCATCAGCATAGAGATGATAGTTGAAGCCGTGGGAGTGAATGAGTTCACCAAGGGAGTGAGTGTAGATAGAGAACAGAAGGGGACCAAGAACTGACCTTTGAGGAACCCCTAGAGTAAGGGGATGGGAGGGGGAGGAGGTGCCCGCAAAAGAGACTGAGAATGAATGGCTGGAGAGATAAGAGAACCAGGAGAGGACAGAGTCTGTGAAGCCAAGGTTGGATAGCATGTTGAGGAGAAGGGGGTGGTCCACAGTGTCGAAGGCAGCTGAGAGGTTGAGGAGTATTAGGATAGAGTAGAAGCCGTTGTATTATTGTATTGTACTTTACCAAGTACTTAGTACAGTGCTCCACAAACAGTAAGCACCCAATAAATACTACTGGTTGATTGATAATAATGATAATAATAATTATGGTACTTGTTAAGTGCTTACTATGTGTCTAAGCACTGGGGGTAGATACAAGTTAATCAGGTTGGACACAATCCCTATCCCACATGGGGCTCACAGTCTTAATCCCCATTTTACAGATGAGGTAACTGAGGCACAGAAAAGCTAAGTGACTTGCCCAAGGTCACACAGCAGACATGTGGCGGAGCTGGGATTAGAAGCCAGGTGCTTCAGATTCCCAGGTCCTTACTCTATCCACTAAGCCACGCTGCTTCTCTGTCTCCTAACACATGCTAATTGATGGTGAGGAGGATTGGGCCAGTCTGAGACTTGCCTATGACATTGGGGAGTTTGCTCACAGTAGAACGGGGGATCCACAGGCCACATTTCACTGTGGCTGTTAGGGCGGGGAGGAGGAGTGGCCACAAGGGAGGAAATGATAAATAATGATAAGTAAGGGGGACATTGTTGGGGATGGAAGGATGTAAACTGCAGACTGTAAGCTGGTTGTGGGCAGGAAACATGTCCACTAACTCTGTCATATTGGACTCTCCCAAGCCCTTAAGTACAGTGTTCTGCACACAGTAAGCGCTCAGTAAATACTGTTGATTGATCGATAGAAGGATGGAAGGTAGCAACAGTGGCGAGAGAGGAAAGCTGGGATGTGGTGAGCAGAGGTGACCCTGACCGGAGACCTGGTGTATGTGAGCCTGTTGTTGGGTAGGGACCATCTCTATATGTTGCCAACTTGTACTTCTCAAGCACTTAGTACAATGCTCTGCACAGAGTAAGCGCTCAATAAATATGATTGAATGAATGAATGAATGAATGAATGGGGGGGGGGGGGTGAGTCAGGTCACCCCAGGGCCAGGAGATGGAATTGTCAGGCGGAGAAATGGGCAGTTGGAAACGAGCAAAGGAAATCTGGCAGTTTTAGACACTCACGATGTTTGTCAGCCCCCATTTTTACTGTTCTTAAGCGTGCAGGGTGCACAGGATAAAATATGGCAGGTATTTGATTTAAAAAGCCTGCCCAGATTTAATGTCCTGATAAAATGTATTAAATCTCTTAAGGTTTTAATGAATCTAGTATGTGTTTCATAAATCAAGGAGCTCTGCTAAGCCGTCTCTCAGTTTAATAAGAGTAAACTAGGAAATTGCTCTGAGCAGAAGCAAAATACATTTATATCACATTGAAAAGTAATAGATTTTTAAGCGTAGGGGGCTTCCTGGTCTTTCCAAGCTGATTGCTTATTACATTGCTCCGACTCCTTCAAATATTAAACCACAGGCAAACACGTGCTTAACTGTATCAAGATGTGAACTTGCACAAAGGTAAATATGATTTGTGAGAAAACAAAGCCAATGCTTCGTTATTTCCAGACTTGGGGCCAGCTTGTTTGTCTGCACAGAAACTCCGGTTTTTAATGGAGCCGAGGGGTGTGGGATTAAAAAAAAATAATTATGAGCCGGTTTTATACTCCCTTCACCCTTAACTCCCTTCCACCTCCTCACCCGCTTGAAGTGGTGAGGGTGTAAAAATAGTCTGCAAGTTTTCCCGCTGAGTTCACCGTGATGGGTGAACCCAGAGGCTGGGTGGCTTTGAAACTGGCCCGTTAGGTGCTCTGGCCAGTAGTTAGACCTACTCTGGATGGAGGGCAGAGGATGGCCACCCCTCTGCTCCTTTTAACCCCCCAGGTGGGGAATGTTTGGCTTCGCTCCTCGGGCCTAGAGAGTGGAGAAGGTCAGGAGGGAGGACTGGGGGAGGGTGGGCCGTCCCAGGCCGCGAGGGCTCCCCGCTCTTTGTCCCAGGTGGGATGGGGTCGAGGGTGAGCATTCCTCTGCTGCTTATTCACAAAAGCTGGCAGTGCCGGCCTGCTCTGCAGGGGAAGGAGCAGAGGGCCCCTTAAAGCTAGGGGAGGAGAAGCCTGTCTGACCTCATTAGCTGTAATGGGCAACAATACCGATCTGGCAATAAAGGCGATTCCAAACCTGTTGGTCATTAATCATTCTCCTGACAGTTGAGAATGGAGGTAGGAAAAAGAAAAAAAAAACCTCTCCCCTCCTCCCCTCAACCCCCTCTAATCTCCCAAAGCCAGCTCCTCCACTGCAGTTTATGTGTGTTTGCATATGACTGCAGTGTGCGTGAGCGTTTGGGTTTGTATGCTCTGTGGGCCACTCTATAACGGGGTGTGTGTGAATGAATGCGTGGTGGTGAACCCTGGAAGATTTTCCTGATGGCCATGACTGCCTGGCTGAGGACTGAGGGGCGTCAGGGTAAATAGTCTAGAAACCTCAGGGGGCCACAGTCCTGCCCTATCAAATGAACTCTGATCTCCCTGTCACTTCTGGGTAACCCCCCCTCAAGTCGGGCCAGGCTAATTCTGACGTGGCCCACCTAAGGAGTCCAAGGGGGAAGTAGGATATCTGAAGTCAGCAAGGGACTGGCCAAGGAGCCGAGCCTTCCCATCTCAAAGTCCCAGGCTGAGGAGGGCCGGAGGGGAGGGGGTAAAGCGAGACCCTCCACCACCCAGGAGAGGAACTGTGTGAAGGGCCGGCCAACTGAGTACCTTTAAAGAGAAGCAGCATGGCTCAGTCGAAAGAGCGTGGGCTTTGGAGTCAGAGGTCATGTGTTCAAATCCCAGCTCTGCCAATTGTCAGCTGTGTGACTTTGGGCAAGTCACTTAACTTCTCTGGGCCTCAGTTACCTCATCTGTAAAATGGGGAGTAAGTCTGTGAGCCCCCTGTGGGACAACCTGATCACCTTGTATCCTCTCCAGTGCTTAGAACAGTGCTTTGCACATAGTAAGCGCTTAATAAATGCTATTATTATTATTATTATTATTTAAAGCCCTGGTCAGGCAGTGGGCTCTGGAGAAGCAGTTGACTGAATTGCACTATCTCTAATGTTCTTTTCTCATCTGGTGCTTCCTCCATATCTGTAGTTTATTTTAGTGCCTGCCTCTCCCACAAGACTGTAAGCTCCTTGAAGACAGGGATCATGCCTACCTACTCTATTGTACTCCCTCAAACTCTAAGTGTGGCTCTGCACACAGCAAGCACTTGAATGCTATTGATTGATTGATTTTTCTCTGCTATTCTGGACGTTTCCTATAACTTTTACGTTTTATTTCTACTTCACCCATTTCAGATTCAGGTCAGGAGTCATGTCTGCTATTTTCACTGAATTTCTCCTAGTGACCCACTGGAATTCATCTAATATATTACAGTGCTGATAGTGATGATGATGATAATCATCATCTAGACTGTAAGCTCCCTGTGGGCAGAGGATGGTGTTTACCAACTCCATTATAATGTACTCTCCTGAGCACTTTTACTAAAGTGCTTTGCATAGAGTAAGCACTCAATAAATACGATTGATTTATTGATTGAGGAGGAGGAGGAGAAAGTGAGCAAGAGACTTCGATCCTGCTGAGATCTCCTGCTTGTGGGGAAGGAAGAGAAGGATGCTTCAAAAATTTTAGCTTTTCTTCCTGATTAGTCTTTTCCCGTGGCTAAGAACAGGCTGCAGCCTTGGCAGAAGCCAGTCTGAGGGCCCTAGAGATAGCAGCTGAGACTCTTCTGGCCTTTATCAGTACAATGCAAGAACTTTTCTGGGCTACAGTGGCTATTATAGAACATCAGTGTAGTATGCCACACTTGCACGTTACTTTCCCCTTTCATTTATTTGCTAGTGGTTTCAAAACTAGGATGAAGGAACAGTCAATCAATCAATCAATCATATTTACCGAGCGCTTACTGTGTGCAGAGCACCATACTAAGCACTTGGGAGAGTACAAAATAACAGAGTTGGTAAACACGTTCCCTGCCCACAACAACCCTGCAGTCTAGAGGAGAGGGGAAGTGCCTAATTCACAGCAAGCTACTAGATTGGAATTATCAACCTTTAAATTTCAGTCTTAAATCCCCTAGTCGAATAGACATTCAGTGGTATTTATTGAGCACCTACGATGTGCAGGGCTCTGTACTAAGAGTTTGGGATAGTACAATAAGAGGAGGACACAGTCCCTGTCCTAAGGAGCTTACAGTCCAATGGGGCAATCGTGAAGACATTATTTTCAAATAGATGGAGCAGGCAGAACAAAAATATGACAAATAGCCAGACTAGGGAAATAGATGGATAAAGAAGTGAATGAATAGGTAGCCTACATAAAACTTATAAACTATTGATCTCGCTCTAAATATATATATGAATATATATGGCATATATCATAAGCTCATTGTGGGCAGGGAAAGTGTCTGTTTATTGTTATATTGTACTCTCCCAAGTACTTAGTGCAGTGCTCTGCACACTGTAAGCACTCAATAAATACGATTGAATGAACATTTATATTCATAAGTGCAGAGGAAGGAGTAAATGTGTGAGTGCTAAGTGTTGTTATTGGGTTGAAGTGACTTGGGAAGGTGGGAATTGACCAGGGAAGGGTTCTTGGAGAAGGTGGGATTTTTTTTTTTAAGCTGATAGTAGCTGTGGCCTGACAGATTTGAAGTGGAAGAAGTTACAGGCAAGCGAAAACTGTATGAGCAAGTGATTGGAGGTGGGAGAGAAGAGAGCAATGTTCACTTAGAAGGTGAACTTGGAAAAAAAGAAGAATGAGAACTGGGGTGAAAAGAGCCAGTGTGTACAGTGGAGTTCTAGAAACATTGAAAAAGACATCTTCTAGAATCTATTTTAAGTTAAGTAGCCCCAGGAATCGTCACTGCATTACCATGATAGAAGGGAGGAATCATTTCTACCAAATCTCTTCTATACAATCTCCAAACACTTATTATACTGCTCTGAATATAGTAGGTGCTTAATAAATACCACTGATTGATTGATTGAATGATTATAGTAGTAGTAGCCATAGTATTTATTGAGCACCGACTTGGTGCAGTGCACTCTAGGCACTTTGGTGTACAGATTAAAGACTGAAACCTTCTCTGCCTGCAAGGGGATTACGTTCTAATGGGGGAAACAAATGTAAAAAATATTTCAGGAGTAGTCAAAATCAATAGTTGAATGTACAATTAAATAGCACATACACAAAAATGCTCAAGATGGGAATAAATATGTGCTGGAGATGGCTGGTGGGTTTGTGTGACTTGGGAACGGAGAAGGTATATTTATTCTATTTATTTTATTTTGTTAATATGTTTTGTTTTGTTCTCTGTCTCCCCCTTCTAGACTGTGAGCCCGCTGTTGGTTAGGGACCGTCTCTATATGTTGCGAACTTGTACTTCCCAAGCGCTTAGTACAGTGCTCTGCACACAGTAAGCGCTCAATAAATATAATTGAATGAACGAATGGAGAGAGCTGATGAACAGCCTTACAGCCACCATGAGGAGTTTTTGTTGAGGAAGATGGGAAGCTATTGGAGGTTTTTAAGGAGTGGAGAAATGTTTCAGGAAGATGTTTCAGAGAAGCAGCATGGTCTAGTGGAAAGAGCATGGGTTCTAATTCCAGCTCCTTCACTTGTCTGCTGTGTGACCTTGGGCAAAGTCGCTTAACTTCTCTGTGCCTCAGCTACCTCACCTATAAAATGGGGATTAAATTCTTCTCCCTCTGATTTAGACTGTCAGCCCTAGCCCGGAGAGGGACTGTATCTAACCTGATTATCTTGCACCTTCCTCCACAATGAGAACAGTGATTGACATATAGTAAGTGCTTAACAAAAAAAAAAAATCTGTCTAGAAACAGGTAATATGGACCAGGATTGGCAACCTTGTTATTCAGTAAAGCCAAACAAAATGAAAACTTTGAACAGTTGGTAGACAAAGAGCCAGTCATATCATTTAAACACACAATAACATAGCTTATTTCATTATGAATCTTAACTGCTACAAATGCTCCATCCCTCAAGCTGAACAGCAGCAATGGTTTTAAATGCTTCAACCCCCAGAATGCCTGCTTGGTGATGTCTGAGCCGGATTAATCCCCATGGGGGCTCAGAGTTACTTGGGTTTATGGGGCCCCAATGTGATACACGAAGTCATTGTGTCACGCTGCGATAACATCACTGGGACATGAGGCGGATTCATAGCAGCAGCTGTGGCTACCAGCGGGTGAGGGGAAAAGGGCAGAAAAGGAGGAAAAAGAGGGGGAATGGAGAGAGGGAGGGGAGAGTGGGGAAGGGAGGAGGAGAGGGGAGAAAAGTCCTAATCCAGTTCCTCTTCTTCCTGCCCTGCCCCTCCTCCGGCCCCACCTCTTTTCTCGCCCCTACCCTCTTCCTGCTCCTGCTTTTCCTCCTCTCTTGACTCTGAAGATGTGATGGGCCTGTCGGAGCCTCCTGGGTGGAATGGGAGAGGATTTCCTTGCCTGAATGCTGCAGGCTGAGCTGCCTGAGCAGTGAGTGTCCAGTCCAACCCAGGGCCACACGGCAGACCCCGAGTCCTCCAGAGCCTCTGGGGCTCCTGAGATGGGGCACTGGGTCTGTGTCCTTCAAGGGGTCTGTGCCAAGGGCACTGGGTGGGCGGTCTGTACTAACTCCATGCACCTTCCTTTTCACACCCCTGGCATCGATAGGCAGATGAAGTCCAGCAACCCCGTGCCACCTGACATGACATTTAAGCAGGTTGTGGTGGCAATGCCAAATACATAATAATAATAATAATAATGATATTAGTAATAATTGTGGTATTTCTTAAGTGTTTACTATGTGCCGGGGTATAGGTACTATACTAAGCACTGGGGTAGCTACAGGTTAATCAGGTTGGACAGAGTCCCTGCCCCATGTGGGGCTCAAAGTCTTAATCCCTGTATATATGTATATATGTTTGTACATGTTTATTACTCTATTTATTTATTTATTTATTTTACTTGTACATATCTATTCTATTTATTTGATTTTGTTAGTATGTTTGGTTTTGTTCTCTGTCTCCCCCTTTTAGACTGTGAGCCCACTGTTGGGCAGGGACTGTCTCTATATGTTGCCAATTTGTACTTCCCAAGCGCTTAGTACAGTGCTCTGCACACAGTAAGCGCTCAATAAATACGATTGATGCTGATGATGAATCCCTATTTTAGGGATGAGGAAACTGAGTCACAGAGAAGTGAAGTGACTCGCCCAAGGTCACACAGCAGACAAGCGGTGGAGCCGGGATTAGAACCCAGGTCTTTCTAACTCCTAGGGCCGTGCTCTATCCACTAGGCCATGCTGTGGTGCTATGCGTTTTTGGGGTGTTCAGCAAGAACCCTTGTTGTTAGCCCCAGGCCGAGGTTGGCCATTTTAAATGCCCCCTGGCCCTCCAACTCAAGTAGGAGCCCAATATGTCTGCAGAGGTACGGATGCAGACCCTGGTCTGGACTGAATGGGAGAAGCTGGAGGCTGGCACCCAGAGAGAATAGTAGAGCCTCAGAGCCAGGATGGGAGCCATTTGGGTGGAAAGGAAGATGCAGATCTGAATGGGCAAGTGAGAGCTTGTGTGGGCAAGAAACGGACGTTGCTCTAACCTCCCTGCTGGGGTGTCTGAGGGTCATGCAATTCCCATTAGTCGGTGCTTTCAAAAGAATTAATATCAATCAATCAATCAATCATATTTATTGTGCGCTTACTGTGTGCAGAGCACTGTACTAAGCGCTTGGGAAGTACAAGTCGGCAACATATACAGTCCCTACCCAACAGTGGGCTCACAGTCTAAAAGGGGGAGACAGAGAACAAAACCAAACATACGAACAAAATAAAATAAATAGAATAGATATGTACAAGTAAAATAAATAAATAAATAAATAGAGTAATAAATATGTACAAACATATATACATATATACAGGTGCTGTGGGGAAGGGAAGGAGGTAAGATGAGGGGGATGGAGAGGGGGACGAGGGGGAGAGGAAGGAAGGGGCTCAGACAGGGAAGGCCTCCTGGAGGAGGTGAGCTCTCAGTAGGGCCTTGAAGGGAGGAAGAGAGCGAGCTTGGCGGATGGGCAGAGGGAGGGCATTCCAGGCTCGGGGGATGACGTGGGCCGGGGGTCGACGGCGGGACAGGCGAGAACGAGGCACGGTGAGGAGGTTAGCGGCAGAGGAGCGGAGGGTGCGGGCTGGGCTGGAGAAGGAGAGAAGGGAGGTGAGGTAGGAGGGGGTGAGGGGATGGACAGCCTTGAAGCCCAGGGTGAGGAGTTTCTGCCTGATGCGCAGATTGATTGGTAGCCACTGGAGATTTTTGAGGAGGGGAGTAACGTGCCCAGAGCGTTTCTGGACAAAGACAATCCGGGCAGCAGCATGAAGTATGGATTGAAGTGGGGAGAGACATGAGGATGGGAGATCAGAGAGAAGGCTGCTACAGTAGAGAAGGCTGATACAGTACCCTCCCAGCCCCCTGCCAGATCTGACTGATGCAAGTGGGTATGAGCCCTTGTCTGACATTGTCACAGAAACTTCTTGGGCATAAGCTCATTGTGAGTAGGGAACATGTCTACCACCTCGGTTGTATTGTCCTCTCCCAAGTGCTTAGCACAGTGCTCTGCACACAGTAAGTGCTCAGTAAATACCACTGATTGATTGATAAGTCACTCCTCAGAACTCCTCTCTGTTTCCAAGAAGGTAGCAGGGTCAGCCCGGGATTCTGACCCAATGGTTCACATATTAATCTGCTCAGATGGAGGAGGAGGTAAGTCTTGAGACAGCCTTGCAGGCTTAAGACACTTTCTGCTTGCTAGTACTTTGACCCAGCCCTTTGAACTGGCTTTGCCCACCTTTAGCAATTCAGTACAACCTCCTCTTTCTAGTCATATTTTCCTTCTGCTCTCCACAATAATAATAATAATAATAATAATGATAGCATTTATTAAGCGCTTACTATGTGCAAAGCACTGTTCTAAGCCCTGGGGAGGTTACAAGGTGATCAGGTTGTCCCATGGGGGGCTCACAGTCTTAATCCCCATTTTATAGATGAGGTAACTGAGGCACAGAGAAGTTAAGTGACTTGCCCAAAGTCACACAGCTGGCATTGGTGGAATCGGGATTTGAACCCATGACTTCTGACTCCAAAGCCCGTGCTGTTTCCACTGAGCCATGCTGCTTCTCCATGCCTGCCGTTGATACACCAAAACTTTCTCAACACATACACATTCCCATGAAAACCAAATAAAAAGAGAACAGAGAGGTGGGCCTGAATTTGTTACATTTCTTTTAGGTCCTGGGCATGTGAGTGCATGATACTTTACACGTTAAATGGCCCTACTTGCCTTTCCAGCTCCAGATAATTTGAGGGCACAGCTTAAGAAAACCAGTTATTATTCTCCCAATTTTAGAAGAAGCTTTCAGAGCTTCCTTCCCCAAAGAACTGAGCCAACCCAAGATAAAGCAAGATTTTTTTCCTGGAAAGAGAGGAACCAGATTTTACCTTAAGCTTGAGGGTCTCCATTATCAACCCTCAGGATAGTGAGTTGATGGCAACATCACCAGAAGTGACTCAGAAACAAAAGCCAGTGGAAGTGGATGTTTCGCGGTTCCGGGGGGAGCCCGAAGGCCAGGGCTCCCCTCGGTTCTGTGAACCATCCTGGAAGATGCCTAGTAGCCGCAGGTAATGGATCAAAGCCCAGTTGAGAAGTTGGTTGCCTAGGTGGAGCCTGTGGTATCCAGGGCCACCTGTGAGAGCTGGATTGGTGCCTGCTATGGCCCAATTACTACCAGGACTATGTACCCTTGAAACCACTGATTCATGGCCAATAAAACAGTGGAGTGGTGGAACTGTGGAGCCCAGAGAAGAGGGCTTTGTGCAAGTGCAGGGCATGCTTCCAATGAAGAAGTTGAACAGAACTTATGATGGCATGGTCGATGAAGGCCAGAGTCTTCCCTCCTTCTCACTCAACAATCAATCAGTGGCATTTACTGAGGACTTACTGTGTACAGAGCACTGTTCTGAGAGCTTGGGAAAGTACAACAGAGTTGGTAGATGCATTCTCTGCCCACGAGGAGCTTACACTCTACAGTGTACAATGGATCAGGTTCTCTTCAGGGTCCAAGTCCCTCTCTAGAAGGAAGTTAGGCCCTGAGGGAAATGTTTTCACTCTAAAATACATTCAAATAGGCATACTCTTTTTTCGAGCCTATAGGTATCAGCTCCACGGGACAATGGGAGTGAATATCTCCACAACTTTTGGGGCTGACCCTCTTTCATCCTCCTGGTCTCTGGTAAGATCGGAGTATTTCCTGAAAAGACCCAAAATGGTGGTTTCGTGCCTATTAGTTCTCTGAAGCCTGTCACCTCCCAGTCCTCATCCCCTCCAGAATCCCTGTCCCTCTTCCACCCCAATAATAAAAACAAAAAATGGGAATTAAGTTTGGGGCTTTGGGCCTGGGCACAATTCCCCACTCCAGTCACCAGCCCTGAGAAGTCCATCGACAACTGGGGTACCTTGAAGCGAAAAGAATTCTAGGTGAGGAATGTGTCAGGTCAAGGGGGATAAATAAAACACGGCAGCATTCAGGAGTGTGGAGGTATACCTAAGAAACTGCTTTGACACTATATCAGTCATCACGTCTGAAGCCACCGCTCTCCCCATCTTCAAAACCTCCAAAAGTCACATCTCTTCCAAAAAACTGATTGATGGATTGATTTTCTTCCTTGACTTAGCCCTCATTTCTCCTATCTGCCCTCCCCTCAGTGTAGACTACGTACTTGGCTGTGTATCGCTTATGTACTTTGATAGTCACCCCAGCCCCGCAACACTTAGGTCCATATACTTATACTTTACTATTTCCCCTTATCTGTAATTTATTTTAATGTCTGTTTCCCCCCGTAGACCGTTAGCTCCTACCAGGCAAGGATCATGTCTACCAACTCTACTGTATTGTACTTTTCCAAACACTTAGTACAGTGCTCTACACACAATAAGTCCTTGAGAAATACCATGGATCGATTTATTCTGCTCTTGAAACAGGCTTACTACTTTGTAAGAAAATATGAAAATGCCCAACCCCTGGCTTGGATCCCAATTTGATCTTGCTTGTTCCTTGGACCAGAAATGGGGCCTTCCTGAATTTTTCCCGAGATCTCATCACCTGAAAGGAGGTCAACAGGAAGGATCATGACCTAATGGATAGAACATGAGCCTGGGAATCAGAAGGACCAGGATTTTAATCCTGACTCCGTCACTTGTCTGTTAGGCGACTTTGGGCAAGTCACTTCACTTCTCTGTGCCTCAGTTACCTCATCTGCAAAACGGGGATTAAGACTGTGAGCCCTATGTGGGGCAGGGACTGTGTCCAACCCGATTATCTTGTATCTACCACAGTGCTTAGTACAGTGCCTGGCATATAATAAGTGCTTAACAAATATTATTATTATTATTTGGAGGGAGCCGGAGCCTGCCCGCCTCCCAGACATGGGGATCAGAGAACCCTAGCTCATTATGATTAGGCTGCTAATTACGTCTTTGATGGAATCAATGACGAGGGGGAGGGGGCATGGTGGAGGGGCAAGGACCAGGACCCCTGGATCTGGATTTGGCCTTGTAAGTGTTCTTTCCCAAGGCTAACACCCTCATGGTGGCAGCAGGAGGCAGTGGGAATGGGGGGGGGGGGGGGGAGCTTGGAATTCCTTAAAGGAATTAGGCCAGGCTGGGAGGTAATTAATTACTCAAGGCTTGGTAACAGAGCAGCATTCCTCAGCATTGGGAGCTCAGGCCTGGCTGCTGGGCTGGAACAAAGAAAGGGACTGGATGCCTAGGGACACCCACCTGGGGAAGGTGACAATGGCTCTTTGTCACTAGGCAGTTTCAGGCTGGGTGGGGGTGGGCAGGGAGGGGTAGAGGATGGCAGGACAGGCAAGCAGCTCAGGAAGCAGAAAGGTTCTGGGGTACAACCAACAGTGAAACAAGCAAACATCCAGGTGGTCTCCCCAAGAATAGGGGTGCAGGGGAATCCGGGCAGGTAGCTCGCCAGGGTGCAGAGGGATACCTTGAGTCAGGAGGTAACATCCCTCCCCCCGGGGGGGTGAAGCTAAGGACAGCGGTAGGTACACTCATTCAATCGTATTTCATTCAATCATATTTACTGAGCGCTTACTGTGTGCATAGCACTGTACTAGGTGTACAATATAGCAATAAACACACACATTCCCTGCTCGCAACAAGCTTACAGACTAGATTACCTCCTCCATCCTGGCCCAGGCCCTTTGGGTTACACCCCACTTTAGGGTCAGCTTTGTCTCCAGTATAAGTTTATTGGTCCTGGATGAGTCTGTTACTTCAATCGGCGGTATTTTTTGAGTGCTCACTGTGCGCAGAGCACTGTTCTTTGGGGAGAACCGAACACACAGGAGCAGGTTTGGGGTTGAGTGGGCTGGGGCTGAACGAAGGGACACTCAGAGTTATAGAGGAGCTTCTTGATTCCTTGCTCCGCAGTCACTCAGGGACCCAGAAGACACTCTGAACCTCCTCTCCTACATTCCTTGAAGAGCTGTGCTTGATGAGAGGATGCTTCCTTGAGCAATCTTTGGAAGTGCCCAAATGGCCACTGGAGAGATGGCATAGCATATAATAATAAGGATGGCATTTATTAAGTGCTTACTGTGTGCAAAGCACTGTTCTAAGCGCTGGGGAGGTTACAAGGTGATCAGGTTGTCCAACGGAGGGCTCACAGTCTTAATCCCCCTTTTACAAATGAGGTAACTGAGGCCCAGAGAAGTTAAGTGACTTGCCCAAAGTCACACAGCTGACAGTTGGCAGAGCTAGGATTCGAACCCATGACCTCCGACTCCAAAGCCCGGGCTCTTTCCAGTGAGCCACGCTGCTTCATAATAATGGCATTTTTTATTAAGCGCTTAGTATGTGCAAAGCACTGTTCTAAGCGCTGGGGAGGTTACAGGGTGATCAGGTTGTCCCACGGAGGGCTCACGGTCTTAATCCCCATTTTACAGATGAGGGAACGGAGGCCCCGAGAAGTGAAATGACTTGCCCAAAGTCACACAGCTGACAATTGGCGGAGCTGGGATTTGAACCCATGACCCCTGACTCCAAAGCCCGGGCTCTTTCCACTGAGCCACGCTGCTTCTCTGGCATAGCATATGGCATAGGAGAGAGGGTAGGTACAACTGGGTTGGGGAATGGTTCTTGTCCCTGTCAAAGTTACCTAATAATAATGATAATAATACTACTGTGGTATTTGGTAAGAGCTTCCTATGGGCACAGCACTGTACTAGGTACAGGGAAGATAATTCAAGATATTCACGTTAATCAGGTCCCACATGTGGCTCATCCACTCTATCCTGGATCCTCCACTTGTCTGCTGTGTGACTTTGGTCAAGTCACTTCACTTCTCTGTACCTCAGTTACCTCATCTGTAAAATGAAGATTGAGATTGTGAGCCCCATGTGGGACAGGGACTGTGTCCAACCTGATTAGCTTGTATCTACCCTAGCGCTTAGAACAGAGCTTGACACATAGGAAGTGCTTAACAAACACCATCATTCTTACCATTGTTATTAAGTGGGAGGGAAAACCTGTGTTGGGTCCCCATTCTGCAGATGAGGGAACTGAGAAACAGAGAAGTTAAGTGACTTACCCAAGGTCACACAGCAGGCAAGTGGTAGAGCTTGGATTAGAGCCTAGGTCCCCTAACTCCCGGGCCAAGGCTTTTCCACTAGGCCACGCCACCTGACTCCAACACAAAGTTAATTGAGTTAATGGATAAGTGAGTGGGTGGGTTTGATTGCTTGATATATTGTTAAACATTGTACGCTCCCAAGCGCTTTAGTACAGTGCTCTGCTCACAGTAAGCACTCTATAAATACAACTGATTGATCGACTGCAGGTTGCTAATGGGAATTGGGAATGTGAGCTTGGGGATGTGGGGATAGTGCCGAACCACAGTATTGTCGGGTTTTGGAGAACAATCAAGTGCTTTTCTTCCTGGGCATATTCTAGATGGGCCAGAGGGCCCCTGCTGAGCCTGTCTCTTCTCCTCGGAAACCTGGGGCTTTGCTTCTAGCGGAATAAGGCCGGTTCTGTTTGACTCCTAAGAGTGTGCTGAGATCCAGGAGTGCAGATCTCTTGTGGAACAGGAGGGGCTCTCGCAGTTGGCTGGTGGAGGGGCTATAGCTTGGAGTGCGACGACAAAGTAGTTTCTCAGGACCCCTGGCTCCTGGCCCTGCTCCCAGACAATTTCTCCTTTCAATTCCTTTCCACGTGTTTTAGCTGCGCAAACAGCCCAGCTCCCAGCTCCCCTCCGAGCTGTCGGGGCGGCCCTCGTGTGGGGGAAATGAGCCACGGGGGCTGGATAAAGAGGGCTGCTGGGGGTGGGGGGACTCTGCTTTGGTGGGCTTCACGATCTCATATAGGGTGGTGGTGTGGCCTGCAGTTGTACCTATGTATCTATATAGACACACCCACTTACACCTCACACAAATACATGCTCCTAGCAAGTCAACTTATGGTAACATGGACACATTGGTATGCTAATTCACAGACACCCTACCCCCCCCACACACTTCTGGGATGCACACACACACACACACCCCACACACGCATGGATGTGCACTCAAAATACTTAGCAAATTAAGTCTGTTGAACACTATTTGCAGATTACGGTGTGGAACTATGCCGGAGTTGTGTCCGGGCTCATTAAATGTCAGGATTAACAATACGGCACTTGGCAATCAAGGCCGCTCTGTGGCTGTTAGTCATTAATCACCGTCTGACAGTCTTGAATTAGAAACGAGGAAACTGTTCACATGTGCTCTGTGCACCTAGTTACCCTCTCGGTAATCACTCTAGGAAAAGTTTTCTTTGACTTCTCTGCCTGCAAGAACCTCTGTCCCTGCAAGGACTGACTTTCTCATCTCAGGATCTCAGGACCTAAGAAAAAGCAGGAGAGGAGGAAATTGGATGGCTTTTTCACATGTATTCCTCCCTCCCATCTATTATTTTATTATGTGCTTTTAACCTTCTGCCCCAACCAAAATTCCTTGTCTCAATGAGGAGTGCAAGAGATTGGTGTCTTAGTTGTGCCCTGGCAAGTTTGGGAGCTTTTTACCTATCCCGGCTCTGGGGTTGGCCAGGCCCTTATTAGTTATTTCTTCTACAGATTTAGATGTGAGTTCCCAAGGGTTTTCTTACCCCTGCACTTGTTCGGCTTTCATTCATTCAATCATATTTACTGAGCGCTTACTGTGTCCACAGCATTGTATTACACACTTGGGAGAGTACAACACAACAATAAACAGGCACATTCCCTGTCCACAATGAGTTTACAGTCTAAAGGACTGCTTCTGCTCAATCACCCTGGATCCAAAGATCTCAAAGAGCTTGGCCAAGGGAGTCAAGCCTCGCAATCTGTCCCTTGGAATTACCTGGGCCAATCTGGTCCTCCCATTTCGGATATGAAAACCGAGGCCCAGAGGAGGCAAGGAAAGTTCCAGGAAATGGGATGTGTGGAAGCCAGATAGGGTCACCTTCCGCTTTCTCTCTTTCTTCCGCCCCTCCATCCTCCAAACCTAGTACAGTTTGGGGGTTTGAAAGGCGTTCACCAATAGGAGAGCCCAACTTTTCTGGTGTCTTGCCCAAATTTAGTAGGTGGTTCCCTCTTACGGACTTGGGTCATCTGGGACTTTTAACTTTGTCTCAATAGCTGACTTTCCATTGTAGAGCACTGGATCCTTCACAACTCTAACTCTGGAGCTCTAAAGCAGGTATGCCCAAGGAAAAGGGCTCGAGGAGAGGAGCTGAAGATCTTCAGATGGGGAGTGAGGAGAATCCCCAACTCTTATCTTGGACGTTTTAAGTTCCCCTTACATCCCCCACAGGGAAGAATGTAAAGTCTTTGGTCTTCTTCTGCCTTGTTACGGGACTCAGAACAAACACCTCTGCTTTCTGCCTGGATTGTGGCTGTTTTACAGTAATGGTGGAGTGATCAGCGCCCTTCAGCTCTCTGTGCCGCAAGGGATTTCTGCTTCCGTTGTCAGGAGGAGGTTTTCTTCACTGGACTCCCCATTATGGAGCTAGCTGGTTTCTCTCTTCATTACCAATCATCTTGACTTCTTGTCCCCTGTCTGCTTCTCATCTGTCCTTCCAGACCCAGCCTGAGGCTGTTGAGCTAATTGCTCTACCCTGTATGTAACCATCTCTGGAAGCGGAATTCCCCAAGAGGGCTCTGGGATGAACCCAGTTCTGACCCAAACCGAACAGGAGCTTTCTCTGACCTAAGAGATGGAAATAGCCAATTGAATATGATGCAGCTGGCTATTTCCAGCTCCCAGTTGGATCTTGCTATTTCCAGCTTGGGCAACCGTGGGGGTTGAGGAAATGCTGAGGGAACAGCAAAGAAGGAAAAAGCATGTTCATTGGAGAAATCATCCAGAATTTTATTGGCGCTCCCAGTGAGGGTTTAAGTCTTGATGGATTTGGTCCCGGTGCCTCCTGCTGGCTTCCAATCCATCACAAGACACAGCGTCCAGGCCTCCAGGCCTCGGGGCAGGTCCCTGGAATGGGAGGACACTTTTTAAAGAGCAGTAAATCCCTCTTTCTCCTTCAACTCGTTGTAACAGCCTGAGCCCGGGGGCTTTTTTAGGTTGGACACCTATTAAAGACACAAAAAAAGCTTTGAGTCTGACTTGGGCTTCTCTTCAGAGCCCTGGCACCTCTTCCTGCCATTGGTATGGATGCCAACCTGAGGACTCGGAGAGAAAAATGCAACCCCAAGGGAGGTTAGGCCTCTAAGTGATGGCAGAGGAAGGTGCCAGGATGTCCGGAACTGGATGGGAAAGCAGGCATAGTGGGAGTAATTGCCAGCCCCGGCAGAAGGGTGATTTTTTTCCAATTTGATTTGATCGGGGGGCATTGCGGATGGGCTCCTGGGGACTATGGACACTGGGGCAGCGGGACTGAAGCATGGTGGGATCTTTCAGACTTGGCCCCTGGTATTGGAATGGGTGGAAAGAAGAATTGAGGAAAAGCACCTTTGTCAGCTCCCTGGTCTTGGTTTCTTTTTCCCCTTTCAGAGATCCACAGGGCTACTTTCAGGTAGCAAACAACGCGGGCCGGCCTACTCTCCTAGTTGCTAGGCGGGGGAAGGGGGAGGGGGGTGCCAAGGCAGGAGCTGGGCTGCCGCCAGGGCGCAAGGCAGATTCAGGCCATGAGAGTGACTCTCACTGAATTTCCTGAAAGATCTTCCTCCCACTGCCCAGCAAACCCAGCAAATAAAAGGAGAAAAGGGAAGGAGAGGAAGATTGGTGATCTAAACTTGGTGCCCCGCTTTGACCAAGTCTCTTTGCGGAAAGCAGCATGGTCTGGTGGAGAGAGCATGGATCTGGGAGTTGGAGGACCTGGTTCTAATCCTGGCTGCACCGATTGTTGGCTGGGAGACCTTGGGCAAGTCACTTAACTTCTCTGTGCCTCAGTTCCCTCATCTGCAAAATGGGGATCCAATACCTGTGTTCCCTTTTAGACTGGGAGCCCCATATGAGACCTGATTATAATATTAAGCACTTACTATGTGCAGAGCACTGTTCTAAGCACTTGGGGGATAAACTGCGATCAGCTTGTCCCACGTGGGGCTCACAGTCTTAATCGCCATTGTACAGATGAGGTCACTGAGGCTCGGAGAAGTGAAGTGACTTGCCCAAGGTCACACAGCAGACATGTGGCAGGGTCGGGATTCGAACCCATGACCTCTGACTCCAAAGCCCGTGCTCTTTCCACTGGTATATACCCCATTGTGACCTAGTGGAAAGATCATGAACCTGGAGCCAGAGGACCTGGGTTCTAATCCTGGCTCCCCTACATGTCTGCAAGTCACGTAACTTCTCTGGGCTTCAGTTGCCTCATCTGTAAAACAGGGATTAAGACTGTGAGCCCCGTGTGGGACAGGGACTGTGTCCTACCCGATTTTCTTGTATTTAGTACAGTACCTGACGCGTAGTAAGCACTTAACAAATACCACAGTTACTATTATTATTATTATTACAGTGCTTGGAACATAGTAAGCACTTGAGAAAAACCACAGTTATTATTATTCTTCACCTCAGGGCTCCCCAGATCGGCACTTCCCAAATCAGAGCCCTCAAAATCCCTGGGTACGGCGTTTACTGCTACCACCCCACCCCAAAGGAAAGGTGAGGGGTCCGAGCGCCCATCCCACTCCCCTTCTCCTCCCCTCCCCTTCCTCCTTCCAAATCCTCAGACCCAGCCCGCTATTTCTGCTCAGTTCAGCCTCTGTCAATCGTGATGTTTAACTTCTTCCATATGTGGGCCCGCACGACGCTGCCGGGAAAACGAGCGGAGGCGGAGGAGCAGGGGATGGAGGTGGTGGTGGTGGTGGTGGTGGTAAAGTGGTGGAGAGGAGGAGGGGGTGAAGTGTGAGGGGAAATTTGGAGGAGTCGACGACAACACGTCCTGGCTTGTGGGGAGGGCGGCTGTTGGCACTGAGAGAAATCCATCCAGTGGAGCCAACCCTCATTAATCATCCGGGCGGCTGAACTGCCAGCTCCTTTCAAGATCTTTCAAGAAGGGTTTTCACCCAAAATAGAGTTGAAAATGTGCTGGGCCCTACTCAGAATCTCATCAGTCTGGGTATTATGGGAAGTGTCAGGCGGGCTGTGACAGACAAGGCCCACACTGTTCAAGGGGTCCTGACTCCCACAGCCTGTCATATCAAGCTCCTGATCAAATTTGACAGCTTCATTTGTACCTACAGAATAGATAAAAGGGGCTGTTCATTGAAACAAATGGAGGGGAAGGGGCTGGGGGAGGAGTGGTGTGGAGAGAGGAGTGTGTGTGTGTGTGCACACATGTGTGCATGTGTGTGCATCTGTGTGTGTGTTTGGGGGTTGAGGCCATGGGGAAAGGATAAGGGAGAGAGTGATTACCGGAGGGAAAGAGGAGGGGACTGGATAGAACTGTTAGCTGTAAAGGCCAATACACATGAATAGAATCTATGGCCGTGAGGTGCGATAACCTATCTGCTGAAATGAGTGATAAGAGGAAGCAGTTCTCCCCGCTGCCCTCTCTCTACCGTTCTTCCTCTTGTCTTCGCCCTTGACCAGCTCTGACACCTCACTCTAATGAAGAACCTGGTAAGTCTATCAGGAAATAGGTACACTTTGGGTGGGGGGAGTTGCAACCTAGAGATTCAGCGTGTTGCACTGGGGGACTGCGAGTGCGTGGAGTACGAAAGCACTCAGGCGCATAGTCAGGCCATGCCCCCAGAGTCAAGCCAGGCACAGAGGGGCCTACTAACCCTGTAGCTGAAGGGAAGTGGGGTAGGGTGGTGAGGACTTGGGACAGCCCTGACTCTCGTTCTGTTCAGAGAGTAGCAGAAGTTGAAATGTCCTTCAGATGTGAAGCAGATGCTACTGAGGGAGAGATCCTAGCCTAAGAGTGTGAAGATGGGTAAAGAGAGCCACGCACGATGTAGTCTTTTGGCCTTTTGTGATACAGACATATTTGCCACTTTCAGCATCCGCTATCTTTTCCTAATCTTGGTCTCCTGACATTTCCAAAGCTTTAATTGCTCAAGGAGAGTGCTTCCAGTCCTGATTCCTGCAGAGAGCAGCATTTAAGCTCAAGACCTCAATCAATGGTATTTATTGAGAGCTTACTATGTGCAGAGCACTGTACTAAGCGCTTGGGAGAGTATAATACCACAGAATTAGCAGGCACATTACCTGCCTATAACGAGTTTACCATTTACAGGGCCCATTCCCAGCCAGTTCTCATCTCTCAGACTGAACACCATATTCCCATCTGCTCCAAGAGTCGGGGAAACCTAGTCGAAGGTGAGTCAGGGAGAGCAGGGATGGGGGATCAGGGAAGAGGACAGAGTCATTGCTTCTCTGCTTCTCTTAAATGGGTCCTCATTTTCAGGGTCTTTATGTAGTGCAGCCTTACCTAGGGTCTATTCCCCTGGCTGAGGACTCCCTAGATTCCAACTTCCCCTTCTCAGGAACAAGTGGGTTGTTCTTGTCTGTCACATGGATCTTCCCTCACTCCTGACCCTGTTGAAAAAATTGCTCCTCACCTGTCCTGAGGCCCCTCCTGTTAGACATTTGCAGACAGATCCCACCATAGATGTTAATTCTTCGATGGGAGTGTGAAAGGTGGATACGGATTTTAGGGGGAATAGGTACTGAGAAGGGATCAGCTTCAGTGAGATAACTGACAAGAATGCCATTATTTGGGGTCTTTTGACCCATTCATTCATTCAGTCGTATTTATTGAGCGCTTACTGTGTGCAGAGCACTGTACTAAGTGCTTGGGAAGTACAAATCGGCAACACGGAGAGACGGTCCCTACCCAACAACGGGCTCGCAGTCTAGAAGGGGGAGACAGACAACAAAACAAAATAAGTAGACAGGTGATGTTTACAGTATACAAGTAGACAGTAGACCCCGATGGCTGATTTTCAGTCCATGTCAGAGACCTAGTGTGGCCTGGCATGGGCCTGGACGTCGGAGAACCTGGGTTTTAATCCCGGACTTGTCACTTGTCTGCTGTGTGACCTTGGACAAGTCACTTCACTTCTCTGTGCTTTGGTTACCTCATTTTAAAATGGGGAGTTAGACTGTCAGCCCTATGTGGGACAGGAACTGTGTCCAATATCTTGTATCTACCCTAGAGCTTAATACAGTCACATAGTAAGCACTTACAAATACTATTATTATTATCATCAAGATGAGCGAGGCTGGGGGCCATCGCCTCTGTTTTCCCCCAGGAGTGGATACCTATGGATCCAATACATTAATAATAATAATAATAATAATAATGATATTTGTTAAGTGCTCTTATGTGCCAAGCACTGTTTCAAGTGCTGGGGTAGATACAAGGTTATGAGGTTGTCCCATGTGGGGCTCACAGTCTTAACCCCCATTTTACAGATGAGGTAACTGAGGCTCAGAGAAGTTAAGTGACCTGCCCAAAGTCACACTGCTGACAAGTGGCAGAGCCGGGATTAGAACCTATGACCTCTGACTCCCAAACCCATGCTCTTTCCACTAAGCCACGCTGCTTCTCAATTTCCAATACATTGGAAATTCAGGGGGCTATGAGTTTCAATCTCTGTGACTTAGGAAAATCACTCAGTGGCTCTGTCATTAAGTTGCTCCCTTTGTGAACAGGGAGTGGTGGGCTGGCATCTAGGTGATAGTAGCTATGGCAATTCGCAGATAGCCAGGTCTTAGGTAGAGCCATTTCCCCTTATGCTACCTTCATCCAGAAATGAGAAATGACCTCTGGGTCAACCAATGGTTCATCTAGCTCAGTATTCTCTTTTTTAGTGGCTCCAAAGTTCGCTTGGGGGAAGGGCCTGATCTTGCTTTCCTTGCCACTCAAACAGTGCCTCCAGTGTCTATGCATACTCGTACTTCCCAAGTGCTTAGTACAGTGCTCTGCACACAGTAAGCGCTCAATAAATACGATTGATGATGATGATGATGATGATACCTGCTGAAAAATCGCTGAAGGCCACAATACGCTTGGGCTAGTGGAAGGAGCTGGGCCTGGGTGTCGACCTTGGTTCTAATCCAGCTCCGCCAATTGTTCTGTGCTTTGCGAGACCTTGGGCAAGTCACTTAACGTCTCTGTGCTTCAGCTTTCTCAACTGTAAAACCCATTCTCCCACCCACTAAGACTGTGAGCCCCATGCAGGACAGGGACTGTGTCTGACTCAATTGACTTGTACCTACTCCAGTGTTTAGAGCTGTGTTTGACACATAATAAGCGCTTAACAAGTACCATCAAGCAAACAATGGGGCTGGGGGCGAAGTGGGGGGGTTCTTTCTATACATTTTCCCTTCCCAGGGTGCTTAGTAGGTATTGAGTTTGAAATGTCTACACAAATGGAAAATAGCAGAATTCCTTGCAATTTTGCAAATGGGAAAGGTCCACACCACAAGACGACAGTGAACTCATGACAAATGTTTCCAGAGGGCTCTTTCCATTTCTCAAAGTTGGGTCTGCTCTTCTCTACTCCCACTCCACAAAGATCATTTTACGTCCCAAATTATTGCAGAGATATCAGCTTCCCATCCTCCTACCTCACAGCAAATGTTTCTAGCTCTGGTTTGATTTATCCATTTGGCTTCCCTTGCCAACATTTTTTTTCAAATCTCAGTCGCATCTGGGGCTGGTGCTAAATGAAGGGTGCACATAACTCCATTCTTGATGCAAATATTGGTTTGACAATTTGATTCTCAATCCTTTTTGCGTAGCAGCCCTTTTGACTGATTTCTAAAATACCTCCACTTCCCCTAAATCATTTGCTCTACACTTCTTCATTTTGTTGACTTTTTATTTTTTTTATTTCCATGACATCTTTTCAAAGTTGATTGCCCATTTTGGCTAAGAAATACTCATCCCCTCGAGTTGCCTTTCATGTGAGGTATTTCTTCTTTCTTTTTGGGTGATTATTTCACACTGGCTCTGTGTGCTATAAATGTCCCCATTATACCTGGATGGATGTCACGGGACCCTGGAGTGAGAGAATAGCCCAGATGGAAATGACCGGTTTAACATTTTACCGGGGAAAAGCTCCACTCGGTGGAATTCCTCGCGCCCAGTTACTGTATAAAACCATTGCCAGCTCTACTTTTCCCCTCGCACCATTAACAATTGGACAGCTGAGAAGACAACACTGTTTAAGACAGGGGTCCTTAATCTTTTCAATCATTGGTATTTACTGAGCATTCACTGTGTGCAGAGTACTGCACTTGGGAAAGTAAAATACAACGGAGTTGGCGGACCCTCTTCCTGCTCACAGCGAGCTCACCGTCTAGAGGGGAGCTTACAGTCTAGAGTTTTCAGTCTGGAAACCTCTTCAGCAGGGCAAAAGTCACCACAGATCTCTTCTGAATATGGGGGAATCACTCTCCAGCTTTCCTCATCACCGGAGTGGAGGATCCCTCTAACTCATCACCCCCAGCCATGCCAGCTCTTTTTCTCATCACGCTGGCTCCCAGCTCTCTGTAACATTCAGGTTTAGGAAGGAGGTGGACAGCATTAAGCGCCGCAGAAGCCTGTGAAGGCACTCACACCATGAAGAAGGAGACTGAAGCTATCTTGGGAAGGGAGCCCATCGGCAAAAAATGGAAGACAAAGGCCCAGGTTAGAGGTAGCAGCCTGCAAGTCAGAGGCGGGAAAGGGGGTAGTTCTTCCAGCTCTGACTTAAGGCGGGATCTCTTAGGACAAACCAAATCTCCGTGCCTCCATTTCTCCCTCTGTCTAAAAGAAGTAATTTCAACCACTGCAGAAGGAGTTCCTCAGAGATTGAGGGACAACAGAGAGAAGAGGAAACCCTTAGTCATTGCCTAAGGTTAGTTAAGGCCATTCAAATTTTAAGCCAAGAAGAGAGAGAACCCTAGAGTTTAATTTGCTTGCCAGGGTCAAGTCTCAGCCCCTATATCTATGTCTATCATCCTCATTAGAGTGTAAACTTCTTGTGGACAGGGAGCATGCTTTATGTTGCTGTTGTACTTCCCAAGCACTTAGTACAGTGTATTGTAATAAATACCACTAACCACAGAAACAACAACTACTACTACAATTAATAATAATGATAATAATAATAATTTATTATTACTATGCTACTTGTTAAGGGCTATGTGCCAAACACTGTTCTAAGCACTAGATACAAGGTAATCAGGTTGGACACAGTCCCTGTCCCCCACAGAGCCCACACTCTTAATCCCCATGTTACAGATGAGGTAACTGAGGCCCAGAGAAGTTAAGTGACTTGCCCAAGGTCATCCAGTAGACACGTGGAGGAGCCGGGATTAGAACCCACATCCTTCTGACTCCCAGGCTTGTGTTGTATCCACAAAGCCTCACTGTTTCATCATCTCTTCCTGGCCTTAGTTGGATAGAGCCACTGTAGCCCTTTGTTTCGGGATCAAGTACTACAACACACAGGCCTGGGAATGGCTTTCTGCATCTCAAAATTTTTATCTCCACTTCCCAATCTCTCCCCTGGTCCAACTTGTACTTCCCAAGCACTTAGTACAGCGCTCTGCACACAGTAAGCGCTCAATAGATACGATTGAATGAATGAATGAATGGTCCGCCACGCCCAGGGCAATGCCAGTAAGGACGGTTGTGGGCATTTGGAGGCCTGGTCTCTTTCCCAGTACAAATCAAGCACTGGGGAGCCCCACTGGGAGATCTGAGTTGTAACCCTGGGAATGGGAAGAGTTAGTACAGTGCTTTGCACACAGTAAGTGCTCAGGAAATACGATTGATTGATTGGGCAAGGTCTCGGCCGATGGGAAAAAGTCTGGACAGGAGAAAATTTACCCATTCGCTTTTCTCACTGGCCCAGCCTCTGGGGATCAATCATTGACCTGTTTTGGAGATGACAGTCCTTTGCAACGTGACCTCCGAAATGGAATTCCTTGATGTTCATACCTGCAAAAGAGGATTGTCGTGAAGTAAATTAGACAAAGTAGTAGTCGTAGCAGTAGTAACGATAGTAGCGATAGTATTTATTAAGCACTTATTATATACAGAGCACTGTACTAAATGCTGGGAGAGACTATGTCTGATGGGAATTAATCACGGTCCCTGTTCCTGAGGGGAAGGTGTGTGGCGGGGTGGGGGGGTGCTCAAAACCTGAAAAACACCAGTCTAAGGGCAAGTAGCCTCCATTAAAAGTCGAAGATTCGTACTCCCCACAGCACTGACGCAGCTCTCCTTCGTGCTAGATGTTCAAATCATTGTGCCCAGCAACACATCTTGGCGTTGACCCTTGTAAGGGGAACTTACTGAGGGCTGAGTGTTTTTTTGAGATCCTGCCAGGAAAACAGTCGAAAACAGTGGAAAAGTGTGTCAACCCCCTCCGTCTGCACCAAATTCCCCAATTGTCTGGTTGCCTTCCCTTGGCTCTCGGATGCCCTAAGACAGCTTTAGCTCTGTGAACTTATCCTTCTTCCCAAGGTCACCCCACAGATCCCTCCTCTCTTCCGAATAACTCACTCCTCCTGCTGCAGCTCACGTGGGGAAGAAAACTTACAGATGCAAGGTTTAGGTGGTCCAGGTCTCATAATGGCTGATTGCTAGGTCCAAAGCCTCTGGACCTGGATTTTACTAATGACGAGGGATCTCAGAGACCTCGCTGAAGAGAAGGCATTTCTTTTAACGTCTTCTTTGTTGGCCTGGGCTCAGAAGTGCTGAGCTAAAGCGGGTGGCTGGAGCCTACTCCCTCCTCCCCTGGCAAAATGGTGTCGCTCTTCCTGTTTAAACAGCACGCAGTTGTGAAGTGCCCTGACTCCACACACACCGAGGCCCAGGCAACTGCTGCAATAAATCAATAGGAAAATAGAAGCTGCCAGTTAGACTAAACAAGTGCATTTGCAAAGACGGCCAGCCCTCATTAATCACTCTGACAGTCCTAAAAACACATTTCCCCTTTAATGACTGTATTTGGATAATCAGTGCTTTTTCCTCCTCAGTCAGGGTTTGAGTAACAGACAGCTCGTGTTATTACAGCCATTCACGGGGGAGTGCTGGGATTAGGGTCGACTGAGAGTCAACCACTGGAGGTCTCCTGCAATCCGGGGCTGGCTGGAAAGTTGTTGTTATGCAATAATGAGGGGAACGGGAAACGGTGCTCTGGCAATTCAGGGACTCTCTCTCCCTCTTCCTCTCCCTTTCAGAGACTCTCTCTCCCTCTTCCTCTCCCTTTCACTCTCCGTCTCCCCTTTCTGTTGCTCCCACCTTTCTCCTCTTTCCTTCCCTCTCTCTCTCTCCCCTCCGCTCTTTGCATTTTTCTACCAAACCATAACACGCATCTCTATTGCTTTGAATTAAAAAGTCAGTTTTCATCTTAAGGAGTGAGAGGGGGTGTGGGGTTTATTTTTGGCAAGGCTTTCCAGGGGGAAGAAAGGAGAGAACGGTATGGTTTTGCTTTGTTTCCTTTGGGTGACTTTGGCTTTCAGGAGAAAGTTTGAAACTCGGCACATTCCTCTTTATAAATGATGTAACACATTAATGCACAGCACATTATGAAAATGGTAATTCAAACCCATAGCGCTCCAAATTAAACCATACATTATCAGATGTGCTCAACCATCTATTTTGCAGAAAGACAGGGTGAAATCAAATCACACAGAAAACTGTGGAGTGCAGCTTCTCTGACAGAATGATTAATAAAGTGCAATGCAGTGGTATTATTGTAAGACAAATTCCACAGCAACCCAGGCATACATCAGAAGCGCAGTTACTTAATATGTTGGGAGATGTGATTGTTTCCCACCAGACAAAGTCACAGTCTGTGGCCAGTGTCATGTTACTCCAGCAGCACAAAGGGGGGAGGTTCCTGTACTTCCCATTTGGAAAGATTGGGAGAAAACATGGATTAGAATTTTTTTTTTTTTTTTGCTGTGGTGGGCGTGGAGGCAAAGGAGGGAAGGAAGGTATTTGGAAGCGATGCTTAATTGTCCTCCTCAAGTCACAGACTGTAAGCTCGTTGTGGGCACAGAACTTGTGACCGACTCTGTTCTCTTGTACTCTCCAAGCACTTAGTACAGTGCACACCGCAAGCGCTCAAAAATATGATCGATTGATTGATGGATACTCATTTCCGAGAGAGTCCTCTTGGTGACTGCTCACTTTTCCTGCTATGACCAGCACCCAACGAAAATGACCAAGCAGAAGTATGCAGAAGTATGAGACTAAGACCACAAGCCAGGAGCCTCTGAAAATCAGGATACTGAGGCCCTGACCTCCTGGGACCCTGGAAAAATTGCCACAAAGACTCCCTCTCGTTGTGCCCAGTTCCAGCGACTGCAGTGGAAGACGAGATCCATTCCCCTGCGGGAGTGCTGAGAGAGGATGAATTGGCGTCGATATGGTGCCTTTGTAGGTGGAAAGCTCGATGATCTGCCCGCTGGTGGGAAGTATCACTTTTAAAATGGCAACTTTGTTAAGGAGAGTTAAGCTGCCCGCAGGCTGAGGGTTGGTTGCAGCCATCACTTTTCAGTGGTGTCACCAAGGGCCCGGAGCATCAGAAGTTTTAAGACCTGAGGTTGGGTCCTGGGGAATCATTTCCGCAGCATGGCTCAGTGGAAAGAGCGCAGGCTTGGGAGTCAGAGGTCATGGGTTCTAATCCCGGCTCTGCCACTTGTCAGCGGTGTGACTTTGGGCAAGTCCCTTCACTTCTCTGGGCCTCAGTTACCGCATCTGTAAAATGGGGATTAAGACTGTGAGCCCAATGTGGGACAACCTGATTACCTTGTATCCCCCCAGTGCTTAGAACAGTGCTTGGCACATAGTAAGCGCTTAACAAATGCCATCGTTATGATATTATCATTATTTCCAGGAGGATCCCTGGTTGCTTATTAGCCACAAGGGGCCTGGGCGATAGGAAAAGGAAAGGGGTGGGCAGAAGATGACATGCCCTCGAGGCTCTCATTACAGCCACTAGGCACTGAATGGGGTCCAGCTAGACCACAATCCGCGTGGCACTGGCTGGCCCTCCTCGGAGCAATCACTGAGCGATTGGGGCCCCCTGTCAGGATAATTTTGGGAACCGCTCCTCTAGACTGTAAGCCCATTGTGAGCAGGGAATGTACTCTCTCGAGCGCTTAGTACAGTGCTCTGCAAACACAGCGAGCTCTCAATAAACACGATTGACCGACCTCATGTTCCAGGAGCTCTCAACCTAGAGAAGCAGCGTGGCTCAGTGGAAAGAGCACGGGCTTGGGAGTCAGAGGCCATGGGTTCAAATCCCGGCTCCGCCACTTGTCAGCTGTATGACTTTGGGCAAGTCACTTCACTTCTCTGGCCCTCAGTTCCCTCAGCTGGAAAATGGGGATTAAGACTGTGAGACCCATGTGGGACAACCTGATCACCTTGTATCCTCCCCAGTGCTTAGAACAGTGCTTGCACATAGTAAGCGCTTAACAAATGCCATCATTATTATTATTATTATTGGGTAGGAAGATTTGAAGTTGGAAGGAGAAAGAAAGAAAAAAAGTACAGTATCGTATCTCCCTCATTCCATCAGAGGGAGCGATTCCCAGTTATTTTCCCCACAGCAGTTCTTCCCTTCCATCCCTCCCTCCCTCCCTCCGAAGAGGAGGGAAAAAGAATGTTATTGGGTCTGAGTTCCTGAGAGATGTGGGACATGTGGAGCTCGTTGTGAACTCAGGAAGCACTGTTTCCCTAGCAACCGACTCCAGCCCTCTGGGAATCAGCCTCTGGATAAGCCTCCACAGACTCTTCCTTTGGACATGGGCGACCCCCATCCCCGGATCCCACCGCAATGTCACAAAACTTGGATTGTGACGTCATAGCCGGCCCCTTCTCCTGGGCGGGCTGGGGAGGGCAGAGTCGCCAGAATCAGTGCTTTCTAATGATAATAATTAATAACGATGGTGCTTGCTAAGCACTTACTTGGTGCCAAGCACTTTTCTAAGTGCTGGGGTAGATACAAGGTGCTTATACAATCAGGTTGTCCCACTTGGGGTGGGGGGGGATCACAGTCTCAATCCCCATTTTGCAGATGCGGTAACTGAGGCCCAGAAAAGTTAGGTGGCTTGCTCAAGGTCATACAGTAGACGAGTGGCGGAGCCGGGATTGGAACCCACGTCCTCTGACTCTTCAGCCCGGGCTGTTTGCCACTAAACCACGCTGCTTCTCTCTGGCGATCGGGGCGGGTTGAGGAGTTAGAGCTGAACCCTACTAGTCTTTTCGTACATCATTAGAGAAGCAGCGTGGCTCAGTGGAAAGAGCCCGGGTTTAGGTGTCAGAGGTCATGGATTCTAATCCCGGCTCCGCCACTTGTCAGCTGTGTGGTTTTGGGCAAGTCACTTCACTTCTCTGTGCCTCAGTTACCTCATCAGTAAAATGGGGGTTAAATAATAATGATGACATTTCTTAAGCGCTTACTAGGTGCAAAGCACTGTTCTAAGCGCTGGGGAGGTTACAAGGTGATCAGGTTGTCCCAAGTAGGGCGCACAGGCTTAATCCCCATTTTACAGATGAGGGAACTGAGGCACAGAGAAGCGAAGTGACTTGCCCAAAGTCACACAGCTGACAAGTGGCGGAGCTGGGATTTGAACCCATGACCTCTGCCTCCAAAGCCCGTGCTCTTTCCACTGAGCCACAGTGCACTTCTCTAGTAACATACTATAGAAATGATCCCTGAAAGACTGTGAGCCCCACGTGGGACAACCTTGTTACCTTGTATCTCCCCCAGTTTAGAACAGTGCTCGGCACATAGTAAGCGCTTAACAAATACCGTCATCATTATTATTATTATTTGAGGTCAACTTGACTCTTGGTTTTATGGATATTGGCGACCCGATCCTGATCTATATTTAGGCGCAGGAGTGAGATCATTTAAAATGGAAATTCCGGCCTCAGGGGTGCGGGGGTGTCACTCAGAGGGGGCCAAGGGATCAGGACAGCCTCGGGGCTCTCTCTCTCTCTTTGCCTCCTCCTTGCAGCCTTCTAGCTGCAGGACCCGGGGCTCTGCAAAATGGGAGGAAGATGCCGGTGGGGAGGGAGGGATCCCACGCCTCACCACTGGAATCATAACCGTGGGGTTTGTTAAGCGCTTACTATGTACCGAGCACTGTACTAGGCGCCGGGGGGGAGATACAGTCTATGCAGCTCAGATCGAGTGCGGCTAAAGGCCAAAGTAGGCAAAGGCATTAAACCCGGGCTTCGTGCCGGGTTAGGAAGGGGGAAATGCACCAACGGGAATAATAATAATGATGGTATTTCTTATGCGCTTACTATGTGCCAAGCACCGTCCTAAGCGCTGGAATAACGGCAAACCAGATCCAAAGGTTTCCCCCGTCCAGGAGGGCTTTTCCTGCCAGCCGAGGAAGAGGCCGGATCGACATTAGCAAAGCGAAGGGCAGAACCGAATCGATGATTCAGGTCTTTCAGGAACAAAAGAAGCCAACACATTAGTCCAGTCGTTGCGTGGATATTTCAGAAGAAACCGAGTTTTGGGGACCGGGGTGGGGGTGGGGGGAAAGTGATATGAAGGACCCGACTAATCGCCTCCATTCTTTGCCTCACTTTGCCAGGGAAAGTGGGTAGCGGGTGGGGAGGATGAGCAGCAGCCAGTGCCGGTTTCCCTCGGCCCTGAATTAAAAAAAAAAATTGCGTACAGTCGAACTCTTTTGTCAAACACCTTTTCTCTCGACACGACGTGCGCCCTGGAAACCGAGATTCCCAGGCGGAGAATCTGCTCCACACTGGCCTGAGGGGAGCGGATTGAAGGTGGCGTCTACTCTAGGCCTCTGCAAGGGTCCTTTATCCCGGTCTACCTCCCCTCCAGCCTCGGCTCTTTGGGGAGCGGGGGTTGCTCTGCTCCCCACCTTCCCCGACACCCCCACACCCCCACACATACAGACACCGACTTGAGGCCCTACAGACGAGCTGTGGCAGAGGCCAGGAGGCCGACGGTTACCCGCAGCCCGGGCACAGGCGACAGATGTCACCGCCTCCGCATGCCCAAGCGCCCCCGGGTATGGTGCCCGGGACGGGGTGAATCCGCGCCGTCGGAGGACCGATCCTGGGTGCCCCCCAAAGCTGGGGGGGCGGGGAGGAAAGGTCCGGGGGGTGAGCGGTAAAAAACAGCAAACACACAGACCCTCAAGTACAACACACGTACATCCAGCGTGGCTCAGTGGAAAGAGCACGGGCTTTGGAGTCAGAGGTCACGGGTTCAAATCCCAGCCCTTCCAATTGTCAGCTGTGTGACTTTGGGCAAGTCACTTCACTTCTCTGTGCCTCAGTTACCTCATCTGTAAAATGGGGATTAAGACTGTGAGCCCCCCGTGGGACAACATGATCACCTTGTAACCTCCCCAGCGTTTAGAACAGTGCTTTGCACATAGTAAGTGCTTAATCAATGTCATCAGTATTATATTATTACTATCCAGCACCAGCCCCCCAAAGAGGGCCGGCTGCTATGTACTTTTTACTGGACTGTGGTTTCCCAGGCGCTTAGTCCAGTGCTCTGCACGCAGTCAACGCTCAATAAATACGATTGAATGAGCTCTGTGGTGGAGAAAAGGCTGGAAGGGGGCATTTAGACTGTGAGCCCACTGTTGGGTAGGGACTTTCTCTATATGTTGCCAATTTGTACTTCCCATGTGCTTAGTACAGTGCTCTGCACATAGTAAGCGCTCAATAAATACGATTGATTGATTGATTTAGGAAGATGAAGCCCAGCACGGGCGCTGTCCACAGCGCTGGAACTGATTCACGTCCACCCGCCCACGCACCCCCGGCCATCACTCCCGTCCCACGGCGCTTTTCTATCTTTGCCCCGATGACTTCTTCCTTAGCACCTCACCCTCCATCACAAGGGTCCGGTGGGGAGGGGTCGCCCACCCCCCTCCGTGACCTCAAAACCTCCCCCCTTGCCGGGGGACCAAAGTCAAACCAACGAGGCCAAATCTAGGCCGGCGAGGGCGTCACGCCGGCCCTCTGAAGTGACCAGGTCCGGGCCCAGTTGCGAGCCTCGGTCTTCCCGCGTGACCAGGCCGGGGCTCCGATCCCGGCTGGTAAGAAGCCTGTCCCAGGTGGGGGCAATTTTCCCGGAGGTAAGAGCCCAACGCTGTTGCCGGCCGTCCGGCGAGCCACTCTAGGCCTCGACTTGGAGGAGGTGGTGGATTTATCCTTTGGTTTCTTCGCGTTTGGAGAAGCGGTCCTGCCGGGGAGGGAGGGGGTGGGTAAAGAGGAGAAGGCGCTGGATAGAAAACCGTCCCGAGGTGAGTTGGAGGAGGAAGGGCCGAAGAAGAGCCGTCGAGGCTGGGACCAAGCTGGTGCCAGGAATTCCCAAGTTCTTCCCCGTTCTCCCCCCGCCCTCGGTCGCGCTGGTCTTCGCCACTAGGTGGCGCCAGAGACCGGCTAACCTCAGGCCCCGGCTCTAATAATAATAATAAAAATAAATAATAATATTCGTTAAGCGCTTACCATGCGCAAAAAGCACTGTTCTAAGCGCTGGAAGGGATACAAGGTGATCAGGTTGTCCCACGAAGGGCTCACAGTCTTCATCCCCGTTTGACAGATGAGGTCACTGAGGCACAGAGAAGGCGAGTGCCTTCCCCAAGGTCCCACAGCTGACAAGTGGCAGAGCCGGGATTCGAACCCAGACCTCTACCTCCCAAGCCCGCGCTCTTTCCACCGAGCCACGCCTTTTCCCTGCCCTTCTGCCCATCTCAGCCCCCTCGCGCCTTCGACCGGCTCGGAGGAAAATCCACATTCACACACGCCCGCCACCCAGGCCCCGGGAAATGTCAAGGCCTTTGAAGTGAGGCTGGGAAAGAAATAAATGAAATGAAAAAAAAAATAGATGGCTTTCATATTGGCAAAGCATTGCGGTGTTGGGTTTTTTTTCCCTCCCTTTGGGATAGAGGATTTAAACCTCACCCTTGAAGGGCTTCGGGAACACCCCTTCCTGGATGTTCATCGAAAAAAAAGAAAGAGAGAAAGAGTCTGGTGTGCTGCAGGAAGCGGGGAGTTGGGGGTGGAAAGGGAGAGGTAAGAGAGAAACACACTACAGTGTGAATATAGCCAAGTATTCCATTTATTAACAAAATAAGTCTTACCAACGGAGAGCTCTATTCATCCAAAACGCACCCCACAGCCTCCGCGCTGCGTAAGACTGTGGGAAGGGAAGGGAGAGGCGGGGGAAAGGGGGGTGTTTTCGGTCACCTACCCACCAGGAGGGCCTGATGGCCCTTTTGGGGAGTCGAGGCTTGCCCGTTGTGGGGTGGGGGAAGGGAACGGAGGGAGGAGGGCACAGGATCCCAGGACGATGGGGCCAGGGAGACTGTCTACCTAACCCCCCCACCCCCAACCCATCTCCTCCTCTTAACTGGATCACGATCAAAATTACACTTGATTTTTCTTTTTTTTTTTAAAGCATATACGGATGTTGGTCTCCTGACCTGGAGGGAGTTGGGGAGTCCCGGCCTCCACCCTTCCTACGGGAAAGAGGTGTGTGTGTATGCGGGGATAACGGAGAGAACCTGACTGTATAAAGCACTGTGCCGAATATAAAGAGCGAGGTTGGACGCCGGTAGACCCATAAGGGGGTGTGAATAAAATGAGGGGGGGTCCCCGAAGGCGTCTGCCCCCAGCAGAGGGGAGGTCAGCGGGGCTGCTTGGGACGTGCTGCGGCCGGCCCCGGGCCTAGAGGATGCCCTCAGGCCTGACTGCCCGTGGTGGAAGACTCTGTGCCCATTGCCCAGACGGGGCCGGGGCAGAGGAGAGAGGGTGGCGGGGCGGGTGGGAGGGGAATTGGGGGTGGTGGTGGGGAGCAGAGCCGGGCTGGCGATGACCAGAGCTCAGAGATAGCACTGCCATTCGACTTTCCCCCACTCCAAATACATTACAAAAAAAAAATCACATCTCTGTTACCTGTACAAAGGAAAAACGGAAACGCAAAAGGAAAGAAGGGCAGTCGGGAGAGGGGAGAGACGTAGGCCGTAGGGATCAAAGAATCATGCAAGAAAATTCTCAGGGAAAAAAAAAAAACCCAAAACAACAAATCAAAAACAACCCGCGTCCCCCTCCTCTCTAAACCGATCCAAAAGAGAAGCGGAGGGGAGGGGAGAGGGGGAGTCGGGGCTGGAGCCGTGAAAGGGTAAAAATCCAAACGTGCCCAAAAAAGAAGCGGAGGGGAGGGGAGAGGGGCTGGAGCCGTGAAAGGGTAAAAATCCAAACGTGCCCAAAAAAAGGAGGAGGAGGAAAAAGCGATCAAGGAGGGTAGAGATTCCTTTAGTCGTTCGGGTGATTATTCGTGTTATCCTGACTATTCTTCTTCTTCTGATGAGGATGATCCTTTTTTTTTGGGGTGGGGGGGACGCAGAGTTTTTGCATACCACCGACTCGAGCGGGCCGTTAATGCACTTATATTCCCAGCTTTATAAGCTACCGTTACAGTAAATAAATACACAGTCCAGGAGGGTGAGGATGGGTGGAGGAAGGGGATGGGGAGGAGGAGGAGGAGGAAGGGGGGGTAGTTACTGGTATCCGAGGGCCGAGGCCGAGGCGAGTCTCTGTCCGTAGAGCGCGTATGGCGAGTAGTAGGGTCCGGCTGTGGGGAGGGAGGGCACGGCCAGCCCCCCGGCCGCGGGGAGGTGGGTCTTGCCGTAGGGGTGGTAGCGGCCCAGGCCCAAAGTGTGTGGACTCCGCAAGGAGAGGGCACCGGGGCTGCCGGGCGGGGGCAGGTGCAGGTGGCACGAGGCGGCGGCCGCGGCGGCTGCGGCTGCGGCTGCGGCGGTGCCCAGCCCGACGGCGCCCGGGTAGGCGGCCAGCAGCTTGTCGGCGCCGGGCAGGGCCGTGTGGGTCCGTAGGTGGCTGAGCAGCTCCTCCGAGGTGGCGAAGCGCTTGTCGCAGGGCCCGCCGGCCGCCACCCAGTTGCAGCTGTGCGGCAGCGGCTCGTTGTGCAGCACGAAGCCGTAGCCGTAGAGCCCCGGGGGCCCGGGCAGGGCCGAGGCGGCGGCGGCGGCGCCCGTCGAGGAGGCCAGCCCGGCGTTGGGGGGGCATCGGAGGGGCCGGGTAAACCAGCGGGTAGCCCCCGGCCTTCAGCCCCGGGCCCGGGCCCGGGTCGGGGCCGCTGCAGGTGGAGCAGGCCGAGCCGGCCAGGGGCGAGCCCCCGTGGTAGCCGCCCAGGCAGTAGGGGTCCCGGCACAGGCCCTGCAGGAAGGAGGGCGGCGACGCCCCCGTCAGCGGGCTGGAGCTGGGGGGCTTGCCCAGCCCCGCGGCCAGCTGGCCGCCCACCAGCCCCGGCTTGCCCGGCTCCAGCCCCGGCACGAACTGCGACGGGTAGCCGGCGTAGGCCCCGACCAGGGAGCCGTGGTAGCCGAGGCCCGACGGCGGCAGGGGGAACACCGAGGGCCCGCCGGCCTTGTAGGGCGACACGGGCGCCACGTGGGCCGGACCCACCAGCGGCGACGGCGCCGGCGGAGGCTCCGACTTGCGGCCCGAGACGGGCTCCCCCGCCACGGCCAAGGCGGGCACCGGCGGCTCCGACGCCGCCTCCCGCTTGTCCGGCTCGCCCGGGGCCCTGCAGTCCGGGGGCGGCGGAGGGGGCGACCCCGACCCCGACCCCGACGACGAGGACGACGACGACGACGACGACGAGGAGGCGGGCGCGGACGAGGCCGCGGACGACGAGGACGACGACGACGACGGGGGCGCCCCGTGCCCCGGGAAGGGCACCCGGAACCCCGCCTTGTCCCCCGGGGTGCCCGCCTTGTCCCCCGGCCCGCCCTCCTTGCGGGGGTCGCCGCCGGGGCCCTTGGAGTAGGGCTTGAAGCTGGACTTGTCCTCCGACGGGCAGTCCCCGCCCAGCTGCTTCAGGCCGGCCGAGGAGCCGTTTTGGCTGGCATTGGCGGTGGCATTGGCATTAGAGGTGGCATTGGCGGCGGCGGCGGCGCGGGCCGGGTCCTTGTCGCCGGGGCCCAGCTTGGAGGAGGGCGGAGGGTCCGGCTTGCCGATCTGCGAGCAGGTCTGGGCCAGCAGCGCCAGCGGGCTCTTCTTGGCGTCCAGCTAAGGGAGAGGAGGACAGCGGCCCCGGTTGGACAAGGGCACCCGGGCAACCCCCGTCCCCCTCGGACTCCCGGAGACGGGCAGGGGGAAGACGGAAAGAGGGGCGGCCTCGGACTCCGGGGCTCCCCCTCCCTCCCCCCAAACCTGGCCTACTGGCGAGAGCCGGGGCTGGGGATTCGGAGGACGGGGGTTCTAATCCCGCCTCCGCCCCTGGGCAAGTCACTTCACTTCCCCGGGCCAACGTCGCCTCAACTGTAAAATGGGGGGGTGGAGACGGTGAGCCCCACGTGGGACGATCTGATCACCTTGAATCCCCCCCCCCCTCCGCGCTCAGAACGGTGCTTGGCACGTTGTAAGTGCTTAACCGGTATCATCGTTCTCTAGGCCTCAGTCCCTCATCTGTAAAATGGGGGTGGAGAAGGTGAGCCCCACGTGGGACAATCTGATCACCTTGAATCACCCCCCTCCGCGCTCAGAACAGTGCTTGGCACATTGTAAGTGCTTAACCGGTATCATCGTTCTCTAGGCCTCAGTTCCCTCATCTGTAAAATGGGGGTGGAGACGGTGAGCCCCACGTGGGACAGTCTGATCACCTTGTATTTCCCCCCCGGAGCTTAGAACAGTGCTTGGCACATTGTAAGTGCTTAACCGGTGTCATCGTTCTCTGGGCCTCAGTTCCCTCGTCTGTAAAATGGGGGTGGAGACGGTGAGCCCCACGTGGGACAGTCTAATCACCTTGTATCTCGCCCGGAGCTTGGAACAGTGCTTGGTACATAGTAAGTGCTTAACCGGTATCATCGTTCTCTGGGCCTCAGTTCCCTCATCTGTAAAATGGGGGTGGAGAAGGTGAGCCCCACGTGGGACAGTCTAATCACCTTGTATCTCGCCCGGAGCTTGGAACAGTGCTTGGTACATAGTAAGTGCTTAACCGGTATCATCGTTCTCTGGGCCTCAGTTCCCTCATCTGTAAAATGGGGGTGGAGAAAGTGAGCCCCACGGGGGACAATCTAATCACCCTGTATCTCCTTGTATCTCCCCCGGAGCTTGGAACAGTGCTTGGTACATAGTAAGTGCTTAACCGGTATCACCGTTCTCTGGGCCTCAGTTCCCTCATCTGTAAAATAGGGGTGGAGAAGGTGAGCCCCACGTAGGGCAGTCTAATCACCTTGTATCTCCCCCGGAGCTTGGAACAGTGCTTGGTACACAGTAAGTGCTTAACCGGTATCATCGTTCTCTGGGCCTCAGTTCCCTCATCTGTAAAATGGGGGTGGAGAAGGTGAGCCCCACGGGGGACAATCTAATCACCCTGTATTTCCTTGTATCTCCCCCGGAGCTTGGAACAGTGCTTGGTACACAGTAAGTGCTTAACCGGTATCATCGTTCTCTGGGCCTCAGTTCCCTCATCTGTAAAATGGGGGTGGAGACTGTGAGCCCCACGTGGGACAACCTGATCGCCTTGTATCTCCCCCAGCGCTTAGAACAGTGCTTGGCACATGGCAAGCGCTTAACAAATAGAACAATAAATAATAATGTAATGATAAAAACGGAGGCCCCTTATCGGCTCGGCCTGTCCTCGGAGGAGGAGAAAACCTCCAGGGCGGCAGGGAGAGGGCCAAGGACCGGCCTGGCTCCGCTCCATCTCTCCCGCTCCCCCCCAACTCATTCATTCATTCACTCACCCATCCATCCATCCATTCATTCATTCGTATTTACAGAGCGCTAACTGCGTGCTGAGCACTGGACTAAGCGCTCGGAAAGTGGGACAACCTGATCACCTTGTATCCTCCCCAGCGCTAAGAACAGTGCTTTGCACGTAGTAAGCGCTTAACAAATACCAAAATTTTTAAAATGATGTTATACAGATCGGCAACAGAGAGAGACGGTCCCTTCCTCAACTCCCCCTCCGCCTCCCGAGCCGGCTCCCGCCTCTCCGCTCCCTCTCCCCGCAGCGTCCAGCACAGTGTCCCGCGCACGGGCTAAGGGTTGCGGGTTTGGGCGGCGGGGGATGTCGGTCCCCCGAGATCCTGCCTGACCTCCCGGAGGAGGAGGGGGCGGCCTCTGTCGCCCATTTCTACGTCCCAAGCGCTTAGTCCAGCGCTCTGCACACAGGAGGCGCTCAATATATACGATTGAATGATTGAACAACAAAAAAAAGAGCGCTCGACGCCGGGGGAGAGGAAGGTCGAGATGCGTATTTCTAGACTGTGAGCCCGCTGTTGGGTAGGGACCGTCTCTATATGTTGCCAACTTGGACTTCCCAAGCGCTTAGTCCAGTGCTCTGCACACAGTAAGCGCTCAATAAATACGACTGGAATGAACCTGTACTTCCCACGCGCTTAGTCCAGTGCTCTGCACACAGTAAGCGCTCAATACATACGATTGAATGAATGAATATCCCGGGACCCAGGGAGCCCCGTATGGGGCAGAGACCGCGTCCAACCCTATCTGCTGGTAGCCCCCCCAGCGCTCAGCGCAGTGCCTGGCACATAGGAAGCGCCCCACAAATACCATAATAATAATAATACTAGTCCATAAATATAACAATAATACTAGTTCCCTTCTAGACTGTGAGCCCACTGTTGGGTAGGGACCGTCTCTCTATGTTGCCGACTTGTCCTTCCCAAGCGCTTAGTCCAGTGCTCTGCACACAGTAAGCGCTCAATAAATACGACTGAATGAATGAATATCCCGGGACCCAAGGAGCCCCATATGGGGCAGAGACCGCGTCCAGCCCTATCTGCTGGGAGCCACCCCAGCGCTCAGCGCAGTGCCTGGCACATAGGAAGCGCCCCACAAATACCATAATACTAATAATACTAGTTCATATACTACAAATATAGCAATAATGCTAGTTCCCTTCTAGACTGTGAGCCCACTGTTGGGTAGGGACCGTCTATGTTTCCGACTTCCCAAGCGCTTAGTCCAGTGCTCTGCACACAGTAAGCGCTCAATAAATACGATTGCTTGATTGATCGATCGGGAGCGAGGAGGTCCGACCGGGCAAGTCCGCAGGGGGAGAGCCCGTTGTCCGGTAGGGACCGTCTCTGCGGCCGACTTGGACTTCCCCAGCGCTTAGCCCAGTGCTCCGCGCACAGCCAGCGCTCAATCTGGACGGAGCGAGCCCAGGCAGGGGGATGGCGGGGGACTGTAGTTGTCCTTCCCGAGCGCTTAGTCCAGTGCTCCGCACACAGTAAATACGATCGATCGATCGATCGATTGGTGATTGACTGACCTCGATGGGGCTGACGGGGGTGGAGGAGAGCGGCTGCAGGTACTCGGGGTGCAGGAGGTGTCCGGCGTGGGCGCTCAGCATCTTCAGGACCCTGATGGGCAGCCGGTTGGCCTGCCGCAGGGGGTCCGCCGGGGGCAAGAGGGTCACCGCCGCCGGGGCCGCCGCCCAGTGCCCGCCCCTGCCGCCGCTGTCCGGTGTCCTTGGGTTAGATCCAGCGGGAGAATCGCTCATTTGGAGCGGGCACCGGGGAGAGGAGGGCGAGCTCCCGGGCCGGGCCCGGGCCGGGCCGGGAGGCGGCGGCAGCAGCAGCCCCTCCTGCTCCTCCTCCTCCTCCTCCTCCTTTTCTGCTTCTTCCTCCTCCTCCTCGGCCGCCGCTAGCCCGGCGAGGAAGGCAAAAACCTTCCCCTTCCCCTCCGCACACGTCAAATAGCCCCGATGGGCAGCCGCACTTCAAAGGACTGGCAGCGCCCGCCCAATCGCAGCCCGGGCCCGGGAGCCGGGGCGGGGAGAGCCCAGGCCGGGCTGGGGAGGGGGGAGGGGGTCTCCTTAAAGGAGCCTCCACCGGGCCCCGACACACGCCCCCCACCCGCCCCCTCCCCAAGGGGCGTCCCCCAACCGAGGGGACCCACCCCTGCCCACCCCGGGACGGTCGGGGGCCCACGAGGCCCTCGGCTCCCGGCTCCGGCCCGCCCTGCTCTAGCCCCTGGGTCAGCGGTCGAGGAGGAGGAGGAGGAAGAGGATCCAGGGCGCCGTGATGGACGCCTCTTTAGACCCCCCTCGTCCCCTCCTCTCCCGGCGTAGTCGAAACGGTCGGTCCCGGGCACGGGGCGGCCGCCTGGCTTTCTCTCCCCCTGCTCCCCCGACTCCCTGCTCCCGGCTCCGCTCCGCCCTAAACGCGGATTTACAACTGGGACGTTTGACAGGCTTCGTGTTCCCTTTCATCCCCTCCGCGGTGGAGGCCGAAAATCCCCCTTTCAGCGCGGCGGCGCCCGGAGGCGGCCCTTTGGTACAGAAGGGGACTCGAGGAAGGACTGGCAGGGCCTGGCAGAGCCGAGGGAGGCGGCCCCCGGGCACCCGGACATAGTCTCCCCCTTTCAGCGCGGCGGCGCCCGGAGGAGGCCCTTTGGTACAGAAGGGGACTCGAGAAAGGACTGGCAGGGCCTGGCAGAGCCGAGGGAGGCGGCCCCCGGGCACCCGGACATAGTCTCCCCCTTCTAGGCTGTGAATCCGTTGTTGGGCAGGGACCGTCTCTATCTGTTGCCGATTTGCTCTTCCCCAGCGCTTAATCCAGTGCTCTGCACACAGTAAGCGCGCAATGAAAACGACGGAATGAACCCTCACCGCCCCAAACGACACCCCCAAACGAGTACATTCAGACACCGTCAAACCTACAGAAGCGCAGGCTCTCTCCTTCTCCCCCTCCCTCGCTGCCTCCACCGCCGACAGGCACCAGAAACTCCACAGAGATACACAACACTCACAGTTAGACCCAAATTAAGGGCCCTACACGAACAAGCGAGTTTAGGCGCATTGTGATGGCCCAAGGTATCCTACAGGATCCCGGGAAAGTTGTTTTCCTCCGCCCCTCGGATTTTTGGAGACTGGACAGCCCGCTCAAGAGGGAGGTGGGGGAAAGGGAAAGAGTCATTAGGTCTGGGGCGATGTTTAATGTTGCAACAATGTTGCCATTGTGAAGTTTCCACGGCCACCCGTGAAAATGATAATAATAATGATCAATCAATCAATCAATCATATTTATTGAGCGCTTACTGTGTGCAGAGCATGGTACTTGATAAGCGCTTACTATAAGCCATGCACTGTTCTAAGCACTGGTGTAGATACAAGGTGATCAGGTTGTCCCATGTGGGGCTCACAGTCTTCATCCCCATTTTACAGATGAGGTGACTGCGGCACAGAGAAGTTAAGTGGCTTGCCCAAGGCGGCGTGCACCCTCCGGATCTCTGAACTATGGGAAAACCAGCTTCGCTGGGCTCACCCCATGGCGAGTGGTGGCCCGGCCCCGTCCCGTGCCTCTCGGCTCAGGCCTCTCAGGCCTCTCTCAGTCGCAAGCCTCTCGGCTCAAGTACCACTTTCCCAACCACCATCAGTCACTCCGTTTGTCAGGCCTGTCACTTCGGCTGAATTGTAAGGACTTTCCTCATTCCTCACGCTCCCTCCAAGCCCGCCGGGGCTTGACCGCCGCATCGATTCAACCTGAGACACTAAGAGAGAAAAGGCGAGGGCGGGGGGTGGGGGGCGGCTGCAAAGGAATTCTTCCAGCTTAGGGAAATTAATAATGCTAAGAGCAATAATAGCGACGAGAAGAAGAATAATTATAGTCATGCATTATATTAGGAAAACCCTACTCGGTGCGTGACGACCACGCCATGCGTAGCATGCACACAGATCCCCTTTGCCTATAGAGAATGCCACTATGATCATCCCCCAAAGCCCGCTGAAGGTATGAGATGGGCCGGCCCCGCATGCTGCCTTTGGGAAATTTATCCTGCCCAAACAAGAGCACCCAGAAGAGAACAAGGGCTGGATCTGAAAGAGCTGGCTTTTGTGGGAGCCCTGGAGGAGGAGGAGCTGGGGTCAGAGTAGACTTGGAAGGCAGTGAAAGATTAAAGGCTTCTCCTTGAATATTACAACCAGCTCAGCTGGGAAAAAGACAAAAAAAAAATCCTCCTAAGGTCCGAAGAGGTGAGGTTAGGAATGATTGTCTGCTTGTCTCCTCTCTTCTCTTACACGCTTCACATGTTCCAGTCTTTTACTTCTATGTTCCCATGCTCTCCCAACACGATAGGTGATTAGGGTTGTCGAATGAGGAGGGGGCAGGAGAAGGAAAGACAGACAAAAAGTAGGGATAAAAGAGGAGAGCAGGAAAGAGGGAGAGGAGGAAGTGAGGAGGGGGAGCGAAGAAAGGAGAGAAGAAATGAAAAAGAGAGGAAGGACAGAGTCCGAGAGCTCTAGCGGAGATTCAGGGGAGGGAGTTAAATACCGGCATAGTTTTACTAAGCTGTTTGTAATAATAAAGAGCACGGAAAGAACAACGTAATAGTGGTATTTGCTAAGCGCTTACTTGCTACGTGCCAAGCACCGTACTAAGCGCTGGGAATAAATACACGGTAATCAGATGCCACACACATCGGGCTCACGGTCTAAGTAGGAGGAAGAACGGGTACTGAATCCCCATTTTGCAGATCAGGGAACTGAAGCACAGAGAAATTAAGTGACTTGTCCCTGGCCACACAGTAGGCCAAGTGGCGGAGCTGGGATCAGAATCCAGGACCCCCGGAACCCAGGACCTCTAACTCCCAGACCTATGCTCTTCCCACTAGGCCTCACTGCAAAAGAGACAATGAGGATGACACTCCATTTTCACTGAAACTTTTCAGGCAAAGACAGGAACTGTTCCCCTCTTTTTATCAAGTTACCTAAGGGATATGACCCAGAAGCAGCAGGAACAAAAGCAGGAACTCTCAGTTTCTTGTTTCTATAGAACCGATACATTATTTGGGAACTTAAACACTGCACCCCTATAGCTATAATTCTATTTATTCTGACAGTTATGACACCTGTCTACATGTTTTGTTGTCTGTCTCCCCCTTCTAGACCGTGAGCCCATTGTTGGGTAGGGACCGTCTCTGTAGGTTGCCGACTTGCACTTCCCAAGCGCTTAGTACAGTGCTCTGCACACAGTAAGCGCTCAATAAATACGATTGAATGAATGAACGAATGAATGAACTGTAGCATCCGTTAAGTACTTGCTGTATGCCAAATGCTATCAATCAATCAATCTATCGTATTTATTGAGCGCTTACTGTGTGCAGTAAGCTATGCGCCTATGCCCTATGCTTTGCGCCAATACGATCAAAGCGGGTAGAGTCTCTGTCCCATTTTTTTTTTAATGGTATTTATTAAGTACTTACTAGGTGCCGGACACTGTACTAAGCTCTAGGGTAGATACAAGATAATCAGGTTGGACACAGTCCATGCCCCACCATGGGCCTCACAGCTTGAGAAGCTGTGGGGCGCAGGGGACAGAGCTCAGGCTTGGGAGTCAGAAGGTCATGGGTTCTAATCCCAGCTCCACCACTTGTCTCCCGTTTGACCCTGGGCAAGTGACTTCACTTCTCTGTGCCTCAGTTCCCTCATCTGGAAAATGGGGATTGAGACTGTGAGCCCATGCGAGACGGGGACTGTGTCCAACCTGATTAGCTTGTATCTACCCCAGCGCTTAGAACAGTGCTTGACACATGGGAAGCGCTTAACAAATACCATCTTCATCATGGTTATTATTTGATCCTCATTTTACAGATGGGGTAGTTGAGGCAGAGAGAATAATAATAATAATAATAATGGCATTTGTTAAGTGCTTACTATGTGCCAAGCACTGTTCTTATCGCTGGGGTAGATACAAGCTAATCACGTTGTCCCACATGGGACTCACAGTCTTAATCCCCATTTTACAGAGAAGTTGAGGGACTTGCCTTAGGTCACACAGCAGACAAATGGGGGAGCCCAGATGAAAACCCAGTTTGTCAGTCTCCCAGGCCCATGCTCTTTCCAAAGTATCTGCTTCTCAAATAATCAAAACCTAAGGTGGGGCTGAGGCAGGGGAGGAGAACCAATCAATCAATCAGTGGTTTCTATTGAGCGCTTACTGTGTATAGAGTGCTTGGGAGTGTACAACGGAGTTAGTAGATACCGCCCCTGCCTATAAGGAGCTTACAGGCTAGAGGGGAGTGACGGACATTAAATTAAATTACAGATATGTTCATAAGTACTGCGGGGCTGAGGGTGGGGTGAATATCACATGCCTAGGTGACGCAGAAGGGAGAGGGAGCAGGGGAAATAAGGGTTTAATCAGGGTATCAATCAATCAATCACTTGTATTTATTGAGCGCTTACTAGAGCAGCGTGGCTCAGTGGAAAGAGCACAGGCTTGGGAGTCAGAGGTCATGGGTTCTAATTTCAACTCCATCACTTGTCAGCTATGTGACTTTGGGCAAGTCACTTAACTTCTCTGGGCCTCAGTTACCTCATCTGTAAAATGGGGATGAAGACTGTGAGCCCCCCTGTGGGACAACCTGATCACCTTGTAATCTCCCCAGTGCTTAGAACAGTGCTTTGCACATAGTAAGTGCTTAATAAATGCTATTATTATTATTATTATTATTATTATTATATCCTCCCCAGCACTTAGAACAGTGTTTGGCACATAGTAAGTGCTTAAGAAATGCCATTATTATTATTATTATTATGTGCAGAGCACTGTACTAAGCACTTGGGAGAGTACTATACAGCAGAATTAGGATATTCTTTCCTTGCCCATAATGTGCTGACAGTCTAGAGGGGGAGACAGACATTAGTATGAATAAATAAGGAATTTATAATATATAATTTAAAGACACGTACATTAGTGCTGTGGGGTTGGGGGTGGGGAGAATATCAAGCGTCCCAAGGTCTGAGATTGAAGTGCGTAGATGACTGCAGAAGAGAGAGAAAGCTGGAGAACACCTTTTGTTGGGGAGATGTGATTCTTAGTAAGGCTTCAAAGGTGGGGAGACTGGTGGTCTAACATTAATGAAGAGGATGGGGGTGTGTGGCCTCACTAGTGTTTTAATTTGTGAATAAGAATGCAAAGAAACACTACAGGGAATCTTCTGGCTTAATCCAGGCATACCCCAGGATTCATATTTACTAGTTTCCTGGAAAATGTGGGTGTATTGTAGTCATCGTTTTGTGGGTTACATTTTCTGAGAGACTTAAATGTAATTTGTTGTTTTCTGGTTCCTGACACGATGATGAATATGGCAATCAAGCACTACCTGTCTAGAGAAGCAGCGTGGCTCAGTGGGAAGAGCCCGGGCTTTGGAGTCAGGGGTCAGGGGTTCGAATCCCGGCTCTGCCAGTTGTCAGCTGTGGGACTTTGGGCAAGTCACTTAACTTCTCTGGGCCTCAGTTCCCTCATCTGTAAAATAGGGATGAAGACTGTGAGCCCCCAGTGGGACAACTTGATCTCCTTGTAATCTCCCCAGCGCTTAGTACAGTGCTTTGCACATAGTAAGCGCTAAATAAATGCCATTATTATTATTATTATTATTATTATTATTATTATTATATAATAGGCTGTGTTGCCATCCAGGAAAGTTCTGGAAAATGTTCTCACCTGCAGAAGCCACCTACCTAGGATGCCCCTATGCGTAATCCAGATGACATTATTATTATTATGGAATTTGTTAAGCACTTGCTCTGCACCAAGCACTGTATTAAGCGCTGGGGTAGATACAAGCTGATGAGGTTGGACACAGTCCCTGTCCCACATGAGGCTCACAATCTTACCCCCAGTTTACAGATGAGGTAACTGAGCCATAGAGAAGTTAAGTGACTTGCCTAAAGTCACACAGCTGAAAAGTCGGAGACGTGGGATTAGAACCCAGGTCCTTTTGACTCCCAGGCCCATCTTCTATCCACTAAGCCATGTGATTTTTCCATCAGCAAAGCAAGTGGTTTCAAAATATGGCAGTATTTCATACCAAATTCTTAACAAGTCAACTGGGAGCTCAGAGAGTGCCTCTGTGTATGTATGTGTGTGTGCACGTTCGTGTGTGTTTTAATTGTCTTTGTTAAGCGCTGAGTAGGTGCCAGGCACTGTACTAAGTGCTGGGGGTAGATACAAGCTAATCAGGTAATACACAGTCTGTGTCCCATGCGGGGCTCACAGACTTAATTCCCATTTTCCCATTTTCCAGGTCTCTGAGAATACGGTTGCCACTTAAAGGCTTGGAAGTAGGAGCTGAAGCAGAAGGAGGCCGACTGGGTGTTGAAAATTAAATTCCGGACAAAGGTGCCCCTTGCTATATCCTTATCAGACAGGGGACTGACCAAGAGAACAGGTTTTTAATCCCTGTTTCACAGATGATAAACCTGAGGCTCAGAGAAGTTAAGTGACTTGCCCAAGGCCACACAGCAGGCAAATGGGGGAGTCAGGATTAGAATCCAGGTCCTCTGACTCCCAGATCTGTGCTCTTTCCGCTAGGACAAGGTGCTTCTCATGCTCTTTATGCCTCTTGTGAGAACCTGGAAAAGCATACCTACACGGCTATGGGGGTTAGAAGCTTCAATAAAACAGCACCAGATGATCATGATTACTAGTAATATCACTGGAGACAGACGCATCGAGAGCAATGAAATATTAAAACAACAAAAGGGACAAGGTCAAATAGACGTTATGCAAAATAGAAACAAACGTCAGTAGGGAGCTGTGGCTTAGAGGAACAGAATTTTGGGTGCATTGTGATTCAGAGTCCAAGGAATACCCATAGCCACAGCAAGAGCTACTGTAACCATTAGCCTTCCTGAGGCTATGCGAGGCCTCATGCTGCAGGTACTTTTCTGGACAGGTCATAAATTTAACCTCCTGAAGGATGGCCTCCCTGGGACCAAAAAAAGTCACTCTTTTAGATGTGCAGGTCATCGTGACAGTGGTAATAATAATAATAACAACAATAATAAAAATGATAATAATAATTGCGGTATTTGTTAAGCACTTACTATGTGTCAGGCACTGTACTAAACACCGGGGTAGATAGAGGGTAATTGGGTTGGACTCAGGTCCTCTCTCGCGTAGGGCTCACAGTCATAAATCCCCATTTTACTGATGTGGAAACTGAGGCACGGAGAAGTGAAGTGACTTGCCCAAGGTCACATAGCAGACAAGTGGTAGAGCTGGGGTGGGGGAACAGTGGCAAGGAGCCCAGGAGACCTAAAGAAGCCAAAAAGCAGGTAATGTAGCCACCATCACTGCTGTTGCCTGCTTGGAGTTCCCACTGTGGGAAAGCCCCGGAAAAGCCGACTGTAGGGCTTGGAATAAAGAGAAATTCCAGGCAGGTAGTAAAGGCCCTGCTGTGGGTGGGGGCTGCTTTAACTGTTACTTTCCTCCTCACCATCTCCAAGCACACTGTTTGGATTCTCACTGTGGACACCAATCTCAGCAATATGTGTTTCCATATGTGTGTGTGTGTGTGTGTGTGTGTGTGTGTGTGTGTGTGTGTGTGTGTATTTGAGTGGGCATGTGTGTTGTGTCTGGGTGAATGTGTGTCTGGTTGGATGTGTGGTCTGTTGTCTTTGTTTTTCTCTGTCTCTTTGTCTCCTTGGATCTGTTTCCCTTTCTGGATTTTTTTTCTCTCCCCTTCTCCCCACCCCCATATTCTAGTGGCCTGCCTTCTGTCCCACTTTGAGTTCCAGATCAATTTAAATATGGTTAGTCTACAAACTAGAAAATCAGTTCCTGGATTTTCTCTCTGACAGACCACCACTCTCCCCGTCTTCAAAGCCTCACTAAAATCGTATCCAAGAGGCCTTCTCTGACTAAGCCCTCACTCCCTGTGTTGTCCACCCTTCTCCACAGCCTAAGCACTTGGGTCGGTACCCCTTAAGCACTTTGATATTCACCCCAACCTCAGCCACATAACACTTTTGTACATATCCTTATGTTTCCCCTATCAGTAATTTATTTCAATGTCTCTTTTTCTCTCTAGTCCACAAGCTCCTTGTGGGCAGAGATCATGTCTATCACCTCTCTTGTATTGCCCCAGCTGCTTAGCACAGTACTCTGTGCGCAGCAAGCATTCAATAAATACCATTGATTGGATGTCTGATTGATTGATTAGAACCCAGGATTAGACCATTCACCTATGCTTAAGGGAGGAGGGAAGACAGTTGGCTTGTGATACATCCTTGGCAACCACTAGAAATGCAGGCTTTGGTTCACTTTTGAGACTCACAGTTTCTCATCAGGCCTTTGGGATTCATATACATTCAATGGCCAATTGCAATAGGTGCCATATAAAGCAGCCTGACTTGAAACTGGGAAACTGGGACAACATCAAATAAGCCTCCCACTTTGGGTGTTAATCAGAGCAAGAAAGAACAATATGGGGTGTTGATGGGCGGGAGAGGGGAGCAAAGGGGAAAGAGAAAACATCTTAACTGGAATTGTTGAAAAGTTGTTCTTCTAGGCATCGCTATGTCCTTCCGACCTTTAAGTAAAATTCAGTTCTTTCTTACTGTCTCCTGTAATAATAGTAATTTTGGTATTTGTTAAGCGCAAAACACTGTTCTAAGCGCTGGGGAGGATACAAGGTGATCAGGTTGTCCCATGTGGGGCTCACAATCTTAATCCCCATTTTACAGATGAGATAACCGAGGCACAGAGAAGTTAAGTGACTTGCCCAAAGTCACACAGCTGACAATTGGCAGAGTTGGGATTTGAACCCATGACCTCTGACTCCCAAACCCATGCTCTTTCCACTGAGCCACACTGCTTCTCTATAGGACACACTATAAGATGAAGAACTCAAAGAGACCCAGAAGGGCATAAGAACGACAACAAAAATAAAGCAACAAAGCCCATCCTGAAAGTCATTCTGGATAGCCAGCGTATATATGGATTTCCCCCTCTCCTTTCCATGTACATGAAGTTTGCCCCTCGGGGGGAAAAGAAACAAAAACAAAAAAACCTGAGTCAGGTTAAAAGCTGGAGGGGGTAGATTTGTCATGGAGGGTTAATGTGCAGTTTCCATCCCTGGCCACGGCCGAATTGCCTGAATGATCGCCTCTCTCCGCGTAACACTTGAGCCCTTAGTGGCAACAACATGAAATAATATCTCACTGGTTAACTATTTACATTTTTTTTTTAACAATCTGTAAGAGCTCCAGAAAGTCTGTCTTTCAGAGAATTTGGTTTTCTTCCTCTTCAGTGCTTGGGATCTTTCAGTGACCGGCAATTACTGCCTTGGCCAGCTTTCCTGGTTTCAGTACAGGGTGCCCTGAAACACTCTCCCCTGTCCACTCCCCTTCTCTGGGTTGTAAGACCAACACGGGGCATTTCAGGTCAAAACAAGCAGTAGGGGGGAAAAAAAAGGGACATAATTACATCCAGGCGTGCCTGTGTGAGAGGGCTTCCAGGAAAGTACTAAATTTATTTGTTTATATTAATGTTTGTGTCTCTCCCTCTAGACTGCAAGCTCCTTGTGGGCAGGTGATGTGTCTACCAACTTAGTCATATTCTACTCTCTCAAGCCATAGTATAGTGCTCTGCCCACAATAAGTGCTCAGCAAATACCATTGATGACGATGATCGGTTGATTGAGCAATGAAGAACACTAACCTCTTTCGTTTTGCTCCCTGGTGTCAGTGGCGGGTAGAGGGGAGAGGAAGAGATGGGGTTGGGTGGGAGGTGGGGATGGTAACCTGGAAAAAACAATTTTGGGGGATGGTGAAGTTTGACAAGGCTGAAATTGAGCCCTTATTTTTCTTTCAGAGGTCTACGCCTCCAAAGAACTCAAAGGGCTTTACAGAAATGATCCCATGCATCCATCAACTTACTGTTGGGAAAAAATAATATCATCATTATTATTATGACCGTGATATTTGTTAAGCGCTTACAATGTGCCAGGCACTGTACTAAGTGCTGCTGGGGTGGACACAAGCAAATCGAGTTGGACACAGTCCCTGTCCCACCTGGGGCCCACAGTCTCAATCCCCATTTGACAGATGAGATAACTGAGGCACAGTGAAATCAAGTCACTTGCCCAAAGTCACACAGCAGACAAGGGGCGGAGTCAGGATTAGAACCCATGACCTTCTCCTTTTACAGAGAGGGAAACTGAGGTACAGACAGAAATGGGAAGGGACTTGCCCAGTACAAGCCCTCCACCACTTTTGACACCGCAGGAGTTTTGCCCCTTGATGAGACATTGAACACTTGGGTTCATATAAGCCAAAGGTAGTTTTACCAGAAAGAGAGATGTAGGAGAGAGAAGGGAGGAAGGAATACCATCATCATCATCATCATCATGACCAATCAAATGGTCCAAAACAGAGCAGTTATTAAAAAACAAGTCTCATTTAAATTCATGTTGCCTGTTTTTAGGTCCTTTTAAAAATAAGCTTAGAGAGGGGGATGAAGTGATTTTTGGGGGTGACGAAGGGCCCTTGGAAGTGGTGGATATGGAGGAAAACAGTCCTAAGATTTCCTAGACATAATTAATCAATCAGTGGTATTTATTGAGCACCTCACTGTGTGCAGAACACGGTAATAAAAGCTTGAGAGAGTACAATACAATAGGGTCTGTAGACAAAATCCCTGCCCTCAAGGAGAAGCAGCATGGCCCAGTAGAAAGAGCACAAACCTGGGAATCAAAAGGTCCTGGGTTCTAATGTAGTTCCTACGCTTGTCTGCTCGATGACCTTGGGCGAGTTACTTAACTTTTCTGTTCCTCAGTTATCTCATCTGTAAAGTGGGGATTCAGACTGTGAGCCCCTGTGGGACAAACATTGTGTCCCGCACGATTAACTTGATTCTTCCCCAGTGTTTAGAAGAGTGGCTGGGACAGAGTAAGGACTTAACAAATAGCATTAAAAAAAAGGGGAAAAAGGAGTTCACAGTCTATAACTGATATGCAAATTACTGAGCAGAGTTTTACTTTCACTGTCTGATCTGGGGAGGAGACATCAATGTAAATTAACCTAGATCCTGAAGAAATTAGGCCAAACATCAAATAAATCAGGATCTGAACAAATGAACGGAAAATAAAATTTTACTCTGGATAAGCAAAATCAAAATGTCCTACTGTAATGTAACTGTTCTCCTGGCCCTCTGATATAGGCTACGTGACCTTGATATTGGTGTGGGGTAGGCTAAAGCCTCCTGTGAGCAGGCAGGTCCAAAAAATCTGCCATCTTAGATTCCTTAATCATTTCCTTCTCTTCCCTCTAAAAATGCTGCCCTCGGTGGGATAGGAGGGCTGGATTTCCAGGGGCCTTTCTCCCAGTGACTCATTCCCATTTCAACCAAACATATGGGTTTGGTCATCCCTGCTTCCCAAGTCCCAGCCCCACTCCAGCAGGGCTGGTTTTTCTCACTGTGTGGGATAAGAGTATAAAGATGATCTTATTTATGACAGGAGACATGTTTTAAAACAACTGACAGAGCCTCAAGATGGGATCCAACAGGGAAGCGCAAAGTTTTTATAGAGTGCTGGCGAAGGCCAGGAACAGTCTTTTTCTTGGTAAAAGTTGGGATTCATCTTCATTTATCCAGCAGAAGAAGAAAACATTCATCCGGAAGCTGGGTGTACACATTAGATATTGACACTACCCAGATCATGAGGATTGCCTGTTTCCCCTTGAATTGCCTCACGAGTGAAGAATGATTAGTGAGACTGAGTTCTGTAAGCCCTTCAAGGGAGAGTGAGAGAAGGAAAACGAGGGCCCTTGGTCTGGGTTTCCTTGCCCACTGGGTGACTACTCTATCTCTCAGTAAACAAAAACAAAAACCCTTTCCCGCTACCCTTTCTTTGAGATGATTGAGTGCGGGGACTGCAGAAGTGGAGGTGATAAGGTCCCCTCACGTACCGCTTCCCTGGATGCCGACAGAAGAGGCAGCAAGGTGTAGCGGAAAGAAAGAGCATGGGCCCAGGAATCATGTGAGCTGGGTTTTATTCCTGGCTCTACCAATTGCTTGCTGTGTGACCTTGAGCGAGCCCCTTAGCTTCTCTGTGCCTCATTTACCTCATATTATAAAGTGGGAATTAAATCCTCCCCCATCCTACTTAGACTGTGAGCCTCATGTGGGACAGGGACTGTCCAACCTGATAAACAGGTAACTACCTAGCCCTTGGAACACTGCTTGACACATAACAAGCGCTTAACAAATACTATTAAAAAAAGGTGGGGTGGAAGCAATGTGGCTTAGAGGAAAGACCCCAGGACTGGCAATCAGGAGACCTGGGTTTCAAATCTTGGTTCCTTTGCTGCTTGCCTTCTGTGTGACTTTGGGCAAGTTGCTTAATTTCTCTGTGCTTTGATTTCCTCATCTGTAAAATGGGAATAAAATATCTGTTCCCCCTCCTCCTTAGACTAAGCCATGTAAAAAAAGAACTATGCCTAATCTGATGATCATACATCTACTCCAGTGGCTTGACATATAGGAAGCGTTTAACAATTCTTATTATTACTGTTGTGATTAAGCACAGGAGGAGGGAAAGAAGAGTGGGGAAAAAAGCCACAGGCAAGAGGAAGAAGAGAATGAAAGAGGTGTACACACCCTGAAAGAAAATAATCTCTATTTATGGAGGATGGCCAGTAGCAGATCTAAATTGGTGGAAGGTGGGAGGGCTCTCCCTACCCATCTTCCTGGAGCGGAAGAAATATCTGCGTGGTGGCTCGGAGGCCGAGGTGTGACTGAGAAATCTAGAGTTAGAGCCGGGGCAGCTTCCATCAGCATCACTAGAGTCACTGGGGTGCGGTGCCTAAGCTCTTAGTACAGTGCTAAGCGCTTAGTACAGTGCTCTGCACACGGTAAGCACTCAATAAATATGACTGAATGAATGAATTAGGGTGTAAGCATTGGTCAGGTGCTGCAGGCAGCACTGCTTTAGCACGGAACCTGCGGGTTTCAACGCCGAGAGTGGACGACCTTGGTCGTGCGTAGTGGGGCTGCACTTCTGAGGCCTGAACCGTGGAGCCCCTCAGCCTAACCTCCCCACCCATCTGCATTCCCAGCTCCCCAGACCCACGCTGGACAGGATTATCCACTCCGGGCCTTGGAAAATACCCAGTGCAGAAATCAAAGAGACTTACATTTCAATTAAAAACAACAACAATAATGAAAAAAAAACCCAACCCTTCACAAAACATTTTTTTTAAAAAAGAATGAAATGTAAATTTTTTTGGGTTACGATTACTCAAGACATCTTTTCTGAGATGTCAGCAGTTTAATAGAAGTAATAAGTCAGTCTTGTCTCTGTTTTCTTTTTCTGCCTGTATTTAGTTAATTAAAGCATGCAAATTAAAACACCTTAATTTATATAATATCAATACCAGCGCCTTAAAACACTTGGCACAACTGTTCTGGCACGTCCCTTACATAAACTCTTCAGAGCAGTGCTAATAAAAATGAAGAAGGCTGTAAATCAAATTTAATTTATTCATTTTCTGTTTGGTTGTGAAAGCATATGCCAAAATCAGATTATTTATGAGCTCTTCAAAACAATAGGCATTTTTATTGGTTGCAAATGACAAAAAAAGGGTTTCAGAGGGGTGTGTGTGTGTGTGTGTGTGTGTGTGGTTTAATTTTGAATGTCTTGAGAAACAATTATTCTCTGGACTTCGGCTTCTTCCAAGAATTACATTTCAGCACCCAAAACTCAAGGTAAAAAGAATTAGATTTTGATACTAAAAACACATTAGCCTAAAACTATGGCTGTTCCAACCCCTAAAGGCGAATGCATATATAATATAAATGTGCGTATACAACAGGTGAGATAAAAGGCCAATGATTTATATCCGTTTTCTTAAATATTCCATTAAGAGGATTATCTCCCAGGAGCCTCTGATACAGGAGGTATCGGAAGGGATTTGGTCTATGGATGCTTTCTTGGAGGCTTAGAGAAAAAACTGCATGTACATGAATGAATGCTCAGACACACACACTTTCATATTTTCCCTCCTTCGCTGATACATCTTTCTTTGTCTGGGTGTTTCTGTGACTAATGCCTCCTGCTTTATGCAGCTCCCAGAATGGATTCTGACCACCACTGGCACTAGTTTGACTTGAACATTTTGTGATAGGATGAGCAGTATTCTTGTCCCAGGTCCTCTCTTTCCAGCATTCTCCTTCCCACCTCTTTGACTCCATCTTTTGTGATGACAACCAGCTTTGGCCTGCTTTGACTACGAGGTTGAGGAGTCAGTGGCCAGGAAAGACTCGGAGAGCACTGTCTTTCTCGACCATCATTTCCGAGCCTCTCTGATACCAACACTGGAAGATGTTTACTGTCAGGGTGAACAACCAAGGCACTCCAAGAAAATCCCCATGCAACTGACTGCTTCAGCTTCTCGCCACTTGAAAAGAACAACGACTACCTTTTATTCATTATCTTATTACCCAGCAATTAGAAATCTGACTTTGAAAAGAGCTTTCAGAAGAATACTGATGACAATATTTGGGGAAGAAGAATGAGAAAGTGCCAAATGATGAGTCTTTTTGTGGTCAGTCTCATTCAAGAATCCTGTGCGTTGTCGGGTAAGGGTAAAGCTTGCTGCCTTTTGCTTGCTGCAAATGTCTAACAGCCTCATTTCCTCATATGAAGGGCATGACCATATCTAGCGATTTATTTAAAAAGGGCCTTGTCTGAAGCTGATAATGTACATCACATGCCCCCCCCCCGCCAAACCCGGTTCACGTTCCACAAGAAGCAGCATGGCTTAGTGGATAGAGCACATGCCTGGGAGTCAGAAGGACCTGGGTTCTAATCCTGGCTCCCCCACGTGTCTGCTACATAACCTTGGGCAAGTCATTTAGTCATTCTCTGTGCCTCAGTTACCTCATCTGTAAAACGAGGAAAAGAGTGTGAGCCGGTTGTGGGACAGGGATTGTGTCCGACTGGATTAACTTGTATCTACCCCAATGCTTAGAACAGTGCTTGATGCATATAAGTGCTTAACAAATACTGTTATTATTATTATGTCCTACCTGACACATGGTTCAGGCCTAAGAGGTGCCCCTTGGAGCCTTAGGGCAAGATCTTTGTGGGCAGGGAAGGTGTCTATTTATTGTTATAGTGTACTCTCCCAAGCGCTTAGTACGATGCTCTGCACAAAGCAACTGTTCAATAATTACGATCACCTGATTCAGAGAGAAAGGGCATTGTTTTTCTGGCAGGTGAACCCAACTTCATTCCCCGAGCTGGAATGACCCAGGTCAGGGTCTGCCCAAGCAACCTGAGGGAAGTGATCTGAGAAGTGGAATTCTCCCTCTGAATGGTTGAAGGGCTAAAACAACAAAACTAGGAAAAAAGGAGGAGAAGAGAGAAACCAAAGGGAAGGAAAGACAATGGAAGGTAAATGTCTAAGTTAGAAGAAACAGATAAAAAGTGAGAAGAAGAACAGTCTTTCCATTTGGGCATTACTCCAGTACCTGTTATCTTGGGCCAGCAATCACCAATAATTCTCCAACCTGAGTGAAGTGAGGTACAGAAAGAGGAAGTGACATGCCCAAAGCTCTCCCAGCAAGTTAGTAGGAAAGGTGGAATTGGGTCTTTTTGGGTTGTTTTGTGGCTCAGTGAAAAGAGCACGGGCTTTGGAATCAGAGGTCATGGGTTCAAATCCCTGCTCCTCCAACTGTCAGCTGTGTGACTTTGGGCAAGTCACTTAACTTCTCTGCGCCTCAGCTACCTCATCTGTAAGATGGGGATGAAAACTGTGAGCCCCCCGTGGGACAACCTGATCACCTTGTAACTTCCCCAGCACTTAGAACAGTGCTTTGCACATAGTAAGTGCTTAACAAATACCGTTATTATTATTATTGTTTCTTAGCCAATGAGTCTCTCTGACTTGAATTGGGTTCGAGGGAGAGGTGGTGTTTTGGGGAGGACCTTTTTTAGAGTTGGGGGTTCTTTTTTGGGGTCCATTCATTCATTCATTCCATCACATTTACTGAGCACTTACTGTGTGCAGAGCACTGTACTCGGCACTTGAGAGAGTACAATACAACAATAAATGCATAGCGCTTTGCACACAGTAAGCACTCAGTAAATATGATCGAATGAATAAATGGACACATTCCCTGCCCACAGTGAGCTTACAGTCTAGAGAGGGGGAGACAGATGTTAACTTAAATAAATTATAGCTATGTAAATTAATTACAGATACATAAATTCCAATTGTTTATCCCACACTTTGTTCAATATTCTCTTTCCCCACACCTGTCTGCCAGGACAACCCAGAGCTGGTACCACCACTGAGATGGATCAGCATGTAAGGGTTTATATATCCATCCTAATATCATTAATTGAGGTCTGCAAAACGTGTACTTTGATTGTCCACCCCACCAGTCTAAGAGGAGAGGGGGATCACAGTTGAAGCAGAGGAGGGTTTCCAAAATGGCTGTGCAGTTCTAGGTGTGGGCACCAGTAGGAGAGCAGGAATTTCTTGGAGAGGTTTCTTCTAAACGCTCACGATTTGGAAGAAGAAGAAACAAGTGAATCTGTCCGCTGCTGGCCAAGTCACGTTTCCCTGATTCCCGTTCCTTCTCAGTATCTCTCCCTGCCCACTCTTCCATCTCTAATCCTTGCCTCCCTTTTGCCCCTCCCATTCTCCTTGTTCTTGCTCTCAAACGATGTGAAGGTGGAGACGGAGTTGTGGGGGTCTCTGAACAAGTACTATCCTCCATGGCCGCAGACAAAAGGCCATCACAGAGTTCCACGGAAAATGTTTCACTTTGTCAGATGGCCCAGGGAAAGAGGACGGAACACACCTCCTGCTCCAAGGGGCTTGCTGCTCTGGATTTGGACCAATCCCTAGGCGATCTGGGGACCATTAGTATTGGGGTCTGTCAGTCACAGGGAACTCACAGTGAAAGGGGCCCCTTGTCAACTTCCTCTGCCTTTGAAGTGACTGGGATGGAGGTGCTCAATTAAAAGCCCATCAGTCTGTAAGTAAATCAACGCCTATCAGGCTTGTCACATCAAACAAACGATTATTACCCCAGCCCGCCCACCCCATTAATCTGGCTGTTCCTTCTTGACAGCTCAGGGTCAGGGCACGGTAAATCCTGCACTGGATTGCAGCCACCTGGATCGGGATTAAAGCAGACGTACAGCAGGCGCTGCTGAACCCAATTATTTCCCCAAGCCATAGGGAACATGGAGAGAGGAAGAGGAAGGCAGAGCAGAGATAGAGGCAGAAAAGGGCACGCACAAAAAGAGAAGGGGGGAGGAAGAGAGAGGAGAGGAGATAAGGAGAGAGAGGAAAGAGTAGGAAAAGGGATAGAGTTGAAAAGAGGAGAGAGAAGGAAAGAGACAGAGTGAGAGGGAGAGACAGAGAGTGAGAAAGAAGGAGAGAGAAGGCAAAAGAGGAGAAGAGAGAGAGGAGGTAAGAGAAGAGAAAGAAAGCAAGAGAAAAGGAGAAAGAGAAGGCAAGAGAAAAAGAGAAGGCAAGAGAGAAGCAGAGAGGAAGCGAGAGAAGGTAACAGAAGGAGAGAAGGAAAGAGAGGGAGGGAAACTAAGATATGTAGGATCCAGCAAAAATGTCACATAAAGAGTTGAGAAACTTTGCTGAGTAATGCCCAGATTTCAGGACCCATAAGAAAGACTCCTGGAATCCCAGGATATGGTTTCAGAAATAAAAGGCAGTTTAGCTGGGGTGTCAAAATCAGATTCGTCTTTAAGTTTATTCAGCAAGCGGCGTATTGTTCTGGGGCATGTCTCTCAGGCTCTCCAGGCTTACAAGTTCTTATGGCAAAGAGAAAGCAGCTGACGTTTCCCACCGCAGTCCCACAGGAAGTGGGGAAGGGGAAAGCATGCCACATTCAAAAGAAGGGGTAGGAGACAGAGGTGAAGGGCACGTAGCAGGAGGAGGGAGTCAAGTACCTTGCTTGGGAAAGCAAGACACACACTTAGGAAGGAAAAGACATGACAAACTCAGTGTGGCCTAAAGGAAGGCTTGGGAATCAGAGGATCTGGGTTTGAAGCCTAGCTTTGCCATTTGCCTGCTGTTTGACCTTGGGCAAATCACTTAACTTCCTGTGGCTCAGTTTCATCATCTGTAAAGTAGGAATTAAATTCTTGTTCACCCTTCTATTTAGAGTTTGAGCACCATGTCTGATCTGGTTACCTTGTATCTACCCCAAGACTTAGTAAAATGCTTAACTCATAGCAGATGCATAACTATTATTATTATTAAGCTGACATTAAAGTATCCTCAAGGCCCAGGTTTTTTATGGAACATGGGGCCTTGTATCCTTGGTTCACCACAGCTTTTTCTAAAGGGAGTGGAGAGTGGAGGATTGGAATCAATCAATCATTTATTGAACACTTGTATGCAGAACGCTGTCCTAAGCTTTCGGGAGAGTACAATATAACAGAGTTTGCCGATATGGTTCCCTGCCCTCAATGAGCTTGCAGTGTAGAGGAGACAGACATCAATATAAAAAATGAATTAAAGACACGTGCATAAGTGCTATGGGACTGAGGGAGGGTGAATAAAGGGAGCAAATGAGGGTGATGCAGAAGGGAGTAGGAGAAGAGGAAATGAGGGTTTAGTCAGGGAAGGCCTTTAAGGATTAGCCAACTTCCCTCCCATAGAAAAAACTGAAGATGGCAGAAAAAAAGGGGTCTAGGAAAGAAGCTCCCCTCCCCTCTCCCCACCTTGCTCCCACCCCAAAAGCCTCAAATACATTTTATGAAAAGAAAGAACATTTCTGAAGATAAGCACCATTTTCTCCTAGGACCTATCTAGACTCATTTTCAGCCATTGCTTACAAATTACATACACGCAACAGTCAATCAATCACATTTATTGAGTGCTTACTGGGTGCAGAGCACTATACTAAGCTCCAGGGAGGATTAAATTCAGTTGGTAGACATGATCCCTAGCCACAAGGAGCTTGCAATCTGCACTCTTACCCAACACCATGCACTTGAACGGCAGTGAAAATACACAATTTTTTCTTGCTGGTACACCCAGATCACCCCCCTCACTGCTGCTGAAGTTGCTCCCATCCTCCTCACCCAATTAGCAAACAGAGCATGTTAGTAAGTGCTTAATGTTTGTGGAACTCTTTGCTGGGTGCCTACTGTATGCAGAGCATCGTGCTGGGTGCTTAGCACAGTGACCCATGGGCAGAAGCCAGTGTGGCAGGGGTGAACTGGAAGTGTGGCAGTGAGGAGCTCCAGGCAGCTGAGAACTGGGACTCTGCAATCCAGGAATCTGGGTGGGGTAAGTGACTCTTCTGGCTCCACTGCCACTGCCTCCGCCTGTCCCATCGCTGTCCATCTCCTCACTGGGCCTCCATGTGACACCTATCCTCCTCTTCTCATGCCTGATCTCCTAGCCCTGTGGGCCCCAGCCCCAGAATAGCGGGGCAGGGAAACAGAGGGCAGGGACAGAAGGCCAGTCTCAGCCACAAAGAGGAGGTTCTTCAGGGCCAGGTGGGGCCCAGAGCCCTTGGGGGTCTATTGGTTGGGCTGGAAAGCTACTGAGCGGGCTGCTGAGGCTTGAGCGTGAGACTCCTCGGGTCCCGGTCTCGCCTGCTTCCCACAGTGCCACTCGGTAAGTGAAGCACCTCTAAGGAGATGGCTGGCTCCTTGCCTATCACCTGGTTCTCCCCTAGCTTGGCTGGTTTTGGCTTGGGCAATAGGCCAGGCGGCTGACTTTCTCCACTTTTCCACTCTGGAGTGGTCTCCTGTGCCTCCCCGCCTGGAGATATGCCACAAACACACTGCAGCCTGGCCCTCCCACCCCCCAGCACCCCCTCCCAACATCCAGCCCCCGGCTGCCACCCTGCACCATGCAATGGAAGTTCCTAGGCCTGTTCCTGCAACCCCATTTGTTCCAGAGCCTTTGCAATCCCCTTCTTGGTCTCTCTTTGACCTGGTCCAGCTAGGAACTCGCCGGTAGGAGCCATGGTGGAGGGAGGCTCGACTCTTCCCAGTAATTCACGTGGGAATGCCATTCCCACATTTATTGTTTTAACAGAATGGTTTACCTTTGTCCACACTCCATCCCAAGAACACGGTTTTCCCTCAAATACAGTTTTCACTCAGACATGTGGCTTTATTGCATCAATCCATTCAGAACAAAACCTACTTGTACAGGTGCACTCTGAAATGTTCTTCTAAATGGATCAAAAGGTGGTCTTTTTTCAGGTTTCTGAGAGGCTCTTGAGTCTGAGAAGCTTTATACATTACCCGTTAGGATGTTGTGCACCAGGAAGCAGGTATATACATAATAATGATAAAAATAATAATTGTGGTATTTGTTAAGCATTTACTATGTGCCGGGCACTGTACTAAGTGCTGGGGTGTGTGTATACAAGCAAATCGGATTGGACATCCTTGCCTCACCGCTTTCCTTTCTACACGTGTATTCCATCAGTCACCAATTCTTAACGATTCTATCTCCACAACTCCAGATTTCGTTCCTTCCTCCTTCCTCCAAACTACTACCACACTGGTTCAAGCCTTGCCACATCTCATCTCGACTACTGCATCAGCCTCCTTGATGACCTCCCTGCCTCCAGCCTCTCCTTCTCCAGTCCATACTTCACTCTGCTGCCTGGATCATTTTTCTAAAAACTCTTCCTGCACGTGTTTCTTCACTCCTCAAGTACGTCCAGGGGTTGCCCATCCATCTCTGCACCAAGCCAAAACTCCTCACCATTGACTTCAAGGCTTTCAATTTGCTCCCTCCCCCTTTCTTAACCTCACCACACTTTGATTCTCCAATACAACCTACTCTCTGTCCCTCACTCTTGTCTCACCTGCCTTCGACCCTTTGCTCACACCCTCCCTTCTCCCTGGAACTCCCTTCTCTTCCGTATCCGATAGACCACTGATGATGATGGTATTTGTTAAGTGCTTACTCTGTGCCAAACACTGTTCAAGTGCTGGGATAGATACAAGGTTATCAGGTTGTCCCTCTTGGGGCTCACGGTCCTAATCCCCATTTTACAGATGAGGTAACTGAGGCACAGAGAAGTGACTTGCCCAAAGTCACACAGCTGAACAGTGGTGGAGCTGGGATTAGAACCCATGATTTCTGACTCCAAAGCCCATGCTCTCTCCTCTAAGCCACGCTGACCATTACTCTCCCCATCGTACTCCTCCAAGAAGCCTTCCCTGACTGAGCTATCACTCCTCATCCTTACTTTCCCTCCCTACTGCTGCGTCAAGCACCTAGTCTCACCCCTTAAATCCTTAGATATTCACCCACCCCACACCCACAGCCCTTAGATACACATCCTTATACTTGGTTTCTTCCCTTATTTATTTTATTTTATTTTTTGTCTGTCTCCCCCACTGTACTGTAAACTTTTTAAGAGCAGGTATCATGTCTACCAACTGTATTGTACTCTGCTACACACTTAGTATGTAGAGTGCTCTGCACAAAGTAAGTGCTCAATAAATACCATTAATTAATCAATTATTTGATTCTTGGTTCTTAGCCCTATAGTACTGTTGCATTGTCTTGCTGTCCCAAAGTATGTAAGGAGCCAATGGCTTAGCAATCCTGAGAATTTGTTCCTTGTTTAACTCCAGAGGGAGATGCTTCTTATAAAGTTTGAAGTGCACTTGATATGCTGTTCTGAAATATCTATCAGTCAAGCGAGCAAGAGAGAGCACATGAGCTTGAGACACTGACTTTCAATATACTGTCAAAACCATTTATTATTGGAGGGCTATTGTTATTATTATTTGCTCTTAATATAGAATCTTATGTTTACAGGCTCTGAGGTCTAATGGTGTAGGCATGGGGTGTGGTTTGCAATAAATTACGCAAGTTTAAACAACAGCTAGCAATTTGCACGGTGCTTTATCAACGTTACTCGTGCTCCATTTCAAGCAAGATCCTGGTCAGAGTCATTTCGGGCCTGCTCCTGTGGAACATAGCCAATTCTTCACTCCTGGAATGTGCCTTTAGACCATGACAAACTGCAGATGATGGGATCTTTGCCTGGCAAATTTGTCAAGTCCTCTCCCCCGTATCTATCAAGCTTACAAAAAATAAAGTATGACACCAAGAGTCAGACTTGAACTCGAGTAGCTCCTAGATAGTTTTGAATGGTCAGAGAAGTTCAAATTGTTTGTACTTAAGGTTACTATGTGATGAAATAGTCTTTCAGGTCAAAGTTGATGGCACCATTGTAGAGCCACTTCCCAAAGTAGTTAGGCAGGACTACAAAATATCCCAGTTTTACTTTATATAGCTGAATTCCGGGGATGCAGTGCGCAATCTGGAACCAGGTTTTCATAAATTCTTCCAGTCCCTTGAGCTGTAAACATCATCAACATCCTTAAGATTGCCATCCTGGTACTGTTCTAGATTGTCTCTAGACTGTAAGCTCATTGAGGGCGGAAAATGTGTCTGCCAACTCTGTTGTATTGAACTCTCCCAAGCCCTTAGTACCTTGCTCTGCACTTAGTAAGTGCTCAATAAATATCATTGGTGTTGATTAACTGTAGGAGTTGTTCACCTAAGAAGACCTGCAAGGGACTGTGGTCCATGGGGCTTGTTTGCAGAGTCAGTATAGCGGCTCATGCTGGCAAAATGCCTGAATAATAATAATTATAATATTATTATAATAATATATATTATATAATATATTACAATATATATTATATAATATATTACAATATATATTGTATAATATATTGTATAATATATTACAATATATTATTGTATATTACAATATATTATTGTAATTACAGTTGATTAACTGTAGGAGTTGTTCACCTAAGAAGACCTGCTGGCAAAATGCCTGAATAATAATAATTATAATGATATGCAGTAGCATGATTTAGTGGATAGAGCATGGGCCTGGGAATCAGAAGGTCATGGGTTCTAATTCTGGCTCCGCCACTTGTTGGCTATGTGACCTTGGACAAGTCACTTCACTTCTCTGTGCCTCAGTTTTACTTTATCTGCAATGGGGATTGAGACTGTGAGCCCTATGTGGGACAGGGACTGTGTCCAACTCGATTTGCTTCTATCTACCCCAGTGCTTAGAACAGTGTCTATCATACAGTAAGCGTTTAACAAGTACCATTACTATATGTCAATAATTATGGTACTTGTTAAGCACTTACTGTGTGCCAAGCACTGTACTAAGCACTGGGATAGATATGAGATAATCAGGTAGTCTCTGTCACACATGGGGCTCACAGTTTAAGTACACAGATATCGTATTTCAGGCTGCACCAGAGAAACCAAAGCATAGTCCATCAACCACAGTGAACTAGAGGCTCGTTCTCTGTTGACTACCAATGTACTGCTTTGATAAAATAAGTAGAAAACCAGATTGCAACATCGTGCTGCAGATTAAAGGTAGAGATTTATAGAGCAATAGGCATGTCCAACCTCTTACGTGTCTGAGAGACTTGAACTTGCTGGAGAAAACACATGCGGCTTCTTGGGAAGTTTCATTAGCACCATTAGTGTCCAACTTTCTTTATGACTGTAGGATCTGGATCTATTAGAAACCACATTTAAACTTCAGGAGCAATTCTGCCAGGGCCACGTACGTACAAAACCTACCATCAAGAATCGAGACAGGATAGCAAACGATGAGGTCCTGCCTGGAGTGCAGTCAGAGCAACAGCCTTGAGGCAATGCTTGGCGCATTACCCCTTTGTTGGGTGGGATGGGTGTGAGGAGAACAGGACACCCAAACAGCTCCTTGGTAGTCAGCTGAAATGGAGTAAACATAACCTGGGTGGACAGAAGATACAAATTAAAGCACAATAAAGTAAATGATGAGGTGTAGAAGTGGACAGTTCAGAGACAGCAGCCGTAGACAGTTTGGCGTTGTGAGCAGGCATTGGAAGCAGCGTGGCCTAGTAGAAAAGAGTTTGGGCCTGGGAGTCAGAGGACCTGGGTTCTAATCCTGGCCCTGCTGCTTGTCTGCTGTGTGACCTTGGGAAAGTCGCTTAACTTCTCTGTACCTCAACTGTAAAATGGGGATTCTCATTCTCCTTCCATTTAGACTGAACCCCGTGTGGGACAGGGACTGTGTCCAAACTGAAAATGTTGTCTCTACCCCAGCATTTGGAACATCATGCTTTGACGCACCATGAGTGCATAACTAACACCATTAAAAAAAAAAACTGCTGTGGAGCAGAAGCTACAGGAAGATCGTGAGGCCAGGAGGAGGAAATGGAAACAACTTCATCAGGCAATAAATGCCTTGAGGGGCTATCTTTGTCAATCAATCAATCAATCAACTGTACTGATTGAATGTTTACTGTGGGCAGAGCACTATATTAAGTGCTTGGGAAAGAACAATACAACAGAGTCAGTAGACATAGTCCCTGTCCATAAGGAGCTTACAATCTAGAGGGTGGTAGAAGGATAACCTGTCATGTATCAGTTAAGCCCTTTTAGCACAGTACTCAGCACACAGTACATGCTTAATAAATACCATCAATTGATCTATTTGCCTCATCAGCCAAACCCAAACACATTGATAAAAATCTCCACCACTGCATCATCCTCTTCAAAGCCAAAGGACAACTAAAAGAAGTGATAGGACCGGGAGATGCTCACTTCTATCTCTGGCACCAAGCTTGACTCACCTTTCTGTCATGTCCACTCACCTCCCCTCATGCTTGACCTATTGAAGAGTGGAGGGAGGCTGTGATGGGAATTAGGGCCTGGCCCCATTCAACCCTACCCCATTCCCTCTGCCATCCCAGAACTGGTAGGGAAGAAGTGCCTATTATGTGCACCAGTAGAGTACAATAGAATTAGCCTGTCTGATCCCTGCCCTCAAGAAGCTTCTAACTGACCACATTTTGGCAGCCTTCCGTGGGCTGGTAGTGAAGAGTGGTATAATAATAATAACATTTGTTAAGTTCTTACTATGTTCAAAGCACTGTTCTAAGCGCTGAGGGATGCAAGGTGATCAGGTTGTCCCATGTGGGGCTCACCGGCTTAATCCCCATTTTACACTGAGGCACAGAGAAGTTAAGTGGCTTGCTCAAGGTCACACAGCTGACAAGTGGCGGAGTCAGGATTCGAACCCATAACCTCCGACTCCCAAGCCCGGGATCTTTCCACTGAGCCATGCTGCTTCTCTATATAAGGGAAAAGGACTGGTCTGAAAGGCAGGAGCAGCTGTGCTTCTCTCCCTGATGGCTCTGTTCTGGTTCCCAGGCAGTCGTGGGTAGAGTCAGGAACTGCCACATGGAGTGGATCCAGAGAGCAGGTGGGTGGGGGGAACAGACCACATCCTCCCAAGGTTCGGAGTGGGGCAGGAGCTGCTTCCGTTGAAAGTGTCACTTCCACTAACCAGCTGGATGCCCGGTTCTGGTTCACAGTGCTGTGTTCACCCACCCCTCCCCTAGGAGGTGAATTTCTGCTGCCGCACAGGTTGACTGTTGAAGAAAAGCTTTCAAACAGATGAAAAATAGAAACATCAAGTGGCCCTACCCCCTGAGGATCACTGCCAAGTCTCTTCTTTTTTCGCAAAACTCTATTAAGAGATTTGTTATTAGAGGGGAGACAATCCCCTCATCCTCTATTTGGGAACTATTTCTAGATGCAGCATTTACCGTCTTACCTCCTTCCCTTCCCCACAGCACCTGTATATATGTATATATGGTTGTACATATTTATTACTCTGTTTATTTATTTATTTATTTTACTTGTACATTTCTATCCTACTTTTATTTTGTTGGTATGTTTGGTTCTGTTCTCTGTCTCCCCCTTTTAGACTGTGAGCCCACTGTTGGGTAGGGACTGTCTCTATGTGATGCCAATTTGTACTTCCCAAGCGCTTAGTACAGTGCTCTGCGCATAGTAAGCGCTCAATAAATACGATTGATTGATTGATTGATTGATTGATTGGAAGAAGTTTGTCACTAGGAGAGACGCTGGGGTTGAGCTGAAGCAAATGACAGAGTGAATCAAAGACCGGATTATTTGCATATTCCAGGAACAGTTGGAGCTGGTGGATTACTGTCTTGCCAAGTTTAGCACCCACAATGCAACCTACCAGTGTGGAGTTTCAGACCCTGCTTGAACTTTCGAGGGGATCACATTTCTCTTAATCTTTGTGAATTACATCGTTTTGGTTCAAAGACAAAAGACTTAGCAATGGTTCACAAGGCATCTTGGACATCAAATGGCTCTCACGAAACTGGATTTTGATGAGCTGAGTTTAAACGAATCAGAAACATGTGGATTTTATTTCCCTTGAAATCTACATGAGCTTTAAAATTAAGGGGAAAATGTCTTGGGGCAAAATATATTTTGGGGTTAGCCAGATCCGAGGTGTTTGGGAAAGCAGTTCAAGATGTTGGAATAAAGGCAGCTTTTCTCACCCCTGTTCAAAGATGGTGCAAAATGAACATTTTTAGAGAAGGTAGTTCACTTAAGATGATGAAACTCTGAAATCACAATGACCACCTCAGCTGTATTGTACTCTCTCAAGCTCTTAGTACAGTGTTCTGCACTCAGTAAGAGCTCAATAAATGCCACCGATTGACTGATTGAAAACCCTGACCTGAAAGGAGGTATCTTTTTTCTGCTCAACTTGTGAATATGACTCTAGTTCCTCCCCGGTCTTCAAAGGGTGGAGAGGCAGTAGGTCCTGATAACTCTTCGAGACACTCCGGTTGGAAGTCTTTGTCCAAATGTCTGGGCTTTCTCTGCCCTGGCTGGGGAAGTGGCTTTAATTGACAGCCCGTTTTCCTTCGAAATGTAGTTGGATGTTCACTTGGATGCTTGTGTCTTAAGAACATTTTGGTGGCAGAGTTTCAGAAGTGACTGAAGAAGATGTTTTGGTGATTTGGGTAGTCTCCTGACTATCTGGAATAAAGATTTCCAGGAATTCAAGACTCCTCTGACCTGGCAGGTGGTGGGAGATGTGACATTGTGTTTTCTGGGCAACCACAGTCAACCAAGGCACCAAATGCATAAGAAATACAGCTCCCCGAATGCAGTTCTGCCTATCCCTCTCTTCTTCCTGGGGCTCTCTGTCAATCTCTTACCTTCCCTTTCGCCCTAGTCATGGACTTCATTTTTGCACCAGTAAAGTCTTTTCTCTGCCCTTTCCCCTTTACTCGGTAGCAAAGTGCACCAGTATGAAGGCCCTTTTCACTGAGGAGGGTCTGTATTCATTGGTGCTTGCTAAGCTTTGGAGACCTTTGGGTGAAGCACTAACTAGTCAGTCAAGGTTAATCCATCAGTCCATGGCATTTACTGAGCACTTACTATGTGCAGTAAACTGTACTCAGAGCTTGAAAGAGTACAATGCAGTAGAGTTGGTAGACACGATCGATGCCCACGAGGAAACTCTGCACACAGTAAGCGCTCAATAAATACGATTGAATGAATAAAGTACCAGCCTGGGAGCCAGAGAACCTGGTTTCTAATCTCAGCTCCACGACTTTCCTGCTCTATGTCCTTGGGAAAGTCACTTAACTTCTCTATGTCTCAATTTCCTCAACAGCAAAATGGGGATTCAATACCCGTTCTCCCTCATACTTGACGGTGAGCTCCATGTGGGACAGAGACTGTATTTGGCCTGATTAACTTGTATCTACTCCAGCGCTTTGAACAGTTCTTGACACATAGTAAGCTCGACACATAGAAAGGTAGCATGGCCTAGTGCAGGTGTCAGAAGGACCTTGTTTCTAATCCCGGCTCTGCCACTTGTTTGTGGTGTGACCTTCAGCAAGTCACTTAATTTCTCTGTGTTTCAATTACCTCATCTATAAAATGGGGATTAAGATTGTGAGCCCCACATGGGACAGGGACTGTGTCCAACCTGATGATCTTGTATCGACTCCAGCACACAGTATAGTATCTGGCACATAATTAGCACTTAACAAATATCATAAAATAGTAAGTGCTTAACAAATACCATGAAAAAGGGACTTATGGTCTAGATGGGAAGAGCTCCCCACTATGTCCTGTCCTGTCTTGTGCCCTTCCTTCTGAAAATTTGTGTTCTCATGATTTCTGCACAACACAATTAAGGCTTTTGGAGAAAATATCTCTCTGCAATCCCTATGTGAAGGGAGGGAAAGTTGAATGAGGTCTTTTTGGTCCAGATTGGTATACAGGGCTTTTTGCCATGCATTTTATTTCCTGCCCTTGTGGACTTCTAGGAGGCTCCTGCCCTTGCGATCCTGACTAGCCCCTGTCTGGTACTGACTGAGAACAACTCTTGCGATCAAGATTGATCTATCAATCTTGGAACTGGATTGCAACAATAGGGTGTAAGTGCCCAGAGCAGGGCAGGGTCCATGTCCTCATTGCCACTGTTATTACAAGAGCTCAGAGTTACATCTCCTCCAATGTCTTCTCTTATTTCTCACGCGATCCATAGCAGGGAGGCAGGAGTATTCCCTCTAGACTGTAAGCTCATTCTGGGCAGGGAATGTGTCTGTTTATTGTTATATCGTACTCTCCCAAGAGCTTAGTACGGTGCTCTGCACTCAGTAAGCACTCAATCAATACGATTGACTGACTGACTGGCTGACTCTCCATTTCAAAGATGGAGAACCTGAAGCATAGAGTGAGGGGGTAAGTTTCTCCAAGGTCCCATCATGTTGCGGGTAGAACTAGGACCAGAATTCACCTTGCCCGATTTCTGAGGCAGAATGCTGACTGCTTAACCCCTCTGGGCACCCAGGTTTTTGGCCATAATTGGGATGGGGGGTGGGAGGGAGGGAGGGAAGTGCTTTGGAAACATGAATTGATGATGTGGAAGTATAAGTGTTTTAAAGTCCCAAGGAGGTGATTTTGTCCTGATCCAAGCCACCCGAAGTTTATTAGTCACTCTCCGAGGAAGGAAAAGCAGGGCTGGAAGGTTATCGACACAACAGCCACTGGAGAGTCAAGTCACCGTCCCAGTTGGGCATATTTATTGTCAGAGCTGAGGTTACCTTATTGAATTTACTTGCATTTTCCCAGTGGAGGGGTCATATTTCAATGGCCTAAATAAGTGTGTAAATGCAGGATGGTTTATCTGCCGAGTCTGATCCATGTGGAGTTTAAGTAATAAAGTTTATTAGTGTCCCTGATTTAATATGACACATTTCCAGTGCAAATTACTCTGAGATCATCGTATTCATAAAACATGACAGAAATCTTCTAAGTGTGAGCATAAGTTCTGAATTAATTTAATAACTGGTTTGGAAAAGGCATATCATTAAAAACATAATGAGATGCATCAGGCTCCTACGATTGTCCCTCCCCTGCCTCTGGCCGGTTCTCCATCGTATGGCTGGGATCTTCTCTTCTCCCCAGGGGCCTCAGGTCTGGGCGACATCCCAATCTCTGAAAGCGGAAGGCTGCTGAGCCCACATTTCAGAGCACTCACTTGGAGATTGGGAAAGAGGGAGGGAAGCACAATCTATGCCCACTTCTGCCTGCACCTTCCATGTTCACACAGAAGTGACTCCAGGGCAGCATATAACTGGATCATGTCACACCAATTCCAATGCCATCTGGAGGAGGAGAGCTGTTTGCTCTAGACACTCCCAAGCCCCCCATGAGCGAGAATGAGTCTCTCTCCCTTCTGTCCTTCCCCCCACACCTTCTGCCCTTTCCCCCTTCCTTTCTTCAATTTTCTGATTGGCAAACTGAGACAGAGAGAAACCAAACAGAAGAGCACTGGGTTCTCTGCTCAGACCAGTGTACACCAAATTGCCTCAGCTCTAAGTCACCAGGACACCTAATCTCTTTGCCCCCTGACCTGCACAGGTGGTGGTTTTAAGGTGAGGATTATCTTAACCTACTAAAAACCTTGTCAGGGAGGGATTCTTCTCTCTATTTTACAGTGAGGAAACTGAGGCAGAGAGAGAGGAGAAAATGGTTACCCAGCAAATAGTGTAAAAATCTAGACACAACCCAGATAGCTTCCAGTTCCATTGTTATTATTATTATTATTATATTTGTTAAGCACTTACTATGAGTCCAGTACTGTTCTGAATGAGACTGGATTCAAGATAATCAGGTTGGACACAGTCCTTGACCCCACTTGGGGCTCCCAGACTAAGTAGGAGGGAGAACAGGTATTGAATCCCCATTTTATAGTTGGAGAAACTGAAGTACAGAGAAATTAAGTGACTTGTCCAAGGCTACACAGCAGGCAATTGGCAGAGCTGAGATTAGAACTCATGTCCTCTGACTTCCAGGCCTGTGTTCTTTCCACTAGGCCATGATGCTTCTCCTTTTTTTCTGATTAGATTTAATGGAACTAATAGCACAAAGGATTGGCCCCTCTGTCCATCATTCCATTAATCGATTGTATTTACTGAGCACTTACTGTGTGCAGTGCACTGTACTAGTGCTTAGAAGAGTACAGCGTGGCTCAGTGGAAAGAGCCCAGGCTTTGGAGTCAGAGGTCATGGGTTCAAATCCTGGCTCCGCCACTTGTCAGCTTTGTGACTTTGGGCAAGTCACTTCACTTCCCTGGGCCTCACTTCCCTCATCTGGAAAATGGGGATTAAGACTGTGAGCCCCAAGTAGGACATGGACTGTGTGCAACTTGATTATCTACCCCAGCGCTTCATACAATGTCTGGCACATAGTAAGCACTCAAATATCATTAATGGAATAAAAGGAAAAATGGTTATTTTTTCCATTTTTCAGAGATGGAAGCTGAGGCATAAAGAAGTTAAGTGACTTGCCCGAGGTCACACAGCAGACAGGTAGCTGAACTGTTATGAAAACTCAGGTTCACTGGTTCCCAGGACCAGGCTCTTTCTACTAGGCCACTCTGCTTCTCCTTTTCTCTCCTTTTTCTGTTTCTCCCAGGGAAGGATTTACCCTCTGCCACGAAGTTCATGATAAGCAGCCAGGCAAAATGGCAGCCCTGGAGAGCAGGGGAGTAGCAATGACACAGCTTGGCAGGGGAGGGGAGGGGAGGGCTTCACCCCTCCCGGAAATCTCGTGGTGGCGTCTTGCTCTGTGAGGCCGCCAGTCCTAGGCTTTGGTGGAAAATCTCATGCCACTCAGTGTTTCAACACCTCACCCTAACACCACATAATGCAAAGAGTAATTTCACGTTTAAACTGATGTCAGCTTTCCTCCTTACTGCCGCGGTGCAATGTGAAGACTACATTAATTTGCATCTGACCATGTTCAAATAATGCATTCCAGATCACAGAGCTAACTCCTCCAACATACGGGCTGGTGTGCACTGGATGGAAAAAAAACCCCTCCCTGATCCAGGAGGAGGAAATGGCATTGCTAACTAGGGGAGCACCACCGGCAAGCTGGGTAGAAGGAAAAAAAAAATTTAATACCTTCTCATCTCTTTTCCCTTCCTGCTCCGCAAAAGAGGAAAGAAGAGTCTGCTCTCTGTTTTGGCAATGTGCTCCAGGGCCACATGCTGCTCTCAGGATTAAACGGCACCAAGGTTAAAACCATTTCCTGGCTAAAATGTCTTAACCCAACCCTTAGAGAGAGAAAAATGTGCTGCCACAAAGACCGGGCCTGTGTTGGTGACTGGAAACTCTCTGGTGATAGAGAGGGCAGAACAACCACAGGAAAGGCGAGTCCTATTTCTGGCCGGAACCCCAAAGGCCAGGAGGCCTAGCTGCTCCTGAGCCCTTGGCTGACCTGAATTCCTGACTTTTTCAGCACTTGGCTCCCAACCCTGATATTTAGTCCTCAACCCTCGGGCTGGGGGCATTTTAAAATGCTTTCAACTTAGGAGTCGAGGTCTCAGAGTAAATCCTTATGCACATTTTAAAAGCTTTCGGACCCAGTGGTTTTCCTTTCCAGACTTTCCCTTACCTTGTATTTAGCCAATCCCAATGGCCTCTCTAGGCATGATCTAGACTGTACGTAAGTCACTGGGCCCTGGATTTCCCATTTACAGAGGTGACGGTTTGGCATGTTGATGGCAGGGCTGAGGGACTGATGACTTATCCTATAGAAATCCAGAGAGGCAGAAAGGTAGATTCCAGTCTTTAATGAAAGTAAGGTCAAAGAGGTGACATTCACCCTCAGAGGAAGAGTTGAAGTGGCAGAGGCCCAATTCTTTGCAACAATTAATGTCTACCTTGACCAGTATTTTGAACCCACCTGGGTTGTGCCCAACTGGAGAACTCAAAATACTTTGTAAATAAGCACTGGTCTCCCTATTCTTCTTCTAATAATAATAATTGCAGCATTTGTTAAGTGATTACTATGTGCCAAGCACTGTACTAAGCAATAGGATAGATACAAGATAATCAGGTCCCTCATGGGGCTCACATTCTAAATAGAAGGGAGCAGAGATATTGAATCTCCATGTTGCAGATGAGGCAAATGAGGCACAGAGAAGTTAAGAAACTTGCCTAAGTTCACACAGCAGGCAAGGGGCAGAGTTAGGATTAGAACCCAGGTCCTCTGATGCCTAGGCCTGTGCCCTTTTCACTAGGCCTTGCAAGGTGGGGATTTCTAGACTGTGAGCCCACTGTTGGGTAGGCACTGTCTCTATATGTTGTCAACTTGTACTTCCCAAGTGCTTAGTACAGTGCTCTGCACACAGTAAGTGCTCAATAAATATGATTGATTGATTGATTCATTTCTTGGACATAGAGAGTAGGAGTGTCATGCTGTGTGTTGCTCAGCAAGTCATAGGCAAATCTGGATTCAAAACGAACCCAGAGGCCATGTGCAATTCAATCCTCTACCTACAAAAGGGGCAAGTGTAAGATTAAACACTCATTTCCAGGGTCTGTGGGAAGAGGACCAGTAGAATTGGACTGGTTTGCTCCTCTTGGGATCTGTCTCAGAGGTTTGAGGGTTAAAAAATATGTTTCCACGGATGGAAAGCTAAAGAGCAGGTCAATGGGGAGTGACGTGAGAAGAGAAGGGGCTCTTGATGATGATGAAGAGGATGATGATGATGATGATCATAGTACTTGTTAAGCACTTCCTATGTGTCAAGCGCTGTTCTAAGCACTAGGATAGATACAATTTATCACACTGGATGCAATCCCTGTCCCTTATGGGGCTCACAGTAGTAAGTAGGAGGGAGGGCAGTATAGAATCCCCATTTTACAGCTGAGGAAACTGAGGCACAGTTTCACAGAGTAGTGAAGGGACTTCCCCAAGGTAAAAGAGCAGACAGGTCGTGGAGCCGGGATTAGAACCCGGGTCCTTCAGACTCCCAGGCCTGGGCTCAATCTACTAGGCCACACTGTTGTCTTTGGGAGTGTAGGGGAAACGTTTCCTCCTGCGTCTGTGTGCCTTGAGCAGCCAGGCCTGTGGGAGATTGCCAAAGTGGTGCCCAGTGTCTGGAGCCTCTGGATCCGTTTCCATCATTTATGACCGGCTGTCACGATCCCCCGGTGGGAGAGAAGTCTCCTTATAATCATCCCTCGCCTCAGCTTCGTTAACAACTTCAATTAACCGAGGAGCTGCCGATGCTTCATCAGCCACTCTGGATCGGAGGCCAAATTAAGCCGTCACGTTTATGAACTGCTCCGCAAGTTCTGAGAAGGAATCCACATATTTTATGTTTAATAACTCGCCTCTTTTATTTATAATGTTAATAATGATTTGAGGGAGGCTCCAGGCAAGAGAGAGACAGAGAGAGGGAGAGAGACAGAGACAGAGAGAGAGAATACAGAGACGGTAGAGGGAGAAAGAAAGATAGAGGGAAACAGATAGGGATGACCAAAAGAGAGAAACTGAGAGAGATGGAAGCAGAGGCAGGGAAAAAGTGAAAAAGCAGCTCTCGCCCCCAGGCCACACAGTGCTGAGTTCCCAGCTAGCACACAGTCGTTACTGAGCTGGACATTTCCCGATCTTCTTTTCTGCCCTTTCGGGTCGATTGACTGGCCCAGCCTATCAGAGTCTTCTGCCTTGTGACTGCATTGCAGGCTGCACTGTTTAAACCCCAAAGTGACTACTGTTAATAATTGAAATGATTAATAATTAAAATGGGATTTGCTCTTGTCTGGGAGGCCTGACGTTTTTGAAGGGGTCAGGCCAACAAGCAGAGATTTCTCTGCTCCTTCCTCACGGACCCTTTTCTAACCTCAAGGCTGTTGCCAAACTCAGGTTTTTGCTTAAGCCATTCCACACGTTTGGAGATCTTGGGATGGTCATGAACCAACCCTAGAGAGGGAAGAGGAGGCAGCATAATCACTCTTTCACCTTCCTTTCCTCCTTCCTTCCTCCACCCCACCACATCCCTGAGCTTTGCTCAGTGGGAAGGGGTTCTCCAGAAAGTAAAAGCTTCTTGGGGAGCTTGTGAGTTCTGAAAGATGAGCCTAGGTCTCTCCAGACTTCAGTATGTGCCTTTCCCAGCATGTATAGCACTAGGAAGATGGGAGGCCTGATGCAGGGGGTTAGAGGGGGTAGGCTTTTATGTCCTGAGTGTTTCTGGGATGTGTACTGGACAGCACTAATGTTCAATGCCAGCTTGACCTATCCTGTCCCTGGGATTTATGGCCATGAAAATCTGGGCCTCACTTCCTCCCAACTCCCTCATGGCCCCCTCTCCTCATCTCCTGTCCTGCCCAACTGACTCAGAGGTTCAGCAGAGAAGGTTCCTGTTTTCAGGCCTCTAACATCAGGGCAGAAGAGATGAGTCCAGATGGATCCCCTGCCCCATCCTGACCCAGCCGCACCCAACCTCCCACTTTCTAAACAGCAAAGTCATATTCTGACCTACAACAATATGGGCGACTAACCGCCTCAACCTGGGGTCGGAACCTCTCACGCACGCCTCCAGGGAATCTGCGACAGGGGCTGCTTCATGTGTGTTCAGCCGGAATTCTTCAGTCACACCTGGCTGTATTCAGCCACAAAACCCAAGCCCAGGGCAAAGCGGTTTCCTCTCCAGTGCTGCTTGCTGCTCCTAGGAGCAATCTGGGGCTGTTTATGCTCTTTAAATGACTCAAGATTTTGGAGAAAAAAAGTGTAGGTAGGGAGTTTTGGAATATTTTTGGTTTGGCATCATGTAACGTGCAAGCCCAGAGAAGTCACCGTGGGATTACAAGCCCCAGAAACATTTGCCAGTGGAACAGGGGCCTGTCAGAGTAGAAGCCAGCATCAGTCCAGAATACTGCCCCTCTTCACACCCCCACCCATCCGGCTTCTGGGTTTGTTGTGAGTGACCTCGGGGCTGGGGTCCCCCCACCATCTCAACCAATGTATTGCACTCTCCTGAGCGCTTAATACAGTGCTCTGCACATAGTAAACACTCAATAAATACCATTGACTGCTCGATTGATGGATTTATAATGCTGGCGAGGTTGGGTCAATTTGGACCAGTGTGGCCAGGGCTGGAGCAGAAGGCAAATGAGGAATGAAATGTTACCTTTTATTGTTATTTCCAGTTTCATTGAATTTTTTTGCCTGAGTGCCTTCTGTGTGCTCAGCACTATACCAAGCTTGGAAGAGTACACTAAAGGTAGGAGACATATTCCCTGCCCTCAAGGAGCTCACAATCCGATGGGGCAGACAGACGAACAAAAGTTGTTTACAGATCACGAGAGCAGGAGGAAAAACATAGATACAACTGGCAATAGCAAGAGTATGGAAAATTAATAAACAAACATGTAATTATATACTAGTAATACATAATCCATTTTAGATTATGAGCCCCAGGAAGGCTGGACCGGGCCTGAATTTATGATGATGATGATAATAATAATAATAATAATATTCATTAAGTGCTTAGGAAGTGAAGCAGCGTGGCTCAGTGGAAAGTGCCTGGGCTTGGGAGTCAGAGGTCATGAGTTCAAATCCTGCCTCCCCCACATGTCTGCTATGTGACCTTGGGCAAGTCACTTCACTTCTCTGTGCCTCAGTTCCCTCATCTGTAAAATGGGGATTGACTGTGAGCCCCACATGGGACAACCTCATCTGCTTGTATCCCCCCCAGGGCTTAGAACAGTGCTTTGCACATAGTAAGCACTTAACAAATACCAACATTATTATTATTAGTAGTAGTAGGTGCCAAGCCCTGTACCAAGTGCTGTGATAGATACAAGATCATCAAGTCCCTCATGGGCTCGCAGTCTAAGAGGAAGAACAGGTACTGAATCCCCAGTTTGAAGATGAAGGAACTGAGGCACAGAGAAGTAAAGTGATTTGCCCAAGGCCATATAGCAGGTATGTGGATGAGCTGGGATTAGAGCCTAGTTCCTCTGACTCTCAGGCTGTGCTCTTTCCACTAGGAAAAATTGCTTCCCTGTGTATTAATTTCTGTGTATTCTTCCCTGCACTTAGTACAGTGTATGAGAATCCCCTAACGCACGTTGTTGATTAATTGCTTGATCTTAGATGTCCCTAGCGTGAATTTCCCCACCATGACTGTGACAGCTGGGGGGGTAAACACCCCCTGATGATAGGGGACCTCAGTGATAATGAATGAGTGAGCTGTTCTTGTGATGGCCCCCGTGCCTAACCTGGGGACCAGTGTCAGATGGTGAAGAACATTGACTGGATTTCAAGATACAGCATGGGCTTGCCCTTTCTCCTGGTCACTTCACGTCATCTATTTGGGCAAAGGAAGCTTCCATCCCGGCTCTGGGTTATGTTTGAAGGCAGGAGGGAGTCCATGGCACAGAGTTCAAGGCTCCGATCAGAGTGCGGGCTCAACAAATACCGTTGGCTGGCAGATTGATAGAAAATTCCCATTTCATTGTGGGAGATGCAATGTAGTTTGCTGAATGGGGTCAGGGGGTGGTCTGCTCCATCCATAAACCCTCCCTAGTGAACAAACCGCTTTCTTGCATCCTTCTGCTTCATTGAAAGCCTTAGGCTCCTTCACCCAGCCTCAGACCTGAAAATGGGCTGATCCCCTACAGCGGTTGAGAGAGATTGGAGTGAGAGGGTGCGAAAGGAGAGGTGACTCACCTGAAATTTATCCTTTGCCCCATCCTGTGTGTGCAGTTGATGGTTGCAAATGGATTCCGGCTCTCCCTGTCTGGCTAGGCTAGGCGCAGAGCGAATCTGAGCAGCAAGGTCAATTAATTCCAGCCAAGACTGAAGTCTAAAAGACAGGGAGCAGAGCACTGACAGATGATGGCTGGCAGAAATCATTAGAAGCATCTTTCAACAATCTATATGCTGTTATCGATCTGGTTATAGATCATCTTCTTCACTTCCCCGCGGCCCCCTCCCCGACCCCCCCTCTCTGCGTTTTTTTCCAGGATCTTCTGGATCAATACAGCAAGTGCATTGAGACTGTAGCAACACATTTAAAACCTTATAAAAGGTTATTTAGTTGCTAGCAGTGCAGTGGTTTCTGCAAAGCCTGCCAAAAGGTTACAGCTTTTTGGGGATCATAAATTACAGACGACAGGAAAAAAGTAAGTGCGGTTTTCTTTATTGTCTCGATGATGGATGGACTCCTGAACAAGGCAGAAAATACATCATATCACCTTTAATGGGCGTGCATTTCTGCAGCCATAACTCACAATTTTAAAATAGAAAATGGTGAAATATGGCGTTGTATATTCCACTTGTGACATATTTATGAGTCCTTCCCTTCTTATAAATACAGTGATTGCTATTTCAAAGCACCATGTCAGGTAGGAGCTGAGCACAAACAGCTGGTGCGGTTGAAAAATTATAGCCAGAGCTGGACGTTTTCAAAAACTCTCTCTCGCAGCAGTAAATTTACAATGTTTGCACTAACTGTTATTAAAACCAAATCCATATCTTGGCAACAGGAACCCCTGGCTCTGAAACAGCTGGAGTGACAGGGCAGCCCGACAGCTGGGTGATCTGGAAAGCTAATGGTGGAGGGCTTCTCAGGGAAAGGAACCCAAGTTCCAGTCCCGGCCCCCCGAGCGGCCGCCATGTCCCCAGCCTGGCAGACCCACACCTGCTCCATGGGGTATTTTGGTTTTCTTCTGGGTTCAACGACACTTTCTTTTTCAGCTCTTTCCCCTCCCACCATCCCCACCCCTAGGCCTCCCAGCTGGCTTTTGTTCAGCCCTCCTTCACGGGCAGCCAGTCAACCAACTTCACCTTACCCCATGGCTGAAAGGAGAAGCAGACGAACAATAAATGACTCTGGGCCCTGCTGCTGGACGCCACGCCATGAGGCTGTGAGGGTTCTCAAACAGGAATTGTTGGCAAGATAAGAATAAGGGAAAAAGAAGATCGTTAGGCATCCCCTTTGGCCGGGGACTACTCAGGAAGGGCCTCAAACCGCAAATCATCTCTCCCAGTCATGAGAAACAGCATGGGGCAGTGGAAGAGCCTGGGCCTGAGAATCAGGAGGTTCTAATCCCAGCTCTGCCACTTGTATGCTGTGTGACCCCGGGCAAGTCACTTCACTTCTCTGTGCCTCAGTTACCTCATCTGCAAAATGGGGATTGAGACTGTGGGCGCCCCCTGTGTGGCAGGGACTGTGTCTATCCTGATCTGCTTGTATCCATCCCAGCGCTTAGTACAGTGGCTGGAACATAGTGATCACTTTACAAATACCATAATAATAGTTTCCCATCTGTCTCTTGTCCGACATGTTCATCTGCACCATCACCTTTAAGTGCAAAGGATGAGGACACAGATGTAAGAGGGAGATGGGTTAGTCAAAGGGAAATAGGGCATATGTGGATGGGGGTCGGTGGTTAAACTCATACGCACACATACACACACTCCTGTACACCTGTGCTAGTCTTCCTCAATTCCTGAAAAATCATCTCTAGAGGGGAAGAAGTGTTGAAAAGGCCAGTGAAGAGCATCCGCCCTTGAATGAGGAAGTGGGGAGATTCCAAGTTGCTGGGTTCAACCCAAAAACCAGAAGGATACTCTTCTCCCTCATCAATATGTAAGCTCTTTTTTTAATGGTATTTATTAAACACTTACTATATACCAGGCACTACATTAAGCACTGGGGCAGTTACAAGTTTGTCAGTTTAGACCCAGTCCCTGAGGTGCATTAGACTCACAGCCTTAATCCCCACTTTAGAAGTGAGGTAACTGAGGCATAGAGAAGTTAAATGACTTGTCCCACAGCAGAGAAGAGGAGGAGCCGAGATTAGAACCCAGGTCCTGCTGGCTTCCAGGCCTGTGATCTAACCACTAGGCCATACTGCTTCTCCCTGCCCACAAGGAGAAGTAGTCCCTGCCCACAAGGAGAAGCAGCATGGCCTAGTGAATAGAGCACAGGCCTGGAAATCAGCAGGACACATGTCTATCACCTCTGTTGTATTATACTCTCCCAAGTGCTTAGTACAGTACTCAGCACCCAGGAAGTGCTCAATAAATACGGTTGGTTAATATACCTCAAGACAGGTAGAATGTTTGGCTCTGGGCTTGTGGGTTTCAGTGTCTTCCTAGGATTAAATCGGACTGTTTTGGGCTCTGTTGATTCTCAAGGAAACCATCATAATTTACCTGGGAGCAAGGAACACTTTATTTCACAGGAGTAAGTAGGACGTCGATTTGTTTTACTTCTAGTGTACTTGAGACAGAGAAGGGCAGGTTGGTAAACAGGTTCAGTGAGCTGGTCTGTGTTTTGCATTTATTTGCATGATTGTTGTGATCACACATAGGATTGATTTCATTCCCTTTCTTGAGAAACAGCATGGCTCAGTGGAAACAGCAGGGGCTTTGGAGTCAGAGGTCATGGGTTCAAATCCCGCTCTGCCACTTGTCAGCGGCATGACTTTGGGCAAGTCACTTAACTTCTCTGGGCCTCAGTTCCCTCATCTGTAAAATGGGGATTAAGACTGTGAGCCCCCCGAGGGACAACCTGATCACCTTGTATCTCCCAGTGCTTAGAACAGTGCTTTGCACATAGTAAGTGCTTAATAAATGCCATCATTATTATTATTATTATTCAGAGCACTCCTGATGCCTGCAGGTTCAATCTCCTTTAGTCTTTGCCCAGGACTAGTGGACCTGACTCTGTAGTTGGGTGCTAAACTAATGGCCATTTTCTACTACAGGTAGCCAATTGCAATAGTGCTACATGGAATCGGGTAGCAATAGCTATTAAGCACCCTCAGGAGGCAGATCACTCAACCTAAGACTTTGGGTCCATGCTAAGGAATCGACACAATTTCTGCCTTCAAAACACTTACACTCCTGGTGGTTGCAGTGTCAGTCGCTAGCTCAGAAATCTCCAAGTTCGGACAACAGCGAGGCTGTTCCACTTGAACCATTTAAACTTGGCAAGATGTAGACTGTAAGGATTACTCTCCCTTGTTCACAGGAGTAGAACAAGACAATTCATCCTGTTCTCCCTGTTACTGACCACTGCTGTTGTGAATTGGTGCCTGCGAAGAAAGAAAAGTGAAGCTGTAATATCAGGAATGCACCAAGATGCAGAATGGTCTAATGGATAGAGTATGGATTTGGGAATCAGAAGGACCTGGCTCCTAATCTCAGCTTTGCCACTTGTTTGCTTTGTGACCTTGCTCAAGTCACTTTACTTCTCTGGATCTCAGTTCCTTCATCTGTAAAATGGGGATTAAGACCATGAGCCCCATATGGGACTTGGACTGTGTCCAGCCTGATTACCAAGTACCTACCTCAGTGCTTAGAACAGTGCCTGGCACATAGTAAAAGCTCAACAAATGCAATTAAAAAAAAAAGAACAAGTCTCCGAGATATCACTGGGGGAACTCAGAAAACCCTCGTAGGCAAGTTGGAAGGATTGGTTCTGAGGTTGGCTACTTGCTGAGGATTTTTCCCATCACCGCACTAGCCCACTGCTTTTGCAGGGCTGCAGGGTTGAATGCAGGGCCTATTTTTCAACTATTCCTTGCTTCCATTGTGAACTGGTGAAAATTGTGCATGCTGATTAAATATAAATACCTCATGAAGGAAGTGTGATCCTGCCCAGGGCCCTTCTGCATGTCTGTTTAGATTTCTGAGGCTCTGGAGAATTCTCTTTTCTAATTTACACATTAAAATAAAGCTTCTAATTAACTTTCTGCTTAGTTCTGATGGCAAACAAGATTTTGACCTTTAAAACCTGATTGGTTTTTAAGTTGAATGATTTGCATAATAAATACATACATATAATAGCCATTTTTCTTATTCAAATACCCTGGCACTGGCAGTGAGACCCCATCGATGTGTGGTAGAACCGAAGGACAGTGTGTGTGCAAACAAAAATTCAGCAGGGTGCATTTTTTAGCCCTTTCTCCAGTCCTGGTGGGCAGGGTTCTTGTCTACCAACTCCATTGCAATGTACTTTTCCAAGTGCTTAGTAGAATGCTCTGCACACAGTAAGTGCTCAATAAATGCCACTGACTGATTGCTCAAGGGATCGTTATAACTCTTAGTAATAATAATAATGATAATGATGGTATTTATTAAGCGCTTACTATGTACGAAACACTGTTCTAAGCACTGGGGAGGTTACAAGGTGATCAGTTTGCCCCACGGTGGGGTCAATCTTAATCCCCATTTTGCAGATGAGATAACTGAGGCACAGTGAAGTTAAGTTACTTGCCCAAAGTCACACAGCTGACAACTGGTGGAGCTGAGATTTGAACCCATGATCTCTGACTCCAAAGCCCGTGCTCTTTCCAATGAGCCGCGCTGCTTCTCATGTAGGGCTGTACAGATAGCAGTGAGGTTCCAGATAGCAATGCTGCTTCTCCCGCTGACGACTGTTGGGCAAAGATGTTGGGACTGGTACTTGAGTTGTTTTTGCAGGAGCGGTGATGGCTTGGTTGAACTATCCATCTCCTCCTTCCTGGCTCCCAGGAAACCAACGGGATGCATTGGGAGGCAGATGGTAAGTGTTGTAGGTACAGTCTGGGGGCCTGGGACAGAACTTCTCTGCAAGACCTTACCAGCAGGAGTTGCTACTGGACTTTCTCCCATTCCATAAACTCACAGCAACTGTGCTATTTATTAAGCACTTATTATGTGCCAGGCACTGTACACTGTACTGGGATAGGTACAAGACAATCAGGTCAGACAGAGTCCCTGTCTTACATGGGGTTTGCAATTAAAGTAGGAGGGAGCCATTACTGAGTGTGGTGTTCTTGTTGGTTATACTGAGGATAGAGGATCAATTTTTGCTCTGCTTCTCCCCATAAGCAAGGACAAAAAGAACATAAAAAGAAAACTCTTCAAGTCCCAAATCCACTTAAAGAAGACATAAAAATGAAAACACAATTCTTTCACAACACCCCATTAGAACATGGAGATGTCCTTTAGTCTTTTAGACTGTGAGCCCACTGTTGGGTAGGGACCGTCTCTATATGTTGCCAACTTGTACATCCCAAGCACTTAGTACAGTGCTCTGCACACAGTAAGCACTCAATAAATACAATTGATGATGATGATGTCCTCTGGGCACACTATCCTGTCTCTCACCCACTCCCCATTCTGGTTTGTTTTTGAAGGGTGCCTTATTTTCTGTGTTCTTTTAGTGGGTTTTCTAGGAGGAAGAGCAGGGCCTTGCAGCTAGAACAGAGATCCTGGAGCCAGAATGTCTGGATCCCAGTTTGGGTTCCCTTTCCCAGAATGATCAAGTTAATGATGATCATTATGGATGATCATTCTGTGTCACAGGCAAACCTTTGAGACACAAGCAAATCCAAGATGGAAATGTTTCCAGGAAGAATGGGATTTTCCAGAGAAAGAGAACCCTGGAGAATATTCTGAGGGGCCAGAAGGAGTGAACCCCCTTTCTGAGCCCTGCCTCAGGACCTTTTGAGAAGCTGTAGAACCTGCTCCTTAGGCCCAAGGCTTACAGAGAAAATGCCAGCTTCTTAAGTATGACTGTGACCCTTAAGGCCATTTTCCAGAGAAAGGGCCATTTTCCAGAGAAAGGGGATTTCCAGAGAGTGGGTTTTCCAGGCAACTGGGCTCTGACTCTACTTGTGGTAATTATTAGTATTACTTGTGGGTCATTCAAAGCCATAAACCTCCATATTCCCACTGTGGGAAGGCAGTGGGCGTATGGAGGTTTATGGGTTTGTATTTCCATCTGGCTCTGATTCCAAGACTCAGCCGGTTTCTTTTTTCCACCTCTTCTGGGTGCTTTACACCCTGTGCATGAGTTCCAAAAGCTAGGAATTGATCTGTGTTCGAGGGACAAGTTGTGTGAAGAAGATTGTGGTTAGAGGAGATCTTTCCGGAGAAGGATTCTTCTGTTTCCTTCCCCACTAGAAATCAGGGATTCAAAGAGAAGACTGAGGCCAGGAGGTGATGTGTTTACTCCTGAGATCCTCTCACATAGCTTACAATGACTTCACACTTCCTGTCTTTGGATTTGAGTTTCAAGTTGAACCATTTGTGTCTTAAACTCCAGTGAGGAGGCAGTGGAGCTGTAGCATGTTCTCCCTCTGCCAAGGCCATGAGATCAGACATGAGGTCAGCCCCACCAGCAGGAACGCTGATTTGAAGGGGAACCGTCTTGGTCCTGGGCTTCCTTAATGAGGTGTTCTTGCAAAGACGACATATGCAGTCAGGGTAAAAGAATAGAATGTTGCGTTTGGCCAAAACACACTGGAGCTCTTTCATTACCTAAGCATCAACAACAGCTCTTAATATCTCTGGGGTAACTATTTTTCCTTTCTCTTTAGGACAGACATTCGTGTTGCAATCTCTTCACCTCGGAGGTAGGTTATTGTATCGCTAAAATGGTTAGGTATGAAGAGGAAGCAGGAAAGTAGTCTGACCTGGAATCTATACTTCTTGGCTGTTGATCTGCTCACTTGGGTTGCTAATAGAGTTCTTGCCTATAAAAGTGTGTTCACTTATTCCATTTGCTCCCAAATTACAATAGTTATGTGTATCTCTGCGGCTGCTTGTCACTTTGCTGATTCAAGCATCATCTACTTTTTCTCATTCTCTGCTCCAGACGTGTGCCAAGAGACAATTTCCTCTGGCAATAGTGAATATCAGCCTGGCTCTACTCACAGTCACCCAGCCCGGGATTTCTTCCTCAGTCCTCAAGGCACAAGCATTTTGGAGACTATGCTGGGCAAACACTACCCAGTTTCTGATAATTCCTCTGGCCCATTTCAATCAAACATTCAGGCGAAGGTATATATTAGGCACTTAATGCTTGCAGAGCACTGCAAAAGGCGCTTGGGAGAAACAAAGACACCTGAAACAAAGGACTTCAGGAGGGTTTGGAGGAGTGGAAGAGAGGTGGTCTAGTGGATTTAGAGCAGGACAGTGGCTCTGTTCAGAAAGTCACAGTGACGCAGCACTGTTAAAGCATGTGCCTAGGAGTCAGAAGACCTGGATTCTAATTCCGGCTGTGCCACTTGTCTACTGTGAGATCTTGGGCAAGTCACTTTAATTTTCTGTGCCTCAGTTACTTCATCTGTAAAACGGGGATTGAGGCTGTAAGCCCCATGTAGGACAGGGACTGTGTCCAACCCAATTTGCTTGTATCCACCCCAGGGCAGTGACTGGCATATAGTAAGTGCTTAAAAAATGCCACAGTTATTATTATTACTAATAAGCCTGAGGTTCTGAGCCTGTACCCCGTTGCATTAGTGTGCTGGGTTGGCCTGGTGCCCCATAACAGAAACCAGTCCACTGGGGACCAGGCTAAGTCCATTTTCCCCTGCATGTCTTTGTGGCTTCCAACCCTGGGGGATGATCAAAAAATAATAAAAAAAAGATATAAAGTAGCTATGGCCCCACAGAGCCAGGTGCAGGTTGTAAAGGAGATCCATTTCCCAGTAAGAGCCAAGCAGCTGCGGGTCTGGTCTGCTCTGGTTGCCGCCTCCTCCAAAATCAGGCCAGAGAGGGGGAATGGTTTTTCTGGCATTACAGGGCTTGGGAGAGATCTGGCCTCTTCACCCGCCAAAGGCAGCCCTCTCCCAGTATGGGGCACCAAGGCTAGGGGTATGGACAGTATACCGTCAGTCAGTCAGTAAATTGTTTTTTTTGAGTTCTTACTGTGGGCAGAGCACTGTACTAAGATCTTGGGAGAGTACAGTGAAATGATGTAACAGACGTATTACTTGACCACAGTGAGCTTACAGTCTAGAGGGGGAGACTGAGATTAATATAAATAAATAAACTACAGATATGTACATGAGCGTTATGAGGCAAGACTGTGAGTTCATTGTGGGCAGGGATTGTCTTGCTTTGTCGCTGTATTGTACTTTCCCAAGCATTTAGTGCAGTGCTCTGCACACAGGAAGTGCTCAGTAAATATTATTGAATGAATGAATGAAAGAATAAAGGGAGCAAGTCAGGGTGACACAGAAGGGAATGAGCAAAAAGGAAAGGAGGGCTTAGTCAGGGAAGGCTTCTTGGAGGAGTGTGCCTTCAGTAAAGGTTTGAAGTGGGGTAGAGTAATAATTGTTTAATGGATATGAGGAGGGAGGGCGTTCCATTCATTCATTCAATCATATTTATTGAGTGCTTACTGTGTGCAGAGCACTGTACTAAACGCTTGGAAAGTACATCAGCAACATATAGAGACGGTCCCTACCCAAGGCAGGACGTGGGTGAGAGGTTGGTGGCGAGATAGATGAGATCGAGATATTGTTAGCATTAGAGTAGTGAAATGTGCAGGCTGGGTTGTAGTAGGAGAGTAGTGAGGTGAGGTAGGAGGGGGAAAGGTCTGATCTTATGCCACAGGCATGGCCTAGGGAAACTTGAGGATGCCTGAGGAGAGGATGGAGCAGTTGAGCCCATTTCCAAAGGGAGCAAAACACAAGCTTTTCAGGAGGCTTTGAGGAGACAAAATCCCCAGCTCTGGGACTACGGGTCTCCTTTTGTTCAGATGAACCCCTCTAGATGTACCTTTAATGTGCCTGGATTAGGAAGGAGAATGGACTGACGATAAATGCTGAGGAATAAACAGAAAATGGGTATCCTGAAGCTGTGATGGAGAGATCCATAGACCCCTTTCTTTCCAGGCTGCGCTTGGCCTGGTTTTATCAGGGTAGGGGATGAATTGTTCCGATTCCTTTTGTCTCTGGGTTTTGTTTCTGTCTCTGGCTATTATTAGGCAGTCCTACAAACAGATTTGTCACCTCCCTGGATATGAAATAAAGCAGATGATCATGAGAAGTACTTCCCAGGATACTCCTGGAGTGACTAGGGTTTGGTTGCCCCAGGCATGAAGCATGTTCAAATTTTAGGGGTCATGTCCCCAGTCTCTAAGGGAGGTTGTGCGGAAGGGTGGGAGAGAGAGATTGGATTGTAGTTCAGGCTTTGCTTGGTGTTCCTGGGCATGTGATTTCATGCCTCTGGACCTCCATTTTCCCAGTGGGAAAATTGGATAGGAGGAGCAGGAGATGAGGGTGATGACTGATATGAAGCAATTATCAATTTTTATGAATCAATCAATCAATAGTATTTATTGAGTGCTTACTGTGTCCAGAGCATTGTACTAAGTGCTTGGGAGAATATAACAGAGTTGGTAGGTACATTCCCTGTCCACAGTGAGCTTACAGTCTAGAGGAACTTACAGACTAGAGGATTCTTATGAGGGGAGGTGGCATTATTAATGATGTTTCTCTACTTTCCTTCTTCCCCTCAATGAGTTTTTGGTTCATTAGAGGGCTGAGAAGTAGAGTCTGGGGAGAATGTCACAGGGAATGTATAATCCAGGAAGGAGCTGGAACTGAAGAAAGGTTTGTCCATCAATCAATCAATCCATCCAAGGTATTTATTGTGCATTTGCTATGTGCAGAACACAATCCTGAGCACTCGGAAGAGTACAATACAACAGAGTTGGTAGACTTTTTTGTGGTCCACAAGGAGCTTACAGTCTAGAGGGGGAGATAGACATTAAAATAAATTATGGATATGTGCACAAATGCTGTGGGGCTGAAGGTGTGGTGAATATCAAGCACTTAAAGGGTACAGATCTAACTGCATAAACAACACAGAAGGGAGAGAGAATAAAGGAAATGGTGGATTTTAGAGATGTTTCCATCTTACCTTTCATTATTTCCATCCTTCCAGTCTCTTCTCCCACCTATCTGTACTTTGTGGCATTATATTTAGGGCAGGGATCACGTCTTCTACAGCTCTGGCACTATCCCAGGTTCTTAGCACAGTGCTCTGCATGCAGGAGGCACTCGATACATTTTAGTGATTGACTGATTGATTAATTGACCCTTGGGTTACTGCAGCCAAAGCAGTTTCCTGCAGCATGGCCACTCAGAAATTCCTGGGTGTCCCAGCATCTTGAGCAATTGTGCATCATTTTCCCTCCTTGCTGAAGGATGTGCCTGAAGTTGTTTTTGGAGATTAGTTACTGTTCTTCCTTTCTTTCCAAGTAGCTCACAGATCTCTACAGACTCCATGTCTTTTTCCTCTCATTTTTTGCCTCAAAGAGGAAACAGATACTCCTTTTTTTATATTTGTTAAGCACATACCATGTACCAGGCACTGTACTAGGTGTTATTGGTAGATACAAGTTACTCAGGTTGGACCTAGTCCATGTCCCACATGGGGCTCACATTCTTAATCCCCATTTTACAGATTAATCCCCAGATGAATCCCCATTCTTAATCCCCATGTCTCAGAGGCACAGAGAAATGAAATAACAATAATAATAATTGTGGTATTTGCTAAGCGCTTACTATGTGCCAGGCACTGAACTAAGCACATTGGATACAAGCAAATTTGGTTGGACACAGTCCGTGTCCCACAAGGTGCTCACAGTCTTAATCCTCATTTTACAGACGAGGTAACTGAGGCACAGAGAAGTGAAGTGATTTGACAAGGTCACACAGCAGACAAGTGGCTGAGCTGGGATTAGAACTCAGGTCCTTCTGGTTCCCAGGCCCACGCTCTATCCATTAGGCAATACTGCTTCAACTCCCAATTTGGAATAAATCAGTGGTATTTATTGAGTGTTTACTGTGTGCAGAGCACTGTGCTAAACCTCCCATTTCCCACCCCTGGAAGCCAGTCTCTCAAACCCTCTCATCTTCCAGCCTCTTGGGTGCTATTGTTGGAAATGAAAGGGGGCTGGCTAGGAGGGTACGGAAGGTGACTACAGAGGGAGCGAGGGAAGGGAACATTCCTTAGCCTTAGATACCTGTCTCAGGAAGAGTTTGGGAAACTCTTTGTCCCTGAGCTCTGGCTGAGCCCCAGGTCGTGGCACTCCATAGATAATACCAATCAATCAGTGTGGTATTTATTGAGTGATTATTGTGTGCAGTACTCTGTACCAAGTGCTTGGGAGACTAACAATCCAACAGAGTTGGTAGAGCTATTCCCTATGTACAAGGAGTTTACAGTTTAGAGGATTGTAATAATAGCAGTAAGTCCAATTGATCCTGTTATTCAACACCTCGTCACTCTCCATTCACCTATAAAAATGGTTCTGATTCAGGGAAAGGAATGATTAATTCTCCATCTCAGATGAGTAAAGTGGGTGGAGGACAATCTTCACCTGTGCACAGCTAAGAAGTGAGTGTGATTTGGGGGGCTGGAAGCTGACTGGCTGGCAGATGGGAGTGAGCAGCATGAGGAACACCGGGATCTCCTTCTAGGCATCTCCTTCTAGACCAAGAGATGCAGGCAGCATGGTCTAGTGGAGAGAACAGAAAGCTGAGAGTCAGGAATCCTGCCTGCCAAGTCATTTAACCTCTCTGTCCTCTCAGGTTCCTCCTCTGAGTAACAGAGATGATTCTTGCTCTCCATACTGTAGACTGTGAGCCCCTTGTTTGACAGGGACTCTGATAATAATAATAATGATGGTATTTGTTAAGTGCTTACTATGTACTGAGTACTGTTCTGTAACAAGGTAACAGGTTGTCCCACTTGGGGCTCACAGTAGACCCAGCCTAACTGCTCACTTTTGCCAACTTGTGCTTCCCAAGCACTTAGTACAGTGCTCTGCACACAGTAAGCACTCAATAAATATGATTGAATGAATGAATGAATGCTCACTGGCCTTAAGGCCTGGCCTTGGCCCAGTCTCTCCTCTCCCTCGCCATGCCCCACCCTGCTCGAGTCTTTGCCAGCTCTGCGGGACGATGAGAACCATCACCAGCCCCCCCATCCCTCCCCACTCCATGGTTGCAGCTGTGGCACAAGCCCCCCTCCCCACCCCGCGGCCCGACCAGCCAGGGGACCAGCCTCGAGGGGATTGCATCTACCAAACTTGTTGTACTCTCTCAAGTGCTTAGTACAGTGTTCAGCATGCAGTAAGCACTCAATAAATACCACTGATTATCTAGGATCTACCCCAGGGCTTGGCCCAGGATAAGCATTTAATAAATGATAAGACTGTAGAAACTCTTTATGGCCTTAGGAGCAAGCATTTAGGTAGTTGGATCTCTGACCCAGCCAGCCATCCATGTGCCAAAGATATAATGTCTGAAATCATCTGCACAAAACAAGGTTCCTTGAACCCTGTGCCTGCCCTGCTTTGTTTCCCGCATACATGCAAGGACCTTTGAGTTGGCTGCTCTGTTTTATAAGGTTGCTGTTTCCTGCCCCTTGCTTTATTACATCTGTTCTTTGGGGCATGGTGTTATAAATCGGGGATGTGATGATGTGTAATCACTAACTGAAAAGCCAATACACTTTCACCGCAACAGCGGCAAGACAAATAAAGGGGAAGAATGAGGGGCCTGAGCTGTTCTGACAAAGGGATATATTTTTAAAATCTGATTGCAAATGGGAAACCACGTTATCCTAATGGAGCTGGTTTCATCAAACAGTCATGGCTTCTCCTTCATTTCTGGGAGAGGCAGCTTGATGCGGATAGGAGCTTTAGCCTGAAGATGAGGTCTTTTTTCCTAGTCTGTGCTTCTGGCCTAGGTTCCCCTCAGTCCCCCCCACCCCACCACCTCCCGTGCAAAAAAAAATTGGTTTGGGGGAGAACAGCAGAACAAGCCGGGAGGTGGAAAGGAGAGACTCTTCAGACCTTTCTCCAAGGAACAGTCAGAAGGGCTGGTGAGAGGTCGGGGAGCAGGCCCCTGGGAGAGAAGGGGTTAAGCAGGGAGCAACTTAAGATGTGTCTGGGCTGGGGTGAAACAGTTCATCATGATAAGTGTCATAGCAAAATCAATTCTCTGTGTACTTTGGGGAATTACAAGTATCATTTTGGTGTGATTTATTTGGTGTATAACACAAACTTGGCTATTTGTTTCATCATTCTGAAAGTTCATCTAAAATTGCTTTGAGTTTCTGGTTTTGGGGAGTGACAGGCCCCCGTTGTTATCTCCTCTCCTGTAAAATATGGTTCAAGGGATGCAGTGCTGCGGGACTAGAGGTTCCCTCTATGGTTATCTACTCTGCTGGCCAGGTGCTTTGTTGCACGGACTCTCTCTTTAGCCGGAGATCTCGGAGGGGAAGCTGTGGAGTTATCCAGGTATCCTTCTTCAGTCTGTTGTCAGGAACCCCTCCTTTGTCTCACTCCCAATAACCTGGGAGATTAGTTAGTTTTCATGGAATCATCAATCAAGCAGATTTATTGAGCGCTTTCAATGTTCTGAGTGCCATATTAAGCGCTTGAGAGATTACAACAGAGTTGGTAGACACATTCCTTGGCCGTAAGGAGCTTACTGTTGAGAGGAGCCGGCTCCCCATGGGCCTACCTGAAATCTGGTCCCGGGGTTAACTACTGACCTCACTGGTAGCCGTAGTCTAGAGAGCTTGTATGATGAGCAGGCCCAAACCTTGAGAAAGAAGAATCTGAAGAGAAAGAGCCTGGTGTTGGGGCTCCCATGGAGTCTGGTTTCTCCTCCTGTCTCCACCCCTGACAAATAATGTCACCTGGGTAAGTCACCTTCCCCAGGGCTCAATTTTCCCCATCTGTAAAGTGGGAATTAGATGCTCCATGCTCCCTTCCCAGGGTTGCAGTAAGGACAAAATAAATGTCTTGTGGGTGGGGTGGCAATTGAAGGCACTTGGATTGAGCCCTGCAGAAGAGTGATGCTATTTACATTTGAGGCATGGTCATTAGTGGCCACTCCTGTGGCTGATTCATCCACTGACCAGGGGCAGCTCGGATCCCTTTTTGGGTTTTGGTTCTTTGTTGGGAGGATGCAGAAGGGGACATTTGGCAATGGGAGGAAGAGGGGTGAATAGGTTGCTTGCACTGACATTCAAGGATGCAGGGTGCAAGTGAGCCTTCCCTGCCCTCTTAACCTTCTTCTCACGCCAGTCATAACGAGGCCTAACATAATCAATCAATGGTATTTAATGAGCCCTTACTGTGTGCAACACACTGTACTAAGAACTGAGGAGAGAACAGTATAACAGAGTTGGTAGACACATTCCCTGCCCACAGTGAGCTTACAGTCTAGAGGGGGAGACAGATATTAAAATAAATTGTGGTTATATATCTAAGTGCTGTGGTGTGAATATTAAATGATTAAAGGGCATAGATTCAAGTGCACAGGCAACCCAGAAGGGAGAGGGAGTAGGGGGCACAAGGGCTCAGTCTGGGAAGACGGAGACCTCTTGGAAGAGATGTTGTATTAAGAAGGCTTTGGGAGGGGGGAGAATGGCAATCCCTCAAGATGAAGGGAGGAGTTACAGCTCAGAGGGAGGATGTGGGGAAGGGGCAAGCAGCAAGGTAGGTGAGATTTAGGTGTAGTGATTAAGTTGGCCTTGGAGGAGTGATGTGTGTGGATTGGGTTTTAGTAGGAAATCAATGAGACGAGATAGAAGGGGGCGAGATGCTTGGGCGTTTTAAAGCTGACAGTAAGGAGCTTCTGTTTGATGTGGAGATGGATGGGCAACCACTGGAGGTTCTTGAAGAGTGGGGAAAATGAACTGAACAGTTTTTTTTAAATGATACAGGCAGTAGAATGAAGTAAGGCCTGGAGTGGGGAGAGACACAAGGCAGGAAGGTCAGTAAGGAGGCTGATGCAGTTGTCCAAGTGCTTAGATCAGCATAGTAGCAGTTTGGATGGAAAGGAAAGGGTGGATTTTAGTGATGCACCGTAACTTCACACTTACACCTGGAACCCATTATAAATACATATATCACCCCTAATTAACCTAAACCTTCATTAAACTGTGAGCCCCAGTATTTTGTCCAACCTGAAAAATATGTACCCCAGGTATAGTAAGGGCATAACAAACATTATTATTATTATTATTATTATTGTTATTTTTCACAATTGTTTTTTTGTGGGGGTTAGAACCATACAGGTACCACTGACTTTGAATTTAACACTTTTCTTTTTAAAAACATTAATGACCATGAACAACCCAAAGGATGTAAACATTTTCCCCCATAATTCATGGGAAAATATAATGCTATGCATTAAAACAGGCCAAGTACATCCTGCAAACACATTGCCATGGTCTGTCTTCTGCTGACTGCAAATCCACTGCCTAGTTCTCTTTCTTAAAATCCAGTTTTCTAATGACCCCCATTGAGAAGCCCTGAGGACCCAACTCCTAAATCTAGGCCTTGAGTCTGAGTTTCCTGCCACGGTAAACTCATCCTTATGGAGTTGTCCAGATCTTGGTCTTCCGGAGGGCTGGTTTTGCAGTTCCAGCTTTTCTCATCCCTGACCCCCTTCCCTAAGGAGGGTTTGTTCTCATCATCATCATCAATCGTATTTATTGAGTGCTTGCTATGTGCAGAGCACTGTACTAAGCGCTTGGGAAGTACAAATTGGCAACATATAGAGACAGTCCCTACCCAACAGTGGGCTCACAGTCTAAAAGAAAGTTTCAGGAGAAACTGTCCCCTGCAAGAGGCAGGAGAAACAAGGCCTGGAAGTGGGAGACAGAAAACGGAATGAGGAATCCGAGGTGAGATGGAGGGAAAGGATCACGTAAGTTTTATAATTATGATGGCATTTATTAAGCGTTTACTATGTGCAAAGCACTGTTCTAAGCACTGGGGAGGTTACAAGGTGATCAGTTTGTCCCTCGGGGGGCTTACAGTCTTAACCCTCATTTTACAGATGAGGCAACTGAGGCACAGAGAAGTTAAGTGACTTGCCCAAAGTCACACAGCTGACAACTGGTGGAGCCGGGGTTTGGACCCATGACCTCTGACTCCAAAGCCCGTGCTCTTTCTACTGAGCCATGCTGCTTCTCCAAGTATTGAGCTTGGGGACTGGAGACCACAGGGTGGTGACCAGGAAAAGAGCCTTGAAATCAAGAGGGAATATTCTGGAAGGACCCAAAGAAAGGAAAAACAAAATCAGGGTGGAGCATGGAGAGGAAGGGATTATTGCATGAAAGGCCCAAGGAGAAAATGCCTCCAACTCCTGACCCTAGCAAACCTACCACTAGACCTACCTCTAGGAGTTTATAAAGGCTCACTCTGAGACTAGTCCCCCCCTTTCTCCCTCCTTCTCTCCCCCTTCATTTCCCAGGGCAGAGGGAGAGAAAATCCCTTGAGTTATTTCAATTACATGGATGACTGGGGAGAGCTTTAGCAGGAGTAATAGAGCCGGCAGCTCCGGATTCAAGAGTGGTTTTTTTTTTTTTCTCACCCAAGTTATTTAAATGGGCACCATTGACCTTCAAAGGGTGAGACACTAATGCAGGTGTTAACCTTAATGCCACTCACTCAGGCCTGTCATTAGCACTTACACACTTGACAGGTGTTTTCTGCTGCAGCGGGGCGGGAAGGGGGGGCAGGCTGCAGCAGCAACTGTGGGCCACTGAGTTCCCCTCCCTGGCAGCCTGCCAGACTGTAGTGGGCTAAGGGGTGAGCGTGTGAGTTTGTGTACAAGCTTGTGCATAGAGGTTGGAGGTGAAGAAAGAGTGGGAAGGAGAAAAGAGGAGAGAGAGGGGAAATGGGGAAGACAGTCCCGTTTAGAGGAAAATTTCACTCTCTCATGTCCTCTATCAGTGGTATTTATTGAGCACTTTCTGGGTGCAGAACACTGTACTAAGCCCTTGGGAGAGCACAACAGAGTTGGTAGGCACATTCCCTGCCTACAAGGGAAAAGTCAACGTGGAGTTCCCCCCCGGACTAGGGGAGCTCAGTGGTTGGGGTTGACTATATGTTGCCAATTTGTGCTTCCCAAGCGCTTAGTACAGTGCTCTGCACATAGTAAGCGCTCAGTAAATACGATTGATTGATTGATTGATTGATTGAGGGGTGAGGTCTGTTGTACTGCTCAGTGCAGGGATCCCCTCTCCCACCCCTAAACACACAGCTAAGTGAGGGCATGTGACACTGGGGAAGCTCTCTGCAGATGCTGTTTGACAACCCCATGGAGTTGAGGAGTATATTCTGGGTGTTCTCAGTGTGGGCCCTGAGATTGTCACTGGGAGACAGGCCTCTAGACTGTAAGCTCACAGTGGACAGGGAATGTGCCTACTAATTCCGTTGTATTGTTCTCCCCCAAGCACTCAGTACCGTGCTCTGCACATAGTTGAGCATTCAATGAATACCCTTGATTTATTGGAGGAAGATGTGAGAAGTAGCCAGTGTTCAGGGGAGAGGATGCTCCTGGTTTCTGGAAGAAGAAAGAAGGTAGATCTCTCTTCCCTGTTCTCAGGATCCTCCTTCTTCCACTGTTGCAGGTACATTGTTTGGTGAAACCACTTCCCTGCTCCATGGTTCGGTCTCCCCCCTATAAAAAATACTATCTCCTAAGAAAGTTGAGATGGATGCAGCTCTTGAGGATTTTTGAGCTGTGTATGAAGTGGGGTACATAAATAATAATACTGACCTAAGCCCCATGTGTCCAACCTGATTACCTTTCAACTACCCAGTGCTTAGTACAGTGCCTGGCACATAGTAAGCGCTTAAAAAATGCCATCAAACAAAAACAAAACAATAAGCCCCAAGCTTTGTCCACCAGATGGGTATAGGCCAGGAGTCCAAATAAATCCTCAGCAGCTAATGTACAACACTTAAACCAACACACACACACACACACAACCAACACACAGTCACACACACACTCTACCCAGGACTTACCCCAAACCCACACACACATCCACACACGCTCACAGACCCTCCCTTTTGCCCGGCAACTGAGCAAGTGGAGCCCAATTAAAGGAGTTTCATTTCCTTCTGTTGAGCCAGAGGCCTTTCTTTCGGATGCCTGGTCTGGCTGAAGCAAGACGCAGCACTAAGCTGTTAGGTGTGACTCTTACCCCTCTGACCTCTGCAACATGTTAGATCATTTAGCTGAATTAGCATTTAGATTTCCTTATGGAGAGAGTGGAGTCTCTGGGGTCCCTTGGAATTTGCTCCCTCTCCCAAATAGAAGTCTGCATGATGGACTCCACACTTCCACCTCTCTCATCCGGGGCCTCTTTCGCTTTGTACAACAGTCAGGCAAGAGCTAATAGACACATCTCGCCTCCCTCCAGAAAAACGCCTTCACCCTGAGACCTTCTCCCCTAGGAGTACTTTAACCAGTGAGCAAAATGAGCAGTTGCCCCCAACCCACCTCTGAAAGGAGTTCTCAGGGAACCTCATCGGGCCCATCAGAGGTAGCCAGCACCTCTCTTCTCTTGCTCCTGACCACACTTACCACTGTTTATCTGTAGAGGATGGAGAGAAAAAGAATCTGATCTGATTGTATTGTTTCACCTCAGCACTTATCACAGTGCTTGGCACACAATAAAGGTTTAACAAACAGCACCAATGCTATTATTATTATTATTCCTTAATAATAATAATAATAATAATGAAGGCAGAGTTATGGGTGAATGGTCAGGGAGAAACTGGGCTGGAAGCTCGTTGGACAGGGAATGTGTCTACTAACTCTTATAGTTTCCCAACAGTTTAGTATATTGCTTTTGCACATAGCCCTCAGTAAATACCATTGGTTGACTGGAAGCGAATACTACTTTATATACCCTTAACTTAACCTGGTCCTGCCCTGAACTCTCACCCCAAGATCGTGAGGCAGTGGGAATCTCTATTCCCGGGACAGATTAGTTCTGGGCAAGGAAGATCTCAGAGCACAGAAAACAACAGAACCAGAGATCCTGGGGGTTCAGCAGGGTACCATGAGCTCATGGTGTTCTGCTATACGTTATAACAGAGCAAAACTTTTCGAACCATTATTGCAAAATTGGTACCAACATTTTTCAGAATGGTAAAGCCAGGGGCCTTGAGTATTCAGGAACTCTCTCTTCATAAGTTTGATTGGGACAGATCTGAATTAATTACTTATTATTTTAACAAATTCTGCCCAGACTAAAGGAGCAGGCTTGATTCCTGCCCTCCAGGGACTTCTGCTCTAAATTAACTTGACATCTGTTTAAAAATGGGGAGGAGAGAGATGATGATGTTATGATACCTTAGTTACAATTATGCATAATAATAATGTGTTAAGTGCTTTCTAGGTGATAAACACTGGGCTAGACACAAGAGTATGAGATTGGACAACTCCTTATTTCATTTAAGGCTCAAAGTCTATTTTATCCCCATTTTACAAATGAGGAAACTTAGGCCCTGAGAGGATAAGTGACTTGTCCAAGATCACACAGCCGGCCAGTGGTGGAGCTGGGAGTAGAACGCAGGGTCTCCTGACTGTCAGTATCATGTGCTTTCCATTACGCTATGTTGCCTCCCCAAGAACATTACTATAAAATAGAGCCATGAACACAGGCATAGGAGTCAGAAGGACCTAGGTTCTAATCCCAACTCTCCCACTTGTCTACTGAGTCACTTCACTTCTCTGTGCCTCAGTTATAATGTCTGTAAAATGGGGATTAAGACTGTGAGCCCCATGTGGGACATGGACTGTGTAACCTGACTATCTTATATCCACCCCAGTGCTTAGTACAGTTACTGGCACATAGTAAGAGCTTAGAAAATACCACCACCCCTCTAAACTGTGAGCTTGCTGTGGGCAGAGAACCTGCCTTCCAACTTACTATATTGTGCTCTCCCAAGTGCTTAGTATAATGGTCTGCACACAGTAAGTGTTCAATAAATGAGATTGTTTGATTGATAGTGATTCTGTTGGAGTAGAAGCTTCATAAACACTGTGAGACAAGTTGGACATAGTAAATATCAAGTATGTCAGCAGAATAAGTGTCAGTCTTTGTGATGCACAAAGCAGTGAAATCTATGGGTCCTGCTTAGGTCTTTTAAGTCATATATTCACCCATAAGTAGATTTCTCGATCAGTGGTGTTGTCATACATGAAAGACAACCATATTTATATAGAGAGGTTAAATATTTGAGTGACTCTAGATAATAACTTCACTATATCTTTTTATGGTATTTGTTAAGTACTTACTAAGCACTATTCTAAGATCTGGGGGCGATCTAAGCTTATCAGATTGGGCACAGTCCCTGTCCCACATGGGACTCATAGATAAACTGGAAGGAGGAGGAGTTAATCCCCTATTTTATAGATGAAGTAATTGAGGCCCAGAGACTTTAAGTGACTTGCCCAAAGTTGCACAGCTGACAAGTGGCAGAGCTGGGATTTGAACCCATGACCTCTGACTCCTAAGCCCAGGCTCTTTCCACTGTGTCACACTGCTTCTCTAATTGAACAGTTGCTTCATCTTCTTCTGTTTGGTTTAAAATTTGCTTCATCTGATAGACTTGAACTTGTAAATCAGCCATGAATTTAATCACAAAGAGCAAAGGACATTTTTCTCCACAGATATTTAATGGAAGAACTTCATTATTTATTCAGATTGGATGTTCCGATGGCAAACATAGGTCCCCCTAGTCCTTGAGATGCATTTTTGCCATCTGTTTTGTCTACCACATATTGTCTGGGCCCCCGGGCTTTCTGGGGTAACTTCTTCTCTGACCAGATGAGGCTTCTCACGTGTTTCCAGATCCCAGATGAAATCCCCTCTTCAAGACCTAAAATGGATAAGCTCCCTGAGGCCAGAGATCATGCCGACAAAGTGTAATGTTTCATGCTCTTCCAGGCACTTAGTACAGTGCTCTGCACACAGTAAGTACTCAATAAATGCTATCGATTGATTGATTAATATTCCTCATATAGGATTTCTATGTCTGATGCTGGCAGTGCAACTTCCTCTAAGGGGCATTTTTTGTCTTGACAAGCCAATAACTTTTCAGTCTTTGAAACAATTTTAGTTTCATTTTCAGGGTTTTATCAATGTACTCCAGTGTCCAATTTAAATCAATCTTGTCTGAATGAAGTTCCGCCAGCAGGATCCAGTGTTTCCTTTGGTTCTTTTTGATTTTTCATCACCTCCACAGAAAATTCCTTCTGCAGTGGAAGTTGAGAAATATGCACTGGAATTTTCACCTGGTGGGAATAGCAGCATTTTGCAAAATGTTTGGGTTGCTACAATTGGGACCAAGTTTCCCCAGAACTGAATACTGGTATCATGCCCGCTAGCTGACTGCATCTTCCTCCTGGCAGATGTCTTGATGACAAAGAATCCCATCCAAATGGGGGTGAGGGAGGGTGGTTTTTTGTAGTGTAAGAACAGCCCCCACATGCATTTCTTCCTTGGTTCCCCTCTGACCTCTCTGACTGCTTTTTTTTTAAAATGGTATCTGTTAAGTGCTTACTTTGAGTCACACACTCTACTAAGTGCTGGAGTAGATACAAACTAATCAGGTTGGATGCAGCCCATGTCCCATGTAGGGCTCCCAGTCTTAATCCCCATTTTGCAGATGAGGTAACTGAAGCACATAGAAGTAAAGTGACTTACCCAAGGTCATACAGCAGACCTATGGCAGAGCCAGAATTAGGACCCAGGTCCTCAGACTCCCAGGCCTGTGCTCTTTCCATTTGGCCACACTGCTTCTCTTCTTCTCAGTCTGTTCTGTTCTCTTCCTCTGCCTATCATCCTCTAACTATGGGTATTTCTAAAGACTCTCTTCTGGGTTCTCTCCTCTTTAGAATTCACACTCACTCACTTGAAGAGTTGCTCCTGTGGCTCCAATAATACCTTTTGTAGGAATGCCTCCTCCATAAAGCTTACCAGCCCCAATTTTTATCCTACTCTGCAATTTCTCATCTGCTCTCCCTCCAGCATATGGTGTCTATGTGTGGCTGTCCTGCTGGCACCTCAAGATCACTATGTCTTAAACTAAACAATAATAATAATAATAATCATTATGGTACTTGTGAAGGGCTTACTATGGTGGCATGCACTATTCTAGGTTCTGGGGTAGATACAAGATAATTGGGTTAGATACGGTTCCTATCTCATATAGGTTTTACAGTCTTGATCCCCATTTTACAAGTGAGGGAATTGAGGCACAGAGCAGTTAAGTGATTTGCCCAAGATCACACAGCAGACATTTGGCAGAGCTGGGATTAGAACCAAGGTCCTTCTGACTCCTGGGCCTGTGCTCTATCCACTAGGTCATGCTGCTTCTCATCTTCCCTCCTAAATCCTCTCCTCCATGAAACATTCCCATCACAGTGGACAATTCCACCTCCCTCTCTTTGAACCCCCACATTCAATCTGTTGCTATATCCTGTTGGTTTTTCCTCCAAAACATTTCAAGCTCTACCCCTTCTTCCCCAGCTAAACGAACACTGCGGTGGTCGAGGCACTTGTCGTGTCCTGGTTTTACTATTGCATAAGCTTCCTCACTGGTCTCCCTACCTCCAGTCTCTCTCCTCTCCAGTCCATACTTCAGTCTACTGCCAGATCATTTTTCTAAAATACCATTCTGCAAACATCTCCCCACTCCTCAAAAACTTTCATTGACTACCTATTCCTCTCTGCAGCTAGCTAAGACTTGCAACCCGTGGATTTAAATAATTTCAACTCCCTCTTACTTAGCCAATCTCTTCAATCAGGATGCCCAAACATGCAATCTTTGCTCCCCTCATGCTTTCGATTCACTGATTCATTTTTGTCTCTCCTGCCTCTGGCCCTTTGCTCACACTTTTCTCATAACTGGAATTCCCCCCCTCTCCAAATTCACCAGTGCATAACACTCCCCAACTTCTCCAGGAGGCTTTCCCTCATGGACTTTCTTTCTTCTCAGGTTATATCCCCTTTCTACCACCTCAGCACACCTATGCAATTACACACTTATGCACCTTTGGCACATTTGGATTTATTTGGGAGTAATGAAGGGTGTTTGCATGATCCCAGAATGGGAAGATTCTGTATGGTGAACAGGCTGGATGGATTACTCAGAAGGGAAAGTGAGAGAGGACTGGCATCCAAACTGTCTGAGGGAAACCACAGTGGAGTAACAATCATCACGGACCCCATGATCCTTTGGAGTAGTGCAGATGAGACCCAAATTGATTAATTCCCCCATTAGTCCATCAACGATCTCAGGATTCAAGATATTTATCTGCTTATTTTTTTGCTATTTGTGGTAATTATTTATTCTCCTGTGTCTATTATTTATATTTTTTCTCTCATAACTGTAGAATATTGACAATTTATGCCTATTGACTCTTCTTTCAGATTGTGAACTATTCAAGGGCAGGGATCAGGTCTATCACTTGTGTATATTCCCCAAGCACCTAGTACAGTGTTCTCTACCCATCAGGTGATTGATCAATACTATTAATCAATCAATCAATCATTTGTACTTATTGAGCACCTACTGTGTGCAGAACTAAACACATGGGAGAATATGATGTAATAATGTATTATAACAGACAAATTCCCTACCTGCAGTGAGCTTACAGTCTGGATTTGGTAAAAAGGAGATCATTTGTGACCTTTGAGTGGGTGGTTTCTATGGAGTGAAGGGAACAGAAACCGGATTGGATGGGGGTCAAGAAGAGAACTGGAGGAGAGGAACTTGAGAGAGTAGGGGTAGACAACTCGCTCAAGAAGTTTAGAGAGAAATGGTAGGAGAGAGAGGGAGTGATAACTGGAGGGAGCTGGGGGTCAAGGGAGGGTTGTTTTTTTAATAATAATAATGATGATTGTATTTGTTAAGTACTTACTATGTGCAAAGCACTGTTCTAAGCACTGGGGAGGTTACAAGGTGATCAGCTTGTCCCATGGGGGGCTCACAGTTTCAATGCCCATTTTACAGATGAGGTAACTGAGGCACAGAGAAGTTAAGTGACTTGCCCAAAGTCACACAACTAACAGTTGGCAGAGCTGGGATTTGAACCCATGATCTCTGACTCCAAAGCCCGGGCTCTTTCCACTGAGCCATGCTGCTTCTCCCATGAGTGTGTTTGAAAGCAGTGGCAAAAAATCAAGTGGAGACCGAACAGTTGAATGTGGGCATCAGGGAAAGAAGAAGGGAGGTGGCAAATGCTTTTATAAGGTGTGAAGAGATGAGTTTGGAGGTGGAGGTGGAGGGGATGGATTTTGAGAGAAGGCAGGAGATGTCCTCTTGAGATACTGCTGGGAAAGATGGGAGAGTTGATGAAGGGCCAGTACAAGTGCACAAGAGCAGAGGAAGCAGAGTGTGTAGGTGATCCAGGGTTGTGGATTAGTGGTACGTGATCGACAATGGGTTAGGGGAACAAATGAGTTGAGTTCAGTAGAAAGGATGGTGTTGAGGGTGTCAGTTTGATCACCAAGGAAAGGTAGTTTGGGTATGGAGGGTAAATGGAGCACGATGACTTGGGAAAATTGGATGGTGTCAAAAGAGCAAAGGTCTCTGTGGAGGAACAGGAAAGATTTGGAAGCAAGAGATGTGAGGGACAGAAGGCAGGTGAAGAGGTTGTGGTCAAATAGAGGGATTTCAGAGTTGATGAGGATAGAGATTGTACAGTGACTGAGAGATGATGAGATCAAGTGTGTAACCAAGTTGGTGAGTGGGTGAACTGGGATGGAGCAGGAGGTCAGTGGAGTTGAGGCATAATAGAAAGTGGCCAGCAGAAGGGTCATCAGAGACAGCTATGTGGACATTGAAGTCCCCAAGGATCACTGTAAGGATGGAGAAAGAAGGAAAGTGAAAAAGGGATCAAAAAGGTTCAGAAGGTTGGACAAGGGACCTGGGATATGGTATTAATACTGATACTGATCAAGAAACAGAATACAAATGTTTATTGACTTGGGGAAAGATGGGAAGAAAAGGCAGTCTTTGCAGAAGGATGGCAGAAAGACAAGGATCCTGCTCAGGTTTAGGGCCTAAATTGAAGGAAAGGCCATATTGTTGGAGACATCTACCTTCTGACATCCTTACACCCTCTTGCTTTAATTCCTAGGCTTCTAGGTCCCACTAGACTGTAAGCTAATTAAGGGAAGGGAACGTATCCACTAATTCTCTTGTATTGAACTCTCCCAAGCACTTAATACAGTGCTCTGTATGTAGTGAGCGCTCAATAAATTCCATTGATTGGTTGATTGATTTCTATATACTGGGCATTTCCTCCAGACAGCCCCTATCCATGCTGTGCATGTACTTAAGATCACATAGCCTATTAGACACCTGGTAACCCAGAATGAGATTGTGAGCCCCACATGGGACAGGGACTGTGTCCAACCCGATTTGCTTGTATCCACCACAGCACTTAGTACAGTGCTTGGCACATATTAAGTGCTTAGCATATACCATAATAATAATAATGATCAATCAATGGTATTTATTGAATAATAATAATAATAAATGGTAATTCTGGAAGAGTACTGTACTCTCTGCACAGTACTGTACGGTACTCTACTATATTGTACAGTACTTCCAAAGTACTGCTTGGGAGAGTACAATACAAGAGAATTAGTGGACACATTCCCTACCCTTAACGAGTTTACCGTCTAGCAGGACCTAGAAGCCTAAGAATTAAAGCAAGAGGGTGTAAGGACATCAGAAGATAGATGTCTCCAACAATATGGCCTTTCCTTCAGTTTAGGCCCTAAACCTGAGCAGGATCCTTGTCTTTCTGACATCTTTCTGCAAAGACTGCCTTTTCTTCCTATTTTTCCGCAAGTTCTAAGTGCTTGGAAGAATACAACAGAGTTAGCAGACATGTTCCCTGCCCACAATGAGCTTACAGTCTAGAGGGTCAATCAATAATGCCCAGTGAGCACATATTGCGGGCAGAGCCCACAACCATGTGCCTGGTAGAGTACAATAAAAGTACGAGATATGGTCCACTCCTCCAAGGAGCTTACAGTCTAATCAGGGAGACAGGCAGACAAACATGATATTCATATAGCTGTCTGCTTAATGAAGTTGGCATTTTGTGGCTTTTTTTTTTGTTATCTTCCTGGAGAAGAGACCAACGAAGCATCGCTGAGCTGAGGAAATGTATTCCCTGAGAAAAGTTGAAAGACCTCTGGATCCTGAACAGAAACAAAATTGTTGAACAGAACTCATTGTGATTGAAGCTTGCTCTGTGGGCCAACTTTGATCGATCAATCATTCAGTTATTTATTAGGCACCCACATTAGGCAGAGCACTGAACCTGGAACTAGCGAAATTACAACGAAACTTCAAAAGACATGGTGCCTGCCCTTAAGGTATTCCTTGGGTGAAAAATTCATCCTCCAAATTTAACTTTCATGAACAATAAACAGTAGTCTTGTTTGTCCTGGTCAAAACTAATGGCAGGTTGAAATAATTTCACAGAACCTCTGAGTGTCCCAAAGACCTTGACAATACCTCACACTTTAGCCGACTAATGTAAAGAGGATTTGATACTAGCTCATTTTGCTTTAGTTAAGCCACTTTGGTTTCAAAAGTGTAGATTTAGTTGGTGCTGATGGCAGCCACAAAGGCAGATGAATGTTGGGTGTGATCAGAAACAGGGTAGAACACTACACAAAAGTCGTAGTTTTGTCATTGTATAAAATCATGCGTGCCCATATCTGTAATACTCCAATCAGTAAATCCCAAGACATTATTCATTCAAACATATTTATTTAGCACTTACTGTGTGCAAAGCACTGTACTATGTGCTTGGGAAAGTACAATACAACAATAAACAGTAACATCCCCGGCCTACAACGAGCTTACAGTCTACAATCAACGCCAAGGAAGCAAGCACTGCATGGGTCTTGAAAGTACCCTTTAACTGTGACCTGAGACAAAGTACTAACAATAATAATAGTGGTATTTGTTAAGTGCTTACTATATGCCAAGCACTCTTCTAAGCCCTAGCACTAGGCTGGATGGACCACACTAGTCTTATCCAGAAACTGCAGTTCTTATGTACTTATTTTGTGTAAGGCAAATTACTAATTTACAATAATAATAATTAATATTAATCACTATTAATTACTAATAATTGTATTTAGTCATAATAACATTTATTATGACTAAGTAAAATTATTAATATTAATAATAGTATAGTATTTGTTAAGTGCTTACTATATGTGAAGCACTGTTCTAAGCTCTGGTGTAGCTACAAGATAACCAGGTTGGACAGAGTCCCTGTCCCATATGGAGCTGACAGTCTAGGTAGGAGGGAGTAAGATTTAATATCCATTTTGCAGATGAGGAAACTGAGGCGCACACAGAAAATGTCCAAGGTCACACAGCAGACAAGTGACAGAGTTGGATTACAACCCAGGTCCTCTGATTCTCTGGCCCATGGGTCTTTCCATCAGGCCACACTCCTTCTCAATTTATTCAGCCTTCTCCTCAATGTAGGGGGTTCTGGCAACTCTATGATGTTCTCCTTTCCCCCTCAGCCAGGAGGATCTCTGGGAGCCCCTCGGAGGAGAAGGATGAAAAAGCATTCCATGCCAACTGCCCATGATGAGGGATTTGTTGTCGCCAGGATCCCGGTGGGGCAGGTTTGGGGGAGGGGGCTAGCAGTAAATGCACCAAATAAGGTCAGTCTTCTCTGCAGTTCCATAGGTGCTGGGTTTGTTTCATGCAGATTTGGGCAAAAACTCTGAATTTTCTCCAGGAATATTCCTTTGCAAAAATCCATCTGCACCAGGTAGATGTGGTCAATGAAAAGGGTTTGCAGTGAAAGCAATATGAGAAAAGATAATGGAATGGACCAAACGTGGGGCTTTCTGGGCCAGATTGGAGATTTCTCAGGAGGATTCCACACCAATCCTTTCTTGAGGAATGGGCACTTCAGTGCCAGGGGTCCATTTTGAAGGCAGTGGTAAAGTGGGGAGTCTCTCCAGCGGGTGAAGCAAGCAAAAGGGGGCTTGGGCCAGTCAGGAAGATTCTAAAGAGAAAATGGATCCGAATTTCTCAGGTCTTGGTGACCTGGAATGAGTGAGGTTAGAAGCCCATTCCCAAAAGCTGAGGAGACAAAACCAATGGCTTTGCTTCCATCCCTTCCTTGCAGTTTGCACAAATGAATTTGCACACCTCTGAGAAACAGCAGAGATCCCTCAGTGGAGTTGCTAGGGGAAGAGCAGGAGAAGAACTGTGAAAAGAGAAAATGGTGGTCACTGTGGAGGTATCTTGCTCTTAGCTGACTGACCCTTCCAGTAGCAGGGCCCTTCTGTTTGGCTTGGGGGAAGCTCACTGAGAGAGTCAATACTACCCAGCCCTTGCGAAGCCCCATTGATAATCCAAACCTCTCCAGATGTAGAAGAGGGGGAACCCTGGTATTTGCCCCTTAACAGCAGAAACTCAAGGAGATCTCCCGAGAAGAGTGGGAATAGAGAGCAGGGATTCGCTATAGATGCAAGGGAGCGGGACTTGGAATTCCTCAGATCTCGTGTGAGAAGTGGCAGGAACTGAGGAAGAAGTCAGGGCTGCACTGCTGCTAGTGATTCGGAGCTCTCAGATCAAGGAGGTCTTAGGTATTTCCAGTTTGATGCTGAAATCCCCAAGGATGGAAGTTGGAGGGTCTCTGGCAGGATGGGGATGCTGGGAACCCCAAGCCGGCCAGGGGCTATGTCCGATCTGATTATCTTGTATCCTTCCAGCACTAAGCATAGTGCTGGCACATAGTAAGTGCTTAAAAATACCATTAATATTATTATTGTTTGACTCATCACTGAAATTACACCCTCCCTCCATCATCCTAGAAAGAGCATCAAGCCGAGTCTGTACTCAGAACAGCCAGTGAAAAATGATTACGGGGCCTTCTTTGGGGCTTTTTCATTCCTCCTGATGGAAGTCTGAAGTAGTTTTTTGTCCTTTGGGGTTAGTCAGAAAAAACTCAGCAAATCTAGAGGACTTGGCTTGCAGGATTCTCCCTGCCATAGACAATTTTCATTGATCAATCAATAATAATTGCTGAGCACTTACTGTGTGCAGACTACTGTACCAAGTGCTTGGGTAAGTACAATATAACAGAGTTGTTAGACATGTTTCCTGCCCACAATGAACTTACAGTTTAGAGGGGGAGATAGACATTAAAACAAATTACAGATATGTACGTAAGTGCTGTGGGGCTGAGGGTGGGGTAAATATCAAGTGCCTAGAGGGTACAGATCCAAGTGCATAGGTGATGCAGAGTGGAGAAGGAGGAGAGGAAATGAGGGCTTAGTTGGGGAAAGGCTCTTGGGGGAGATGTGATTTTAATAGGGTTTTGAAGGTGAGGAGAGTGGTGGTCTGTTGAAAATGAAGTGGGAGGGAGTTCCAGGCCAGAGGCAGGAGGACATGAATAAGGAATTGGCAGCAAGATAAACAAGTTCAAGGTAAAGTGAGTAGGTTGGCATTAGAGGAGCAAAGTGAGAGTGTTGCGTTGCAGAAGGAAATCACTTGGGTAAGATGAGGGGGCAAGGTGATTGACTGTTTTAAAGCTGATGGTAAGGAGTTTTGTTTGATGTGGAGGTGGATGGGCAACCATTGGATGTTCTTGAGGAGTGGGGAAACGTGGACTGAAAGGTTTTATAGAAAAATGATCCTGGCAGCAGTGTGAAGAATGGACTGGCACGGGGAGAGACTGGAAGCAGGGAGGTCAGCAAAGTGAGGTTTCTCATTGCTCAGGAGCCTTCTAACTCAGGAGCACAGTCCAAATCTTATACCTCTGGTGTTTCCACAATTTTCTTACACTGCAAAATTGCAACAGGATTTTATCAGAGGATCATAGAATCCCAGGATGGGAAGGGAACCCCAGCAGTCAAGCCCGTCATCCGTCTCTAACTAGGATTTCACTTAAACTGTCCGGCACAGATAATTACCCATTTCATTTTCAAAACTCTCCACAGGAGTTTGTATTGCCTCCTATGCTAATACATCCCAGTGCTTAAAAATCTTTCAGTTTTCAATGTTTAACCTCAATCCCTCCTGCTGCAATTTAGCCTTGTTCAGCCTTCAGTGGAGTGGAGGAACAGCTGTGCACCATTATCATTTTGCATCAGTTATTTCTAACAGTGAGTCTGTGAGAGAGACCAGGACTGCGATCCACCCATAAATATTTATTTATTAGCAGCTGTTCTGGTCATTGCACTGTTTCCTGGTGTGGTGAACAATTGCATGTGACTGTATCAGCAGGTCTTTTACATGGATTCAATGTCTGAGATGGCATTATTTCTCCAGCACAGTGCCCGCTCTGAGAGGGCAAAGACTGTGCCTGTTTAACTTGCCTTGTCTAGTGTCCTGGGCTGGGTCATGCTCAGTGGATGCTTCTGCTATGTGAGGCTGAGAAGGAGTTCTGTTTAAGGATGTCAGCAGAGGATGAACCCAGTTTAGCCATAACATGTGTTTAAAAGGTTTGTTTTGGATAGAAACCAATGAGGCAATTAGGGAATGTCCTTCCAACGACATGAGCCTGTTTGATTTCAGTATCCCAAGCTATCGAAGAAACTCCTTGTGCATCTATGAGTGTTGTCAGATGGGCACTACAGGCCAAGTTTTCCAAAAGTGTGGTTTTGCTAGAACCATAACCCTCGCTTTAGAGGAGAACTTTGTCTAATAATAATAATGATTGTGGTATTTGCTAAGTGCTTACTAAGTGCAAAGCACTGTACTAAGCACTGGCGTGGGTTCAAGCAAATGTGGTTGGACACAGTTCCTGTCCCACATGAAGCTCACAGTCTTAATCCCTATTATGATGATGATTAAGTGTATCTACAAGGGTTCAAACAAGAGGAGTAGTGAAGCCTAATGGAAGGAGCATAGGCCTAGGAATCAGAGGACCTGGTTTTGAATCCCGGCTCCACCAGTTGCTTGCTGTGTGATCTTGGGCAAGTCACTTAACTTCGCCGTGCCAGTTTCCTCATCTTTAAAATAGAGATTAAGGCTGTGAGCCTCATGTGGGACAGGGACTGTGTCCATTCTGATTATCCTGTATCTATCCCAATGTTTATACTGTGCCTGGAACATAGTAAGTGCTCAACAAATACCATAAAATAGTGCTTGCCATATAGTAAGTGCATAACAAATATAATAATAGTAATAATAAGCTTAGGTTTGGGAAAAACTGGTATCTTCCTGCTTCTGGGGGAAGCAGCGTGACAGTGGAAAGAGCACTGGCTTTGGAATCAGAAGTCATGGGTTCAAATCCCAGCTCTGCCAATTGTCAGCTGTGTGACACTGGGCAAGTCACTTAACTTCTCTGTGCCTCAGTTACCTCATCTGTAAAATGGGGATTAAGACTGTGAGCCCCCGTAGGACAACCTGATCACCTTGTAACCTCCCCAGTGCTTAGAACAGTGCTTTGCACATAGTAAGCACTTAATAAATGCCATCATCATCATTATTATTATTATTATTATTATCATTGTTCTGCCTCTTCAGCTAGCTAGAGTTAGGGGAATTTACCACTGGAACTTTCTGTCACAATTCAAAATGGAAGGATTAAAAAGCTTGGGGCCTGGGGCAAGATAGAGTTTTCCCCCTAAGATTTTGGTCAATTTTTGCCTCTGGGAGTCTGTCCAACTGACAGCTGCTACTCAAGGACCCTGAATGGCTCCTGTCAGTTTACTATCAATTCATCTCAGTTCTGAAGAATAAGCTGAGGCTCCATGCCCCATATGGGACAGGCACTGTGACTGATGTGATTATACTGTATCTACCCCAGTGCTTGGCTCACAGTAAGCACTTAGCAAATCCCACTGTTATTATAGGGGTGGGGGAGGACAGACCTGAGAGTTGAAAAAGCCCAAATATATTTTTTCATTAGGAGGGCATCCTGAATCACCCTGAGGGCAGGCAGTAGTATAAGATTCCAAAAACATTAGCCTTGTGAGCTCAGCACTATACTTATTGATATGAACTCAGTGCTAATAATGCTAGCCCAGTGCAGATCCGTATTGAAAATATACAATATGGCACAAAGACTCACCTAGGGACTCCAGTTAGAGTTCATGACCACCCTCTGGGCCGTGGCTTTTTGTTCAGTTTCTGGGAACACTTTTCAAAATTTAAAGGCTTTTGCAAGGAAAGACTTACTTCTTGGGTTCTGAGGCCTTAGAGATTAAGTGGCCACAGAACTCATCGAAATTCTTGTATCCACACAGAACAGATCTGTGGTGGTATTTGTTAAGTGCTTACTGTGTGTCAAGCACTGGGGTGGATACAAGATAACCAGGTCAGACACAGTCCCTGTTCCAAACGGAGATCACAGTCTAAGGGGGAGCGAGAATAGGTATTTAATCCCTATTTTTCAGGTGAGGAATCTGAGACCCAAGAAGTAAAGTGACTTGCCCAAGTTCACAGGGCAGGCAAGTGGTGGAGCTGGGATTAGAACCTAGATTCTATGATTCCCAGGACCATGCTCTTTCTGTTAGACCACACTGCTTCTGGCCTAGTGTTTAGTACTGTTCTCTGCACAAAGTAAGTGCTCAATAAATACCACTGATTGGTTGATCTCTTTGCTCCCATCCAGCCTGACCCTGATCTCCAGAGATCTCAGAGAGGAGATAAGAAGATGCAGGGGAGAGGTCAGATACATTAGGGCCTTAAGAAAGTCCCATCCAGCCCCCCCTGGTTTGTGTTTGCTTTTCTATTAGCAGAACCAAGGACTGCCAAATTTGGAGTAAAGGGTGTGAGTGTGCCCCACTTTTCCCCAAACTTATCCCCTGACAAATCCTCTCTGCTCCTCCTCTTTCTCCTCTGGGTTGCAGTGAGAGAAGGACTCTGGCCCAGATTCTCCCCTTAGGGGGAGGGAGGTTCACCAAAGCTCTGTTTCATGAGGGGATTTTAATGGCTAACCCTGGAGGAAGGTAAGGGGGGGAAATCCACAGCCCTCCTTATTCCAGGAGGCTGCATTCCTACCCACAAATCCTTCCCTCTCAGGGTTTATGGGATGATGTTGTCATGAAGCTGAGCTGTTCCTGATGCATATCAGAGTCCCTGATCAAAGCTGTCCTGGGTTATAAATCTGTTTGGGGCTGACAGGCCCTGGGGCTGGCAGGGCGGCTGAAGGCTGCTCCAGTCCCCTCAGACCTCTGAGGAAAAACTTGCCCTCTTCCACCCTTCTGACCCCTGTCCGGGGCTGGGAGTTCCAGGTGGGTGAGCCTGGGTAGGGGTCCTCAGGGGGCTGGAGAACCCTAATTGGGCATGACCTGGGCCACTGCTCTAGATGAAAGAAAACAAGTAGAGAGGGGATGGAACAAAGTGTGTTTCAGCCCTGTTCCAGGGCAAGGACAACCCACACTCCCTGCCCTCCCAAGAAACTCACCAGTTTCCTTAGATTTGTACAGAGCATGTTCCAGAAGGAGATGGGGAGAAGGTAGAAGTAGGGTGGGTCTGGGAATCAGATGTGACTTAATGAATACAGCATGGGCCTGCTAGTCAGAAGGACCTGGGTTCTAATTCCAGCTCTGCCATTTGTTTGCTTTGTGACCCTGGGCAAATCATTTAACTTCTCTGTGCCTCAGTTACCTCATCAGTAAAAAGGGGATTAAGGCTATGAGCACATGTGCGACATGGACTGAATCCAACCTGATTATTTTGTATCAATCCCAGTGCTTAGTACAGTGCCTGGCTCATAGTAATCTCTTAACAGATGCCATTAAAAAACAAGACCTGGGTTCTAATTCTGGCTCTGTAACCTTCCTGCTGTGCAACCTTGGGCACGTGACCTCATCTCTCTATGCCTCAGTTTCCTCTACTGTAAAATGGGGATTAAATAGCTCTTCTCTCTCCTACTGACATGGGGAATCCCATGAGGGACAGAGTCTGTGTCCAACCTGATTATCTTGTATCTTCCCCAGTGTTTAGTACCGCGCTTGCCACAGAGAAAGCCCTTAACATATTGCAGTTATTATTGTCACTGGAAGAATATGTACATATAAAGTTGAATTTAAAAGGATGGTTGGGAGGAGAAGAAGATAGGGGAACAGGAAAAGGAAAGTAGCCTGAAAGGTATTGTCATTCAGGGAGTCCCAGTACCCCAGAGGAAGGACCCAAATTGCAAAAAGCTCCCCCTTTCCTGATAGGGTCCATTAGGCACAGGCTGATAAATCAATCAATCATATTTACTGAGTGCTTACTGTGTGCAGAGCCCTGTATTAAGTGCTTGGGAGAGTACAGTATAACAGAGCTGGTAAGCGTGTTCCCTGTCCACAAGGAGCTTTATAGTCTAAAGGGAGAAAAAGACATTAATATAAGTAAATGAATTATGGATATGAACAGAGGTGTTGTGGGGCTGAGGATGGGGAGAATAAAGGGTACAAATCAATCAATCTATCCCTGGGATTTATTGAACAATTACTACATTTTTCATTACTACTAATGCAAAATACTGTACCAAGCTCTTGGGAGAGTACAACAGAGTTAGCAGACATGTTCCCTGTGAAGGGGAGGGTACCAGCAGGGGAGGCTTTTGAGGACTAGATAGTGTGAGTTTGTACTTGGGTGTGTGTTTGTGGCATGTTGTTCTTTGTTTGGGCACACTGAGTGAAGAAGCTGAACTTACCAGGAATGGGTTTTAAAATACAAAAACATCCTGCAATCCAGACACTAATGTGATATTTTAGTCCTCTCTGGGTCTGAACAGAGCTGCCCCATGGCTTTGATGTTGTAGTAGTAGCGGTACTAGTAGAGTCAGCACTCAATAAATACAACTGAGTGAATTAATAGTAGTAATTATAGTATTCATTGGACACTTACTGTGTCCAGAGCACTATACTATATGCTTGGAGAGAAGACAAAGACTCTGTCCCTTGGGTAAGTTTTCCAATGCAAGATTTGATCAGCACAACTTTTCCTGCTGATACAGTGAGCTGAAAGGAGACTAGTTCAGGCTTCTGCCTGCTTGTGAAAACAAAGAGGTTCATATCCTTATAGATTTCCTTTGCCCTGGGACACGGCCTCCATCCCAACTGGCTTTGCATTATTTCAAACTCTTCATTTCTTTGAAGTTTCTTCAACATTCATTCATTCATTCAATCATATCTATTGAGCGCTTACTGTGTGCAGAGCACTGTTCTAAGCCCTTGGGAAGTACAAGTCGGCAACATATAGAGACGGTCCCTACCCAACAACGGGTTCACAGTCTAGAAGCTCACAGTCTTTCAACAGGAGAGACTGCAGTAGAATGAAACTCTTGGGGACCCACAAAATAAACTAGAGAAGCAGCATGGCTCAGGGGAAAGAGCCTGGGGCTTTGGAGTCAGAGGTCATGGGTTCAAATCCTGGCTCCTCCAACTGTCAGCTGTGTGACTTTGGGCAAGTCACTTCACTTCTCTGTGCCTCGATTACCTCATCTGTAAAATGGGGATTAAAAAAACTGTGAGCCACCCATGGAACAATCTGATCACCTTGTAACCTTCCCAGTGCTTAGAACAGTGCTTTGCACATAGTAAGCGCTTAATAAATGCCATTAAAAAACAACAACTAGAAAACCCTAGATCAGGGTAACTGGACACGACTCCAGTCTATAAGCTCTCTCTAGACTGTAAGCTCATTGTGGGCAGGGAATGTGTCTATTGTTGAAGGGCTTAGTACAGTGCTCTGCACACAGTAAGCACTCAATAAATATCCTTGAGTGACTCCAGTCAATGGAGGAAGGAAGTCTCAGGTAGAGCCACTTGAGCTTGATGGAATCCAGTGTTTCCTCTCTGGTCAGCGTCAGATCGGTCCTGGGGTCTGATCTGTGGGGCTCCACTCAATCTTCCTTTGGAATAACTCAACAGCACAGGTCGGACATCCAGAGAAGCTTCTATGCTGGCTTCAGAAAGGTGCACCACTGTGATTCCAAGACAATAATAATAATAATAATGGAATTTGTTAAATGCTTACTATGTGCACAGCACTGTTCTAAACGTTGGGGGGGGGATACAAGGTGATCAGGTTGTCCCACGTGGGGCTCACAGTCTTCATCCCCATTTTACAGATGAGGTAACGGAGGCACAGAGAAGTTAAGTGGCTTGCCCAAGGTCACACAGCTAAGTGGCTGAGGTGGAAGTCAAACCCATGACCTCTGACTCCCAAGCCCACGCTCTTTCCACTGAGCCACACTGCTAGACACCTTATAACAGGGGAAGACTGGAGGGTAGGGATCATGTCTACCAACCATATTACACTGTAGTTCCCCAAGCACTTAGTACACCGCTCTGCACAAAGTAAGCACTCAGTAAATACCACTGATTACTTTGCACATAGTAAGCACTAAATAAATATTGATTTGAATGATTGGGAAGGAAATGACCCCCAGGGAATATTGAGTCATTGCTGCTTAGACAATGAACATGTTGTTCTGTAACTGGCCTAATGGTTCACCCAGGAGGTCTCTTCCCCCATCCCACTGTTTCTTCTTCTCCCCTTAATCCCACTACCATGTTCAACACTGTGTGAACAGGGGCACTCGTCCTCCTAGTTTCAACACTATATGGGCTCTTCTACTATGGAGAAAGCAAAGGCCGATGGCCCTAGATTGACGAGATTTTGGTGTAAGTATGGTTGTGTGTTTACAGTGTATGTGTGTTGGGGCCCTTATTGTGATGGGTGGGAAGACGTAATGAACTCCTCAGAATCTTGCTCTTGTCGGTTTTAGCCATGACATGTGCACAAAGGTACCTTTTATAGGTGGGAAATTATAGGTGCTGCCACTTCAAAAGCATTGGCAACCAGAGCTTCTCCTTTGATAAATGACAGTATTGTTAATGGTGATTTATTGCTGGTGCCATTTTGACAAGGGAAATAACCCGTTTTTTTTCCCTCTCATTTGGTTTAGTACTCTGTTTTTTTTTCTTTTTTTTTCTATGTCTGTGTGGGTCACATCAGTGCCAGAAGTGGCCAGGGCATCTCTTTAAGTCACACAGTGAGATACTTCACTTATTAACTTGTCATTGAATGTCATAAAGTTTAGTGAAATGCTGGCAGATTGTAATCCAAAGAAAGCAATTACCCTATTATTAAAACTACTTTCTTTCATTTTCCCTTGCTTTTGTCCCCCTCCTCCTTTGATTGGGTTCGTTTTTACCTCTGCTCCCCTTGCTAGATCAGTCACAAGGCAGAAGTAGTCTCCTTTGTAATTATCTTGGTACAACCGGCCTCTTCTACTTGGCAGTTGAGGGGAAGAGCTTACATGAAAGCTAATGCCTCGCAGCTGTTGCTGGCTGACTGGTTTCGGGGAACCCAATTCAATCAGGTAGAAAGAGTTCAGAGACTTGAGAGCAAGTTCCCCCACCCCCATCAGCTGTAAGAGATACAAGGAGCTGAGAGGGCTCATCCCCTCACGTTACCTCACTGCAGAAGCTCAGCGAGATGGAGCGGTACAAAGGCCTGGCAGAAGGGATGAGAATCCATGAGAGGAGAAGAAGGTTTATGGGAAAGAGAAGAAGGAATCCTAAGGAAGAGAGAAAGTGAGCCACAGGGGCTCTGGCCACTGTGAGGCAAATTAATAATAATAACTATTATTATCACTGTAGTATTTATGTACTTTGTAATATTTATGTAGACTATATTAAGTTCTGGGCTAGATACAACATAATCAGATCAGATTCAGACCCAGTCCTTCATAGGCCCCACAGTCTAACTAGGAAGAACAACAGGCATTTAATCCCTATTTTACAGATGTAGAAAGTGAGGCATGAGAGGGAAAGTGATTGGCCCAAAGTCACACAGTATGTAAGTGGCAGGACTGGGATTAGAACCCAAGTCTCCTGACTCTCAGGCCCATACAATTTCCACTAGACCATGCTGCTTTAGAAGGACCATACAGGCATCTCCCCACAATGGGGGACCACAGCTGCTTCTGGGCATAGCTGATTCAGGGGACCCGCGTCAGAACTGTAAGCTTGCTGTGGACGGGGAATGTGTCTTCCAACTCTGTATTGCACTCTCCCAAGTTCTTAGTTCAGTGCTCTATCCACAGTAGGCACTCAAATACTATTGATTGACTAATTGATTAGAAGTAGATTTTTGGAGAGTGGGAAAAGAGTAATGAAGAGGGGAAGCTAATTCCCAAACCTGTCTTCCTACACCACCATATTACTTTCTTGGTTCTAGCCAAGACTCTGTGCTTTTCTCTTGTAAGCCTGGGGGAATGGGTCCAGCTCAGGGAGCTGCTCACTGCTAGGACCGTGGGCATCTAACCTAATCCATAGGGTTAGGGGTGTGGTTTAAGGGGATGAAGCCAAGGACATTTCCCATCATCATAATAATACTTGTAACCCCTCAGTGCTTAGGACAGTGCTTTGCACATAGTAAGCACTTAATAAATGCCATTATTATTATTACTAATGATGGTATTTGTTGTTATTATTATTCCAGAGAAGCAGTGTGGCTCTGTAGAAGCAGCGTGGCTCAGTGGAAAGAGCCTGGGTTTTGGAGTCAGAGGTCATGGGTTCAAATCCTGGCTTCACCACTTGTCAGCTGTGTGACTTTGGGCAAATCACTTAACTTCTCTGGGCCTCAGTTACCTCATCTGTAAAATGGGGATGAAGACTGTGAGCCCCCCATGGGACAACCTGATCACCTTGTAACCTCCCCAGTGCTTAGAACAGTGCTTTGCACATAGTAAGCCCTTAATCAATGCTATTATTATTATTATTTGTTAAGCCCTTACGATGTGCTAAGCACTGGGGTAGATAATTGGGTCGGATGCAGTCTCTATCCCACATGGGGCACAGAATCTTAGTCCCCATTTTATAGATGAGGTAACTGAAGCACAGAGAAGTTAAGTGACTTCTCAACAGGGTCACACTGCAGATATGTGGCTGAGCTGGGATTAGAACCCGTGTCCTCTGACTCTCAGGCACGTGATTTTTCCAGTAGGCCACTCTTTGGGCTCATGAATGCCTTTTGATTGGGCAGCCAGGCAACAGGGTCAATCCATAAAGAGGATCCTGGAGGTACAGGCAGCCTATGTGGTCTGCATACCGAGGGCAGGGCAGACTGGGGACACTGAGAACTGATATAGCCTTATGGATGAGAAGGTGGCCAAGCCTTTTAATTGCTCATGCCTCTCAGCCCTTAAGAAGGTTTGGAGGTCAGCCTGCTTCACTGACTGGTCATTCATTCAATCAATCAATCATATTTATTGAGCACTTACTGTGTTCAGAACACTGTACTAAGCTCTTGGGAAAGTACAATTCATCAGTAAAAAGACACATTCCTTGCCCAACACCCTGAGTGCAACAGATCTGTGAATGTGAGAACAAGGCCTGGTCTTTGGTCTGGACTCTGACCAAAGTAAAGACTTGAGATTTCTCTCTTAGACTGTGTCTCTTCTGATCATCTTTCTTTTAAGGTATTAAGTGCTTACTATGTGCCGGGCACTGTACTAATCACTGATGTAAATACAAGCTAATCAGGTTGGACTCAGTCAGTGTCTTACATGGGGCTCACGGTCTTGCAGATAGGTAACTGAGGAACAGAGAAGTTAAGTGACTTGCCCAAAGTTACAAAGCAGACAAGTGGCAGAGCCGGGATTAAAACCCGGGTCTTTCTGACTCCCAAGTCTGTGCTCCATCTGCTAGGCACACTACTTCTCCTGCATCTGCTCCAGGGCTTAGTATAATGCTTGGCATACAGTTGAATGGTTAACTCAAATATGGCAGTTATTATTTATTTATTATTATTTAAGTTTCTATGGAATCTTAAAGTTCTCAAAGCAGAGCCCGGGGAAGGGGCAGGGTCTTGTCTTATGCTGTTGAGTCATCTCTGATGACGCCATGGACACAGCTCTCCCAGAACGCCCCACCTCCATCTGCATCATTCTAGTAGTGTAACCATTGAGTTTTCTTGTTAAAATGTGGAAATGGTTTACCATTGCCTTCTCCATGCAGTCTCTGCTCTTGACTCTCTCCCATGGTGCTGCGCCCAGCACAGGTGAGTTTTGACTCATAGCTGTTTGCCTTCCACACACTAGCCACTGCCCAAGCTAGGAATGGAATGGGTATGCCTCTGCTCGACTCTCCCTCCCATAGCCAAAACTGGCAGAGTATGGAAACTCTCCAGGTGTGATCCTTAGAGGGGAGGGGAAGGATAGGGAATATCATAAATGTATTAAAACCTAGAAACTTTGGGAATTACCTTAATTATGCTTTATTGCATTGGCATTCCAAGGAAAGTTATTCAGTGAATTCATTTTAAAGAAGTCAGTTCAGGCAAAACTCTCACTAAGGCCTATGATGGGGAGAAACTGAAAATGCCTTCATAGGAATCTTTGGTTCTTCAGAGGGAGCTAAATACCTACTCATTTCAGATCAATTTATATGGCCCATCTGTTGTTTTATTGGGTAAAAATACTTTCAAACTGCCAGCGCAGGGGATAATGAGCCAATGACACCTGCTTATCCTGGGAATCAATACTTCTGTTTCTGTAAACATGGGAAATCAATGATCACATAAAACATGTGGTGTCACAGACTCACTTTTTTCATATCTTTGTAATAATAATAATAATAATGCTGGTATTTCTTAAGTGCTTACTATGTGCAAAGCACTGTTCTAAGCATTCATTCATTCATTCCATCACATTTATTGAGCACTTACTGTTTGCAGAGCACTGTACTAAGCACTTGGGAAGTACAAGTTGGCAACATATAGAGACGGTCCCTACCCTACAGCGGGCTCACAGTCTAGAAGGGGGAGACAGAGAACAAAACAAAGCATATTAATCACTGAGGGAGATACAAGGTAAACAAGTTGTCCCATGTGGGGCTCACAGTCTTCATCCCCATTTTACAGATGAGGTAACTGAGGCATAGAGAAGTTAAATGACTTTCCCAAAGTCACACAGCTGACAAGTGGTGGAGGCGGGATTAGAACCCACAACCGCTGACTCCCAAGCCCGGGCTCTTTCCACTAAGCCATGCTGCTTCAGTGGTAATGAAAATACCATTTTAATGAGAGGAATGGTCAGCCCAATTCTTGCACTCCCTTTCATTCCCAGAGACCGCCTACCCTGAGAGATAGAGATTCCAGAAAAGCTAAAAGCAATATTAACTGTGATTTTTTTTGACTTCCCTTGTTATATTAAGACAATGGGATATAAATTTACTCCAGGAGTTTGCTCACCCTGACTAGTAAGTCCTTAGAGAATTTTGGAGGGAATTCTTTTTCATTTCATTTTGCTGCTAAATTAAGGTGGCATCCTGGATAGAGCATGGGCCTGGGTCTTCTAGACTGTGAGCCCGTTGTTGGGTAGGGACTGTCTCTATAAGTTGCCGATTTGTACTTCTCAAGCACTTAGTACAGTGCTGTGCACACAGTAAGCGCTCAATAAATACGATTGAATGAATGGATAATCCTGGCTCAGCCACTTGTCTCCTGTGTGACCTTGGGCAAGTCACTTCACTTCTCTGGGCTTCAGTTCCCCTATCTGTAAAATGGGAATTAAGACTGTGAGACCTATGTGGGACAGAGAGTGTGTCCAATCTGATATCTTGTACCTACCCCAGCTCCTAGAATAGTGTCTGGCATATAGTAAGCACTTAAAAATACCATAATTATTATTGTCATTATTATTATTACTTCAAAACTTTTGTATTGTACTCTTCCAAGTACTTAATATAATGATAATAACAAAACAATAATGATTATGGTACTTGTTAAGCATGTACTAAGCACAACTCCAAGCACTGGGGTATATACAAATTTATCAGGTTGGAGACAGTCCCTGTCCCACAAGGGGCCCACATTCTTATCCCTATTTTACAGATGAGGTAATTGAGGCACAGAGAAGTTAAGTGACTTGCCCAATGTCACAAAACAGACATGTGGTGGAGCTGGGATTAGAAACCAGGTTCTTCTGATTCCTAGGACCATCCTCTATCCACTAAGCCACACTGCTTCTCACACAATCAATCAATCAGTGGTATTTACTGAGCACTTACTATGTGCAGAGCACTGAACTAAGGACATGGGAGAGTACAAAACAACAGAGTTGATAGACATGTTCCCTGTCCATAATGAGCTTGCAGTATAAAGTGATGGCATAGTAAACACTTAATAAATACCACTGATTGATTTAGAGAAAGGCTAGAGTTGTATTCAGACCAACATGGCTCAAAGAGACATGAATGTGTGAGGTTCAGTGATATTGTAGCTGAGCACATTGCTATGAGTACCACACTAGACTGTAAACTCTTGGTGGGCAGGGATTGTGCCTACCAGTGCTATTGTACTCTCCCAAAAGCTTAGTACAGTGCTATGTAAGTGCTCAATAAACGTCATTGATTTGATTGATGGGTGGGACTGTGGACATTATGGTCAGGGAAATCAATCTATCAGTGGTATTTACTGAGCACTTACTGTGTGCAGAACACTATACTAAGTGCTTGGGAGAGTATAACAGAGTTGTTAAGACAAATTTCCTGCCCACAGTGAGCTTGCAGTCTAGATGGGGAGGCAGGTATTAATATAAGTAGCTAATTCATAATATAAAAGCATAAGGATACAAGGTAGTCCAGAAGGGAACTCTGCTACGTTTACTATGAATGAAACAAAAGTTGTGATTTCTTTGACAGCCTGGTGCAGCAGGGACTTCTTGGCCATAAGGGAGTGGATTCAGGACCTCTGATTCCCAAGTCACAGTCCCAGATGCAAGTCAGTGAAAGGAGAATTCTCCTTTCGCTACAGCAGTTTTTTTTAAATGGCATTTGTTAAGCACTTACTTCGTCCCAGGTACTGTACCAAGAGCTGGGGTAGAGACAAGCTAATCAGGATGGACACAGTTCATGTCCCACATGAGGCTTACAGTGGTAATCCCTATTTACAGAAGAGTTAACTGAGGAACAGAGAAGTTAAGTGACATGCCCAAGATCACACAGCAGAAAAGTGGCTCTGCTCCACCCAACACCACCTATTTTTATCCATTTACCTGGTCAGTCTTCAGCACTAGTTGTTGTTCATCCAGCAGTGTTTATTGAGCACCTGCTATGTTCAAAGTCAGGCATGAAAAGCTCTGGGAAACAACATACAGATGAGGATTAGACACGGCCCCTGCTCTTCTGTAATTCTCCAACCCCTACCTGAAGGATACCTGAAGCTCCAGCAAAGTTTACACATCAATGCACTCAAGAGGGGTTGCCAGAACTGTTATTTGTGCTTGGGCCTCTGATTGGGCCTGAGGGAATCACAGTCTCCTGAAGGTTGGACTTAGTAAGGCTGGATGGGGAAAGCATAGAAGGAGATGTACCATACTCATCAAGGAACCGTAATGATAAAGGAGTGTCTATTTCTTAATAGTATTAAGTGCTTAATGCATGTCAAGTCCTTTTCTAAGTGATGGGGTAGAAACAAGTGGATTAGATTGGACACAGTCCCTGTCCTGAGAGGGGCTCATAGTCTGAGTAGGAGGGAGAACAGGAGAACTGAGGCACAGAGAAGTTAAGTGACTTGCCCAAGGTCCCACAGCAAGCAATTGGCAGAGCTGGAATTAGAACCCAGGTCCTCTGCTCCCAGGCCCATGCTCCTTTCACTAGATCTCGCTGCTTCTCATTTTAGGGGTCATAGATCCTGGGCTCAGGCAGGAGGTCCTGGACCAGTGGGGTGACACTCCTTATTTAGGGTTTGGGGAAATCTGATCCATTGAAAAATGCAGCTAATAGGCTGTGGGTGATAATAACTGTGGTATTAGTTAAGCACTTACTACGTGATGAGCGCTGTTCTAAGCCCTGGAGATCATTAGGAGCTGTTTTGAATGGCATCCACTGATGAGCATGTTCAAAGATATCCAAGCACCGAGGAAAGGCACGAGGAGGGCAACGCTTCCTGCTGGCAGATGTGCAACCACAACAAAATTGCCAGCTGGTTTGGGGTGAGCCCCGACCTGAGACAGGAGTGGTTACCTGTCTAGTTTTATACTGAATGATCCATTTTTCAGCAGGTCTATCCCCTCTCCAGTACTTTTATTTTTTAACTCAGCTTCTCTCTGTTGGCATTTATTAAGCACCTACATGATGCCACCTACGGTGTCAGAGACTCTGAAACTCTGTTCTGAACACACTCCAATAGAAAAAAAGATCCTGTATTTCCCTTTTAACCAGTACTCTCCCCACCTCCTTAGCTTCATATTCTAATTCCTAGACAAGAAGAGTGGTCAAGAATTTAGGGCTAGTGTTTCCTGAAGTGCCTAGGTGATAGATTTGGAGAAATACAACTCCCACAGTAAAGAGGGTTAGGCAGGAAGAAGGGAAGAGCTGGGATGGCCAGATCAATGAAATGAACAGGTAATTATAAAAATCTCATTTTAGTCCACAATTGCAATTCTCTCCCCGCTCCAAACCGTTTACCGGGCCTGCTAATGGGAGGCAGCATTGACTGATTCGAGTTTCAGCTCCTTTCCCTCCTCTATCTAGCCTTGTTGATAAAGGCATGGAAAGATGGACCCAAGGAAGTTATGTAGACTGCAAACAGCTTGCATAGATGGTCTCCCCCAAATCACCTTCTCCATTTCTTAAAACAAGCCACCAGGGTAAAATTAGTTCCTCATCACTTGGTAGAAGGTAGCAGATAGAAATGAGATGAGGCTTGCGAGCTGAGACTTGGCGATGCAACAGGGAGAAGTGATTGGTGCATCTCCCCAGCGAGAGTGTAAGCTCATTATGGGCAGGGAAAGGTGCCTACCAACTTTATTACTGTGCTCTTCCAAGTGCTAGTACAGTGCTCTGCATACAGTAAGAGCTCAACAAATGCAATTGATTGATTGATTTCTAAATCCCATTTCAGACTCCTCATTTTTGAAATCCAGTCTTCCTTCCCCATGTGACCCTTGCGGAACTTCACCTGCCGGATCTCATGATACCATTTAATGGTATTTGTCGAGTGATGGGCATGAAAGACCAGCCAAACCCATAACATGATTCGTCCACTGATGTTTCAGGACTGATTCTTCTTAAACCCATCCCTGTTCAGGATCAGTTTTTGGATAAATCTTTAATTCAGGTCTGCATCTTGGGTATGTTTGACCGCCACTGAAGAGTTCAGTGATGTCGTTAAGACCTGTGTCATGGATGGTGATGCTTGGCTTTCAGGAAGGTTTGCCCAGTGCAGGTTAATTCACAACCTTACTTCTTTCAGCTAACTGTCAGTCCTTGGCTCTTTGTTGATTCTGAGAAGCAAATCCTAATCATCTCCATGTATTGGGTGTATGCTTCAAGAGCACAGTTATCAGCTCATAGGAGTCTCTGGATGACTGATTCAGAGATTTTCACCAATGTTGAGTTGAAAGAATTTCCCAGAGAATTGGATTTGTTTTCTGACACCATCTTCCAGATTTCTGGTTGCGTACTTAAGCCTGGCAATGTAGAAAAGGTTGAACAAGACTCGACCTAATATATAGACTCCAACCCAGCGATTAGTATAGTGCTTGGCACATAATAAGTATTAAACTACATAGTAAGTGCTTAACTAATACCACAATTATTATTATTATAGCTGGAGATGGGAAGAGGAATGTCAGTCAATCCACCAGTGGTATTTATTGAGCACTTACTATGTGCAAAGCACTGTACTAGGCACTTGGGAGAGTATAATACAATGGAAGTGGTAGGCAAGGTTCCTTCAGTTCTGATGCATCTATCTATATCTTTGTGGCCCAAGTTTAGGATCTGGTATACTTCTCAGCACAGGCAAACTTTTTAAAAGTTGCTAGAGTTGTGGTCTGCTCATGTCAAATGCTTTAGAAAGTTATTCAAATGCTGTAGTTGGGTCTTGACGTTGTGTCTTTCACTTCTGTAGCTGATGGGCAAGAAAAATCATGTTTCCTTGAGGACCAGGATTGTATCTACAGTACCCATATTGTAGTCTCTCAAGCATTTTGAACAGTGGTTGGATTGATGTCCACTGCACCCTGCTTCGTTTGAAAACACGGTGAGGTTTGTGGGAGGACATGGTGAATGATGCTATTCAGTGATTGGTCCACAGCTCTCTAGACGGTGAACTCAACATTAGACTGTGAACTCTTTATTGGTAGGGTCTGTATCTGTTGTTGTACTCCTCCAAGCTCCTAGTACAGTGCTTTGCACACAGTAAGTGCTCAATAAATATGATTGAATGAATGACTGAGGACTAGACTCTGTCTATGAGCCCCATGTGGGACAGAGACTGTGTCCAACCCCATTTGCTTGTATCCACCCCAGTTCAGTGCCTGGCACAAAGTAAGTGCTTAACAAATACCATTATTATTATAAGCTCCTTGTGGGCAGGGGATGTGTCTGTTTATTGTTGTATTGTACTTTCCCAAGTGCTTAATACAGTGCTCTGAACAGTAAGCACTCAATAAATATGATGGAATGAATGACTGAGGACTCTGACTAGAGACTTGTCAACAATGGAGAGCAATGAAATCCTCTGACTGCACCTTTAGTCAGCTCTCACTACTTTTCTCGAAGAGAGTGGTATTTTTGAAATCCTGTGAGGGAAACAATAATAATAATGATCATGATAATTATGATATTTGTTAAGTGTTTACAATGAACTAACCCTGTACTAAACGCTGGGATAGATACAAGATAATTAGGTCGGATGCATTCCCTGTCCCACATGTGACTCAAGGTGTAACTAAGAGGGAGAACAGGTATTGGATCCCCATTTTACAGCTGAGGGAACTGAGGCACAGAGAAATAAAGTGACTTGCCCAAGCTTACACAGCAGGTGGGTGGCAGAGCCGGAATTAGAACCCAGGTCCTCTGATTCCAGGCCTGTGCTCTTTCCACTGGGATTGGAACCCGGCTTCTCTGATTCCCAGGCCCATGCTCTTTCCTCTGGGCCAGGCTGCTTCTCGTAGTTTTCCCTCAGTGCTCCAGATGTTGGGAAAAATCCTGTGCAGACATATGAGTAGATATCTCCTCTCTGCTTGCGGTTCTCAGCAGATAAACCATTGAATATCCCGGGGCTTTGCCAATCTTCATGGCTCTCACTGCGGTGGTGACTTCATTAAGTGCTGGCATGAAAACCTGGTTTTCACAAGTTGGCAGGTAAACTATTCTTCCTAAAGCATCATCTTAAATGATAGAAGCTCTGTTAAAGTGATTGCTGAAGTTCATTTGCCATCTTGTGAGCTATACCCCTGTCTGTGATGAGGGTGCACCATCTGCACTCTTCAGTAATGCTGTGGTAGTGTGAATGGGTCCATTTACTTGTCAAGGGTACACTTACATAGGAGAAAAAGGATAAGCAAGGGACCTAAATAAACCACTCTTATTCAATCAAATGTTTGTTGGGGGTAACAGTGCTTGAAGAGCTATTGTTCTTTCTGCAGTTATCTTGGCTACCCCATAATAACTGTGCAATTTAAGTGCTTACCCTGTGTCAAGCACTGTGCTAAGAGCAGGGGTAGATACAATATTATCAGGTCAGACAGAGGCCGCACCTGGGGCTTACAGTGGAGTAGGAGGGAGAACAAGCATTGAATTCCCATTTTACAATTGAGGAAGCTGAGGCCCAGAAAAGTTAAGTGACTTGCCCATAGTGACACAGCAGGGACCTGGTAGAGCCAGGATTCGAACCCAGGTCCTCTGACTTTCCAGGTCCATAGTCTTTCCATCCACTTCTCAGGGTCATACCTGGAGAGTTTCCAGTACTCTACCAGTCTCGACTACTGGAGGGAGAGTCAAGCAGAGGCACATCCATTCTATTCCTAGCACGGGCAGTGGCTAGCGAGTGGGAGGCAATCTGCTACAAGTCAAAACTCATCTGCACTGGGCAGCAGTGGCCAGGGAGAGAGTCGAGGGTGGAGACTCAGGTTTACTGTGCGAAAAGATGAAATGGTAAACCGCTTCTGTATTTTGACCAAGAAAACTCTGTGGAAACGCTACCAGAATGATTGCAGACGGAGGTGGAGTGTTCTGGGAGAGATGTGCCCATGGCGTCACTATGGGTCCGACATGACTCAACAGTAACAGCAACTGTTTCCATAAGACAACAGCAACTCTTTCCACTAGGCTATGCTGCTTGCTACCATAGTCTGGCCGTTTAGCGGACAGAACAATCCAGTTCCTTCTGTTGTCCTTATAGCCCCAAGTCTTCTTATTCTGCTCATTGTGCAGTAGAGGCTTAGGAAAGGAGTAGCCTCCTGGTGCCCAGTCTTACCAGAAGAAGAGCAAGAGTAGGGAGTGAGGTGTTAGAGAACCAAGCCAACTCAACCCCTTTTTTTAAAAATGGCATTTGCTAAGTGCTTACAATGTGCCAGGCACTGTGCTAAGCTCTAGGATTGATACAAGCTAATCAGGTTGGATTCAGTCCATGACCCACATGGGGCTCACAGTCTTAATGCCTATTTTACAGATGAGCTAACTGAGGCACAGAGAAGTGAAGTTCCTTGCCCAAGGTCACAGAACGTGGAGGTGGAGGACAACCCAAGTCTTTCTGACTTTCAGGACTATGCTCTAACCAATAGGCAACACTGCTCCTATGCATCCAACAGGGATTAGAACCCAGGTCATTTTGACATCCAGGCCCACGCTCTACCCATTAGGCCACATAGCTTCTATGAATAGAGCCATGCAGTCTGCACGGCTGTCTCTACAATCCCTATTTTGCAGCAGCCTTGCCTGAAGGGACCCTGCCCTTCCTCCCACTCAAGCCCTTTAAGGTCAGCCCTACACCAAACTCAGCAAGATTCCATCAACACCACGACAGAATCCAAACCTGAAAGGCAGCCTCTGCTCTTGCCTCCTGACAACATCTCTGCAAGAACCGCAAGATGAAGGAGATAATGGTGAGAGGGTTCTTTTACCATGCTGATAATTACTCTGCAATACCAGCTCTTTAATTGCCAAATAAAAACTTTTGCTCCACCCATGACAGATTTATAGCTGAAATGCCTTATTATGATTTATGCAGGGCCTTGCTTGCAAGAGAGGGAGGGTTGAGTGCTTTGTTCTCACTTCTGTTTCTTTAGCTTGGTTGTCTTGAGGCAATACTGAGTTTTTCAGGATTGAAGAGTATTTTCATCCTTCTTTCCTTCCCCTTCCAGTTTCTAGGCTACCGCTCACTCCCTAAAGCATGGTGCTCTGGAAGGGAAGTAGTGTGCTGTAGTGGATAGAGCTTGGGTCATGGAGTCATTTGGACCTGGGTTCTAATCCTGGCTCCACCACTTGTCTGTGGTATGACCTGGGTCAAGTCAATTAACTTCTCTGTGCCTCAGTTATCTCATTGGAAAAATGGGGATTAAGACTGTAAATCCAGTGTGGGACAGGGATTGTGTCCAACCTGATAAGCTTGTATCTCCACCTGTGCTTAATACAGTGCCTGGCACATAGTAAGTGCTTAACAGTATGGCCTAGTGGTAAGAGCATCGCTGGGAGACAGAGGATTTAGGTTCTAATCCCGGCTCCGCCACTTGCTTGCTGTGTAACCTTGGGCAAGTCACTTATCTTTTCTGTGCCTCAGTTCTCCTGTTCTCCCTTCTACTTAGACTTTGAGCCCCATGTGGGACAGGGACCTTGTCCAACCTAATTCACTTGTATCTACCCCTCTAGCAGCATGGCTCAGTGGAAAGAGCATGGGCTTTGGAGTCAGAGGTCATGGGTTCAAATCCCAGCTCTGCCAATTGTCAGCTGTGTGACTTTGGGCAAGTCACTTAACTTCTCTGTGCCTCAGTTACCTCATCTATAAAATGGGGCTGAAGACTGTGAGCCCCCCGTGGGACAATATGATCACCTTGTAACCTCCCCAGTGCTTAGAATTGTGCTTTGCACATAGTAAGTGCTTAATAAATGTCATTATTATTACTATTACCCCAGCGTTTAGAACAATCAATCAATCAATCGTATTTATTGAGCGCTTACTATGTGCAGAGCACTGTACTAAGCGCTTGGGAAGTACAAATTGGCAACACATAGAGACAGTCCCTACCCAACAGTGGGCTCACAGTCTAAAAGGGTGAGACAGAGAACAGAACCAAACATACCAACAGAATAAAATAAATAGGATAGAAATGCACAAGTAAAATAAATAAATAAATAAATAAATAGAGTAATAAATATGTACAACCATATATACATCTACACAGGTGCTGTGGGGAAGGGAAGGAGGCAAGATGGGGGGATAGAGAGGGGGACGGGGGGAGAGGAAGGAAGGTGCTTGAGGAAAGAGGAAAGAACAGTGCTTGATGCCTAGTAAGCACTTAACAAATACCATTAAAAAAAGGCACTCCTTTATCATTACAGCCCTTTGATGAGGATGGAACCCATTCTTCTATGCTCTCCTCATCTGGCCTTGCTGAGTCCAATATAGAGGAGCCTGTGAGATTCACTCGGTCCCAACCAGAGGCCCAGGAACAAATACCAGTTCTGGCATCTCTTCTTGAGTGTTCTGATGTGTAAGCTCCTATCTTCCAGCTAGGGGTTGGGAAGCTTAAGGTTGAAGGGGGTGGGCAGGGGCCATGTCTAGTCGGTCAGTCAGTCATATTTATTGAGTGTGTACTGTGTGCAGAGCACTGCACTAAGTTCTTAGGAAAGTACAATGTTACAATAAACAGACACATTTTCTGCCCACAACAAGCTTACAGTCTAGAGGGGGAGACTGGTATTAATACAGATAAATTACAACATGTACATAAGTGCTGTGAGGCTGGGAAGGGGTGATGAATGAAGGGACCAAGTCAGAGTGATGCAGAAGAGGATGGTAGAAGAGGAAAGGAGGGCTCTTGGAGGAGATGTGCGTTCAATAAGGCTTTGAAGTGGGGGAGAGTAATTTCTGTCTGATTTGAGAAGGGAGGGCATTCCAGGCCAGACCTAGGACTTGGGTGAGGGGTTGGCAGCCAGTTAGAAGAAATCAAGAAATAGTTAAAAGGTTAACAGTGGAGGAACAAAGTGGGTGGGCTGGATCGTAGTGGGAGAGTGGTGAGGTAGGAGGGGTCAAGGTGATTGAGTGCTTTGAAGTCAATGGTGAGGAGATTCTGTTTGATGCAGAGGCGGATGGGCAACCACTGGAGGTTCTTGAGGAGTGGAGAAACATGGCCTGAACGTTTTTGTAGAAAAATGATCTAGGCAGCAGAGTGAAGCGTATTGTTTCCCAGAGCTTGTAGTGCTTGGCTATGTACATAGTAAGTGCTCAATAAATACCGCTGGATGAGTGACAGCTAGTGCTGAAGACTGATCAGGTAAATGGACGTAAATAGTTGAGAAAGGTGAGATGCTTCCAGCTATGCTGTTGGGTGGAGCAGACTATTATTTATTCACTCAATTTATTCAGTCGCATTTATTGAGTACTTACGGTGTGCAGTGCACTTTACTAATGCTTGGGAAGTACAACTTGGCAACATATAGAGACGATCCGTACCCAACAATGGGCTCACAGTCTAGAAGGGGGAGACAGACAACAAAACAAAACACGTAGACAGGTGTCAAAACCATCAGAATAAATAGAATTATAGCTATATGCACATCATTAATAAAGTAGAATAGTAAATATGTACAAGTAAAATAGAATAATAAATCTGTACAAATATACACAAGTGCTGTGGGGAGGGGAAGGAGGTAGGACAGAGGGGGAATGGGGAGGAGGAGAGGAAAAAGGGGGCTCAGTCTGGGAAGGCCTCCTGGAGGAGGTGAGCCCTCAGTAGGGCTTTGAAAGGAGGACGAGAGCTAGTTTGGTGGATGTGTGGAGGAAGAGCATTCTAGGCCAGGGGAAGGACATGGGCCAGGGGTCGATGGTGGGACAGGAGAGAACGAGGCACAGTGAGGAGGTTAGTGGCAGGAGAGAGGAGGGTGAGGGCTGGGCTGTAAAAGGAGAGAAGGGAGGTGAGTTAGGAGGGGACGAGGTGCCGGAGAGCCTTGAAGCCGAGAGTAGGGAGTTTTTGCTTGATTCATAGGTTGACAGGCAACCACTGGAGACTTTTGAGGAGGGGAGTGATATGCCCAGAGTGTTTCTGTACAAAGATAATCCAGGCAGCCCAGTGAAGTATAGACTGAAGTGGGGAGAGACAGGAGGATGGGAGATCAGAGAGGAGGCCGATGCAGTAATCCAGTCGGGATAGGATGAGAGATTGAACCAGCAAGGCAGCAGTTTGGATGGAGTGGAAAGGGTGGATCTTGGCAATGTTATGGAGGTGAGACGGGCAGGTTTTGGTGACGGATTGGATGTGTGGGGTAAATGAGAGAGCGGAGTCGAGGATGATACCAAGTTTGCACGCTTGTGACACGGGAAGGATGGTAGTGCTGTCTACAGTGATGGGAAATTAAGGGAGAGGACAGGGTTTGGGAGGGAAGATAAGGAGCTCAGTGTTGGACATATTGACCTGTAGACCTGTCTACATGTTTTGTTTTGTTGTCTGTCTCCCCCTTCTAGACTGTGAGCCCACTGTTGGGTAGGGACTGTCTCTATATGTTGCCAACTTGTACTTCCCAAGCGCTTAGTACAGTGCTCTGCACACAGTAAGTGCTCAGTAAATATGATTGATGATTGATTTATTGAGCTTACTTGTTAAGTGCTCATTATGTTCTAGGCACTGAGTAGATACAAGTTAATCAGGTTGGACACAGTCCCTGTCCCACATGGGGCTCACACACTTATCCCCGTGTTACAGACGAGGTAATTGAGGCACAGAGAAGTGAAGCCCAAGGTCATAGCGCAGACATGTTGTGGAGCTGGGATTAGATCCCAGATACTTCAGACTTCCAGGCCTGTACTCTATCCACTAAGCCGCTCTGCTTTTTTAGTAGAATCTCCTCCAGGAGGAGAGGGGAGAGGAGAGAGGCGCAAAAGAGAGAGAAAGAGGGTAAACTGGGTATTGCTTTCAGCTTCCAGGTCTCTCTGGGGCCTGGAGGGGGCAGCCCTTTGTGGGGGGTGAGGGTCGGAGTGTGATGGGGAGGTGGGGTAGGGAGGAGCCCTGAAGGTACTGCCCAGACGGTCCCTCCTGCCAGGGAGTACTCAGAACGTAGGGGTGGGAGGTGATGTTTCAGAAGTTCAGCCCCAGCTGGAGATGGCTGGCAGCAACTTACCAGGCCTGTTGAGAGCTGCCGCTACTGCCGCTGCTGCTCCCCGTGCCCCCTGGCACCCCGAGGTTGCAGCCGAGGTGATGATGGATCTTCAGATGGTTATCCCCACCGTCAGAGGAGAACAATTGGTGCACAAAAGAGCAGGGAATCTCTCCTCCAGACAAGCAGAGGATACCCTGGGGGACCCTCCTGGGCCTCTGCCAGCAGCCAAGAGACAGGTGAGATTAGGGGCCATTGTTTCCCCAGCCTGCAGCCTCTTCACGTCCCAGCCCGTCTGATGGGGAAGGAGGTGGGGGCCGTGGCTTGTTGTGCTTCCAATCCCCACCCATGCAGGGGAATTCGCTGAGGATTACTTGGCTGATGTTTTCTCCCTGGGCCGGCGTGCTGGGCTTTGTTATGGCTTGAGGTGAGCCGGTCTGTTCAATCCACAGCCACCAGAGGGGCAGAGGGAGAGCACTTGCCTGGCTATTTCTTTGGTCCCCCTACAACCTATGAGTAACTTAAACTTTTTGGCTCCCTGCCCAACCCCAAAGCAGTCCTTCTGAGGGCGGAGGGGGAGAGGAGAAAAGGAGTTGGGGGGCTTTAAGCTTTTTAATAATAATAATGATGGTATTTGTTAAGCGCTTACTATGTGCAAAGCACTATTCTAAGTGCTGGGGGGTATACAAGGTGATCAGGTTGTCCCACGTGGGGCTCACAGTCTTAATCCCCATTTTACAGATGAGGGAACTGAGACACAGAGAAGTTAAGTGACTTACCCCAGGTCACACAGCTGACAAGTGGCAGAGCCAGGATTCGAACCCATGACCTCTGACTCCCAAGCCCGTGCTCTTTCCACTGAGCCATGCTGCTTCTCTAGCTCCCTGCCAACCCCCGGAGCAGTCCTATGTGGGGATTGGGGGTGAAGGAGGAGTTGAGGGGTTCTCCAGGAGCTAAAGGAGTCACTGAGAAAACAGGGTTTGCCTCTTAATGGAAAATACTGGGATATTTCTCGTTACTCCCATTTCCTCTGACTGGGAGGAGAGGCTGACATGGACCAGTAATAATAATGAACAGTTATGGTACTTACTAAGCATTTACTATGTGCCAAGCATTGTCTGAACACTGGGGTAGATACAAATTAATCAGGTTGGACACAGTCCTTGTCCCCCATGGGGCTCACACTTTTAATCCCCATTTTACAAATGAGCTAACAGGCACAGAGAAGTGAAGTGACTTTCCCAAAGTCACACAGCGGACAAGTGATGGAGCCAGGATTAAAATTCAGGTCCTTCTGAGTCCCAGGCCCATGCTCTACCCACTAGGCCATGCTGCTTCCTATCCAGTACTGGATTATCTGGAAGGTGAGGGGGAACCAAGGTCTGACAGAAGGTGCACGAGCTCCTGGGATCCCTTGGCTGCCCAGGCAATGTGTCTTAGCAAACCCTCTCCGCCGCTTCAAGAGCAGGAGGAACCCCTGTGCTTGGCCCAAGCCCCCTATGGGGATCTCAGAAGTGGCCATGGCTATGACCTTTTCCTCCTCCTTCACCTGCGAACAGGGGCAAGAAGATGGGGCCATCATCTCCTTCACCTCCATATCCAAGGGGTGGGGGCAGAAATAGCTGTGGCTTTCTGCCAGACCCCAAAATCTAGAGAGGGAGTGGCCTCCATTGCCCCCGCAGAGTGGACTTCTATGGTCTCAGGTCAGCACTACCACTAGTTGGTTGGAGTAGAGGCTTTCTTTCTGTGGAAGCACGTGCCTGCAGTGTCAGTGGAGAGAGAGTACTCATGGGAGGGAGAGGGCTTGGGGTCGGGGTGGGGTGGAGGCAGGCTGACTGGCCACACTGAAACCTCAGAGCCTGCATGCCCAGAGTCAGTGGCCAAAGGACCGAAAGCCTCAGAATAATTAGTAAGGAATCAGTTTGGCAGATGTTGGCTGCCAGCCAGTGAACCTTGTGGTCCTGTGGACAAACTTAAAGAGGGGCTCTCCTGATTCTCTCCTGCCCAAAATGCTTCCATTTTCTGGCTCTTTCCATATGGACTCCACCAGCAAGATGAAACTCAAAGCTTTACTACCAGGGAAGCCTAAGGATGCTGAAGGTCCAAAGGAGAATCTGGAGTAGAATTAAGCCAGTCAGTCAATCGTAGTTATTGAGCACTTACTGTGTACTAAGCAACTGGGAGAGTACAATATAATAATAAGCAGACATATTCCCTGTCCCCCACTAACTTATAGTCTAGAGGTGCAGGCTTCACTTGGAGAATGTTTGAGGGATACAGAAGCTTTTAAAGAGGAAAGTAGAAACAGTCTTCATTTCTCTAGTCAGGGAAAACCTGCAATTTGCGAAGAATAGCCAGATTGATGGTCGAAGGCAAAGCAACCCCCTCACAATCCGAGGAGACAAGCAGGTGATGGACTGCTGGGCCAAGCACCTGCCAATTCATACAAGGAAGAAGAAGTGGGAGAGAAGAAAGCCAGTGGGTAGGAAGAAGCAAGACTAAAGAAACAAAAAAAGTCAGTAGTGTTTATTGAGCACCTACTGTGTGCAGAACACTTGGGAGAGAACAATACAATTAGTGGTTAAGGTTTGTTGATTCAACATCTTTCAATTGTTGACTGAGGCAATGAGGTCTAATGAGAAGGACAGGTTTCTCAAACAAGGGCCCAGAGATCGTGGAGAGTCAGCTTTCTTGGCTCTTGGGAGGGCCAGAAGATATTGCAAGATGAAGTGATGAGTGGGGAGGTAGGGTCAGAAGGTATTGCAAGATGAGGGATTGATTGGGGATGAGGGTGCAGGGAGATTGTGAGAAGGAGACATTGGAGGGAGTGTTCTGGGAGGAAAGGAGATGGGGTTTGCCATCTGCCTGCAAGGTGTGTCGGAGGAAATGCAGGAGGCTGAAGAGATTGTGAAAGTTAGAAAATATTTTCTGTCTCCACATCTAGACTGTAAGCTTCTTGTGGGCAGGGACTGTTTCTACTAATTCTGCTATACTGTATTCTCCCAAACCTTCAGTACAGTTCTTTGAACACAGTAAGCACTCAATAAATACCATATAAATTAATCAGTATGGTAGTGGGGCACAATGACAAAGGGAACTCTGAGAGTAAGGACCATGTCTTCTTTCTCAGTTCTTTAGGAAGCATAAAACTGTTCTAATACACAGTGGGTGCTCAATAAATGCTGCCAAATAGCTGACTCAGGTGAGGACTGAAAATGGTCTGTAAATTTAGTTCAATGTCAAAAAGATCCTGGCTGAGTAAGTATTTGAAAACTCCTTGATGAAAACCCTGAACTAGATAGCTGGACTTGTATCTTTCTTCCCTATCTTACCCAATCAGGCACTTCTGCATGCTGATAATACTTCTCTGGAAGCAATTAAGCAAAAGGCCAGGCAGATGATAAACCACTTTCCGGAGTTAGTGCAATGTACCTGCCTCCGACAGAGAAATGCTACACACTTTCATAAAACGTATTTCTGTTCTCAAATTCTTCTTTAGGTTTCTGTGTATTCATTCTTCAATCATATTTATTGAGAGCTTACTGTGTGCAGAGCACTGTACTAAGCGCTTGGGAAGTACAAGTTGGCAACATATAGAGATGGTCCCTACCCAACAATGGGCTCACAGTCTAGAAGGGGGAGATAAACAACAAAACAAAACATGTGAATAGGTGTCAAGTCATCACAATAAATAGAAGGAAAGCTAGATGCACATCTTTAACAAAATAAAATAAATAGAATAGTAAATATGTACAAGTAAAATAAATAGAGTAATAAATCTGTACAAACATATATACAGGTGCTGTGGGGAGGGGAAGGAGGTAGGGCCGGGGGGATGGTGGGGGGGGAGAGGAAGGAGGGGGCAGTGATACTTCAGTACCTATTAATCAGTCAATCAATTATTTATTCAGTGTCTACTGTGTGCAGAATACTGTACTAACTGCTTGGGGGAGTATAGTGTAACAGACGTGTAGACATGTTCCCTTGCCAAAACAAGTTTACAAGTCTAGAATCGTAGACAGAATTATATTTATATATTTATATTATCTCATATTATGTATGTTAAATTTATATTTACTTAATATAAATAAAGAAATAATACATGTGTACATAAGAGCCGTGGGCCTGAAGGAGGGTTGAATAAGGGGTGCAAATTCAAGGGCAAGGACAGCATAGAAGGAAGTGGGAGAAGAGGAAATGAAGGCTTAGGGAAGGCCTTGTGGAGGAGATGTGCTTTAATAAGGTTTTGAAGGTGGGGAGAGTGATTATCTGTCAGATATAAAGAGGGAGGGTATTCCAGGCCAGAGGCAGGACATGGGCAAGGTGTCGGCAGTGAGAAGCAGCATGGCTCGGTGGAAAGAGCACGGGCTTTGGAGTCAGAGGTCATGGGTTCAAATCCCAGCTCCTCCAATTGTCAGCTGTGTGACTTTGGGCAAGTCACTTAACTTCTCTGGGCCTCAGTTACCTCATCTGTAAAATGGGGATGAAGACTGTGAGCCCCCCGTGGGACAACCTGATCACCTTGGAACCTCCCCAGCGCTTAGTAAGTGCTTAATAAATGCCATTATTATTATTATTATCATTTTTATTATTACTAAGCACTTGGGAAAGTACAATACAACAATAAACAGGTTTATTCCCTGCCCTTCCACTGACTGATTGATTGGATTGTCATTCTCCTCCTTATACCTAAATCCAGAGGAGGTTCAGAGTTGGTGGGGGAAGGGGCCCCAGGCATCCCCGACTTGGCCAACTTGGAGAGAGCAGTTTACAGACCCTCATCCAGCTTCACCCCATGACCTACGACCTAATTTGTGGAAGAGGGTTCTTCCGACAAAGTCTCTATCTGCTTTATTCCTCACCATGTCCCTCGAACGTTTGGCCCCTGGCTCTGATGCAGAAGGCTTGTCTCCTTTGTGCATCAATCAATCAATTAATCAATAATGTTTATTGAGTGGTTACACTGTTCAGATCACTGTACTAAGCCCTTGGGAGAGTACAACAGAGTTGGTAGTCACATTCCCTGCCCACAAAGAGCTTATAGTCAAGGGGGAGAGAAATAATAATAATAATTATTATGGTATTTAAGGGCTTACTGTGTATCAAGCCCTGCTCTAAGCACTGGGGTAGATACAGGGTAATCAGGTTGGACAAAATCCCTGTTTCACATGGGCTCACAGCCTTAATCCCCATTTTACAGAATGAAGTAACTGAGCCACAGAGAAATGAAGTGACTTACCTAAGGTCACACAGCAGACAAATGGCAGAGCCAGGGTTAGAACCCAGGTCCTTCTGACTCTCAGACCCATTAATGTGAATAATTACAGATACGTGTACGTAAGTGCTTTGGGACTGAGGGTGGGGTGAGTAGCAAGAGCCTTAAAGGAACAGGTCCAAGTACATGCCCCATGACTGGCTTCACTGCTGGTTGGATCCCTCTCTTCCACAAAAGGGATTTTGCAGCAAGTAGGGACCTAAGGGGTCAGAGGATCCAGGCTTCCTGCCCCATCCAGCTCATGTCTTGGACTTCTCCCTGCTCAGGATGGGCCGAGCTCTGGTCTCCCAGGCTGTTCACTGGTGGTTCCTTCTAGGTTAACTCCAGGATGCTTATAAAATCTGAATCAATTTGAGGCACAGAGATTTTCCATCAGGGAAGCAGATTGTGCTGATAGGGTCAAAAGGCCTGTCACCAATGTGGATCACAGCATCTGACATATTAATTTTAGCTGTCAGAACCAATACGTGTAAAGGATGTGGGGAGGCCCAAGCCTTGTTCGAAAACCAAACCATCCATAAAGTCCCCCAAACAAACATCAAAGTCCAAAATAAAGAAGGAAAAAAATAATAAAGAGTCCCTCCAAATAGGAGTGTGGGCTAGTGGAAAGAGCATGGGCTTGGGAGTTAGAGGAAATAGATTCTGATCCTGGCTCCACTGCTTTCCTGCTCTATGACCTTGGGCAAGTCATTTAACTCTCTGTCTCAGTTTCCTCTTCTGTAAAATGGGGATTCAATGCATACTCTCCTTCTTATTTAGAGTGTGAGCTCCAAGTGAGACAAGGGATAGTGTCTGACCTGATTAACTTTTATCTACCCCGGCGCTTAGAATAGTACTTGATTCGTATTAAGTACTTAGCAAATATAATGATGATAATGATAATAATAAATAATGAGAAGAAGAAGCGGACATTTCCCAGATTCCTGCAGAAACAATCTAGCAAGCATAGGATTCATCTGTGCCTTTCCATTCCAAGGGATTGGAGTGGGAGATGACTGGAGTTGGGAAGGGTGGAGTTTGGGGGGAGGCTGGATTTGGGGTGCGATTGGAATGGTTTGAGGTTGGAAGTGGCGGGTAAATGGATTGGGGAAAGCTGGAGTGGATGGGGGAAAGGCTGGAATGAGAGGAAGCTGGAGTAGGGGAAAGCTGGAGTGGAGAAGGCTGCAGTGGGGGAAGGCTGGAGTCCCAAAAGGCTGGAGTTGGGGAAGGCTGGGGCAGCGAGCTGCAGGCAGCAGAGGGGGGTTGGTCGTAACATTAGTGTGATGAATGGGCTTGTAACCATATATATAAACTCAAGAAAACTTTACACCAGTTTGCAAAAACACAAAAATTCCTTTTTTCACCCCCTCCTGAGTTCCAAAGCTCCCTTGCTGGCAAGGAGGCTGATCTGAGAAGCGGCAGGAAGTACATTTGTTATTGGTAACCCTTTGATATTTAGCATGTGAAACGTCTGCAAGCTGGAGAAGTTCAGGCATCTGGCAGGAAATTACCATGAATCCTGTTTCTCTTAACAGTCACCCACATACGCCTTCACTCCCTCTCACACCCTTCCTTACCTCTTTCCTCCATCCCTCTCCCCCTCTCTTTTCCATCCTTCAGTTTTTCTTTTCCTCTTTAATAATATGGATGGCATTTATTAAGCGCTTACTATGTGCAAAGCACTGTTCTTTCTCTCTTTGCATTTTGATCTGTACCCTTTGGGCATTTGGAATTCATCCCACCCTCAGCCCATAGCACTTAAGTTCATATCTGTAAATTCTTTATAATAATGTCTGTCTCCCCCTCTAGACTCTGTATCCCCCTCTAGATTGTAAGCTCTTAGTGGACAGGGAATGTGTCTGCCAAGTCTGCTATATTGTGCTCTCCCAAGCACTTAGTACAGTGCTCTGCACACAGTAAGTGCTTAATGATAATAATAATAACAATAATAATAAAATTTGTGTTTATTAAGGGCTTACTATGTGCCAGGCACTGAACTAAGCTCTGGGATGGATACAAGCAAATCAGGTTGGACACAGTCCCTTGTCCTAAGTGGGGCTCACAGTCTTAATCCCCATTTTGCAGGTGAGGTAACTGAGGCCCAGAGAAGTGAAGTGACTTGCCCAAGGTCACACAGCAGACAATAAATACCATTGATTGATTAATTCTCCTTACCCCACTGCCCTCCTTTTTCTCCTTCCTTTTTCATTTTTTCTCACAGCCCCCTTGCCCGTATGACTGGTTTTGGGACAGGATGGGTACCCACTATCTCCTCCCCCCCACCCCTAGAAGAGACCCAAGGCTCACTGGTGTTTGTGAGCCCTGCAGTACATGGAGGGCACGGGAGTCAGAAGGTCATGGGTTTTAATCCCGGCTCCTCCACTTGTCTGCTATGTGGCCTTGGGTAAGTCACTTCACTTCCCTGGGCCTCAGTTCTCTCATCTGTAAAATGGGGATTTAGACTGTGAGCCGCATGTAGGACAGGGACTGTGTCCAACCTGATTATCTTGTATATCTACCCCATTGCTTAGAACAGTTCCTGGCACATAGAAAATACTTAACAAATACCACTAAAAAAACCCCAAAACTCATTTTATGTCTCTAAGGACAACTAGGTAGTTAGTCACAAAGAGAGTAACAGCCCCTCCTTTACCTACCATTCCCATGGCAACCCCTCCCTGGACCCCCAACCTTCCTACCACACTTCTAGAATAACCTTCTGTGTCTTTTGGACATGAATTGGGTTTGAACTTAGAAATGGACTTTTGCTTTCACAGATCAGGTGCTGAATTGGGGGGACACCTGCAGAGTCCCTAGGAAGAATTGTAAATGAGAATTTGGGCAAGAACCCCACACCTACAAACAAAGCCACCCTTCACATCAAGAGGAGGAAATGGACAAGACATAAACCATTTTTAGAGAAACATGGAGGCTCCTCTCCCAACCCCCTATTAACTCTTTGTTTATTTTGCTTAGTGGTAACTTCAGGAGTCTGGGAAATCAGTGCACATGGCTTCATTTGCTCCTGGGGTTCAGAGTTAAGGTGTGTATGGCCTTGAGAATTCATTAAAGACCTTCACATCCCACAAAAACGGTGGGAGGGAGGAGACCATGGCTCTGGTTTGTAAAGAGCTCAAAGTTCTTTTTCTCCAAACATACACAGTAGTTATGGTACTTGTTAAGTGTTTACTATGTGCCAAGCACTGTACTAAGCACTGGGGTAGATACAAGATAATCCAGTTGAAACACAATCTCTAATCCACATGGGGTTCACAGTCTTAGTAGGAGGGAGGGCAGTTTTTGAATCTGGGAAACTGAGGCACAGGGAAGTTAAGTGACTTGCCCAAGGTCACACAGCAGACAAGTGCTGGGGATGGAACTACAAGCCAGGTCCTCTGACTCTGAGGCCCATCTCTTTCCATTAGGCCACACTGCTTCTCTGCCCAATCCCCAGAATCCCCTGACTGTCCCCTTTCAGCATACCTGACTCCAGTGGTGTTGCTTACAGTTCCAGTTGGGATTAAAGCATTTTAATAGAAGCCACTGCCATCTGATCCCACTGACGAAACTGAAAGGGAGAGAAAGGAGATGGAGCAAAGATTGTGGATCCTAGGGTTCCAGCACTCCTGGTCATCACTCTGTTGTTGGAAAAACAGCTAGGAGAGTAATTGCTTTGGGTGGTTTGGAAGGCAGAAAAAATGAGGCCATCTCTAGAAAGCTCCATCTCATGTGCTGGAGGATTCTAAACCAAACACATCCTCTTCCCGACACACATTTTCCCTGACCAATTTACCTTGGCGCAAGTAGATAATTCATAGGTACATGCACATCCTGAACTGGGCCATAAATCTCCTTGGTTCGTGTGCGCGACGACAGATCTTTCCGCGTCTCATGGACTTTCTTCTCATGAATACCGTCTGTAGAGTCAAAGAGAAGAAACGCTTCATTTGATTGCCTTTTCCTGAAGCCATCCTTCTTCTAAGTTAGAGAACAAGAAAGGGAGGCAGGGAATAGACTTCCAGGTTAGAAAAGTTGTCCCTAAACCTTGGCTCTAGTGCCTGAACACATGGGCCTTTAAGGCAGTCTTGAAAATAAATAGAATGTACTGAGTAGCCCACCTCTCCAAGAAAGGAACTCTAGCAATGAAATAAAAGACATCAATATTTTTCTATTTACTTGGCATAAGAAGTTACTTGGTCTGGATGAGTAAGGGAGTGGCTATTTCCAAGGACTTGATTTTGAAAAAGAAATGACTGATTCCTTTCTGTTTTCCAAAATGAATATGAAGGCCAGAGACTGTGTCTAATTTTTCCTTTGAATTCTTTGCCAGTGTTTAGTGCAATAGCCTGTAAACAATAAACACTACTGAATGAACACAAACTTTTCTTCCCAAGTTTCCCTTTACTCACCCTAAATCAAAGCTCTTGTGAATTCCCTACTGAAGTTGTGCCTCTCTTTTATTTCAGAGAAAAAATGGAACCCATTTTTCATTTCTTCAAAAACTTATATAGTCATTCCAGCCCTGGTCAGGACCTAGAGGAGAAAAACCTATGATCAGACCCACAATAGTAAGATTTGATCAGTTTTTTCAGTGAATTATAAGGCACATTGGAAAGGCAAGTGAAGCCTCTTCACTATGTCCCAGTGTGAGTTTGCAGAGTAGGCAACTGAATCTCAGATTGGCAAAATCATTTGCTCACAGTGACAAATCCAGGATCCAGCTTCACTTTTCCACACAAAGACCCTTTCTCCCTCCTTTAGCTCTTCAGGGACAGGTGACCCAGCCCAGATTAGGAAGTGAGGTTGGAACCAGAGTTGTTCTTGGGAAATTTCTGCCTTGTTTTACTCTTCAAGAAAATCGGACCCTCAAAGATAAGCTTGGACTCAGCCCCTAAGCAGACTTTTCCGCACTATGTCTCCTCTTCCCCAACTTGTTCTCAGTGCAATCACTGGCCCATCACCAGTCAGACGGCCCCTGCCACAGGCATAAATGTGCAAGGCTTAAATTGGATTTGCGTGTTACTTCGTGCTCTGCGCAGGCCGGTTTTTTGATTTATTGTTTTAATCAGTCTGCAGTCAATCATTCCCTCTCTATCTCACTCACCATAAACACAACCCTTTGCCAAAAGAATTATGACTGTATTAAATGATTTTATTACAGTAAACTGCAGATTGTACAGTGTAAACACAGGTGTTACAGCAGCTCAGCTCACTCTCAGTTCTGTCCCGACGAGTATGGGTGATGCCAGAGCAGAGGTTTTGTGGGGTAGAGAAGGCACCTACCTCTGCCACTTAAGGGAGCCTCTGGAAATGCACTAAGCTTTTCATCTAAAGATGCCCAGGTGCCTGCCTCAGTGTCTCTGTGCTCTGTTTGGGAGGAGGAGGTGAACATGCATGGACTCAAAAGTAGATGTGTGTAAGCTCCTTATGGACAGGGATCATATCTACCATCTCTATTGTACTGTCCCAACTGTTTAGTATGGTGATTCTTGCATAGTAAGTGCTCAGTAAATATGATTGATTGATTTGTGTGTATGTGGATATGGTGGTGAGTTTTCTCTGTGCTACTCCTCCCTATTCTGTACTGATGGCTCTGATGATTTGCACAGTGCCTGAGAAATCTAAAGGTGTTCCTGACCACCCCATTTTGCAGATTATCTCCCTCAAACAAACCTTCAGGCCATTTCCTCCAAGGACTGCAGGTCTCCACGGAGACACAGGTTAGTACTTGGTGGGCATCTCTTGTTGTGGTATTGAACTCTCCCAAGTGCATAGTACAGGGCTTTGCACACAGTAAGTGCTCAATAAATACGACTGAATGAATGAATTTCTGCTTCCTGTCCCAGAACAGAGGCCCACAGGTTGACTAGTTCACTGGATTTTTCCTTCTGTCACACACACAGGAGTTTGGTCTAAGGTTGAGGCTGAGACTTTCAGGAACAAGTGTTCCCCAGACTCTCATTGTGTTTGTACCCAGCTGGTTCTACTCTCATCTGGTGCACATGTCTCCAGAGCACATTCTTCTTCACTATCCCTGGCCAGGGCCATGGAAGAACCATCCGTCCTGCCTTCCCTGGGTAGGCCTTGGTGCAGTTAGAAGGGAGCCAGGGCAAGACAAGGTACATTCCTGGACTTGTAAACCATTCCTGCACCTGCTTTCTTGGAGGCCCCATTTTGGGGGAACAAAGGACTGCTGAGTCTCCAGGACACTCTCTTCCTTCAGCCCCTATTTCCCTCATGAGGCCTCAGAGACATGTGGGCAAAGTGGGGAATTCTGGGATAGGGAAAAGAAAGAGAGGTACAAGGAAAGACACTGACAAAGAAACCCTCAGAAAGAGAGACACAGATGTAGAGAGAGAAAAAGAGAGGAAGGAGGAGAGAGATGTGGGAAAATTAAAACCAGCAGCAATTCCCCTGTACTCCATTAGAGAAAGGGCATGGCACCACTGTTCCTAGGAAACAAGGGTATTAGTTTTGTCGGTTTACCCTCTTGGTGGCGGGTTAGTCAAGAAGGACACAAGTCAATTCCCTTTCTTCAGATTAGTTGGCTCAGGCATCATGCTGTATAAGGCCTAGTGAAGTTTTTGGGAACCAGATATGATGAGGCAAACCTCCTGTCGGTAATGAAGACATGAAGCTGCCCCACACTGTCCCACTCACCCTTGATGTACGTTCTTTTGGGGACAAGGAAGGCCTCTCTGAGGCACGACGCTAGCTTTCTTGGGACCTGGGCATTCTCTCCCTCTCAGCTGCAGCTGGGAAGATGAACGCAAAGGGCTTCTGGGAGCTCAATTCCTGCTTGTATAGGTGCAGTCAGTGTATCTAACAATGTTGAGAAACCGCTTGGTGGCTTCTTGTTTTGTACCAACCAATGGGGGAGATGATCTTAAGGCCTAACTAGGGGAATGTGACAGGCTTTCCAACCCAACGGTTTGGGAGGAATGGACTGAAGACTAGAAATAGGAAGTAGGTTCCCAAATGCGTAGTCCTTGGATGATGTCACTTCCCCTAAAGAAGTCGTTCAGCCTGCACGGTCTTGCTCTTATTGGAGTTGTGTTTCTGCATTTTTTTTCAGGCCTTAACATTTGTACTGGGGATTTTTTCCTGTTTGTTTCTGGGTTTGGGCCCATCTGAGCCCCCGTAGCAAATACAGATTCAATATTTAATGTCGTGCAGCTCCAAAGGTTACATTTGATTCCAAAAGTGAGGTTGTTTTTTCTTTCCTTATGGTTGAGTTTCAGCTGTAAAGAGAAGGTGCTTTTGCTTTGACGACATGAGAGAAGCTGGAACACGGACCCATCTGTTGGAGACTGTAACATAAATAGCTCTCTTTTAAAAATAAATCTCCACTTTTAACTCAGCAGATAAAAATATCTGAATAAAGGACGATTCTTAATCTCTACCTTCTCCCAATTTCAACTCAAATATTTGAGTGGAGTCTTTTTTTTTTTTTGCTTTTACAGGTTTCATTTTGGCTTTGATTCTAGCGAGTTTACTGACAGATTACTTCATTTTAACTATATGGCTTTTCTGTCTAGTGGGAGGCATATTTCTAAGTATCATATTTATCAAAAGGGCTCTGCAAAACAAGGGCCAGAATTACTCTTTTGATGGTTCCCCCTATAACTACAACCACAATAAATTTTGTGAGAAAGAAAGCTCAACTGGGGACCTTTTATGTTAAAGCCGGGAACCAGGGTTCAGACATTGTCACTTTCAAACCTCCACAGTTGGGCTGTTTTTTCTCCCCCTCCCTTCCCTGGACAGAAAGCTCACATCTGGTCTTACTTGCAAGCCTGGCTGTCAGCTCCCAGGGGCTACATATTTTTCCCCCTATAACTTTAAATCAGAGGAGCATTTCAGTAAATCACAGGGAACACTTATTTATTGGACATAGTTTTGGGTCTCTTAAAGCATGGAAAATAAATTTAATGGAGCGTTCGGAGCATTTCTCCAATCTTTTGAGGGATTACTTGGGGAATTTGTCAACTGCGCCAAGCACAGCAGCCTGATCCAGAGAGATGGGAAGGAAATGATGGGAGATTCTTTGCAGAGGGCCCAGGTGTACCCTAAATCACATCAGGAAAGATTAATGTCAGAGGACCGGTTGCCAGCAAAGTTGATTGGCAGCGTCGCCGTTTATTTAATAAACTATCATTTTAGCCAGAGGGTGACTTTAATCTGAATTACATTCTCTTGTTTTTGTCATGCACCCTTGCCAAGTAATTTATGGAATACTGTAGCATGCTTCTTAACCTCAAACTGTAAGGAGGGGGGCTGGGGGAGGAAGGCAGAAAGGAGGAGTGGAAGAAAGGCAGAAACAAGGAAAAAAAAAGGAGGTGGATTTAGGAGATCTTGTCCAAACCTGGAGGTAGAAGCTACACCTTTCTTGACAGACAAAAGAGCAATGAAAGTGTCCCAGGGGTGGGAGTCGGGAGGATGGCTGTGAAGCGCCTTGCTGCCACAGGGACCCTGACACAGCACCCGCTACTCTGAAATGAATGGTGATTTTCTCCTGGTTAAGCTGGCCAAGTTTTCTCATTCATTTATTGAGTGTTTACTGTATGCATCACACTGTCCTAAGCAACTGGGAGAGTACAGTGCAACAATAAGCAGACACATTTCCTGTCCACAATGAGCTTACTAACTCTGGCAATCAAACAATCAGTGGTATTTATTAGCACCTATTTTGTGCAGAGCACTGTACTAAGTGCTCAGGAGAGTACAGTGTAAGAGGGGAAACACAGGACCAAGTTTCTAGGACAGGTGGTAGTCAATCTCCCTGCCCTCAAGGAGCTTACAGTCTAGCCACATGGAGGTTCTCAGGTCCTGAGTCTTGAGCCAGTCTCAGCAACTCACCAAAGCACTTCACGGCAACTCACGGTCTCCAGCCAGCAGCCTCATTGGCTAGAGGGAACTGGGTTGTGTTGACTGGCCACAGTTGGGGGCTGGGAGCTGAGCATCTTCAGGGGAATGGGAGGATACTGGCCCAGGGAAGAGCTGCCCTGGGTTCTGAGAAGGCTGAGAAAATGTTATCGGGACAGCCACCTCTCCCTGTCCTCCTGAAACTGTCTAACAGTCTTCCTCTAGTGGGTTGCTTGGGACTCAAGCATGGCGTAGTGGATAGAGTGCTGGCCTGGGAATCAGAAAGTCATGAGTTCTAATCCTGGCTCTGCCACTTGTCTGCTGTGTGACCCTGGGCAAGTCACTTCACTTCTCTGTGCCTCAGTTACCTCATCAGTAAAATGGTGATTGAGACTGTGAGCCCCATGAGAGTCAGGGACTGTGTCCACCCCAATTTGCTTGTATCCACCCCAGTGCTTAGTACTGTGCCTGGCATATAGTAAGCACATGACAAATAACACAATAATAATTATTATTCCTGGGATGCGGGGGGTTGTTCAGGCTTACCAGCAGCCCACAGAGCAGCGCAGCAGCACCCCTGGCCTCGGCAAGCTGAAGAATCATGACTCCCTTTGGTGACAGTAAAGGGCCTGCAGTGGTTACTTGAAGGCAAGGAAGAGAAGCTCCAGAGGGCAGCCATTCTTCATTTTTAGAGATGGAGTGACAACACTGCTGCTATCGTTTATTGTTAATGTTACATTATCATGACCGATGTCAACACTAATAATCATGACCAGTACCTTGTCTCTTCTCAGAAGAGGTCCTAAGCTTTATGGTTGTATAATCGTATTCAGGATTTTTTTTTTTCCTTTTTTGCCCTGCAGGAAGGCATGGGAAGAATGGTGCTCTTGTTACCAAGGAAAGTGTAAAACGAGGTAAGTAATCTGATAATGTCAACAACGAACTTCAAGAGAGAAAACCCTTAGGCTTTGAAAAGTGGAGGATGAAGGGTTTTTAAAAAGCACCTTGGCCTCACCTTCCCCAAACTGGTATTGAGAGATGTCTAAGTCCTGATCCCTGTTGACGAGTATCGATCAATCAGTCAATCATATTTACTGAACACTTACTATATGCCACACACTATCAACATTTCAATCAACTGATGGTATCTATTTAGTGCTTACTGTGTGCAGAGTTGATAGACATGATCACTGTCCACATTACTGCGGGACCTGATTCTGCTCCTTTTCACTCTCTTCTTGCCTTCCGAATCCTGGCTCCATCAGACTGTAAGCAGGGATTGTGACTTCCAACACTATTGTATTGTACTTTCCTAAGTACTTAATACAGTGCTTTGCATTCAGTAAGCACTCAATAAATACCATTGATTGGTAATTACCTGACCCAGGTGAGGTATTTGTGTAAGTGTTCCTTCTCCAATTTTGAATTTAATGGAACCCCACTTCAGGTTCAAAATCCCTGGGCATGGCCCCCTCAGGGATGATTTTCGACATCAAATGGCATTGGCAATTGGGTAGTTGAAGGGAGCAAGAAAGGTGGAGAGGAAAAAGACAGGTGGAGTCTAATTCATCCACAGCAACCATTCGTGGGCAGGATCTCTCTTCTAGAACTATAGCCAGGGCCAGAGAGGGAGCAGCAGGCATTTTAGATCTGGGTGGTGGTGGTGGAGATGGTGTGGGAGGAGGATTGGCTCATGGACAGGAACCTAACTACCAAGCCTGTTGTACTGTACTCTTCCAAGTGCTTAGTACAGTGATCTACAGACAATAAGTGCTCAAGAAATACAGTTGTTGGATTGTCATAGGAAGAAGCTCCGCTTGTCCTGAGGCTGGATGGAAATAGGGGATGTAGCAGTCCAGTGAAGTTCTCTGGGGCTGGATTTCATGTCCCCAAATCTCTGTGATTCCTTTCTCCCAATTTTGCACAGTAAAATGGCACCCAAGGAAAGGTTTTGTGGAGGGGAGCCAGATTGCTTTTCCCACAAAAACCTAGAGGGTAAGACCAGTGTGTAGTCGGGTTGTGAGCTGCTGAATTCTTTAGGGGGCAATACCTGGTCAAATGGGTCTTTAAAACAAAATTTTCATTCAGCCCCCAAATCCCATCTTATTTCTCTGGATTAGTTCCTCACAGAAGGCCCCCTGGGCTTAGACAAAGACAAACAATACACACAAGAATGAACACAAAGGCCCAGCTCTCCCGGGAAATTCCTGAACCTGACTTTGGGAAGATAGAGGGAGATAAAGCACCCCAGCCTCCCCTTCCTTTCTCCACAAAGAACCCAGCAGCCCAGACAGGATGCAGGCATTCGGGTGGAGAATTTGAAGATGAGAATTTGGGACGGAACCAGCCCTGGCTTCAGTGTGGAATATGGAAATAGATGGAGAAGTGGTGGAGTGGGATCTTCTGATCTATTCTCCTTTCACTCTAGTACCCCGCATTTCACTTTCATTTGTGTGGCTGGGACCACTTCTGCTTACACATTGACTTCCCCTGACCTGTGTTCCTTACACATTTGAAAAGATCCCCTCCCTTCCCAGGTCATGCTCAACCGCTGAACCTGTAAGCAATTAGGTAGATGGATGGAGAAATGGAATACTGGGTTTATGGATACACTCTATAGGGTGTCCACAGTTTACACACACACACACACACACACACACACACACACACACACACACACACACACACACCACACACACACACACCCCAACCCCCCATGCACACACCCCTACCTAGTCTGTCTCCCTCACTGGTATCAACTTCCCAAGTGCTTAGTACAGTGCTCTGCACACAGTAAGCGCTCAATAAATACGATTGAATGAATGAATCTTGTCTCGTCTCCTTCACCCCGAAAGCCAAAGGCTAGAGGAGCAAGACTGGTCCAAAGACCCCTACTCTCTCAAACCATTTGTGGGCAAACAGACAAAGGGCTTCTAGTTCACAATTGTTCCTCCCCTTCCAAGATGATGATTGAGTTTTTCCCCTGTTCTGCTTGAGATTTCTGCCAAAGAAAGAAAAATCCTCGCTGAAGTCTAGCAGGAAATCCAATAAAAATTCTTCAAAAGATGGGCCTGACATTGAAAAATAGCAAAATTATAAAATAGGCCTCAGAAAAGAGAGTGGAGAGTTATTATATCTGGCACCGCGCAAGAGCCCAGAGCCCCCGTCCAAATGAGCCATCACAGATTGAAAGTGTTTAGCTTCCCGTTGATTAAATATGGAGAAGGACCCAGGGCCTGCCAAGCCTCGGGGATCCAAAGTTTGTTTTCAGTCAGAATGTGTTTTCAGTCAATGGAAAAAACGGTCGGCCTGAGCGGGGCTATGTAAGCGAGAAGCCCCAGGTTTGGAGTGAGTAATGGCTGTGATGCAGAAAAGCATGAGGGTTGTTAATCATCCGGCCCAGGCCTCTGTAATTTAACTCAGCAACTCTTAGCATTTTGAAAGCTTTTCTTCCCCCCTCTTCTTTCGTTTTTTTTTTTCTGTGTTCCTTTTGCTGAAGGGAAAATGGATGAGCCCTTCTGATATTTCTGTTTTTCTTTCGCTGAAAACCCAAGCCCCTCTTTATCCCCCAAACCCTGGCCCCATTCCTGGGCCTACCCTTCCCTTCCCAAATGCTGGACGCCATCAAAACTCAGAGATGGAGAAGCTCTGAAGTTTGGGTGTTTTCATTCTGTGAAAGAGATTTCAGTCCTAAAGTCTTCTGGGAATGAAGGCCCAGAAAATCAGCTGTTTGCCCATGCCTTTTCCCTAGCCAGGTTGTTGGCAGAGATGTTTGTGCCCTGGTTAAAGCCAAAGACTGTTCTCTCAAATCCCATCCTTCCCAGGGCTTCCCCCTCCATTCTCCATTAATGGGAACAGCAGGAACAATGTCTTCGGGCTTTGGGTTTCACATTATTCATCCAGAAGCCTAAGGGAATCCTAAAGAGAGATAGGGTCTCTTTGTAGGAGGATGGCAAAAGGCTGTTTTGGGGTTGATAATGCAAGGCAAATGTTACCCTGTTCCCAGCATGGAGTAGGTCATACAAATCCGGGAAGACTAATCAGTCACTTAAATGGTATTTAATGGGCACTTACTGTGTGCAGAGCACTGTACTAAATGCTTGGAAAAATACAATAAAACGGAGTTGGTAAACACAATCCATGCCTACAAGGAGCTTACATTCTACAGCGGGAGAAGCAACACGGACTAGTGGAAAGAACACGGACCTGGGAGTCAGTGGACCTGGGTTCTAATTCCGACACTGCCATTTGTCTGCTGTGTGACCTTGGACAAGTCACTTAACTTCTCAGGGCCTCATTTCCCTCATTTGAAAAATAGGGATTCAATACCTCTTCTCCCTCCTACTTAGACTGTGAGTCCCATGTAGGACCTATTTATCTTGTATCTACCCCAGTACTTAGTATACGGAGTAAGTACTTAACAAATACCACAATTATTATTATTACCATTATTATTATTGTGGTATTTGTTAAATGCTTACTATGTGTCAAGTGCCATGCTAGATACATGTAAACAGATTAAACCCAGTTCCTGTCCTTCAAGAGGCTCACAATCTAAGGCGGTAACCTATCCCCATTTTTACAGATGAGAAAACTGAGGCACAGAGAAGTTAAGCGACTTGTCCAAGGTCACACAATGCAGACAAGTGGAGGAGCAGGGATTAGAACCCAGATCTTCTGACTCCCAAATCTGTGCTCTTTCCACTTCAGCAAGTAAAGTGCCAAAGTGGAAGCTACAGGGGCCTGTTCCTGAAACATAAGTTTGTGTATCTGTCATCAGGATCTTTGTGTGATGGGAAAGCTCTGTCTTCTATGTCAACAATTGGGTAACATAAGGAAGTAGCATGGATGGGCTGAAGCCAGGTTTGGACAATCCCAGAGGGATTTAGTTTATATAATTAATATTGAAAAGCAGCATGGCCTAGTGGAAAGAACACAGGCCTGGGAGTCAGAGGACCTGGGTTCTAATTCCGGCTCTGCCAATTGCTTGCTATGTGATCTTGGGTAAGTCACTTAACTTTTCTGGGACTCAGTTACCTCATCTGTAAAATGGGGATTAAAACTGTGAGCCCCATGTGGGACAGGGACTGTGTCCAATCTGATTACCTTGTATCTATTCCAGTGTCTAGAACAGTGTTTAACACATGGCATGTGCTTAACAAATATCATAATATTGGGTATATATATAATATATACAATGACTATTATATATATTATATATATATCATATATAATATATATGATTTTGGTCCCTCAGCACTTCCCAAAGGTTCATGTGATTCCAGAAGGGGGAGTGGACAGCAGGAGCCTCTCTGGACTCTGGACTATCTTTTCCCCTCCCTCAAGTGATGTCACAAGGGATAATGATGTCACTTTTCCCCAGAAACCTTGTCCTCTGTTAGTTTGCCTGGTTAGGGTGAAATGCAGATAGATTGATCCTGATTAGTGCTAGGAAGCAAGAAGGAAATGATACTATGAGGAGCCAGCAGTGACCTGCTGAGAAAGCCTGGGAAGTGCAGGGAGGAGGATGTCAGAATCTTTGTTTTTGGGGTATTAGTTAAGCACTTACCATGTGTCACTCACTGTTATAAGTGGTGGAATAGATACCAGATAATTGGGTTGGACATGGTCCCTGTCCCACACAAAGCTCACAGTCTAGGACCTTTTTTTTTTAAAAAAAAATAACAGTATTTGTTAAGCACCTACTATGTGTCAAACACTGTTTTAAGTGCCAGGGTAGAGACAAGTTATTTAGGTTGGACTCAGTCCCTGTCCCACAGGGATTCATAGTCTAGGTAGCAGGGAGAATAGGAGAGCTGAGGCCCAGAGAAGTTAAGTGACTTGTCCAAGATCACACAGCAAGCATATGGCAGAGCAGGATTAGAATGCAAGACCTCTGACTTCAAAACTCACACTCATTCCACTAAGCCATGCTGCTAAAAGCTACGCATAGGTTGCATGGATGAATGTGTGTGAGAGGTACTGGGGCAGAGGGAGCTAGGGAGACTGCATTTTGCTTGAGAGGAAGGTCAGGAGACCTTATCATCAGGAGAAGGTTGAGATAATAATAATAATAATAATAATAATAATGGCATTTATTAAGTGCTTAACTATGTGCTAAGCACTGTTCTAAGCGCTGGGGAGGTTGTAAGGTGATGAGGTTGGCCCACGGGGGGCTCACAGTCTTAATCCCCATTTTGCAGATGAGGTAACTGAGGCACAGAGAAGTTAAGTGACTTGCCCAAAGTCACACAGCTGACAATTGGCGGAGCTGGAATTTGAACCCATGACCTCTGACTCCAAAGTCCATGCTCTTTCCACTGAGCCACTGAGATGGATGAGCGGTTCAAGGCAATGAGTTAGTGTCGGTCCTTTATGTGAAACCCATGCACCCATGATAATAATAATGATAGCATTTATTAAGTGCTTACTATGTGCAAAGCGCTGTTCTAAGCACTGGGGAGGTTACAAGGTGATCATGTTGTCCCACGGGGGGCTCACAGTCTTAATCCCCATTTTACAGATTAGGTCACTGAGGCTCAGAGAAGTTAAGTGACTTGCCCAAAGTCACACAGCTGACAAGTGGTGGAGCCGGGATTTGAACCTATGACCTCTGACTCCAAAGTCCAGGCTCTTTCCACTGAGCCACGCTGCTTCTTATACTGTGAGTGTGGGACAGGGACTGTGTCCCATCTGAGGATTTTGTATCTAACCCAGTGTTTAGCACAATGATTGGCACTTACCAAGCCCTTAATGAAGGATGCATTAGAAAAGGAGCATGGTCTACTGGAAAAAGCATGAGCCTGGGAGTCAGGGGACCTGAGTTCTAATCCCAGTTCTGTGACTTTGGGCAATTCAATTTAATTCTCTGTGCCTCAGTTTCCTCATTTGTAAAATGGGAATTAAATACTTGTTCTCCCTCCTTCTTAGTCTGTGAACCCCACATGGGACAGGGACTATGTCCAACCTGATTATATTACATCTACCTCAGCACTTAGTACAGTGCTTGGCACAGAGTAAGCACTAACAAATCCCAATCAATCAATCAATCAATCATATTTATTGAGCACTTACTGTGTGCGCAGAGCACTGTACTAAGCGCTTGGGAAGTACAAGTTGGCAACATATAGAGAATGTCCCTACCTAACAGTAGGCTCAAAGTCTAGAAGGGGGAGACAGAGAACAAAACAAAACATATTAACAAAATAAAATAAATAGAATAGATATGTACAAGTAAAATAAATAGAGTAATAAATATGTACAAACATATATACATATATGCAGATGCTGTGTAATTATTATAATTATTATTATTTTCAGTAGCTCTGACTTGTCATTTTGTCCCTTGGAGCTGGACCCTGACTCTTGCTGGATCTCTGATCTCTGTGTTGCCGCTCTGCTCTGTAAGCTGGAGATGCTTTCCAGAGACAGTCAGTCAGTCATATTTATTGAGCACTTACTGTGTGCAGAGCACTGTACTAAGCACTTGGGAGAGTACAATATAACAGTATAATAAACACATTCCCTGCCCACAGTCATCTTAGAGACTAGAGGGCTCAAGTGGGTTGGGAAAAGAGCTTTGCTCTTTGAGCCGCAGGGCTGGTCTCAGTGTAAGCCGACATCATGGGGCTTGTTGCTCAGGCCTGGGATATACTGCTGCCACTCTTCCTCTTCCGTCTCCCTCCAGGATCTCTTGCCTGCTGAGAGGCACACAGGCAGTCTGGATGCCTTGGCCAACTCGAGATCCAAAGCAAGGCTCAATCCATCCCATCTGCCTCTTGCCTTGCCTGGGAACATGTCTACCAACTCTGTTCTATTGTACTCTCCCAAGCGCTTAGTAGAGTGCTCTGCACACAGTAGGCGCTCAATAAATATCACTGACTGATGCCTGAGAGTCTTGGGCTTTCAACCAGCAGGGCAGCTCTACATAGAGCCTTCTAAAGTAGCTTTGATCCCCTGACTTCAAACACTCTGGCCCACATTCACCTTTTAACATTTGGTGCCCCTTGCCCTCCAGACTCACCCTATTTTGGGAGGCCTACATCACTGAGGCTGAGTTCTGACTTGGCTGTCAGTGACCTATTGGATCACTTAGTACAGTGTTCTGCACAGTGTTAGTGCCCAATAAATACCACTGGTTGTTCGATTCAAGGACCCGAGGCAAGTTCTCTCATCTTTCTGTGCCTCTATCTCCTTCTGCCCCTACCCTATGAAGCTGGGTTGAGCATGTCTGTGGGGAAAGTGTGTGAGCTGAAGGGATGAGACTTTGGAAATGGGAATTGAGGCCTGAGGATTCCCTAACAGAGTGCCAGGTCTTCTCCTACCCTCTCACCAACCTGCTGCCCTTCTTCCCTAATGGCCTCCTGCTCAGCAGGATTTTGGCATGGCAGGTCATGGCATACTGGGAAGATCCCAGCAGGTTGGAAAAAACACCAGAGTTCCAGGCCCAGTTTAAGGAGAGATGGGGATGGGAAGGAATTGGGTGAGAGAAAGGTGGAAGAATGAGGGAGAAGGTGGGGGGGCTCCTGGGGCCCTGACATTTGAATGAACCCAGTTCCTACAACGCCTCCCTTTCTACCTCCTCCTAACTAACTCTCTCCATGTCAAAAGGACCTGGTAAAAGTTAACAGGGGTCCTGCATCAGCAAAGATCAGAGGACAGGCAGAGTCCAGCGAGGTCAGGGAGAGGTCACCCAGACCTGTACTGGACTGTCAGTCACTGGCTGATCTGCCAAAATCAGGCTTTCCCAACACTCTGCTTCCCCCACCCCTTCGCCTTCCTAAGGAATGGGAACCTGACAGGTGACAGAGCACACTCTTCACTCAAGTCCCTTCCCTTCCCTGCAGGAAGAGCCTTTGCTTCTTTCTGGAGAGTATTACTGACCCTGGGGAACAATACCCATGCTGCTCCATGAAAATCCTTCTGAAAGCCAGCATGAACCAGAATTCTCTCAACACATGCCGGGCTGGGAATAAAAGCAGCTCCCTCTTGGGCTCTTGGATCCCTCCGAGAGGTCAAGAAAAGCATTCATTCATTCAGTCAATTATATTTATTGAGTGCTTACTGTGTGCAGAGCACTGTAAGCCCACTGTTGGGTAGGGACTGTCTCTATATGTTGCCAACTTGTACTTCCCAAGCGCTTAGTACAGTGCTCTGCACACAGTAAGTGCTCAATAAATATGACTGATTGATTGATTGATTGATTGGGAGAGTACAATATAACAATAAACAGACAAATTCCCTGCTCACAAAGAGCTCACAGTCTAGAACACATGACCACTCTCTGCCATCCTGACACCAAGGGTCTCTGCTCCCTGAAGTCTCCCACATGTTCTCGGATTCCTCCATCACCACTGAGACTTTGAGATGATTGCGTGTATTTCTTTGTGTTGCGCTTTCATGTTTTGTTTCTAATTCCCTTCCAGAACATAGTACAGTGATCTGCACACAGTAAGTGCTTAATACATATTATTACTACTTCTACAACTAGAAGAGGACTTGAGAATAGAAAGACCATGTGAGGTGCAGGGCAAAATTCACTAACAGGTGTGACCCTTACTCTTTGACCCTGGAAGGAATGGGGTGGACTGATAAGCAGGGAGAAAGCCTTGGTTAACATTTATCAGGAAGTTTGAAAATGTAAAATGCTTAAAGGCCCCTGCCTGGAAGGAGTGGGTCAAAGTTCAGGCACAGCTGTGGTTTCCTGCAATCAGGCTGGGAATCTTACAACAAAGGTTTGGGTGGGGATCTGTATCCCAGCACACAGGATGTTCCTCTGAGGTAACTAGCTTAGTGCTTGGGCACAACCTTGACCATGATTTTCTGGTGGTGGGTTCCAGTTGTGTCCAACTGTACTTGGTTGTGCCTCATCTTCCTGTCCCCTCATCTCCACCGCTGCTCTCTCTCTCTCCCTCCAGGCTCGTATCTTCTCCTGCCTTCAGGACATCTCCATCTGCATGTCTGTCCGCCATCTAAAACTCAGTATATCCACGACTGAACTCCTTATCTTCCCTCCCAAACCCTGTCATCTCCCTGACTTTCCCGTCACTGTAGACGGCACTATCATCCTTCCTGTCTCACAGGCCCGCAACCTTGGTGTCATCTTTGACTCTGCTCTCTCATTCACCCCACACATTCAATCCATCACCAAAACCTGCCGGTCTTACCTCCACATCGCCAAGATCTGCCTTTTCGTCTCCATACAAACTGCTACCTTGCTGGTTCAATCTCTCATCCTATCCTGATTGGAGTACTGCATCAGCCTCCTCTCTGATCTCCCATCCTCCTGTCTTTCCCTGCTTCATTATATACTTCACTCTGCTGCCCGGATTACCTTTGTACAGAAATGCTCTGGGAATGTCACTCTCCTCCCCCAAAATCTCCAATGGTTGTCTTTTAACCTACGAATCAAGCAAAGACTCCTCACTCTCGTCTTCAAGTCTCTCCATAACCTTACCCCCTCCTACCTCACCTCCCTTCTCTCCTTCTACAGCCCAGCCCACACCCTCCGCTCCTCTGCTGCTAACCTCACTGTGCCTTGTTCTCGCCTGTCCTGCCGTCAGTCCCCGGTCCATGTCCTTCCCCTGGCCTGGCATGCCCTCCCTCCACACATCCACCAAACTAGCTCTCTTCCTCCCTCCAAAGCCCTATTGAGAGCTCACGTCCTCCAGGAGGCCTTCCCAGACTAAGCCCCCTTTTTCCTCTCCTCCTCCCCATCCCTCCCCGCCCTACCTCCTTCCCCTCCCCACAGCACTCGTATATATTTTTACAGATTTATTACTCTATTTTACTTGTGCATATTTACTATTCTATTTGTTTTGTTAATGATGTGCATATAGCTGTAATTCTATTTATTCTGACGATTTTGACAGGTGTCTACACGTTTTGTTTTGTTGTCTGTCTCCCCCTTCTAGACTGTGAGCCTGTTGCTGGGTAGGGACCATCTCTATATGTTGCCAACTTGTACTTCTGAAGCGCTTATTATAGTGCTCTGCACACAGTAAGCACTCAATAAATATGATTGAATGAATTTCCAAACTCCTAGAACAGACCATTTCTACCTGGGGCCTTCATTTCGTCTCCCCCAACTCTCTTCTCGATATACTACTGTCAGGCTTCTGGCCCCTTCAGCATTACCGAGACTGCTCTCTCCAAGGTCACCGATGCTTTCCTAATAATAATAATAATAATAATGGCATTTATTAAGCGCTTACTATGTGCAAATAATAATAATAATAATAATGATGGCATTTGTTAAGTGCTTACTGTGTGCAAAGCACTGTTCTAAGCACTGGGGAGGTTACAAGGTGATCAGGTTGTCCCACAGGGGGCTCACAGTCTTAATCCCCATTTCACAGATGAAGTAACTGAGGCACAGAGAAGTTAAGTGACTTGCCCAAAGTCACACAGCTGACAATTGGTGGAGCAGGGATTTGAACCCATGACCTCTGACTCCAAAGCCCGTGCTCTTTCCATTGAGCCAAGCAGCCAAGTCTAAAGGGTTAGAGTCTATCCTGAGCATCTTTGATCTTTCTCTGCTTTCCACTCTGCAGACTACTACATCCTCCTTGAAAACTGTCAGGCCTAAGTTTTGCTGCCCCGTCCTTCTTGGTTCTGCTCCAACCGTTCTGCCTACTCCTTGTCAGTTTTGTTCACAGGCTCCTTTGCTGTCTTTATTATATTTTGCAGGGCTTGGTTCTGGGTCCCCAAGTTTTCTCACTCTACACTCAGTCTGTTGGAGAACTCATCTTTGGCTCTGACCTAATAATAATAATAATAGTTATGGTACTTGTTAAGCGCTTACTATGTGCCAAGCACTGTTCTAAGCAATGGCATGATGAGGTAACTGAGGCCCAGAGAAGTTAAGTGACTTGACCAAGGTCACACAGCAGACATGTGTTGGATCCGGAATTAGAACCCAGGTCCTTTTGACTTCCAGTCCCATACTCTATCCACTAAGCCACAAGGCTTCTCATCTCCCTGCAGGTGCCCCAGGAGGCAGTTGCTTCCTTTGCTTACTGTCTGGAGCTGGCCCTCTGAAAGGATGCATATCCAGTTCCAAAGATTCATTCTGATAGTCTATGGAGGTGTCTGTGGCCACAAAATGGTTCATTTGGAGCCTCTGGCTGTAGCCTACAAGCAACCTCAGTGAGTTTTGGGGTCTCTGCACCCCCGGGAATCTAGGTGGTGGTCAGTGTTTCTGGTCAAGAGCACCAAATGAAGGGCCATCTGACTCCCTACACTGACAGGGCTCTGGCTTATTTTCAGCAGCTACAGCTCCCTGTGGGGTGACCAGAGGGGAAGGGTTGAAAAGACTTCTCCAGAGTGGAAATCTCCTGCCACTGGCTTTATCCAGGATCTGGCATCTTCTTTTGCCCCCACAATACCTCCATTTGGATGTCCAGCAAACATCTCAAACTCAATGTCTAAAACCAAATCACTCATCTGTCATCTTAAATCCTCCTCCTGATTTTCCCTTCCCAGTCCAGTATACTGCCATTCTCCCTGCTCTAGAAGTGCACAACCTTAACATCGTCCTTGACCTCTCCCTGTCTTTCAACTCACACATTTACTCTACCGCCAATTCTTTTTTCTTTATGGTTTTGTTAAGTGCTTATTATGTGCCAGATACTGCACTAAGCACTGGGGTGACACAAGCTAATCAGGTTGGACATAGTCCATGTCCCACACGGGGATCACAGTCTTGACCCCCATTTTACAGATGAGGTAACTGAGGCACAGAAAAATTAACTGACTTACCCGAGGTCACCCAGCAGACAGGTGGTGGAGCCGGCATTAGAACCCAGGTCCTTCTGATTCCTAAGCCTGTGTTCTATCCACTAGGCCAGGCTACTTTGCTGGTTCTTCCTACACAACATCTCCTGGGTCCACCCCTTCCTTGCCTCTCAAACAACTTCCACCCTGGTACATGACCTGGTCATATTGTGGTTCGACTAGAAAGACAGTGTGAGCTAGTGGAAAGAACACGGGACTAGGGGACAGAAGAACTGGGTTCTAGTCCTGTTTTGGCCACTTGCCTGCTGTGTCACCTTGGGCAAGTCATTTAATTTCTCTGTGCCTCAGTTTCCTCATCTGTAAAATGCAGATAAAATATCTGTTCTCCCCATGTGAACACGACCCCATATAGGACAGGACCATGTGTGACCTAATTATCTTGTATCTACTCTACCCATTATCTCAGTGCTTGTTACATAGTAAAGGCTTAACAAGTACCACCACCATTATTAGACTATTTATTGATGATATCCTTGTTTCCAGCCGCTCTCTGCTCCAATCTTTACTCCATGCTGCTGCCTGGATCGTCTTCCTGAAGCACCACCCTGCCCATATCCCTTCTCCCTTCAAAACTCTCTGCTGACTTTCTCTGTCCCTCTGCATCAAATAAAAACTCTTGAAGACCCTCTGCCAAATTGCCCTCTGCTTATATTTCTGCTCTCTTCACCCTCTATTCCCCAGCTTGCTCTCATCATTTCTCACAAGCCAAGCTTCTAACTCTCCTGTCTCTGTTGCTGATGCTCTTCTCCGTAGCTTGGAACTCTCTCCCTTCCCAAATCTGACAGACCACAGTTCTCTTCACATTCAAAGCCTTCCTAAAATTCCACATCTTGCTTAATTAAGTCTTGCTTAATTCCCAGCACTCATATAAATCCACCAACTATCTTTAGCCATTATGGATTGTAGCCCTCCACAATTACATATATGTTTATATTTATTCAAATGTACATTTAATGATATATCTTGACTAAAATTGTATCAATTTTTGTCTGTCTCCCTCATTAGAGTGTAAGTTTCTTATGGGTAGGGAATGCCTCACTTCGTTTTGTACCTCCCAAGAATTTGGTACAGTGCATTACAAACAAGAGGGTGTTCAATAAATACTACTACTAATTACTACTACTATTGCTACTAATACTACTATTACCACTGCAGCTGCTGCTGCTGCAGATGAGGTTATAGAGGAGTGGGGCATGAGGAAGCTGGAAGCTTGATTCATGACTCATCTCTGGTCCTTGGTTGAGTTGAATCTCAAGACCCCATGGGCTGAAGGAAAACCTTATAGAGTCAATCCCCCCTTCCCCATGCCCGACTTTGGAGAAATGCCTTCTTGCTCTGAGAGCCAGTCTGATCCTGCTTGTGCTTGGGGTTTTCTTAATCAGCAATTCATGTGGGATGTTGGTGAAAATGGTGCCTGTACTCTACCCTTTGGGTTGGGAAATGGGGATTGTAGAGTTATTGCTTTTTCCTGAAATCATTTTTGATTTCTTTGTTAGAACTTGGCCAACTGGAAGAAATGAAGCAGAAAAGAGCAGAATGGAGTCCTGTAATCCATCTAGAATGTTGTAGGTCCCTTTACCACCTTCAGAAATGAATGTATCATATCAGAGAGCAGCCAAGGACCAATTATGTACAAATCTTTAAACTACACGTTATGAATTATTTATTTATATTAGTGTCTGACTCCCCCACTAGATTGTAGACTTGTTGTGGGCAGGAAACATGCCTGCTAACTCTGTTGTATTATAGTCTCCCAAGCTCTTGGTACAGTGCTCTGCACATAGTAAGTGCTCAGTGAATACCATTGATTGATTGACTAAGCAATCAATGAGTACCACTGATTGACTGAGAGGCCAAGGGTCTTTTGGTGGGTCACAAAATCAGTCGGGGCAAGAGACAGAAAAAGCAACTACATCTCTTACCTTCCAATGGAACATTGCCGCTGTCTCCCTAGTACTGCGTGCTTTTCAGTGATACATCATATCTCATTCTCCTTCCTCTCTCCACCCCCAACCCCTTACACATAGTAAGCACTTAACAAATACCATCATTATTATCATTATTATTATAATCACCAGTCATTCACAACAATGAAGCAGCATTGCCTAGCACAGACCTCGGCATCAAAGGACCTGGGTTCTAATTCGGGTTCTCTCTCTCCCCCCCCGCCCCCCTTTAGTTAAGCTCATATTTTGCTTGGAGAAAATTCAAGCACCAGAGGACTGCACCCAGATGAACTAATCTCACTTAAGTTGCCAACAGGTAATTTGATAGACAATCTGGCAGGCACCCATTAGAAGAATAAAACAAACTTTAGCAGAAAAGACACAAGAAGCATCCCTAAGCTAGGTTGGTGAGCTGCCTTCTTTCTTTTAATTGCTAAAGGTGCAGACTTTGCTTCTGGTGCTTGAAGGCCAGGCAGAGAACTAGACACCTGAACAAGTCTCTGATCATGAACAGAGCCCCCACTCTGTGTCAGCTGGAGCCATTGCCCTGGGGCTGAAGATGGAACACTTATGGAGAAGTTTAGGAAGAAGCCAGGAAGCAGCAATTGGTCAAAGGAAACTGCCTTTACTCAATGGCTAGGAATGATGGGAGTTGACCTGGTGACACAGGAGTCTCTAACACCTTTGTTCCCCTTCTTCACCCTTATTCTGGAACCACTGGACTGAATAACCACTTCTATCCACTAAAACAAAAATCATACTATAGGGAAAACAGACCTTATCAATAGACTTCCTGGGGGTTGTCATTATTCTTCATGCTGCCATACATTCATTCATACTTCATTCTGCCATACTTCATGCTGCTTCCCGGATTATCTTTGTCCAGAAACACTCTGGGCATATTACTCCCCTCCTCAATAATCTCCATTGGCTACCAATCAATCTGCGCATCAGGCAGAAACTCCTCACCCTGGGCTTCTAGGCTGTCCATCACCTCTCCCCTTCCTACCTCACCTCCCTTCTCTTCTTCTACAGCCCAGCCCGCACCCTCCGCTCCTCCGTTGCTAATCTCCTCACCATACCTTGTTCTTGCCTGTCCCGCCATCGACCCCCGGCCCACGTCATCCCCCGGGCCTGGAATGCCCTCCCTCTGCCCATCCGACAAGCTAGCTGTCTTCCTCCCTTCAAGGCCCTGCTGAGAGCTCACTTCCTCCAGGAGGCCTTCCCAGACTGAGCCCCTTCCTTCCTCTCCCCCTCGTCTCCCTCTCCATCCCCCCCATCTTACCTCCTTCCCTTCCCCACTGCACCTGTATATATGTATATATGTTTGTACATATTTATTACTCTATTTATTTATTTTACTTGTACATATCTATTCTATTTTATTTTGTTAGTATGTTTGGGTTTTTTTTTTTCTCTGTCTCCACCTTTTAGACTGTGAGCCCAATGTTGGGTAGGGACTGTCTCTATATGTTGCCAATTTGTACTTCCCAAGCGCTTAGTACAGTGCTCTGCACATAGTAAGCACTCAATAAGTATGATTGATTGATTGATTGATTGATTCTGGTATTTGTTAAGCACTTGCTATTTGCCAGACACTGCTCTGTTAGACTAGATAGATGCAAGTTATTCTGGCTGGGCAAGTCCCTGTCCCCAAATGAAGCTCGCAGTCTAAGTAAAAGGGAGAACAGGTATTTAATGCCTATTTTACAGATAAGGTCCTGGAGTCACAGAGAAGTTAAGTGACTTGCCCAGGGCCACACAGCTAAGTGCCAGAGCCGAATTAGAACCCAGGTCCTTTGACACCGAGGTCTGTGCTAGGCAATGCTGCTTCATTGTTGTGAATGACTGGTGATCATAATAATAATGATAATAATGATGGTATTTGTTAAGTACTTACTATGTGCAAAGCACTATTCTAAGCACTGGAAAGGTTACAAGGTGATCAGGTTGTCCCACGGGGGCTCACAGTTTTTTTTTTAATCCTCATTTTACAGATGAGGTAACAGGCACAGAGAAGTTAGGTGACTTGCCCAAAGTCACACAGCTGACAGTTGGCAGAAAACAGATTTGAACCCATGACCTCTGACTCCAAAGCCCGGGCTTTTTCCACTGAGCCACACTGCTTCTCAATAATGATGGCATTTGTTAAGCAATTATGATGTGCAAAGCACTGTTCTAAGTGCTGGGGAGGATACAAGGTGACCAGGTTGTCCCCATTGGGGCAGACAGTCTTCATCCCCATTCTACAGATGAGGGAACTGAGGCACAGAGAAGTGAAGTGACTTGCCCAAGGTCACACAGCTGACAATTGGTGGAGCTGGAATTTGAACCCATGACCTCTGACTCCCAAGCCCGTTCTCTTTCCACTGAGCCATGCTGCAGCCTAATCACTCTAGACCTAGTTAATTAGCTCGACACTATTCCTCCTCCCCGGGGTCTAATCCAATGTTAAAACTGAACCCTATTGTTTCAGTCAGCATTATTGTCCTCATCATCAATAAATATTTATGAAACATCTTCACTGCACCATGGCTTCACCCACGATTTGATTCAAATGACAAGTCTTTGCCTAACAGAAGCTTAAAAGAGTTATGGTCAGCTAAGGAGAGAAAAACATAGGTGATAAGACATGAAAAGATAGAACATTTATTAAAAAAGAAAAAAAAATGGAGATAAGCTTAACGAATTCAGTTTCATTAGCCACACACCTATTGTAGAGTTTGGGATTGTAGTGCACTTTTAAAGTGGTTCTCTACTTAAGAAAAAGGCTGGAGACATTCTTTGTTGGGGTGGGAGGGAAGGTTTGTGGGGTTTTGTTTCCCACTGACTCTTCTTGGACAGTACCAAGTCCTGTCTGGAATGGGATCGGCACCCCATTGTGCTTCCTGCTTCAGCGGGGGTGCTGGACAGCTGGGTCCTCTCTAGTGCTGGAGGGTTGACTTGGCAAGCACTCACTGCAAGGGTTACCAAGTAGGACTCAGAGTCTTCTTCATAGCCTCAGTTACTAGACCTAGAGCTGCCTGTCTCCCAGCCTCCTTGCCAGCCTGCCTCTCTGTCTCTCTGTCTCCCTGACGACCCCCCTCTGAGCCTCCCTGCCAGCCTGCCGTACTGCCTTCCCCCCTCCCAGCCTCCCCGCCAGCCTGCCTCCCTCCCAGCCTCCCTGCCTCCCAACCTCCCTGCCTGCTTTCCTGCCTGCCTCCTTGCCTCCCTACCTTCCAGCCTCCCTCCCCCTCTGCCTGCCTGCTTACCTCTCTGCTTGCCTCTCTGACAGTCTGCCTCCTTGCCTGCCACCCTCCCAGCCTCTCTGCCTCACTCCCTATCCCTCTGCCTCTCTCTCTCTCCCTGTCTTTTCTTGCTTTCTTGGGCCTGGAGATCGCCACTGGGTCTGGCTTAGACACTAATCACCTTCGTTCTTATGGTATCAGGGCACATGGTAAGAGGTACTGAGGCACCGAGGGAGGAGAAACAGACACGGGGGGTCCAGAAATCTCCATGATCCCAGGGCCAGGGGATAGGCCACACAACAAATACCCTTCCCCTGTGGAAGCCCCATCCAACCACTTCAACATCCATCTCCATGAACCATTCTTGGGTTGGACCAAAACCCTGTTCCATCACAGTCCCCTTCCCCTGCCTTTGTTTCCCTTCTATATAACCTATCCATTTAGGTCTGCATCCTTTATACTTTGATACTTATGCTTATGCTTTGATACCCCACCCCTCAACCCCTCAGCACTTTTATACCTAACTTTGTACTCTGCCACTTCCCCATCTGTAATTTATTTTAATGCCTGCCTTCCCGACTCGATTGTAAACTCCTCCTGTAGACTGTAAATTCCTTGTGGGCAGGGATAATATCTACCAACCCTGTAGTATTGTACTCTTCCAATCTCCTAGTACAGTGCTCTGCACAGTAAGTGCTCAATAAATACTACTGATTGATTGAGTGATTGATTGCTCCCTTTTACCTAGACCTAGACAACTCCAGGTGTCAGAGGTGCACAGATCAGGCTAAGTGCCCAGGCCCTCAGTGATGGACCCTGGAACAAAGCAGACTGAAGCAGTCCTGGGGCTCATCTCTGTCCCCTTATCCCACACTGGCTCAGGTAGCTAGTGCCCAAGCAGCCTTACCAAGTGGTTAGAGCATGAGCCTTGGAGTCAGAAGGAGCTGAGTTCTAATCCCAGCTCTGCCACTTGCTTGCTCTGTAACCTTGAGCAACTAACTTCTCTGTTCCTCAGTTATCTCATCTGTAAAATGGGAATTTTGACTGTGAGCCCCATGCGGGACATAGATAGTGTCCAACCTGAACATATCATATCTACTCCAGTGCTTAGTACAGTGCCTGGTATGTAGTAAGAGCTTAACAAATACCATAAAAAAACCCATTCAAAGAGATGTTCCTAGCCACCTTGGACCCTTCACCTCTCTCCACCCTCAAAGCATAGATGGCCACATCTCCTCCAAGGGGCCTTCCCTGATTAAACCCCTTTTTCACCAGCTTACTCTCCCTTCTATGTCATCTGTGAACTTGGATCTGTGACCTTTGGATGTTTGATATTTGGCCCACTCGCTACCCCATGACACTTATGTACATATCTTTAAATTATATACTATAAATTATCTATTTATATTAATGTCTGTCTCCCCCTCTAAACTGTAAGCTCTTTATGGGCAGGGAACGTGTCCACTAATTCTGTTGTAATTCTCCCAAGCACTTAGTACAGTGCTCTGCATGTAGAAAGTGCTCAATAAATGCCATTGATTGATTGATTGATTGAAGCCCAGCCTTAAGCTAGACTCGTTTGTGCTGAGACCATGCCTGGGCTTGGCCTTTCTCTTGGGTTCCAGCCTCAAACTTGTTCCTCAAAAAGCCATTATGTATTGCCGGCATTAATCATGCCGTTAGGTAAGCATTATGGCACTTTTATGGCAGCTCTGAAGCTAATCTGTCACTAATGCCCGCTGGATTATCATGATTTCTTACAGTTGTGATTCATTTACTAGAAGGGCTAATAGAATTAGTATTAAACATCTTCCATGGGTGTTTGCTTCAACATGCCTGGAGTTTGGAAAGCCTGTCTCAGAGTCCCATTGTGCTGTCTGAAAGAGTGGGACCAGCTCCCTGGGTGGTCTCTGAAAAGGAGCCTGGCACACTGGATGCTGTGGGGGTAGCTGCGATAGCTGGGTCCAGGTACCATCTAGAAAACAACCTCTTATCCCGCTCCTGACTGAGTCTGAAGCCACTGAATCTCCTCCAGAATCAGTTTCCCCCAGCATGCTCTGCCTCCTCCCTTTCCAAGATACCTCTCCATCTCTCTCCCGTCCTGCTCTTATCCCATAGTAATAACAGTAATAATGATTATAATTGTGGTATTTGTTAAGCTTTTACTATATGCCAGGCACTGTACTAATTGCAGGGACAGATACAAGGTACTCAAGTTCGACAGAGTCCCTGCCCCACACTGGGTTCACAGTCTTAATCCCCGTTTTACAGATGAGGTAACTGAGGGCCAAAGAAGTGAAATGACTTGTCTGCACACAGCAGACAAGTGATGGAGCTGGGATTAGAACTCAGGTCCTTTGGACTCCCAGGCCTGGGGTCTATCAACTAGAGAAGCAGCGTGGCTCAGTGGAAAGAGCACGGGCTTTGGAGTCAGAGGTCATGGGTTCAAACCCCAGCTCCTCCACCTGTCAGCTGTGTGACTCTGGGCAAGTCCCTTCAGTTCTCTGGGTCTCAGTTACCTCATCTGTAAAATGGGATTAAAACTGCGAGCCCCCCGTGGGACAACCTGATCACCTTGTAACCTCCCTAGTGCTTAGAACGGTGCTTTGCACATAGTAAGTGCTTAATAAATGCCATCATTATTATTATTATTAGGCCATGCTGCTTCCCTAGTAATAATAATTACTATTATTGTGTTAAGCATGAGTACTTGTATTGTGGAAAGAGCACGGGCTTGGGAGTCAAAAGAGCTGGGTTCTAATCCTGCTTCCATCACTTGTCATGAACATACATAAGTATGTATTATGAGAAGCAGCATAGCCTAGTGGCAAGAACACGGGCTTGGGAGTCAGATGTCATGGGTCCTAATCCCGGCTCCCCCACTTGTCAGCTGTGTGACTTTGGGAAAGTCACTTCACTTCTCTGTGTCTCAGTTACCTCATCTGTAAAATGGGAATTAAGACTGTGAGCCCCACGTGGGACAACCTGATTACCTGGTATCGCCCCCCCCCCCCCCAAAGTGTTTAGAACAGTGCTTGGCACATTGTAAGTGCTTAACAAATACCATCATTATTATTATTAAGCACTTACTATGTGCCATTCACTATGCCAAGTACTGGGGTAGCTACTGTATATGCAGATTGGACACAGTCCCCATCCTATATGGGGCTCACGGTTTCAGTAGGAGGGTGAACTGGGGAACAGGGAAACAGCATGGTCTTGTGGAAAGACAACAGGCTTGGGAGTCAGAAGAGCTGGGTTCTAATCCTGATTCTATCACTTATCAGCTACATAACCTCAGGCAAGTCACTTAACTTGTGCCTCAGTTACCTTATCTGTAAAATGGGGATTAAGACTGTGATTAAGATTAATTAATCTTATTTAAGACTGTGGGAAATGGACTGTGTCCAATCAGATGATCTTGTATCTACTCCAGTGCTTAGTACAGTACCTGGCACATAGTAACCACCAAACACATCTCATTAAACTCCCCACCCTCAAAAACTATCCAAAAACCTTGTTCCTTTTAAAATCTCCAGTCCGGCTCAAAGCCCACGGAGGAGATGTGGGTAAAGTGGTAATTGAAAGCAGCTGTGTCAATTAACCAATGCATGTGAGGAAGCAGGATAGAGGTGCTCACGTGGGATGTGAGGAACCGTTCTGAATCAGTCAAGCAAACCTGGCAGCAGGTTGCTGTGGTCAGGGAAGTGAAGGGGAGAGCAGAGCGGGGCCTATGGAAATTTAGTTTCATCCTGGCTTTTCCCTTTTCACTAAATGCAAACCAAGCCAGCCAGGGAGGAAGTTAGAATGAGAAAGGGAGACCAATGGAGCAAGCCATTTACTGTAGCTTCGCCAGCATTTATAAATTCCTCAGGGAGGTTTTTGGGAAAGAAACACTCCTTTTAGGCAGGCTGTTTTCTGTGAAAGGTCAGCTTTAGGGCAACAGCTTGAATGATGGCCTGTGAGCAGTGAGAGAAAAGAGAGCGAAACTGGGGGCGGGAGGCCTGGGATGAGGTCAGTGGTGAATCTGTGAAAGGTGGTCTGTCCTGATGCCAAGGGAAGAGTGGAGGAAGGCATGTAGGGGTGATTGAAGCCCACATCTTGCCGCTGATTCGGTCCCATCAATCAAACCACGCATTGACATTTTAACAATTTGTAATCTCTCCGCCCCCTCTGGCCTACTCAAGTGCACACCAGCCTTGACCCCTCTCACCCTCATTTGGGTATTGCGGCTGCCTTGAGTTGATGGATGAGTTCTCCACCCCACCGGGCCTTCACCTCCCCGCCACAGCTGGAGAAGTAGCAACAGGTAGGACTGAGGTCAGAGGCGGGATGGACACAAAATCCAGATCATGTCCAGGAGCTTAGGTGTCCGCTTAAGTGCTGGGCCTCATGGGAAAAGAGAAGAGGTGAAGGACAGATGTCACTTCCTTCAAACAGCAAGACTTCTGAGGATAAATAAAATGGCGAGGCTTTTTCCTCTTTGTACACAGCAAAACGTTGTCTGTAACAACCCATCTGTGTTTTCTCACGCCTGTGTACTTTAGGCACCACTGAAAAAAAAAAAAGCAATTGAAAAAAAATGTATATATGTATATAAAGTGAGAGAAAGAATAAGAGAGATAGGGAGAGAAGGAGCAGGATAACTTGTGGCATCCAGTTGATTTTCCGCCAGTGTTTGTTGTGGCAAAAAAGTGTACAGAAATAATCTTTTGACAACTGGAATAAATAATCTGAGTGCACCAGCAGTTCACTCATCAAGATTCAACTTTTTTATTCTTACACGTTGCAAGCTGAGGGTTGGGGGTGGGGAGGAGAGGAGAAAATATCATCTGTCTATTGTTTCATCTTCCAATTTCTACTCTTACTCCCTTCACGTATGTGAACACTGACTCTCGTTTCTGGAAATCCATTTCAGGGCAAGATGCCTTCTTCTCTACCAATATCCAATCCAGTTTGTCCTGGACCCAAATGGGAATCAAGTAATGAGAGTGGACACCTTGCTTAGGCAAAGCATCTGTGCCAGTAGAATATGATTTTGGGGAATAGAGGGAGTGCAGTGCCCTTGTGAATGTGAAGGTTGATTTTGGCTCATAAGGTATGAAGGGAGAGGGAGAAGAGAGAAATGACAGTAACTTTGGGGTCCCTCTGTGAAATCTGGGTATGTCCCAAGATCTACGGGGCCCAATTTTCCCTACCTGTGAAATAGAAGTTAAACGATAGACCCATTTCCTGGTGGGAGGGAGAGGAGGAGAGGCTGTAGGAGATAGTATCTCTAAGGACATTAAAAAAATTCTGAAAAACAGAATGTGCCCAGAACGAATAGCCATTAGGAGAGCTGTGTGGGTGGACTGATTAGGAAGCAAGGGGAGACACTGAGAATTGATGAGCTCACTATTGGAACATATCTGCTAATTTTATTGTACTGTACTCTCCCAAGTTCTTAGTACAGTGCACTGCACATAGTAAGTGCTCAATAAATACTATTGATTGATTGATGAAAACAGCAGTCCCAGTTCCCAAGCCTGAATCTTCAGCATCTTGGCACCGAGACCACAGGAGATGTTGAGACTGTGAGCCTCATGTGGGACAGGGATTGTGTCCAACCCGATTTCCTTGTATCTACCCGAGCGCTTAGTACAGTGCCTGGCACATAGTAAGCACTTTACAAATACCAGAATTATTATTATTAAGTACTCAGCAAACTCGAGGAAATCCATTTGCCCCAGAGTTTCAGAGAAAATGATGAAAGGAAAAGAAACCGGGAGAAAAGGTAAAATGATTGGAGAGAGGGAGATAGCAAGATAAAGGAAGGGAAAAAGAATGAATGAAAAGGAGAGAAAAGGTGGTAAGGAGTCATCAGGGAAAGGGAGAAAGGAAATTTTAATGAGGGCAACTTGAAGGCCAGTTTTAACCAAAAGCTAGTGGGAAGTCTGGTTTGATCTCCTTGTGAGTCAGACTGTTTGATTAATCCTGGCCTGTGGAAGGGGATGGACACCTGCCTCTCACATGCTTTGATTCCTGTTGATCACTTTGATCTTTGTGATCTTTCAGGGTCTGTGGGTGTGGTGTTTTAGAAATGTGGATTCTCCCAGAGCACTTGGTGGTGGTGGTGGTGGTGGTGGGGGGGGGGGGGGGGGGGGGGGGCGGCGGGGAGAGTGAGAGTGCTTGTTATATGTGATGCGAGCAGAGAAGAGGAGGGAGGAAAGAGGGTAATAATAACAATAATGATTATAGTATTTTTTAAGTGCTTACTATATGCCAGGCACTCATTATACTAAGTGCTGGGGTGGATACAAGCAAATCAGGTTGGACACAGTCCCTGTCCCACATTGGACTCACAGTCTAAACCCCCATTTAACAAACGAGGTAACTGAGGCATAGAGAAGTTAAGTGACTTGCCCAAGGTCACAAAGCAGACAGGTGGTGGGGTCCGGATTAGAACTCAGTTCTTCTGACTCTCAGGTCCATGCTGTATCCTCTAGGCCATGCTGCTTCTCAAAAGGGTATAAAAGGGGGAGGTGGGAGAGGAAAAGAGAAGGAATAAGAGATCAAATTGGTGGAAGAATCAGAGAGACAGAATCAATGTGCAAAATAAAGACAGGTAGAGGCAACAAATTACCATCATCGTCACCAAAAATAGCATTTATTAAATGTATATGGGAATAGGGATTGTGCTTACCAATTCTATTGTATTTTCCCAAATGCTTAGTATAGGGCTCTGCGTAGAGTAAGTGCTCAATAAGTGATCAAGCACTGTACTAAGCACTGGGAGCATACAGTAGAAGTAAAGAATATGGTCCTTTCCCCACATTCTAATAGGGGAGTTAAGTGAACACAAATTGCCTAATAAACAGTAGGTAAAGGAACAGGAATCTAGATTCAAATGACAAAAGCAGAAGTAGCGTGTCTTAGTGGAAAGAGCACCGGTTTGGAAGTCGGAGGTCGTGGGTTCTTATCACTTTACTGAGCTCTGCCACTTATCAGCTGTGTGACTTTGGGCAAGTCACTTAACTTCTCTGTGCCTCAATTACCTCATCTGTTAAATGGGGATTAATCAATCGCATTTATTGAGTGCTTACTGTGTGCAGAGCACTGTACTAAGCGCTTAAAGCGATTAAGACTGTGAGCTCCACGTGGGACAACCTGATTACCTTGTATCAACTCCAGTGTTTAGAACAGTGCTTTGCACATAGTAGGCACTTAACAAATATCATCATTATTATTATTATTAAAAGTAAACAACTCAATAATGAACAAAGTAAACAGGATAATCATAGATAATTAGATGACTCACCCTGTTGCTGAGGTGGGGCATAACCAGGAAGGAAGAGGATTAGTTAGGATATGTCTCTTGAGGAGGTGACATTTTAGGGAGGCTTTAAAAGTGAGGAGCGATGTGGTTGGGTGTAATTAAGTGGGGAGATAGTTCCCTGAAGGGAGAAAGGCATGAATGATGAATGGGAGTTGGAGAATTAAACAATAGTATTTACTGTACACCTACTCTAAATCAAAACATTATTAGTATTTATGGAGTGCCACTGTATGAAGACCAATGTACTAATGTACCAATGTACTTGGGAGACTGCAATAGACTTGTAAGGGTAATTGTAAGAATGACAAAGAGGAGTAAACTCAAGGAGTTTACAATCTAGCTGAGGAGGCAGACCCTAAACCAAATTACATGTAGGAGGAAGTACTGCAGCATAGAGATTCATACCTAAATGCCTTCTGGGAGGGATGGGGGTGAATAGGTGAGTACTCAAATGCTTAGGTGACATGTAAGTGCTGACAAAGCAATTGGAGGGGCTATACTAAGTGTTTGGGAGAGTACCATAGGGAGTAAACATAATCCCTGCCTTCAAGGAGTTTGTTGTGGACAGGGAACATGTTTACCAACTTTATTATATTGTATTCTCCCAAGTGCTTAGTACAGTGCTCTGGACACAGTAAATGCTCAGTAAATATGATTGATTGCTGGAATTTTACAATTTATCAGGAGATACAGACACTAATTTACAGATAGGAGGAAGAAGGCAAAGTGGAAATGTAGATGAGTGAGCGTTTAAGTAATAAGGGTATTTAACATGGTGCATACAGAATTGCTGCGGGCCCTGAGCAAAGAACAGTTGGATGTTTAGCTTGAGAAGATTGAAGAGGATATAATAGCAGAAGAAAATGGGTAGGTAAGTGGGAGAAAGACCATGACTCCCCATGTTTAGAACCTTCTTAAAATCACAACTCCTCCAAGAGGATTTCCCCAATTAAGCCCTCTTTTCTCCTTCTCAGTCTCCCTTATGTATCACTTATGCCCTTGGATCAGTAGTAGTAATGCTACTACTACTACTACTACTACTACTACTACTACTACTAAATTGTGGTATTTATTAAGCGCTTACAATTTGCCAAGCACGTTACTAAGTGTGGGGTAGATTCAAGATAATCAGGTCCCACATGGGGCTCACAGTTTAGAAGGGAGAGCAAGTATTGAATCCCCATTTTGAGATGAGGGAACTGTGGCACAGAGAAGTTAAATGATCTGCCTATGGTCACACAGCATGTAAGTGGTGGAGCAGGATTAGAACCCAGGTCCTCTGACTCCCAGGCCCATGCTCTTTCTATTTGATACTCATTCCACCCTCAGCTCCACAGCACTTAAACGCACATCTCCATAGCTTATTTACATTAATGTCTGTCTCCCGCTCTGGACTGTAAACTCCCTGTGGGCTGTGGTCAGGACAGTGTTTACAAACTCCGTTGCATCGTACTCTCCCAAATACTTAGTACAGTCCTCTGCAGAAAGTAAGCTCTCAATAAATACTATTGATTGAAAGTTTGTGGAGAATCTTCAAGTCAATGACAATGAATTTTTGTTTCACGCAGGAAGAAATGTAAGGCAGCCACTGAAAATATTTTGTCATCTGAGTGATGCTTTCCAAACAGAATTTTAAGAAGATATGTGCACATATCTTAAGACGTGTATTATATTCTCCCAAACACTTAATACAGTGCTGTGCACACAGTAAGCACTCAATGAATACCATTGGTTGATTGATTTATATGGAGGATAGATTGAAAAGAAAAGAGGTTTAGGACAGGGAGACCAATAAGCAGACTGTTAAGCCAGGAGGTGATGGGATCTTTACAATTACAATTATGGCATTCTTTTAAGCAGTTACTTAACGGGACAGTCATAGAAAGGGTGGAGAGAAAGGATGAAGCCATAAAATATTGCAGGAGAAGATCCAGCAGGATTTAGAGACCGGCTGAAGGTGGGAGGCACATGACAGAATTACTTGGTATTATTTACTGAGCACCCACTAGGTGGTGAGCACTTTGCTAAGCACTTGGAAGAGTATAATAGAGTTAATAGACATGATCCTTGCTCTCAAAAAGCTTGCAGTCTAGTCGGGATGGAGATCCAGGCACTAAAATGAACTACAGATATGAAGGAGTAATACAGTTTAAAGACAGACTGAAAGCTTGTTGTGGGCAGAGAAAGTTTCAATCAACTCTTTGGTATTGTATTTTTCCAAATGATTGGTACAGTGCTCTGCACACAGTAAGCACTCAATAAGTACTCCTGATTGATTATGTACATAAGTGCTTTGTGGGGATTGAGAGTTGTGAGTACTTAAGGACCTGTTGGCTCTGAAATGCTGAAGTGGCCATTGGAGGAGATGTAAAGCAGGGAGATTAGAAATTAATTGGGAAAGGTCTTCTGAAGGAGATTGATTTCAGAAGGGGTTGGAAGATCTGGAGAACTGTGGTTTATAGGATGTTAAGGGGGAGAAAATTCCAAATGGGAGGGCCAGTGTGAGGAATAAACAGGCTATGGGAAGAGAAAGAAATGAGGCATAATGATTTTATTAGCCTGAGAGGAATGAAGAGTGTGAACTGGTGTGTAGTGAGAGAAGAGAGTGGATAAGGAGGGAGGGAGATGACTGAGTAGTAGTTAGTCAGTAGTTAGTAGTTTCTATGTGTCCACCAACTTTGATGTGTCATACTAGCTCAAGTGCTTAGTATAGTGCACTGCACATGGTAAGCACTCAATTAATGCAATTGATTGATTTCTGTTGATTTAGAAAGGAATGGGCAGTCACTGGATGTTTTTGAGGTGTGGGGGGATGGGCACAAAACAATGTTTTGAAAAATGCTCTGCAAATTAGAGTATAGCCTGGAGAAAGGAGAGAGTGGAGGTGGAGAAGTCAGTGAGGAGGCTTATGCCACAGTTGTCAGTATATGACAAGTGCCTGGGCCAGTAGCCATTTAGTTGGAGAAGAAGGAGATATTTTAGAAAAGTGGAAGAAGGACCGACCTGAGTTCTAATCCCGGCTCTGCCACTTGTCTGCTGTGACCCTGGGCAAGTCACTAAACTTCTCTGTGCCTCAGTTACTTCACCTGTAAATTGAGGATTAAGACTGCGAGCCCCATGTAGGACACGGGTTGTGTCCAATCTGATTACTTTGTATCTATCCCAGGGCTTAGTAGAGTGCCTGGCACATAGTAAGCCCTTGCAAATGCCTTAAAAATTGGGAAAGAACATGGTACTGTCAAACGTGATGGGAAAGTCAAGCAGAGGAGAAGATTTGGGAAGGAAGATGAGTTCAGTTTTGGACATTCTGAACTCAAGGTGCTGGTGGGAAATTTATCTGGAGATGTCCTGGTGGTAGGAGGAAATGTGAAGTTGTACAGAAGGAGAATGAACAAGAGTGTAGTGAGTTGGACTTGGGAATGCATCATGTAAAGGTGGTAATTGAAGGTGAGGGGTGGATGAGTTCCACAGAGGAGTAAGTATAAATTGAGAATAGATGAGGACCCAGAACAGAGTCACTCACAGTCAGAGAGTGAGGGGCAGACAAAGAGCCAGAAGAGTCAGTGAAAGAGATTGAGAAGGATTGGCCAGAGAGTAAGAGGAGAACCAGAAGAAAAGTCAGAAAAATCAAAATTAAATGATGTTTTGAGAGAAGGGAGTGGTCTGCCATGCAGAGGGCAGTGAGAGGTCCAGGAGGATAGGATGGAGAAGTAGTCATTAGAGTTAGCAAGATGGGAGTCATTGGTGACCTTGGAGAGAGCATTCTCAGTGGGGTGAAGGAAAGGCAAATGCCAGATTGTAGAGGATGAAGGAAGGATTTGTAGGAGAATAAGTGGAGACAGGGGAAGACTACAGCTGGCTTCAGGAATTTGGGTTGAAATGAGAGGAGGGAGATTGGACGATGGCTGGATGGTGAAATAGGGGCCAGAGAAGGTATTTTTAGGGTAGGGAAGAGCAGTCAATGATTACATCAAGGTTGGAACTTTCTAGGATAGGGAGGATTGTGGTGTTGACTGCAGTGATTAAAAAAAATGAAAGGAAAAGGCAATCAGACTGAGATGGAGAAAAAATATAGACAGAAGAAGAAATGAAGGAAGAAGGAAAAAGTGAAGGGACAGGGAAAGGCAAACAGAATTCTGGACTCGCAGTTGGTAAGTAAAGCTTCTGTTGGTGGAGGTTTATCAAGAGAAAGCTGTGGCAAACTGGAGTTCATTTGGAGGGGAAAGTTCACCCATAATCTGAGGGCAATTCTGAGATGAGGTTTTTTTTTTCCTCCCCTGCAAGGGAATAACTGAACTGTTAGGGAGAACAAGACAGAGAAAACCATTTGCACAAAATTGTGTTCTGTTGCCTGTAGCTAGAGGGCTGGCTAGTTTAATCAAGGAGAGAAACTCTTCCTGGGGCGGTAGTAGGGAGAAGGGAGATGAACCGGCCGCATGGAACAGGCTTGATTCTCTACGTACTGAAACAAACAGAATTGAGAAAGGAAGCGACATATTGCAAAAAAGAAAGAGAAAAAGAATCCTTAGCACTCCAAAAAAAGAAAACCAGAAAACGTTTTAAAGCATATATTTTGTCTCTGGACTAAATCCATCAGTGACTCTGCCAATATGAAATAATAGTGCTACGTGACTTTAAATCTTTTAAAAATATACATTATTGGCTTCTTTGGCTCCTCTATATTTTTCTTCAACTCTCTTTCCTGAAGTTTTAGCTCTGTCAGACAATTGCCACAAAATGTCTTAGTCTTGTGTGATTTTGCGGCACCCACGAGGGCCCTTTGTACGGGATCTACATTTTTGAGTTACATTTTTTCTTCCGGTGAGGAAGATGGGGGTGATTTCCAGAGAGTGTTGAATGCTGTGCTGTTGGAAGTTTAGGAAAAGGTGGTGGAAATGTCCAAGTTTCATTCTCTTTTCATCTATAATTTGGTCTCTTTTGTGCTACACTGTCACTCCTGTCATATTATGGCAGGTCCTTCTACTCCCCTCAACCGCCTCTTTTCTTATCTCGGCTGGTTTCTGAGTTGGCAGAACTTGTTAGAGGAGGGATGTGTTTAGTAAGGGCATGGGTCATGGGCCATTTGAAACTCAGGATGGAATAAACTGAGACCTAGGAAAACCTAGGGGTTAGGAAGTAGATTTCTCATAGGAGAAGAGTATTCTGTTCAATCTGGAGAACCTCCATCTTGGATTCATTGCTTTAAATTATGGGAAAATATAAAAATCCTATTTACAGTGTTCTGCTTCTCTGCACCTCCCCATGAAACAGCATAAAGGGAATGGACAGAGAGGATTCTGGCTGGCTGAGTTCAGTTGAGCACCCTTGGTCTGAATAGGTGCCAGAGCTCTTTATCTGATGGTTAGCATGTTATGGGCAGGGAATGTGCCTGCTAATTCTGTTCTTTTCAAGCATTTAGCACAATGCTCTGCACATAGTAAGTGTGCAGTGCATATCATTGATTGAACACAGTAGTAGTAATAGTAGAAGTAGTAATAGTAGTAGTTGGAGAAGCAGCATAGCCTAATGGAAAGAGCACAGGCCTGGGAGTCGGATCTGGATTCTAATCCCGGCCTGCCAATTGCTTTCTTTGTGAGCTTGGGGAAGTCACTTAACTTCTCTGTGCCTCAATTCCCTGCAAAATGGGGATTAAATACCTGTTCTCCCTCTTACTTAGACTGTGAGCTGCATATAGAACAGGGACTATGTCCAGCCTGTTTAACTTGCATCTATCCCAGTGCTTAAAACAGTGCTTTACATCTAGTAAGCACTTCATAAATGCTATTATTATTATTATTATTAATAATAAGACATTTATGAAGTGCTTACTAAGTGCAAAGCACTGTTCTAAGTGCTGGGGAGGTTACAAGGTGATCAGGTTGTCCCACGGGGGGCTCACAGTCTTCATCTCCATTTTACAGATGAGGGAACTGAGGCCCTGACTTGATCAAAGTCACACAGCTGACAAGTGGTGGAGTCAGGATTTGAACCCGTGACCTCTAACTCCAAAGCTCGGGCTCTTTCCACTGAGCCACGCTGCTTCTCCAACTGTTATTTGTAGTTGTAGTAGCAGAAGTACTCAATAAAAATAAATAGGGAAGCAGCTTGCTTAGTGGATAGACATCAGCCTGGAAGTCAGAAGAACCTGGGTTCTAATCCCAGCTCTGCCACATGTCTACTGTGTGACCTTGGCAAGTCACTTAACTTCTCTGGGCCTTAGTTACCTCACCTGCAAAATGGGGATTGAGAGTGTGAGCCTCATATGGGACAGGGACTGTGTCCAACCTGATTAACTTCTGTCTACCCCAGTGCTTAGAACAGTGCTTAGCCCATAATAAGTGCTTACTGGGTACTAAAATTATTATTATTTAAATATGATTGATTGCTCACTGTACGCAGAGCACTGTACTAAGCCCAGGCACAGGATCCTACCAGTCACACATTGGTACTTTCCTCCTCTCAGTGATTTCTGAAGGAGGGCATAATATGGGAAACAATTAAGATGGGAGAGTTCTCAGGTCTACCCTAAAAGGGCAAGTGTGTAGGTATGCGAGGGCACTGCCTAAGTGAGGGCATGAGGGAATGAGGGGAGGGGGGAAGAGGGATGGTTAAAGAGAGTGTTGCTCTCAGGTCACAGGTTTTACTGTGGCTTGGGCATACTGGAAGAGGCAGGTTGAGGGAAATCCCCAGATAAAATCAAAATGATTCTTTTGTTCTGGAATGTTCCTTTGGAAGGATTCCCAACTGGAGCCGTGCCCACTGAAAGCCTTTGGGAGACACGGCATCAGCTGCCTTCTATGCTAACTCCAGTGGTTCCCCAGCTCCTTCCAGTCAGTCAGTCAATTGTACTTATTAAATGTTTACTGCATGCAGATCACTGTACTAAACACTTGGGAGTGTGTAATATAACAATACACAGACACGTTCCCTGCCCTGACAACATTTCTTCCTTTGATGCAGTGAGGCACCCAATATTTCATCGCTTAAATTCCAAGGCAAAAAGTCGCCCTCTTTTCCTTTATTGATTTCTGAATACCCAGAGCACTTAGCCAGAGCAGAGCAGACCACTGTCCATGTAAGAGCTTGAGAAGTAGCATGGCCTAGTGGAAGGAGCAAGGGCCTCCAGGTCAGAGGATGTGGATTCTAATTCTGGCTCTGCCCCCTGCCTGTTCTGTGGCCATGGTCACGTCACTTAATTTCTCCATGCACCTCAGTTTCCTAATCTGTAAAACGAGGATTTAGTACTCGTTCTCCCTCCTATTTAGACTGTGAGCTCGATGTGGGACGGGGATTATGTCTGAACTGATAATACTGTATTTACCTCAGCACATAGACACTATTATTTCAGGGACCATGTCTATTAACTCTATATTACTCTTCCAAGACCTTACTTCAGTGCCCTGCACAGAGTAAGCTCACAATAAATGTTCTTGGTCAAATGATTGCATATTGACTCAGGGCTTATGGAAAAATGGTCTTATCATGTCTTATGCTGTTGAATCATCTCCCTTCTAGACTGTGAGCCCACTCTTCTAGACTGTGAGCCCACTGTTGGGTAGGGACCGTCTCTATATGTTGCGAACTTGTACTTCCCAAGCACTTAGTACAGTGCTCTGCACACAGTAAGCGCTCAATAAATACGATTGATTGGATGAATGAATCTCCGGCCAATAGTGACACCATGGACACATCTCTCCTAGAATGCCCCACCTCCATCTGCAATTGTTCTGGTAGTGTATCCATAGAGTTTGAAAAAATATGGAAAAATACTAAATGCAAAGCAGACCTAGAAAATATATTCTTTATTTGGACTTATGACTATGCACCAATGTACATGCACATGTGGGCCTATACATACCTGCATTTGTGCAAAGACTCATTCATATATGTGCACAGAGGCTTGAGGCCCATCTGTTGTGTCAAAACCAAGGTTCAACATTGTCTGCTTCAGTAATTGTCCCTCACCACATCAGCTTTTTGCAAGTTTGTAGCCTGGGCAAATTGACATGTGCCATTCAACTCATTCAGGAAACCCTGTTTTATTGTTCCTTTTCCCTCACTCCCTGCCCCAGCCCATCAGCCTTTCTCCATGCCTCTTTTCTTGGACTCCCAGCCCCAGATGCGGCTCTCTGTGTTTCCTTTGGCCAGGAGACTGAAGCTTTCCCATAACCCCTTCGGAGACCATCAAGCTCCACCTTCCTGGGAAGGAGCCTAATTAAATTCCAGAAGGCAGAGGAGGAAAGTCCCTTCTGAAATGGACAGAGAAAACCAAATAATAAATAGTAAATCTAAGAGAGAAAGAGCCCAGGAGAAACCCAGTAAACTGGTTAAGCGGTGTCCTGTTTCCCAGTCTTCTCTATGAGGAAACAGGGCTTGGGTTTAAAATATCTCTCTGGTAAATGCTAACTATTTAAAGAGTACTGGGGTCTGCAAAACAAAGTGTTGTTGATTAAAAACACATGGTTTTCTCTCAAGATGCGAATAGCCAGAAGAATCAAATGTGACAGTGTTTTGGCTTTTTCTATCCCACAAGACATGATGGTGATTTATTAGAGTGATGTCAGCTGTGGTTGAAAAAGTTTGCCCTGTTGTCTTAATAAAAAGAAGCTTTACCTTGAAGCCGTCAAACTCCCTCTCTGTCTGCTTAGCTGGAACTGGGAACCTGATTTAACTTCTCCCCAGAGCACAAGCCCCTTCACAAGGGGTTTGTAGTCTTTGGAATGTAGCAGGCTGGAGTGTGAATTCTCTGATGGGCTGCAACTCTTAGGGGCTTAGTCTCTGGGGAAGACAGGAGAAGGCTGCAGAGGCTTAAGGGTCAGTTCTGACTAAGCCCTCTTTCCCTGACTCACTCTCCCTTCTTCATTGTTTATGCACTTGGATTTGTACCCTTTGGGCTCTTGGTATTCACCCACCCTCAGCCCCACAGCATTTATTCCTATATCTGTAATTCATTTATTTATAACAATGCCTATCTCCCCTTTCAGGCTGTAATTTCACTGAGGGCAGGGAATGCATCTAAAGCTTGTCCTCTAGACTGTAAGCTTGTCCTCTAGACTATAAGTTCATTGTGGGCAGGGAATGTGACTGTTAATTGTAATAGTGTACTCTCCCATGTGCTTAGTACTCAATAAAATGATTGAAATAAGTACTCAATAAAAATGATTGAATGAATGAACTCTGTTGTACTCTCCCATGCACTTAGTAAAGTATCTGCACACAGTAAATTGTAAACACCACTGACTGATTAGTTGATTCCTGACTTAGAGCAGTGACTTACTGTCTATACTATTGCAAGACCCCAGTAATAGTCACGTCTCTTACAATCCCATTGGACAGCATGGAGCTGTTTCTAAATGGGCATTCTGTACACATAACACCAGCTTGGGAATGAAAACCATGCTATGGGCAATCCTCACTCCCCTCCCCAACATCTTTACAATGTCCTTAAGGGGCATGGAGGGGCTTTGGTTAGCCTTTCCTTTTACAAAGGAGGAACTCAAGATGCAGTGGGTCAGAGGAAGCACCAGCACTAGAATCCAGGTGTCCCTACTTCCAAGCTAGTTCTCATGGCCTAGAACCTAAATACTTCCTAGTCCACCCGAGCAACAGTATTCAGGACAATGGGCCAAAAGGGTAATCTGGTGAGCCTCATTGTTGCAGGAATCTAAATTAAAGGTTAAATAGCCATGATGAATTTCTCATTGAATATTTTTCTTCATCTCAAAGGCTGTAAAGGAGGAGGCAGAACTCTTGACCAAGAGCCAAGAGGCTGAATTCTAATCATGGCTTTACTTTGGACAGACTGTGGTATGTTGGGTAATGCCCCACTTTTCTCTATCATAAAATAATCTAAGTCTCCTTCCTACTTTTCTGGGAAACTGAGATGAAAGAGAAATTGTCAGCCATTTGGTAGACACTCTGAGCACCAATTAGAGGATGAATTCCTCTTTGGTATGGAGGGGGAGATGAAAATGGGCAAGCCTGGAAAGGAATCCTGGGAAGCAAATCAGGGAATCAGTTCCTAAACTTGACTGGGACTTTCTTTTGGTGAGAAGTTGATTTTCCTGATCTCAAATGAGATGTTTCCACTCCCATCTCTCCCCAGTGAAAAGCAAGGTCTACAGCTAGCTTTTCTGATGTCTGGGTGTTCTTAGGGAGGGCTCCTGGGTAAGTGACTATACTCCAGCCTCAGATATGGCTGTGGAATCTCAGGCTCCAATGCAGAGACTAAATCTGGGAAGTCATGTGGTCTAGTGGATAGAGCAATGGGCCAGGGAATCAGAAGGACCTGGGTTCTAACTCTAACCCTACCACTTGTCTGTTGTGTGACCTTGGGCAAGTAACTTAACTTCTCTGGGCCTCTGTTACCTAATCTGTAAAATGGGGTTTAAGACTATGAGCCCCATGTGGGACATGGGCTATGTCCAACCTTATTACTTTGCATCTACCCCAGTGTTTACAACAGCAATCACTTAACAAATACCATAAAAAAATTCAAGGTGGCCTGAACTCTCTGGGGCTTAAGCTCATCCTACCCAATGATTTACTTCTTCTTCAAAAAGGTCCTGGGATTCCCAACTTTCAGATTGTCCTGCCATGAGACCAGGAATAGAAGGGTAGTTTTGTTTCCAGAGAATACGGCTTTGGGGGGCTTCTGAATAAATATTTGCTCCTGGAAGGGGAAGAATGTTTCCTTAAAAACTTCTAACTTCAGTTTCATCTTTTCCTCGCCTGTGTTTGCTCTCCTTCTGTTGACTATTGACACGCATCAAGTTCCTTCACTGTGTGTTTTCAGCTTTCCTTCCAGTCACAGGTACCAGAACTGAGGTACGCGACTGTAGTCTTATAAATAAGTCCAAGAAAATGTCTAGCCCAAGTCTCCACAAAGGTATCCCGGTAGTAAAATGAATGAAATTAGCATTCTTTACCACTCAGTCTGTTTAAATTGCTACTCGCTCAGGGCAAGAACAAATGTGCCTATTTCCAAGACCACGGTTCTAAAGTACTTGACAAGGGACTGCTTCAGCACAAACCATTTCAACTAAGGAGACAAAATCTCCTCCTTTCCCATAATCTCCAAGCTCTTCTGAGTCTAAGCCATGGAAGCCAGGAAAAATGTGAGGAAATTTGCCCTCTCCACCCTTTCAGGGTGGGATGAGATGGACTTTTAAACTGTTCCCCTTCAAAGATCCATTTGGTTTATTCCACATGTATTAGATCCATGGAATGGATCCAGCTTTGCATTTGTTTAAATGGGCTTGATATATAACAACCCCAGCTGGTGGAGTCATTACGTTCCCTGAGACACATGATGATCAGCGCTTTGGGCGGAAGGAGCATTTTCCTTTCTGTGCAAGTATCTGGAGCCCTGGAGGCAGGGTGGAGGCTGAATGAGGCAACTGTCCGGTATTCACCACTTGAAGATTCCTAGCACCCTGAAGGGCAGCCGATAAAAATCAGAAAGGGAACATATCCTTCTGGCAATTGGGGTGGAGGCATTTGAGCAGATTGTAGATTCCCGTAGTTGGAAGAGATCATCTGGCCCAGTCCACTGCCTTTAGGCAGGTGAATACCGATCCAACCAGGACAGATGGCTATCTGCTGCTAAAACTCTCTGAAGGAGGATGAGACTCTACAATTTCCCTTGAAAACCCATTCTAGAATTTCTTCTCCATGAGAGTCAATGAGGTTCTCATTATGGCCTACCAAAAATATTCCCTGCATTCCTTTAAATCCATCGACAGTGGTATTTAATGAGCACTTACTACGTGCAGAGCACTGTACTAAGTTCTTGGGAGAGTATGATACAACAGAGGTAGCAAACACATTCTCTTCCCTCAGTGAACTTACAGTCTAGTGCCGACAGTATTTCCTCTCATTTCATCGTCACGTCCCGTGAAAAACAGCATTTCTCCTTCCCTGTGCTTCTCTGGACTAAGCAATTCCTTAGAGGATCTTGTATCAATCATCCTTTTAATCGTTCTCTATCCTTTTTATAACATTTGTCACTTTTATCTGACCCTTTCCAGTCTTTCTACATGCACTTTATAGGGCAATGACAAAATCACTGCTCCCAAATGGGGCTGTGTGGTGCCGAATGTGCATAAGCACATAAAAATTGACATTATTGGATCAGGTTAATGGTTCAACCATCCCAGAATCCTACCTCTGGTAATGGTAACAGGCTGCTTGGAAGAACCCTCTTTTCTGTCTATCCTAATGGTTAAGGATGCCCTAGGTAATGTGCCTAATTGTAAGCTCACTGTAGGCAGGGAATTCTACTGTTATATTGTTATATATTGCACTCTCACTCAGTAATTGCCCAATAAATATGATTGACTGACTGACTGACTAATTTTTCTCCTCTCCATCTCTATTTTATTCCTTTAGTAACCTATTAAAGATCACTCCTCCATGATATTATCCACCCCTCCCTTGTATCCACTGATATTTTTGGTTTTGCCAACCTCCTATAGTAATGAATTCCATATGTTGAGCTCCTGCTGTGTGCAAAAGAGTTTCCATTTGCTTACTCTGACCTCCAGACTTCAAGATTCAGTGGAAATCCCTCCTTGGCTTAGTGTTGCTGGGTTTGGTGAAGATTTATTCTGTGTTTGCCCTGCCTGTTCCTTTCATGATTGTGTAGGCCTCAATCCTATCCCCTTTCAGAGTTCTTCTTTTTAGAAGGGAGAGTCTAAGCCTTTAAGTCAAGCTGCATAAAGATATTCATCTTCATCTTGATCATTTTGGTTGTCCTACACTGAGGGAGACCCAAAAAAGAACATTTCTCCATCTCTCAAATTCTTCCTGTGGTCCAGCAACCAGAACTACACATGGTACTACAGGGTACCATAGTTTTATATATTGTACAGGCAAAGCTACAATACATAGGGAAGAAGCATGACCTAGTGGAAAGAGGGCAGACCTGAGAGTCAGAAGCCCTGGGTTCTAATCCTAGCTCCATCACTTACCTGGTCTGTGACCTTGGGCAAATCACTTAATTTCTCTGAGTCTCAGTTCTCTCATCTGTTTAGACTGTGAGCCCCATGTGGTACCTGATTATCTTGCATCTACCCCAACACTTAATACATAATTTGGCACTTAACAAATACCACAATTATTATTTTGTTTACTGCCCCTTCCTGGTGATGTTCAGGATTTAATTGGCCTAATAGAAGGATAGCTTTTTCACTTCAAGCTCTGGTTTCTGCATCCCAGTAATGGCACCACATTGCTGGCTTATTTAAGCTTCTGGTTAACGCCTCCCTCTTGGTCTTTATATGTTGTATTTGTTCCTAGCCAGTCTTTCCCTTTCCTACATTTGTTTTGGCTTTCTATCCCCAAGTTCAGCAGGGGGAGCAGCATGGCCTTGTGGAAAAAGTGCAGGCCTAGAAGTTCTGTTGTATTGTCCTCTCCTAAGTGCTTAGTTTAGTGTGCTGCATATCATAAGTGCTCAATAAATGCCACTGATTGACTGAAGTCAGAGGACTTGGGTTCTAATCCTGACTGCCAACATGCTTGCAGTGTGACCTTGGGCCAGTCACTTAATTTCCCTGTCCCTCAGTTTCCTCTGTTGTAAAATGGGGATTCAATATCAGTTCTCCCTCTTACTTAGACTGTGAACCCCATGTAGAACAGGGACTCTGTCCGACCTGATTAAATTGTTAGAACAGTATTTGACACACAGAAAGTGCTTAACAGATACCATTTAAAAAACTAAAAACAAAATTCACTACTGTGCATTGTCCCAGCTGAAGTTCATTCTATTTAGACAGGTCCACTTCTCCAATTTTTTAAGTAATTGTAAATTTTATTCCTTTCACCCGAAGAGGAAGAGGTTCAGCTCAATTTACAATTAGACACTATTAGTGACACAAAGTGAGGGGAGGAAATTAAAAGACTCTTAGAAAAAGAAGGGACTTTGAAAGTTCATCTAGTCCATCCTCTGTCTTCACATTGAGCTGTATTAAACCAGAATAGATGAGACTGGGGATTGAATCCTTGTTCCACCACTTGTCTGCTGTGAGACCTTTGGACAAGTCACTTAATTTCTCTGTGCCTCAGTTCGCTCATCTGCAAATGGGGATTCAATACCTGTTTTCCTTCCTCCTAAGACTGTGAGCCCCATATGGGAACTGATTATCTTGTATTTATTCCAGCACTTGGTACAGTGAGTATTCCATATTAAGTGCTTAGCATATATTATTATTATTATTTTGTTTTTTGACACTCCTTATCCCAACCAGAGAGGGGTTTCTCATGACCTTATTGATTGTTCATTTTGAATCTTAACCTCATGCAACAGTTTAAGATTGTTTTCTCTTTGCCTTTCCTCCAGTGAAGGAGGAAACAATCCTAAACAATCCTGGTTATGCAGAGTAGGCTGAGACTTGGGAAAATGCCTGGGGCTTGGTAGCTTACATCTTCAGAAGTCAGAAATCATCTTCACTTGCAAGACTGGACAAGGCAGACATCAGTCCAGAGCACTGGAATTCTACTGAATAGCAGAGACCAAATATAAGGCAATGTGAACTATGGATACGATATACACATATCATGCCTTCCTTGAATGCGTGAATAGTGGTTCTGTACAATGTCAACCACACTGGGGCTCCTCTATTAATATAAAACAATGCTGGAGGACACAAAAACAGCAGGACAATGGAGTAAGTGACATTTGTGTCTTTCTTCAACTAGGAAGAAAGTGACCTACAGTGAGCCAATTAACCAACCCTCCTCTGAAGTCAGTGGATCTCAGAAACCAGAGGAGCCATGTCTCTGCTGCAAATCATTTCCCTACAGCATTACCCACCCAGCTCCTGCAGGGATGTATTATTGTTTTCAAAACACAGACCAGTCCCACTCCCTGACCCTCCTTTTTCCCCACCCAGTTTCACCTCTCCAAGACAGAGAAGCAAGTAGGTAAAGAAGAAAAAAGCAGTTATAATTTTAATAATAATAATGATGATGATGGTGATGACAATATTTGTTAAGCACTTATGAGGCCATAGGAAGTAGTGTGGCCTAATGGATAGAGCACAGGACTGGGAGTCAGAGGACCAGGGTTCTACACCCAGCTCTGCCACATGTCTGCTGTGTGACCTTGGAGAAGTCATTTAACTTCTCTGTGCCTTAGCTACCTCATCTGCTAAATGGGGAATAAGACAGTGAGCTCCATGTGGGACATGGATTGTGTCCACTCTGATTAGCTTGTATCTACCCCAGGGCTTAGTATAGTGCCTGGCACATAGTAAGTGCTTAAAAAATATCGTAAAAACAAACAAACAACCCCCCCAAAACTTACTATGTGCCAAACACTGTACTAAGCATGGGGGTAGATACAAGTTATTCAGGTCGGATACATTTCCTGTCCCACACAGAGCTCACTGTCCATCTTTTGATATATAGTGGCGGCTTCAGGCCAGTGGAGCAAATTAGATGTTGGGTAAATTATTTTTATAAATTTTATTTGAATGCAGGAAACCCTGGAAAATAGAAGGGTCTTCTCTGTAAAACCATTTTTCTGAGAAACTAAAGGAAAGGATAAATGCTCTGAAGATCATGTTGGGGTGGACTTCTTTGGAGGTTTTTCAGGGGTTTGTTTTGTCTTTTTTTTTGGTCACAGTCCAGTAAGAGGGAGATTGGGTATTTGCTCGCCATTTTACAGATGAGGAAACTGAGGCCCAGATAATTTAAGTGACTCGCCCAAGGTCACACAGCAGGCAGGTGGCAGAGCTGGGATTAAAACCTAGGAGTCTTTTGACTCCTAGGCCCGTGCTCTTTCCATCAGGTCACTCTGAAAGAGGAAACCTTCGGAAAGAGAAAAGATGAAACGTTCTTTCAGTCTTTCCAGCAGCTTCCCTGAAATCCCTTTTATTTTATTCCTTTTTTTTTTTTTTTTTTTACCTTTACCCGAAACATTTATCTTGCTGTGTCACCCTCTAGGCTGCCCTGGTTCCTAGCCATCTACAAAGCAACCGTCAGGCAATACCTCCTGTTTGAACAGGCCATCTCCTTCGGAGACTGCCAGAGCTGTTATCTTGTATTTCTGGCATGTGCTGCAACACAAGAGTGATCTTGACTTCAGAGATTATCACCTCTCATCTTTTATTCCACTTTTTCTTCCCCCACAACCCCAAACCCTCCTTTTCTTTTCTGTGCAATGACAAAATTACCAGACAAGGCCTCCCTTTCCCCGTCACAGTCAGAGCTGAGTAATATTTACTTCTAGGGTAAACAGCCGTAATCTCCCTAACCAGAGTTTATCTCAGTTAAGCGAGTTAAATTCTTCTGGGATAATCCCCTGTGCACCGTGGTTTTCTGAGCATGAGGCGTTAGACATCTTTTGATATAAAGTAGTGGCTTCAGGCCAGTGGAGCAGATTAGATGTTGGGTAAATTATTTTTATAAATTTTATTTGAATGCAGGAAACCCTGGAAAATAGAAGGGTCTTCTCTGTAAAACCATTTTCTGAGAAACAACAGGAAAAGATAAATGCTTTGAAAATCATGTTGGGGTGTGGACATCTTAGAAGGCTTTTCGTTTTTTTTTTTATCTTTTTCTTGCGAGGTAAGGAGAAGGAATGTACTGGTTCTGGGCATCTGTGAATCTGAAGAATTGTGAGAAGCAGCATAACGTAATGGCCAGAGCATGGACCTGGGAATCAGAAGACATGGGTTCTAATGCCGGCGCTGCTGTGTGTGTGCTGTCTGCTGTGTGACCTTGGGCAAGTCAGTTAACTTCTCTGTACTTCAGTTTCCACATCTGTAAAATGGGGATTAAGACTTTAAGCCCCATGTGGGACACGGACTGTGTGCAACCTGATTACATTGTATCTACCCCAGCATTCAAAACAGTGCTTGGCATATAGTAAGCACTTAACAAAACCCATAATAATCGTTATTACTATTACCATATTCCTCTTCCTTCCCTTCTCTTGCCCTTCAACTCCCACCCCACTTTGCCCTTCTGCAGAGCTCACTGTTGGAGATTCAGTGTCTTCTCTCAGGAAGGCAACATGGTTTAGTGGAAAGAGCAGGGCCTGGGTGTCAAAAGGACCTGTGTTCTAATCCTGCCTCTGCCACTTTTTTTTAATGGCATTTATTAAGCGCTTACTATGTGCAAAGCACTGTTCTAAGCACTGGGGAGGTTACAAGGTGATCAGGTTGTCCCACAGGGGGCTCACAGTCTTAACCCCCATTTTACAGATGAGGGAATTGAGGCACAGAGAAGTTGAGTGACTCGCCCAAGGTCACACAGCTGACAATTGGCGGAGCTGGAATTTGAACCCGTGACCTCTGACTCCAAAGCCCGTGCTCTTTCCACTGAAGTACGCTTCTTCTCTACTTGTCTGCTGTGTGACTTTAGGCAGGTTACTTAATTTCTCTGTGCTTCAGTTTCCTTATTTATGAAATGGGGATTAAGAGAGTGAGCCCTATGGGGGACAGGAACTGTGTCCAAACTGACTATCTTGTATCTACCCCAGTGCTTAATACAGTGCCTGGCCCATAGTAAGCGATTAACAAATACCATTATTATTGTTACTATTAAATAACTCTGGAGAAGAATGAAGACTAGCCTTTGGCTCTTCAGTCTCCCCATCACTCAAGCACCTCCAAACACTCATTAATGAAAAGGTGGTGGTGGATCCACTGGGTGGGCAAAGAACGACATGAAAGAAGGGACCTGGACAGGCTGATACACATACACGCTTGCATTGTTTTTTTTTGTCGACCTTCCAGTCACTCCTAAATTGGGTTTCCTTGTTCTCTTCCTCCCGCTGCCTGCCAGGGCCATGCAAACAGCCAAGTAGTGACATTTTCCCAGAGCACAGCATTTGCAATTTTAAAGCCATGAAATGCTTTTTGGGTTTGACTTTTCTCTTTTAAAGTTGGCTCCAGATCCCCTTAAGTGTAAAAAAAAACCCCAAACAAAACCCAAACCAATCAACAGGGTTTGAGATTGATATGCAATTAGTGGAACTTGATGAATTTCCCATCTAACCCATCCCTGGAGCTGGCCTCCCAAGGGAAGGATTCACTAGCCGGTTCTTCCAAGAGCAGATGAGCTCAGGATTATTCTCTGGAATCAACATCATCAGTGGTATTTATTGAGCGCTTCTTGTGTGTAGAGCACTGTGGTAAGTGCTTGGGAGTTGATAGACACCTTCCTTGCCCACAATAAGCTTAGACTGTGAGCTCATTGTGGGCAGGAAATATGTCTGTTTTTTGTTTTAGTGTACTTTCCCAAATGCTTAGTACCATGCTTTGCACACAGTAAGCACTCAATAAATATGATTGAATGAATAAACTTGCACTCTAGAAAGGGTGGATGAATCTGTTGCCCAGTTGTGGTATGGTGCTGAGAGCCACAGCTCTTTCCCCCTTGTGGGTAGGGGATGTGTCTGTTTATTGTTATAGTATACTGTCTTAAGTGCTTAGTACAGTGATTTGCACATCATAAGTGCTCAGTAAATACAATTGAAATATGATTGATTGAACACCCCAGCCTTTGGACACCCCAGTACTTTGGATGGAACTGTTCCCCTTTGTAAAAAACTAATTTCATCCCTATGGGCTGACCAATTTTTTTCCTGGGCCTTCCTCATCTTTTCTCCCTTATTTTAACCATCTCTTAAGGGCCCTGTATGGGATGGCGTGGGGTCTGGAGAAAATTGGGGCCGGGAATTAGGGATCTTTAAAGGGATGAGGGGTGAGGCCAAGGGTGAGACTTGGACAGGACCTGGGAAGGCAGGAGAGAAGGACAGCTAGAGATATTTAGAGGCAGAGAGAAGGAAAGGAAAAGGAAGGGAGGAGAAAGGAAAAGATAGAATAGGGGTCAATGAAAGAAGGGGACAAAGAGAGAAGGCTGAAAGGAGAGAAATGGTATTTTTTTGAGCCCCTACTGTGTGCAAAGCAATGTAATAAATGCTTGAGAAAGTAAAATACATCAGCCTAATAAAAAGAGCATGGGCTCGGGAGTCAGAGGAACTGGGTTCCAGTCCCAGATACATCACTTGTCTGCTATGTGACGTTGGGCAAGTTAAGTGACTTATGCCTCAGTTACCTCAGCTGTAAAAATGGGGATTTAAATCTGTGAGCCTGTGTGGGACAGGGACTGTAACCGACCTGATTTTGTATCTACCCCAGCTCATGTTACAGTACCTGGCACGCAGTAAATGCTAAACAAAAGCCATTAAAAAACAACAACTGGTAGACCAGATGGTAGGACAAAGCAGGATGGAGGTCAGGGGTGCTCTCATCACAGAGATACACTGACACTTCCACAGATTCAGACCCTCAAATAAAACCATCACTGCCACTGCCGGGCTCTGCCAATGGATTCCTGCTGTCTCCCCTGCCTAAGCCCTGCCATAGAGACCCTTCCAGAACCCTGCCCAGCATTCAGGTCATAGTGCTATAGGGGAACCCCACTATCAGGGGTCAGTATCACTGAGGGAGGTGTTAGTGAGGGCTCTCGCTTGACGTCTGCCTCTGGGCCAGACCTTGGGGACACTGAAAACCTTCCCATAGCTGTTCAGGGGGAAGCAATGACAGTAGAGGTGGAGGAACACAGTACAGTCTGGGTCCTTGGATCTGGGGGGTGGGGGCTGTGCCCCTCTTCCTTTCTCATTCTCTCCCACCTATTTAGGGAGGGAGATGTGGGTTCTGAAATTTTTTAGCTCCCCTGAGGCTGGAGCCCTTGGTGCTTTTGACTAGTTTTATTTGATTCGTGAGGAGATTGCCTGACGAAGCCCAGGTTGGGTCTTGATCTACATGAAGAAAACCTAGGCCCCAGTAAATATGTCCCTGGGCCTTTGTCATCATGGTGGCTTCTGCATGTTCTGCCCTGTAGCAATTCCAGATATTCTCCTCAAACCTTACTAGTGCACTCCTGGACCCTAACTGCCTTATCTTCTGCCCTTCAGCCTCTCTTCCTCCTCCACTTTCTACTGACTCTCCCTCTCTTTCTCTCTCTCTCCCTCACAGCCAAATGGAAAATGGACTGGGCCAGCAAGCAGGTTGCTCTCTCTGGGCATTAACTTCACTTCCAAGTAGAAATGCTCTTGTGACCCTGGGAAGAGACCATAGCCCCTTCAGGGGGAAGGTTTGGGAATGCAATGTCCAATCCCTGCATCTGCTGGGTAGGGACCGTGCTAACTCCAGTGACTCTTGGTGTGGCACATGATACAATGATGACACCCCACAAACCCTTCTGAGTGATTTTATTCAATATAAGACGTGGACTAGATAATGACCGAATATAAAAATGCCAGCACGGTTGAGCACCACATAACAATGATAAAGTTAACAATGAGAACAACGACAACAGTAATAGCAATAATAGGATGGAACTGTTGAACTAGGAAAGGGAGGAAAATGGGTGGGACCTGAAGAGGGTTCTCATTCAATCCTGGGAGTTTGGGGTTCAAATGAGCAATTTCTAGGCTTGAGCTCCCCCTTTACTGGTCACACCTCTCCCATGTGCCTCCCTCCCTCCCACCCTAGCTCCACTACAGTCCTCCCCTCACTCTGATTAAGGGAGGATTGGGAGCAGAGGAAACCCTCAATGCTCAGCAGACATTCGGGGATGTCAAACTGCTCCTTACTCAAACGGCTTCTTAATGAGTTAAGTGTAAATGAATCAGAAGCAGATGGATTCTATTGCTCTGGAAATACACCCGGGGTTTAAAAATTAAGGGAAAAGCACTTGGCAAAAAGCATTTTGGGGTTTGCCAAGACCCAGAACATTTTGAAAAACAGTTCAAGGGTTTTTTTTTTCTTTATTCCTTTTTTCTTTTATTTTTGGTTGCAAAACCCAAAGTGCCCGGGGGCGGCAGAAAGAAAAGATGGGCCTGCTCTCCCCTCCTGAACTGGAGTTTCTCCTGCTGTGTGGGTGATGGAGCCCGGACAGGAGGCAATGAGCTATAAAATTACACTGGGGAGCGGACGTGTCTTGGGGCAAAGCACTCCGTCCCTGTCTGCAGGGAGCCCAGTCCCAGAGAGACCAGCTGTCTTGAAGCAGCTACCCAGTGGCTGGAGAGAGCCCATCGGCCAGCTCCAATGCCTGTGTAAGGCCCCACCTATTCATCCAGGCATGTTTGAGTGCTGAGAAGGAAATGGTCTCCGATTCACTGGATTGAAGAACCCAGAAACTCACGAGGTTAGAAAACATTCATCCCAGAGCCAATAAAATGTGAAATGTAGTTTTTAGAAGCAAAGTAAAAATAAAAACAACTTCATTAGTCACGTTTGGCATGGCTAAGCCTTTCCCTGGGGTGGGGTGGGCAATCTTACTTGAAAAAAAAAATCTGCTCTCTGGGGAAAAGCCAAGCATAGCAGTTTCCAGCTCTGCCACTGGCTTACTGGGAGAATGAAGCCAAGTGTCTCGGCCTTTGGATTCCCAGTCTGTGTCTATGTACACATCCATCATTGGCCTTCGTATTCAGAAGTGACAAAGCTGACCTTGTCTCTCCCTGGAGCATGGGTGGGGGGCTGGGAAGACTGTCAGAGGATGACCTTTTCCACCACATTGAGACGATTGCAGTCCATCCTAGGGTAACCAGATGTTGACTTTATTTGTCTGGGGGCACTGCCTCCCTTCCCTCTTGGCTAAGCAATATTTTTGCTTCAATATTTTTCCATCTTGTGTCTCTGAAGTCATCAATCCACTGTTGCTGCTGCTGCCACTGCCACCTAGCCTTGTGGCTTCCAAGTGTGTGGTGAGATGGGGGCAGTTACACTACTACGTTTTCAAACACTCGGAAATCCTGGGGTGAGAGGAGTGCCCAGTGCTCAGATTTACATGTGCTACCCCCTCCATTCATTCATTCAATCATATTTATTGAGCACTTACTGTGTGCAGAGCACTGTACTGAGCACTTGGGAAGTACAAGTTGGCAACATTATAGAGATTTTCCCTACCCAACAGCGGGCTTGAGCTCTCAGCACATTACCGTTTTCCACTCTCAGTTAATGCACGTTAAGGGAAAGCAGAGCTGCTCTGTTGGGGGACAGGCAGGAGGAGCGGGAGGTGAGGAAAGAGATCAGAAGAAAGGAGATGGGGATTGGTGATGAGCACAATCCCAGTGGAAAGAATTAAGGCTCCTCTCCGCTGCTATGAAAGACGGTAACTGGGGATGGCGGATGTAGGAGAAGCAGAGTGGCTTAGTCGATATAACATGGGCTGGAGAGTCAGAAGATCCTGGATTCTAGTTCTGCCTCTGCCATGAACGTGTCTCCTGTGTGACCTTGGGCAAGTCACTTAACATTTCTGAGCCTCAGTTTCCTCTTCTGTAAAATAGAGATTAAGAGTGTGAGCCCCTTGTGGGACAGGGATTGTGTCCAACTTGATTAACTTGTAGCTACCCCAGTGCTTAGAACAGTGCTTGACATATAGTAAGTGCTTAGTAAGTACCATAATTATTATTATTATTATGATCTGCCTGTTGGAAAGCATCCTTTCAGGGTTCACATGACCCCTTCGATGCCTTGTCCAGTCGTAAAGATGCGGGTGAGGTCAAGAAGCAGCAAGGCTTAGTGGATAGAGCATGAGCCTGGGTGTCATGGGTTTTAATCCCAGCTCCACCACTTGTCTGCTGAGTAACCCTGGTTAAGTCACTTAACTTCTCTGTGCCTCAGTTACCTCATCTGTCAAATGGGGATTAATACTGGGAGCCCCATTTGGGACATGGATTGGGTCCAACCTAATTAGCTTCTATCTACCCCAGCGCTTAATATAGTGCCTGGCTCAAAGTAAAGGCTTAACAAATACCATAAAAAATAAACAAAATGCAAAGAAGGTGTCACAGGTCAAAAGACAGTGAAGCAGCAGCATGGCCTAGTGGAAAGAGCACAGGATTTGGGGAGTCAGAAGTCTGGGTTCTAATCCTGGCTCTGCCAAATCCTTGTTGGGTGACCTGGGGGAAGTCAGTTAACTTCTTCGTGCCTCAGTTCTCCTGTTTTTCTCCTATTTAGACTGTAAGCCCCATGTAGGACAGGGACTGAGCCCAACCTAATTAACTTGTATCTACCCCACTGTATAGAACAGTGTTTGACACATAGTAAGTGCTTAATAAATGCTATCAAAAAGCCCAAAACAAAGAACTAACAAGCAAACTGGGAGGTCGGAGCCAGACACTTGAACTTGGGGTAGCGTTGATCGAAGAGGACTGGGCTAATGATTGGAGATCCCAAGTCCTGGGTTCCTGTTGCTGTCTTACTGAACCTGACTCCCTGGATGACAATGGAGGAGCTATTTATTTCCCTCTTAGGCCTCAGTTTCTCCTACAGCAATTCCTTCTTCCTTCTACCCACTTCCTAGGTGTGTGGGAATGATGAATGAGGTTATTCCTAAAACCCCTTGGAGAATGGTGGTGGTGGTAGTGGCTAGAGCACAGGCCTGGGATTCAGAAGGTCATAGGTTCTATTCCCAGATCTGCCACTTCATCATCATCAATCGTATTTATTGAGCACTTACTATGTGCAGAGCACTGTACTAAGCGCTTGGGAAGTACAAATTGGCAACATTGCCACTTGTCTGCTGTGTGACCTTGGGCAAATCACTTCACTTCTCTGTGCCTCAGTTATTTCATCCTTAAAATGAGGAATGAGAATGTGCACCCCACATGGGACAGGGACTGTGCCCAACCTGATTTTCTTGTATCTACCCCAGCTCTTAGTAAAGTGTCCGACACAAAGTAAATGCTTAACAAATACTACAATTATTATTATTAATTCCAATAATTATTAGGTAGGTGGGGGTTCTGTGGGCTTCCTCCCCACTCCTCCAAGGGCTAGCTACAGACCCAGATTCCAGCAGCCTCAAGGTTTACCATCCCCTCCCTCTGGCACTCCTTCCCTTCCTTCTCCAAAGGCATGGCCCTCTTCCAAACTCTATCCTCGAACTCTGGGTCTGGGATGAGACTCTGGGAATCTCAGCTGAACTTGGGATTCTTTTTTCTCCCCTGGGAACCCCAGCTTCCCCAGCATTCAGCACCAGTATCTCAAGATGGATTAGACGTGGCAGAGATGGGAAGGAGAGGAAAGAGAAAAACAAAATTAAAAAAATGAACCCAGCCCCTTCCAGGCTCTCCCTCCAGTCGACACAGAAGAATCAGAGGTCAGATCAAGATCTGGGCTCTGAGTCCAGCCCTTGCTGACTAGGAAGTTGTCCTGCGGTCTCCAGCTGGGCTTTTCCAGCATTTCCCTTGGAGAAGCCTGAAGTGGGCAGCCACGATGCAATACCCTGGCAAGTGATTCCTATCCCGGGGCCCCACATCCTGCACACTACACATTGTCTCTGATTTGCCACCGGGGAGCGATGGCACAATGGATGGAGCTTGGCTTGAACGGAAAGGCCGCATCCCGGCGAGGAGGATCCGAGGTGGGAGGAGACGCGTCTCGCATCTGCAACAAAATTAAAAATTAAATAAATAAATTTGTTAGTTTACAAATAGAACTGTTACTCGTTACCCTGGCGTATTAACAATCTCCTTTTATTTTTCGTAACGCTGTGAAAGACGTTTGTTTCAGTTGCCAACATCTCTGCAGAACTAATGTGGGTGGATTGTGACAGATATAATTTCTCCATCCTACAGTTTCATCAACTTGAGTTCTGTTAAACTATACCCGCTGGGCTTAGCTCCTTTTAAAGTTTCCGCTTTGACAGGTAGATTTATTAGTCTTGAAATTTGTACAAATCAGATGTCACTCGTGGCAACTTGTCAAAATGTCAGTCTGGTAAGGCAGCATGAAAGGATTTCTGGAGAGAGACAGACGGGAGGCAGGCTTTAAAGAACTCCAGCAACAAACTGAAGAAAGGAGCTGGGAGGGATGGCAGCCCTCTTGATCCTGGGGGTTTTGCTTTATTAAATATCTAGAGCTATAGCGTGGGACATGCCATCGAATCCTCTGTCTCTGAGCCACCCAGCCTGACAGCTCCCGGCGATGGCTTCTGTCTCTTATCGTGTCAGATTTCTCTGTTTGTTACGTGCTGTTAGTGGGGTAAAGGCGGAGGCAGGAGGTTGGCAGGGGGGAGCAGTTCGGATTTGGAGGTTTTTCATCTTGAGTTTTGGGTGATTTGTGTGGTGCAAAGTGTTCTGTCTGCTGGCTGGGTTTGGGGCTGGGGCTGGGGGTGAAAGCCTACTGCAGGTCCTCCAGGAAGTGTGCCCCAGCAGGTCTCAATTAATCAGTGGTATTTATTGAATGCTTATTGTGTGCAGAGCACTGGACTAAGACTTGGGAGAGTAGAATAGGGTAAGTAGACACGGTCCCCTCTTCGAAGAGCTTAGAAGTAGGACTTCCACATGGGCCCCTATTCCCTTGCCCTTCCTCTCTTCCCAGAGTTCCAAGTGATAGCCATCTTCCTTGTCTCTCCCCACCCTTTCAGAACCAGGGAGCCCCTTGAAGCCCAGAAATGGTGCTAAAACCCCACTCAGAGGATTCCAGTCTCCTTCTTGCCCTCTGTTGGCTTTTGGCCAAATACTTCCTGGAATCAGCTTTTTCCCAGACTCCTCCGCCCCCCCTGCTGCTATCTTCTCATCCGGGGAACATGGGATTTGATAACCCTGATCCTTAACGTAGCACAGCATAGCTAGAAGCATTATTATTAGACACAAAATGATCCAAATCTTTAAAGGAGAAAAAAAGATCCCCATCACAGTATTTGACTTAAAACTAGTGAAATGAAAAGCTGCAAGAGGAATAGTGGCACAGTCCAGAATGGTGAGCCGAGCATCAAGTGCTGCAGTAGCAGAGGTGGTGGAAGAGGAAATGGTGATGGTGAAGGAGATGATGATGGTGGTGGAGGAGGTAATGGTGGTGGAGGTGGTGGTGGTGATGGTGTTGGAGGAGCTGGTGATGGTGGGGGTGGAGGTGGAGGCTGTGTGGTTGGAGAAGGTGGCGTGGTGATGGTGGCTGGAGGAGGAGTTGGTGGTGGTGTTGGAGGAGGTGATGGTAATGGTGCCCATCTTCTAAACTGTGAGCCCGTCTTCTAGACTGTGAGCTCATTGTGGACAGAGATTGTCTTTCTTTGTTGCTGAATTGCACTTTCCAAGTGCTTAGTACAGTGCTCTGCACACAGATTGAATGAATGGTGGTGGTGATGGTGATGGTAGTGGTAGTAGTGGTAGAGGATGAGGTGGTGGTGTTGGAGGAGGTGGTGTGGTAATAATAATAATAATAATAATAATAATAATAATAATAATAATAATAATAGTAGTATTTGTTAAGTGCTTACAATGCGTCAAGCACTGTTCTAAGCGCTGGGATAGATACAAGGTAATCAGGTTGTTCCACATGGGGCTCACAGTCTTAATCCCCATTTTACAGATGAGGTAACTGAGGCACAGAGAAGTTGATTGGTAGCAGTGGTAGTGGAGGAGGAGGTGGAAGTGGTGCTGCAGTCATGATCTTGAAAACCCAACCTGGATTATCTAGATGTCCATCTATACACTTGTTAGTCCATGTTACGGATGAGGTAACTGAAGCACAGAGAAGTGAAGTGATTTTCCCAAGGTCACACAGCAGACAAGTGGCAGAGGCAGGATTAGAACCCATGACCTTCTGAATCCCAGGCCCATGCTCTACCCACTACACCATGCTGCTTTCCCATTTTACATATGAAAAGACCATGGCCCAGAGAGGTTAACTGACTTACTCAAGGTCACACAGCAGACAAGTGGTAGAGCTGGGACTAGATCCTTGATCTCTTGGCTCCCACTTCCTTTCTCTTTCCTGGGGGACATGCTATCTCTCTAAAAAAGCCTAGAAAGAAGAAACATCAGAGTGATCCACCCTGATGAATGAGCTTTCTCCTTTTGGACCCATGTTTCCACTCCAGCTATCTCCTCTCACTTTTCCCATTTGGTTAGGTCTTCCTCTCAACAACTCACTGGGACAGGAAAATTGAAGCAATGGGAAATGTAGTAACACCATCACTAACACTATTTTTCAAATAGCATTTGTTAGGCACAGACTATATGTCAAGCACTTGTTCTAAGCGCTGTGGCAGGTACAGGTGAATTAGGTTGGACACTGTTCCTGCCCCACATGAGGCTCACTGTCTACGTAGGAGGGAAAACAGGAGAACTGAGTCACAGAGAAGTTAAGTGACTTGCCCAATGTACCACAGCAAGCAATTGGCAGAGCTAGAATTAGAACCCAGGTCCTCTGACTCTCAGGCCTGTGCTTTTTCTGCTAGATCATGCCGCTTCTCTGCCACTATTTGTAATAAAAGCTTGTGTTTATACAATGCCTTTTCAACCAAAGAACATCTAGTGCTTTCCCATCTATAACCTCACTTGGATTCACAACATCCCAATGAGGGAGGGAGGGAAGATAGGCAGTATTATTCCTATTTTCGGAGGGGAAATGGAAGCAATAACAACAACAATAATAATATTGAGTGCTTACTATATCCAAGCACTGTACTTTGTACTGGGCAGTTACAAGACAGTCAGATCGGAGTCAACGGTCCCTGTCCCACGTGCCCCCCAGCCTAAGTAGGGGGTAGAACAGATGAGGAAACTAAGGTACAGAGAAGTTATATGACTTTCTCAAGGATACAAGAGCAGGTAAGTGGCAGAGCTGGGATTAAAACCCAGGTAACCTGGCCTCTGAGTCACAGAAACCCTCAATGAAGATGGGAGTCTATTTCCTCTTGTCAATGCCTTCTTTCTTGGTCTATCCTTCCATCCATTCATTCATTCAATTGGATTTATTGAGCACTTACTGTGCTCTAAGCACTTGGGAGAGTACTGTACAACTATAAACAGATACATTCTCTGCCCTCAATGAGCTTACAGTCTAGAGGTGGGGAGACAGACATAAATACAAATAAATAAATGACAGATGTGTACTTAAGTGCTGTGGAGCTGCCCAGTGCCACCTGGCTTATCCAGATCCTTTGTCCTGCTTAAAGGAGGGAAAGACAGCCCCAACCCAGGAATAAAACCTGTCTGTCAAGGGTTTCGATCAGAAAGTTTAGAAGCTTAATTATAGGTTCCATCCACTTCTTGATTTCTCCATTTGCTGTGCAGTGGTTATCTCATCAAAAGGGAAACAGAAGAGAGGGAGAGAGGCAGGGAGCAGGAGCTCTGAAGGAATGCTTCACAAAGGAAGATTTTCTTTAAAAGAAATCACTTTGTGTCAAATCAAGCGTTGACTGACTTTCATGTGGCAAATGTGTTAGGGCAGCTTACTTTGTGTTGGATAGATCATTAAACCAGGTACAGGGGAGAGGGGGGAGTTTTCCAGTGTTCTGGTGAACAGTGGTTTGGTCTTGGCTAGGACTACTGGGTCAGTTTCAAAGTGAGCGAAGGGAGCATTAAAGCATAACCAGCCTCAAGACGAGACTGTGGGTTCTCACTGCTAAAGGGTATCCTGCTTTTTCATTTACCGAGTGTGTCCTGCTTAGCAATTTCAGGGCAGCCAGCAAGGAAAGAGAATGAGAAATGGGCTGGGGGAGGTATAAGAAAAAAAAGAAAAGCACCAGCCCGTCTGGCAGTAGTTCAGAAAGCTCTCCAACTCACACATCTGGTTCTTATATTTCAAAGTTAATTAGTCATATTGAGGCTGTCTGAAGATAAATTTATCATCCAGAAAAAACACAAACAGTTTGAAAAATGAAAGGAAGTGAGGTGACATGGCTTGACGTTTAAATAAATCATTTTAACATGATTAAAAAACTTGTCCTGTCTGACACCCAGCACTTGGGTACTTTGTAAAGACTTTCTGACAAAGACAAGTCCCTGTTTGGTATACAAAGCCCTTGCCATTCAATTACACAGAATAATCTTTGGTCAATTACTTTTCTGAGTGACTACTGGGAACTGCATGGCACAGCTGGATCTACTTCTCCCTGGGGCAGGGCCTGGGCACTGGGCAACCAGAACAAGGCAGCCTGGGAGCAGGGCACATTTTCTAGGGTTGGGTATTTCCGGGAGCTTGGGTTGGAGGAGCGGAGGGGTCAGGGATGGAGGAGCATGTGTGTATGAGTGTGCATGTGTGTGAGTGAGTGTGTGTGTGTGTAATCAGAGGAGGAAGGAGAATGGATTTATGGGAGACAGAGGCTAAGGGGGGGAGGAGCATGGGAAACCTCAAGTAGGAGGCATGGGGATGAGGGGAATTTAGAATAAACGCAAAGAAGGTCCTAGTTCTCCCTCTCCAGGTGGTCATCAGGAGAAGCTGGAGAAATTATCCAGCCCGGAGAAATCCTTGCAGATTCCAGTAACGGGCTCAGAGTTTGGCCCTCCCCACTCTCCGGGAAATGGAAGGGGAAACAACCTCGGGAGGCAGTTGTGTGGCGCTGGCTGCATGGCCAATCGGAGTTTCAGGGTTTATAGGCCCTAGTGGGATGGTGAGCAGAAGGTGAGCAGTGAGAGGTTCAGTAGGTGGATTGGATCTGATCTTCTTGTATCTACCCCAGTGCTTTGTATAGTGTTTGACACACAGTAAGACTCGATGAATACCGCCCTTATTATGAAGAGCATGGCCTAGTGGAAAGAGCATGGGCCTGGGACCCAGGGGACCTGGGTTCTAATCCATGTTCTGCCAGTTGTCTGCTCTGTGACTTTGGGCAAGTCATTTAACTTTGCTGTGTAAAATGGGGATTTGATGCCTTTTCTTCTTCCCTCTTAGACTGTGAGCCCCATGTGGGACAGGGACTGTGTCCTACATGATTAACTGTGTCTACCCCAGTGCTTAGAAAAATGCTTGGTATATATTAAATGCTTAACAAAAGCATTATTATTATTTAATGATAAAAATTGTGGCATTTGTTAAGCACTTACTATGTGCAAGGCACTGCACCAAGCACCGGGGTGGTTACAAGCAAATTGGTTTGGACATAATCCCTGTCCCACGTGGGGTTCACAGCCTTAACCCCCATTTTACAGATGAGGTAACTGAGGCCTAGAAAAGTGAAGTGACTTACCCAAGGTCACACAGCAGATAAGTGGCAGAGCCAGGATTAGAACTCAGTTCCTCCTGACTCCCAAGCCTGTGCTTTATGCACTATTTATTCCTGGAGCAGGGAGAAGCAACCCCGTGACTCAAAATATACCACTCCAGTTCCACCAGTGTGGCGAGATCCACTCTCCCTACCAAGGAGCACTACTTCTGCCAATGCCTTCGACTTCCATTTCCTTTCAAAACCAAAATGGAACAAGCCATCTCACCCCCATTGCCTCCCACCCCACAGTGTTCACTGGTGGGCTTGCTGTCAAGTGTGTTTGGCACCACTGTGGCTCTTCTGGAATGGGCCTCAGATGGCATGGCTCTTGGGAGCTTTCTCATGTGCTTTTCCTTCTACCCCTTTGCTGAGTGATGTAACACAACATGAAATTTTTCTTCTATTAACAATTTTGTCTCATCAGTTTTGCTAATGGGATAACAAGAGGTGCTGGTTATGGTGCAAAAGTCTCATCATGTTGATAATTTTCACTGTAACATGTTAGCAATCTGTCAGTATTTGTTTCCACTAATACCACACAAAAGTCTGATTAGATCAGGGACTCTCATTTTATACCCGCCTTATCAGACCCACTTGTTTTTTCTGTCTCTCTATTTGGCTTCCCTTCTCCCTCTCTAGCTCCCTCTCTGTATCTGGGAGGCAGTATGTTGGCAGTAGCAGAAAATACCCTGCGTTAAGGGTGGTAACAATTCAACAGGATTCCAGGTCAACCCCATTGGCAACCCGCCCTCGGAGAACAGGTAACTCAGTCTGAGGGAAGGTCCTCTTCTTTCTCCCGAGTGGGAAGAGGTTAAGCATGGTAGGGGGCCTTTTGGAGTTGATCCAGAGCCCATTCGGGAGACCTCAACTCTCTCACTGGAGGTTTTCCCAAGAGGTTTTTCTCTCTGTAATTTGGGAATTCTTTTCTTGAAGAGACATAGAGAAACCAGTTTGGCCTCACCTAGAGGACACAGGATTCAACCAGATGGGGCAAACCTCGTAACTGACTTTTCTACTGATCACCAGCTAGAGAGCACAACAGCCCTGTGACAAGGTCAACTCTTCCCACCATCCCATCTCACTCCTACGTGTGGAAAGTGCACAGGACTGGGAGTCAGGAGATCGGGGTTCCCTTCCATTTGCCTGCTGTGTGACCTTAAGGAAGTCACTTAACTTCTCTGGGCCTCAGTTTTCTTATTAGCTTATTAAATACCTAGAACCTTAGAGTGGGGCTTGCCACTGAATACTAGGTCTCTTAGCCACCCAATCTGACAGTTCCCTATGATGAATCCTGTCTCTTACGGTGTCAGATCTCTCTTCTCTTTACACTATTTTTTTCTTCTTTTAGTGGTATTTGCTAAATGCTTACTATGTGCCAAGCATTCAGCATGGCCTAATGGAAAAAGCACAGGCCTGGGCGTCAGAAGACCTGGGTTTTAATCCTGGCTCCACCACACCACTTACCTGCTGTGTGACCTTGGGCAAGTCACTTAACTTCTCTGTGCCTCAGTTCCCTCATCTGCAAAATGGGGATTTAATGCCTGGTCTGCCTTCTACTTATACTGTGAGCCCCATGTGGGACCTGATGAACTTCTATCTACCCCAGTGCTAAGTACAATGCTTAGTACATAGTAAGCACTTAACAAACGCTACCAATACTATTATTATTAGGATAGATACAAGATAATCAAGTCACACCCTTCTGAACTGTAAGCTTGTTGTGGGCAGAGAACGTGTCTGCCAACTTGGTTGTATTGTACTCTCCCAAGTGCTCAGAACAGTGCTCTGTACATAGTAAGTGTTTATTAAATACAGTTCATGTCGATGATGATGATGATGACACACTCCTTATCTCACATGGGATTCACAGTCTAAGGGGGAAGGAAGAAAGTCATTTAGTCCCCATTGTACAGATGAGGATCTGGAGCACTGAGAAGTAAAGTGATGTGCCCAAAGTCACACAGCAAGGCAAGTGACAGAGCTGGGATTAGAACCCAACTCTCCCTACTTGCAGTTCCATCCTCTTTCAGTTGGGTCATGCTGCTTCTGTAACTGAACTGATTATCTTTGTTCTACCCCAGAACTTTGTTACAGCAGTGCTTGGCATATAGTAAGAGATTAACAAATGTCATCATCATTATTATTAGTATTACTGCAAAATGGGTTGCCCTTCACTCTGAACTGGGTGAGAAAATCTCAGCATCAAATACTGCAGTTCATTGATTGTATTAAATCTTTGGAGTTGGTGGTTCCAATTGCCTCCCTCTCCACCCCCTGCCCCTATCCTGCTCCTTTCCCTGAAGGATCAATCACCCAGTGCTTCTGTTTGCTTAGGTGAAATAAAGAAAATGAGCAGTATGGTGGACTAGAGAGAGGTGCTATGTTAATTCAAAGTTTGGTTAAAGCATGCCATGTTTAGGGTCAAAGAAATCTCGAAGGATGGAGAGATTTATAGTCACGAACAAGGTGCCTGGTGCGTGTGGTTAAAGAAAAAAAAAAAACAACTGACATCCAAAGCACAAGGGCTTGATGTTTGGTAGATAAAATGAATATTCAAGTTGTTTTTGTGGGAGGAAAACAATCTCTCTGACTTTGGTACTAGTTAAGAGTTACAAGGCTTGTGTGCATTTTCTCTCTGTCAAAACCCTCCTGCTAATTGTCCAGAGCCTCTTTGATTGCCTCTAAGGAAACCGCCAGCCGCCTTTGAAGTCTTGGAGCAGCCTCATCACGCCCTGTTGAATAATAAACATTATTCACAGGAATAGACAATGAGGCTGCATCGTTCCGAGGGACAGGAGCAGAAAAGGGAGGCTTGGCTGCTCTTAAATTCCCTCCATCCTTCAGGAACAGTTAATCACCTGTGTCCAGTCCTTGCAAACTTTTCTCTGAGCTAACCCTTCCTCCTGAAGTCAGCTTGGCTACTGCTTTAGTTTGTCTGTTTGTCTGTCTCTTTTTCTCACTGTTGTTAACTTGCCTGCACAAACTATTACCCACTCCGCCCCCTTATAGACTATGAGCCCGTTGTTGGGTAGGGACCGTCTCTATATGTTGCCAACTTGTACTTCCCAAGTGCTCAATACAGTGCTCTGCACACAGCAAGCGCTCAATAAATACGATTGAATGAATGAATGAAGTAATGCTCACAATTATTGGATATATTAGTGACATACCTTTATGCCTTGTCTTCCCTGTTAGGCTACCTTCTGAAGGTCAGACACTATGCCTCTTTTTGAACTCATAAAGGGCTGTCAACCTTTTGTTTAGAGCATAGAGGTCAACAAATAACACAATGACTATTAGTGTTAGGACCTGGATTCGGGTCCTGGCTCTCCTTTTGCCTCAGTTTCCTCTTCTGAAAAATAGTGAAATAATACCTGCCTTTCCCTGCGTCACAGGGAGATTGTTGTGAAGATAAAAACAAGAGAAGTAGTGTGAAACAATTTGGAAAATAGAAGTGCTGTATAAATTCAAGATATTATTATGGGGAAGGCAGGGAGCGGAGAGTCATCTGATGGGAGCTTTGGAACTTGTTGGTCAGGAGTTTTGGTTTTAGATGAGAAGAAATGAGAGCCAATGGAGGTATTTGAGGAAGGAAGTGATCTTCTCTGATCAGCACTTTAGGAAAATACTAGGTATAGCTACTTGTAAGTTTCACTGAAAAGCAGAGAAGATGAGGCACTGAAGCCAGTATGGAGACTGTTACACTAGTCTAAATGGGAGACGATGAAGCTTTGTGCCAAAGTAAGAAGCAGCATGGCCTTGTGGAAAGAGCCCCAGGCCTAGGAGTCAGAGGACATGAGTTCTAATCCCAGTTCTGCAATTGTTTGCTTTGTGACCTTGGGCAACTACTTTAACTTCTCAAGCTTCAGTTACCTCGACTGTAAAGATTGGGATTAAATCCTACTCCCTCCTATTAGACAATGAGCCCATGTAGAACAGGGATTGTTTCCATCCTGATAAACTTTAATTTGCTCCAGACTTGGAACAGTGCTTGACATGAACACCATTAACAAAACAGTAGTGGTTGTAAAGGTGAAGAAGAAGGGAAGGATCAATGAAATTTTTGAGGACCAGTTAACGTGATTTAGAGACACATTGACTATAAGAGGGAAATGCAAGACAATAATAATAATAATGATGGTATTTGTTAAGCACTTACTATGTGCAAAGCACTGTTCTAAGCACTGGGGAGGTTACAAGGTAATCAGGTTGCCCCACGGGGGGCTCACAGGTCTAATCCCCATTTTACAGATGAGGTAACTGAGGCACAGAGAAGTTAAATGACTTGCCCAAAGTCACACAGCTGACAGTTGGCAGAGCGGGATTTTGAACCCATGACCTCTGACTCCAAAGCCCGTGTTCTTTCCACTGAGCCACGCTGCTTCTCCAACTTCTCCAAAAGATGTCAAAGGTGATCCCAAAGTGGCGAGCTTTTGGGATAAAAAAGAAAATGGTGACAGTGATAAGGAAGAGGAGAGGATTTGGGAAGAAAAATGAGAAGTTCAGTTTTGGTTAAGGGGCTGGATGCCATTCAGATAGAGCTGTCCTAAATACTAGAGGTCAAGTGACAGTTGGGGTCAGGAGATGTTGATTTGGGCATCATCTGCATAAGGTGGTAATTGGAACCATGTAATTTGATGAGAGAGTGAGTGTCCAGTAAGGAAGAACAGGAAGCCCAGAAATTAGTCTTGAAGTATACACTGACAGTTCAAGGAGAGGAGGAGAAAGTAGTAATTCTGTTTTTCAAACCAAAACCAGAGAGAATATTCAGGTGGAGGCAATGGCTTACTGTGTTGAAAACAACAGAAAGATCTAAGAGGATTAGGACAGCCAAGAGACTGTTAGATTTTGCCAGAATCAATCAATCAATCAATCAATCAATTATATTTATTGAGCACTTATTGTGTTCAGAGCACTGAATCAAACATTTGAGAGAGGATAATATAACAGTTTAACAGTTGCCTGCTGGGTGACCTTGAGCAAGTCACTTTACTTCTCTGGGCCTCAGTTTGCTCATCTATAAAATGGGGTTTCAATTCCAGTTCTCCCTCCTACTTAGACTTTGAGTCCCAAGGGGAACAGGGACTGTGTCTGATCTAATTAATCTTGTATTTGCCTCAGGTACTTAGTATAATGCATGGCACATATTGAGCATTTAACAAATGCTTATGTCACTATCATATTAATATTATTGTTATTATCATTATTATTACATGTGCCAGGCAGCAAAATGTGCTCTGTTTTTGAGGTCTCACTTTTTTAAAAAAATGATATTTGTTAAACTCTTGCAATGACAATAATGAATAATTGTGGCAAGCACTGTTCTAAGTGTTGAGGTAGATACAAGTTAATCAGGTCAGACACAGTCCCTGTCCCACATGGGGCTCAGAATCTGTGCAGGTATCGCATTCCCATTTTACAGTTGAGGAAACTGAAGCACAAGAAAGCCATGTGACTTGCTCAAGGTTACCCAATAGGCAAGTGGCAGAGGCAGGATTAGAACCCAGGTCCTCTGATTCCCAGGCTCGTGCTTTAGCCTGTAGGCCATGCTGTTTCCCTGGAAATACTCTGGAATCTAGACCTCACTTTTTTGGGAGAACAATCCCCTTGCTCCTGGGAGGGTAAGGCTGCAGCTCGGCTGCATTAATTGAGATTTTCTCCGGCACACACGTTCGTAAATTGCCAGGGAAATTATATCCCTGTCATATTTGAATACTTTGAAATAGGCAAGAATTACTTTATAGGTATTTTCCCTGCTTTTAAATGTTTCAAGCAAGCAAAATGTTTTCAAGCAATTGCTTGCCACTAGATTGGGTGCAACTGATTTCAAGTGTCTTTCCAGAGCCCTTCATAGAAAAAATAATTGTGTAATTAGCTATGAATTAGTAAAAATTATGCTAATTACTTTCAGGTGTGACACATTTTGTGATGAAAAACAAGTAAGAGAAATCAAGCGGCTGTCACTGAGGTTCTGCAGTACAGATTAGCTCCGGCACTTTGACAGGCTGATGTGCACACTTACTTAATATTATATTTTTTAATTATGTAATTTCAGAATAAGTGTAAACAGACCTGGGAACAAAAGTACAACAGATAGAACTCAGTTTTTTTAAGTGTTTTTTTTTTTTTTTTGTATTTTATCAGAAAGAAGCAAACAGAGACTTCTTAATAGTTCTCCTTCAAGCACTTGGTAGGGGAGATGGGAGGGACAAGTGCATTACGGGAAGATGGGATTTGGGATTTCTGGAAAGAGTGTGAGATTGGGAGACAGGAGACCAAGGGTGATCTAATCCCAGCTCTGCCACTTGCTTGCCTGATGTTATGGCCTTGAGAAAGTCATTTAACCTCTCTGATTACTCATTTGTAAAATGGAGATTAAATACCTGTTCTCCCTCCCTCTTAGATTGTGAGTCCTATAAAGGACAACAACTGTGTATGATCTGAGTGTCTTATCACTACATAGCAGTGTGGCCTAGTGGATAGAGCGAGGGCGTGGGAATCAGAAAGACCTAAATTCTAATCCCTAATTCTCCACATGTCTACTGTAGCTTCTCCGTGCCTCAATTTGTAAAATGGGGATTAAGAATGTGAGCCCCATGTGGGACATGGATTGTGTCCAACTTGATATCTACCTCCAGGCTTAGTATAGTGCCTGCCACATAGTAAGTGATTAATAATAATTAAAAATAAGAGCATAGGTCTCGGAGTCATCCCAGGTCCTAATCCCAGCTCTGTCATTTATCTGCTACGTATCCTTGGACAAATCACCTAATTTCTCTTTCTCAGTTTTCTCATCCATATAATGTGGATTAATTGCTCTTCTCCCTCTCCTTTGGACGTTGATCCCCGTGTGGGACAGGGACTGAATCTGACCTGATTACCTTGAATCTACCCCAGTGCTTAGTACAGTGTTTAGAACATAGCAAGTACTTAATAAATAACATTATTATTAGCAAGCTTAATAAATTACCAGTATTATTAGAAGACTGCAGGGAGGTTCTTTGATTAGAATGGGCAAAACCCATCATGCAGAGGTTCTTCCACCACTCATGAGACATGGGGCTTTGAACTTTATATGCTCTTCCTTACACCTTACTGTAATTTATTATAGTGTTTGTCTTCCCTACTAAATTTGTATACTTTTTGAGGACAGGGATCACGTCTACTAATTCTCTTCTACTTTCTCAAACAGCACCTAGTCCAGCATTCTGCACACAATAGGGGCTCAATAAATATTATTTATTGACTAAGGATGTGAGAATGTCCAGAGGTTTTGGGGATACTTTGAGCTTTTTTATGGCCTTTGTCAAGTGGGTACTATTAGCCAGGCATTATATTAAGTGCTGGGGTAGATACAAACTAATCAAGTTAGATGCAGCCCATGTTCCACAGTCAAGCAGGAGAGAGAACAAGAGATGAGGCACAGAGAAGTCAAGTGACTTGCCCAAGGTCACATAGCAGGCAAGTGGCAGAGCTCGGATTAGAGCCCAGGTCCTTTGGACTACCAGGACCACGCTCTAGTCATTAGGCCATGCTGCTTCTTGTGGGCTTCATGTGGACAGCCAAGTTAATCATTGTGCTACCTTCTGCTCACCTGTCCTTGCACCAGCATTTAATCTGTAGCCACCCTTTGATTAGCCTTTGAACTCCTCTCCATTTTTCTCTCTCAGCCACTGATGCTGTTGAAGGACCCACATAGTCACTTTCACCTGTGACCTGTGCAAAGAATTCCTCTTCATGGTTGTTCTACTGTACTCTTCCAAGCACTTAATACAGTCCTCTGCACACAGTAAGCACTCAATAAATATGATTGTTCTCTCCATCTACTACCATAACAAGCATTCTGTCTAACTCAAAGGCCACCCTGAAAGGAACTCTAATTTGTTTTAAATTGGCTGGAAGGGGGTTTGAGTGATTAGTGTATGATGAGGGTCACATGTTGCATCTAATATGGAGTCTCTACCAGGAGCTGCTGTGGTTTTGTCTTCAGCAAGACTTGGCCCATTCTTCTATGGCTTTCTGTAGTAGAGCCTGTCAGTGGTGATTGATTCCCAAAATGCAGTTTTGCTGGCGCTGGCTGGACTCACAGGAAGGTTTGCATCTGGGACTTGAACTCTGGGGGTGAGTAATGGGTGATAGGGTTGAGTGGCAGAGAGGTCTGCCTTAGTTTCTTCAACTGTAAAATGGAGATTCAGTATCTGGACTTCCTCCTTGCTTTTAGCGCACATTCTTTATTCCTCTAGTGCTAACCTTTTCACAGTGCCTCTATCTCACCTCTCTCGCTGCTGACCCCTAGTCCACATCCTGTCTGTGTCCTGGGTTGTCCTCCCTCATCAAAATTGACTGAGAATCACTCTCCCTTCCTCACCCTTCCTTTTCAAAGCCTTATTCCAAGAGGCTAACCCAGATTAAGTTCCACTTTTCCTCATCTCCCACTCCCTTCTGTGTCACCCTGACTTGTTCCCTTTGTTCTCCCCATCCCCCAGCATTTATGTACGTATCTGTAACTTTATTTGTATTGACATCTGTCTCCTCTCCTCTGGACTTTAAGCTTGTTGTGGGCAGGAAATGTGTATTGTATTCTTCCAAGAACTTAATATGGTGTTCTGAACACAGTAAGTACAACTGAATGACTCTGAACCCTATATGGGATAAGGGCCACGTTTTTATGATACTAAGCAATTACTATATGTCAAACACTGTTCTCAACACTGGGATACATGCAAATTAATCAGGATCGATACAATTCTTGTCCCACATGGGGCTCACCATCAAGTAGAAAGGAGAAGAAGTATTGAATCCTCATTTCCTGCAATTTGAGGAAATGGAGACATGTAGAAGGGAAGTGTCACACAGCAGCCAAGTGGCAGAGCTGGGATTAGAACTCAGGTCCTTTCACTCCCAGGCCCTTTCTCCTCCCACTAGGCCATGCTGCTTCTCTTGTGTCTTACCTGGGTCTGTGTCTAATCTGAAGATCTTGTAGTAGTAATAATAATAATAATGTTGGTATTCAGCGCTTACTATGTGCCAAGCACTGTTGTAAGCGCTGTGGGGGATATAAGGTAATCAAGGTTGTCCCATGTGGGGCTCACAGTCTTAATCCCCATTTTACAGATGTGGGAACTGAGGGCCAGAGAAGTTAAGTGACTTGCTCAGTCACACAGCTGACAAGTGGCAGAGCTGGGATTCGAACCCATGACCCCTGACTCCCAAGCCCGGGCTCTTTCCACTGAGCCATGTTGCTTCTCTAACTACCTAAGTGCTGAGTACAGTGCTAGGCACACATTAAGTGCTTAATAAATGCCACTTTTATCACTATTTATTATTTTGAGGCAGGGAAGGAGCAGACCAGATTCTGGTTCTTTGTCCTCACTGCTGGTTTCTCCCCTGCCGTCCCTACGCTCCCACCACCGGCATGAAGTCTCTCTCTGGGTAAGGAAGGGAGGGAAGTGGAGTGCATCTCCTGCCAGAACCAGCCACCCCACCACCCAATCCATGACCCTGTTCCAAATGCTCCTTCTCAAATGCTTCTAAATTCCAATAATATAATAATAATGATAGTATTAAGTGCTTACTGTGTGCCAAGCACTTCACTAAGCACTGAGGTGGATACAAGCAAATCAGGTTGGAAACAGTCCCTGTCCCATGTGGGGTTCACAGTCTTAATCCCCAATTTAAAGATGAGGTAACTGAGAAGCAAAGTGGCTCGCTCATGGTTATATAACAAACAAATGGCAGAGTCAGGATTAGAACCCAGGTCCTTCTGACTCCCAGGCCTGTGCTATATCTCCTAGGCTACATTGCTTGTTAAGATGTCACTGCTTTACTGCCCCAGCAATCACCTCTTCCGACACCAGTCCTCAAAGGACTATTCACTGGACTCTCAATTATCTATGAATATAGCCTGTTAGCAGGAATCCTTTCTCCCAACTATGTTGCACTGTACTCTCCCAAGCTGTTAGTACAGTGCTCTGCACACAATCGTATTTAATAAATAGAACTGATTGAGTGGGTTATCCATTTTGTAGTTTAATCAGCAGTGAACTTTTAAATTCTTACTCAAGGTTATAAATCAATGGTGCAAATAGGTCAGTGGGTGTAGGTCATGATCTTGGGTTTAGGCTTTTCTGGTGGGGATAAGATGAACGGGACAGGCTGATATGGGGAAAGGGAAAAGGCACCTGAGGCCTTTACAATAGAAGCAGCATGGCTTAGTGGATAGAGCATGGGCCCGGGAGTCAAAAGGACCTGGGTTCTAATCCTGATTTCACCACTTATCTGCTGTGTGACCTTGGGAAAGCCACTTAACTTCTCTGTGCCTGCTACCTCATCTGTAAAATGGGGATTAATACTGTGAGCCCCATGTGGGGCAGGGACTGTGTCCAACACAATTTGCTTATATCTATCCTAGCTTTTAGAACACTGCTTGACACATAGTAAGTGCTTAATAAATACCACAATTATTATTATTACTTTCCCAAGTGGGCCCAGGACAAAGTGCAGCAGGAGTAGAGGTAGGAGAGCAGCTCAGGAATCCAGACCTTGCAGGGAATCACATGAACTAGTTGCTTGAAAAGAAGATGAGCCATGAAGCGAATGCTTTCATTTTTCCCAGCCTGGAAACTTCAAAAAGAAAAATGAAAAAAACAAGTGCTGAGAAATCCCTTTGAGAAATTGCCTTTGGGATTCGGCTGTTAAAATGGGAGAAAGGTATCAGGCTTCTGCCCGGGCAGATCTAAGGGTAATTTACACCAAGAGACTCCATTTTGATCCCAAGTGGAATTTTGGCCTCTCTGTAGGTTGTGTATTTTGAGCTTTCCCAGGCTGAGACTTGTGCTGTTGGAACGTCAGACAAATTTATCTCTCCTCGTCTTTGAGTTTGCCTCTCGCATCTGTGACTCTCCGCTCACTATTTTGGTCTTTTCTCTCTCTAATTTTGGAAAGGGCTTCATCCTCACCCTGCAAGGCAGCTGAAGCCCCAGAAATCCATCTGAAAGTTTTGATCCCCTGGGGAGAGGACTGGAGCCGTGAGTTAGGACAGCAAGGGTGTATGAACTGGGTCTAATAGAGCAAGCACTGGGATTCCAATTGGCTCAGGTTCTAGTCTCTTGGGACCTTAATCTATCACTTGTATTTATTAGTAATAATAATAATGCTATTTGGTAAGTACTTACTGTATGCCAAGCACTGTTCTAAGCTCTGGGTTGGATACAAGCAAATCAAGTTGGACACAGTCCCTGTCCCACATGGGGCTCACAGTCTCAATCCCCATTTTAAAGATGAGGTAACTGAGGCACAGAGAAGTGAAGTGACTTGCCCAAAGTCACAGCACCATTTAATGAGTGCATACTGTATGCAGAGCGCTGTACTAAGCACTTATACAAGTGATAACCTTTCTGGGTCTCATTTTCCCGTACTTACCTATTGCCCAAGGATGTTGTTGAGACAAATGAGAAGACTCAGTAGATGGAAAAATTCCCTGAGTTTTTAGACAGGGATGTTTTTCACTTATAAGTCCAAGTTACTCAACTGCATTGTGAGGCCTCTGGTGGCTCAGAGGGAAAGTAACAGCCTTGAAAGGCTGGAGGCCTGGGTTCTAATCCCCTCTCTGGTATGAGAGTTTAAAAAAAGATTGTAAATACCTAGGAGGGTCTAGAATAGATCACCTAAGAGTGCTGAGATAAAATTTTTCAGCGCTTAGAACAGTGCTTTGCACATAGTAAGGGCTTAACAAATACCATCATTATTATTATTTATCACCTCCTTTGGAACATTCCTGAATTCTCCCCAATTCCAGAAGACACCTTGCACTGACAACCTACACAACTGCATCTTTGTATAAAGAGGTATATTGTGATAGCCAGACTGAGATATAAAAATAATAATGCTAATGATGGTATTTAAGTGCTTACTCTGTGTCAAGCACCGTTCTAAGCACTGAGTTAGGTACGAGATAAAGATAAGTCCCTGTCCCACCTGGGGGTCACAGTCTAAGTAGGAGGGAGAACAGGTATCTTGTCTCCATTTTATGGATGAGGAAACTGAAGTGTAGAGACTAAAGTCGATTTACCCAGGGTCACCATCAGGCAAGTGATGGAGCTGGTATTAGAACCCAAGTCTCCTGACTTCCATGCCTGTACTCTTTCCACTAGGGTGCACGGGGGAGAAGTATTGGTTGGTCAGAACCACCTGCCCCATTCCCAGCAGGCTCTCTCGGAGGAAAGAGCACTGTGATTCCACAACAGTTCTCATGCAGGATTATTCACGTGAGGTGGGTGTGAAAGCCACTCCATCCCCCTTCTTCACTCACACTTCACCACTGTCATTAAGTTGTTCCTGGGCCCTCCAGTTTTGAGAAGATGCACGATTCAACTCAACAGAGATATCAGTAAGTGGTATTTATTATTATTATTGTTAATAATAACAATGGTATTTAACTAGTTACTATTTGCCAAGCTTTGTTCTAAGACCTAGGGTAGATAAAAGATAATCGGGTTCCACATGGGGTCACATTCTAAGAAGGAGGGAGCACAGGTATTGAATCCCCATCTTGATGAGGAGGGAACTGAGGTACAGAGAAGTTAAGTGACTTGCCTAAATTCACACAGCAGGTAAGTGGTGGAGGCAGGATTAGAACCCAGGTCTTCTGATGCCCAGGTCCAGGCTCTTTCCAATAGGCCATGCTTCATTTACTGTGCATAGAGACAAAGCTTCTCTCTGAAAGTTCTTGGTGGCACTTCTTTCCCAGCCACCCTACCAGGTTTCAGGCATGCAGGCATGTCTCTCCTGGGAAGGGGCTGGAGTCCACTTAAACCATTGAGGATGGTGGCGGGGGAGGGGGGAGTATAACAGGAAAGCAAGAACCCCAGGATCAGACCAGCCCTATTCCCTCCCTTCTCACTGTGTGAGGCCCACAGCATAGAGAGGAGGTAATAATAATAATGGTGGTATCTGCTAAGCACTTACTAAGTGCCAGGCACTATACTAAGCGCTGAGGTGGATACAGTCCCTGTTCCACATGGAGCTCACCATCTCAATTCTCATTTTACAGATGAAATAACTGAGGTACAGAGAAATGGAGTGACTTGCCCAAGGTCACACAGCAGACAAATAGCAGAGCTGGGATTAGAACATATGACTTTTGGACTCTCAGGCCCGTGCTCTATCCGGTACGCCACACCGCTTCTCTATGGTGAGGAAGGGGCTGAAGAGGTTATACTGGGAAGATGACCCGCCCTGTGAGTCAGTTTGCTAATCCTTTTGTGGATTTGATCAAAGGCTGCTCCCTCCAGATCGCCCCAGAGGCCAAGTCCCCGAACAGTATAGATGTATGTGTTGGACACGGAGCTGGAATGGTAAGCTTGGGTTTGATTCCCTCTCCTATAACCTGGGCCCTGCTCCCTCAGTCCTACACAGAGATGAGAGGTGAGCCAAACTGCTCTACTCTCACAGTTGGTCTGGTGCCCTTTGTTTTCTCTCTTTTCCAGCTTTGCGCTGAGCAAGAAGAGCTCTGTGTGTGTGTGTGTGTGTGTGTGTGTGTGTGTGTGTGTGTGTGTGTGTACACAGACATATAATTCTTGTTTATATGATTGTTTTTTCCTTTGCCAGAGAGAAAGACATCATGTGCAAATCAAAGGTTGCACATTTTTTAAGTATGATGTATACCAGTTCCTCTCTAGCCTAGTGATTGGCTTGAAGCAGATCATTACTTGTCTCCCTCCCTACCCCTGGCCACTTTTGTAATTTTGCAAATTCCATCTCCTTTGATTGATTTCTAGAGCTGAACAAACAGCAGGCCGAGTGCCAGCATCCCACTGTCCACGTTAGGGTGTGGGTAGGCTGCTGTTTTACTTGCCAAAATGTCACTAGTTTTACAAGGGCTGCAACTTTTTTCCCTTATTCTCTTCTTGGCTTTTTCAATTTTACTCTCCTCTTTGGTTTCCCCTTTCTTTATGCAGGCCCAGCCCTAAATGTGTCCTGACAAGTGAGGGTTCTACTGCTTATCCTGGGATGTTCATGCTTGTGGTGATGTGGGGCCTGGTTGACCCTATATGCCCCTGGCAAAAAGGTGGCAATGGTCACAACAGAACCCCCACTTGGAGTTAGTGGCAGAGATTCTAGGGCGCTCTTCAATGGTCCTGTTGTCACTGCTACTGCCCTCGTCAATTTGCCCCTGCCTCCTGGCATTTCTGGAGTATGAAGGCCTAGAAACACAGCCATTTTACCAGTGTTGTTAGAATTTGGTGTCCTAGAAACACTTGGGTCATTCCCCCTTCACACTCTCACCTTCTGCAACAGACCCCTCCCATTCACCTGGTAATGGCACTGCATCTACCTCTTCCTTCTCCCTCTGTCCCTTTTTATCTCCTGAAGTGAAGTGGCCTAGTGGAAAGAGTGTGAGACTGGGAGTTGAAGGACCTGGGTTTTAATTTTGGCTCTGCCACTCGCCTGCTGTGTGGCTTTGGGAAAGTATCTGTGCCTCATCTGTGAAATGGAGATCCCTTTCCTGGTGTCCTGCCCTCTTAGACAATGAGGGCCAGATAGGTCAGCAACTATCTACCCCAGCCTTTAGTACAGTGCTTGGCATGTAGTAAGTGCTTAACAAACACCACAGATATTAATTATTATGAGGTAGTTGAGTCCATCCTGATTATCTTCTAGACTGTGAGCCCACTGTTGGGTAGGGACCGTCTCTATATGTTGCCAACTTGTACTTCCCAAGTGCTTAGTACAGTGCTCTGCACACAGTAAGCGCTCAATAAATACAATTGAATGAATGAATGAATCTTATAGTTACCTCCAGCTTTTAATACAGTGTTTGGCATAGAGTAAGTGCTTAGCAAGTACTGTAAAAAATAGTAGTAACAATTACTCTCTGAGTTTGACAATGACACTGTATGCCCTGTTTAGGCCAATGGAGCTGAGAGAGTCACCATGGCTCAGTCCTTCTGGTCAGGGAACATGTCTACCAACTCTGTTCTATGAGAAGCAGTGTGGCTTAGTGGAAAGAACATGAGCTTGGGAGTCAGAGGTCATGCGTTCTAATTCTGGCTCTGCCACTTAGCTGTGTGACTGGGAAAGTCATTAACTTCTCTGTGCCTCAGTTACCTTATCCGTAAAATGGGAATTAAGTATAGTAAGCACTTTACAAATACCATTATTATTATTATTAGTCCACTCCCAAGCACATAGTACAGTGCTCTGCACACAGTAAGCCCTCAATAAATGATTGATTGAATGATTAATATGATGCTTGTTAAATGCTTTATATTTGCCAAGCACTCTATGACACTCTGGGGTAGATAATAATAATACTGATGATGATGGTATTTAAGTGCTTACTATGTGCCAAGCACCATTCTAAGCACTGGGGTAGATACAAGGTAATCAGGTTGTCCCATGTGGGGTTCACATTCTTAATCCCCATTTTACAGATGAGGTAACAGAAGCACAGAGAAGTAAAGTGACTTGCCCAAAGTCACACAGCTGATAAGTGGCGGAGCCAGTAGTAGAACCTATGACCTCTGATTCCCAAAGTGCATGCTGTTTCCAAGCCACGCTGCTTCTCAGATGATTAGGTTGGTGTCATCCTCGACTCCGCTCTCTCATTCACCCCTCACATCCAAGTCGTCACCAAAACCTGCTGGTCTCAGATCCGCAACATTGCCAAGATCCACCCTTTCCTCTCTACCCTGCTCATTCAAGCTCTCATCCTATCCCGTCTGGACTACTGCATCAGCCTTCTCTCTGATCTTCCATCCTCATGTCTTTCCCCACTTCAATCCATATTTCATGCTGCTGCCCGGATTGTCTTTGTCCAGAAACTCTCTGGGCATGTTACTCCCCTCCTCAAAAATCTGCAGTGGCTACCAATCAATCTGCGCATCAGGCAGAAACTCCTCACTCTGGGCTTCAAGGCTGTCCTCCACCTCGCCCCCTCCTACCTCACCTCCCTTCTCTCCTTCTACTGCCCAGCCCGCACCCTCCGCTCCTCTGCCACTAATCTCCTCACCGTGCCTCGTTCTCGCCTGTCCCGCCATCGACCCCCGGCCCACGTCATCCCCCTGGCCTGGAATGCCCTCCCTCTGCCCATCCGCCAAGCTAGCTCTCTTCCTCCCTTCAAGGCCCTACTGAGAGCTCACCTTCTCCAGGAGGCCTTCCCAGACTGAGCCCCCTCCTTCCTCTCTTCCCTGTCCCCCCTCCATCCCCCCCGTCTTACCTCCTTCCCTTCCCCACAGCACCTGTATATATGTTTGTACATATTTATTACTATATTTTACTTGTACACATCTATTCTATTTATTTTATTTTGTTAATATGTTTGGTTTTGTTCTCTGTCTCCCCCTTCTAGACTGTGAGCCCACTGTTGGGTAGGGACTGTCTCTATATGTTGCCAACTTGTACTTCCCAAGCACTTAGTACAGTGCTCTGCACACAGTAAGTGCTTAATAAATACGATTGATCGATTTATTGATTAGGTTGGGTAAACTCCTTGTCCCACATGGGGCTCACAGACTAAGTAGGAGGGTGTAGGATTTAATCCCCATTTTACAGAAGAGGAAACTGAGGAACTGAGAATTTATGTGACTTTCCAAGGTCATGTTGCAGACAAGTGGCATTGTCAGGATTAGAACCCAGGTGCTCTGACTTTCAGGCATGTGCTCTTTTTTAGTATTCCAGAGGGGACAGAGGGGAGTGGAAAGCAAGAATCTCATCCCTTGGTTTGCATAGGGTGGTGGTTAGGTGGTGGGGGAGGGAAAAGTGACATTTTCCCCAGAAAGCCAGACCCAGGCTTCCCTGTGGACAGTCTGTCCTGGTGTTCACATGCGGACCATGCTTTGCATGAGAAGCTAAAAAGGAATTAATCAATGATATTTATTGAGCACTTAGTATGTGCAGAGTACTGTAGTAAGCACTTGGGAGAGTACAGTACAGTAAAATCAGTGGACACATTTCCTGCCTATATTGAGCTACTGTGGAAGAAAGTTCTCTTCTAGCAGCTGACACCCCAGACACCTGCCTCCTTACTTATTGTAGCTGCATCCTCACCCTCCTCTACCCCCTCACCTCCTGTCTGTCTATCATCCTTTTCATTTCCTCTGTCTATCTTCCACCTCCCTCACTTGTCCTCCTCCTCCACCCTCCCACACATCTGTGCCACCTCCCTGACGGGCGGGCTGTTAATTGGGAAACCCATAAGCATAATCCCAGCAGATTTGCTCTCCAGTTTTGCTCATTCTGGAGGCTGCCGTAGCCAGCGCCACTGCTGCTGTGAAATGTGTGATTTCTTTCCCCCACCCCCGGTCACACCATTAATAAGACAGGCTGTGAGGGAGCCAGGGTCTGTTGAGGACTTTGGCTGGTGTAGGCATTCAACAATGAAAACAGAGAAAGAAGGGATCATTTAGATTTGTGATGGGTTTTTTTGTTTTCTTTTTAAGGAAGAATAAAAAACCCCAAGTGGAATGTGGGCTTTTGAAGGTTATTGCTTGTCAGCAGAAATGTAAGGATCAAGCTTGCCTAACCAACTTCAAAAAGAAGACATTATTGTTATTTTATTATTATTATCATCATCATCTAAGCTATAGGGAAGATGCAAGTTAATCAAGTTGGGCACAGTCCCTCTCCCACATGGGGCTCACAGTCTAAGTGGGAGGGAGAGAAGACATTTCATCTCTGTTTTACATTTGAGGAAACTGAGGAACAAATAAGTTAAGTGACTTGCCCGAGGTCCAACAGCAACCATCTGGCAGAGCCAGGATTAGGACGTAGGTCCTCTAATGCCAGGCTCGTGTTCTTTCCACCTACCTTAGCTTCAGTGTCTTTGATGCACTGAGAAAAGGAGCTTTTGCTTCCTCACTGCATCCTTCTTGAAGGGGTGAGTGGCACTGATAGTGTGTGCGTGTTTGCGTAGGCTTGAGGGTGTGTATGGGTATAGTACTTTCCTAGAGTCAGACTGCCCAAGAGGGCATCAGGATTCTCAAAGTATGTGTATGGGTGTGGGTATAGTACTTTCTTAGTGTCAGACTGCCTAGGAGGGTGGCAGAGTTCTCAGGCTCAGTGTTCCCATCAGGCTTTGAGCATAACCCCTTATCTGAGATAGTGCCAGCCTTCCTTGGGGGGTGCCCTAGATGACCCTCTCCCAGGACAAGCAGGGTGGGGGGAGGCTGGACCAATGATAATAACAGTGTTAAGCACTAAGATTATGCCAAACACTGTATTAAGCACTGGGGTAGAGAACAAATGGTCAGGTCAGACACAGTCCCTATCTGTCACTGGGCTCACAGTCTAATTAATAATAATATTTGTGGTATTAGGTGCTTACTATATACTAAGCACTGTGCTAAGCGCTGGGGTAGCTACAGAATATGCAGATTGGATGCAGTCCCCCTCCCACACAGGGCTCACAATCTGTGGGAGGGAGTACAGATATTGAATCCCCATTTTACATTCATTCATTCAATTGTATTTACTGAGTGCTTACTGTGTACTGTACTAAGTGCTTAGGAGAGTATTATATAACAGTAAACGGACACATTTCCTGCTCACAGTGAGATAAGGAAACTGAGACATAGAGTAGTCAAGTGACCAGCCCAAGGTCACAGCAGACAAGTGGCAGAACTGGAATTAGAACCCAGGTCCTCCGACTCCCAAGCCCGTGCTCTTTCCATTAAGTCACACTGCTTTCCGTAGGGAAACCATTCAGCTGGGGAGCAGCAGAAACAAACAGGAGATGGTGAGGCTTCTGATAGGAGCTTTCCTAATATAAGAAAACCTGATTTTCTTCCAGGCTGCTTTTCTTTTTGTGAATTCAGTATCCCTTGGAAAAGAATACCCTGATTCAGACCAGTGAGTCAGAACTTCACTTCATCACACTCACCCAGACCTCTCCCCAGCCTAGACCCTCTTATCCCTCATCCAGCTTCAGATTCTCCTGCCCTTTCCTCTCTTTATGTGCGACAGAATGGGAGTAGCAGGGAGAATGCCCGCATCAGCACCCAGCCTGCTTTGCACTCCTGCGGCTAATTAAAGCTGGGGAGTTAATTTACTGCTGTGGGAAAAATGTGCAGGAGGTTTGGCTTAGCTGAAATGGCCCCCAAAGAGTTATGGAAGCTAAAGTGGATTTTCAGAAGCAAAAGTTAATTGCTCTTCACTTAGTATTTCAGCGATGTGTGGCTCATCGTTGAGTGCTGGGAGAGAAATCTCTTCCCAAGTGAGAGGGCCCGGAGGTGTTTGCAGGCTCTGCTGTCTTGAATGGAGGCCATCCAGACTGCAGAAGCTGAAAAGCTCCACACCTTGGGGTTAAAGTCCCTTTCCCGCCTCACGGTGCTATGAGTGTGCAGCAGCAGCGTAATGGGAATTTTCTCCTGTTTCTGCACCTCACTTTCCTCCCCGAACCATCCGATTCAGTTCAGATATCCTGAGGGGAGGAGGAGCAAATAATAATTCTGGTATTGGTTAAGCGCTGACTGTTTGCCAGGCACTGTACTAAGCACTGGGGTGGATACAAGCAAATAGGGTTGGACACAGTCCCTGTCCCACCTGGGGCTCACAGTCTCAACCCCCATTTTATAGATGAGGAAACTGAGGCCCAGAGAAGTAAAGTGACTTTTCCAAGGTCACACAGCATGGATTCACTTCGGTCTGGGGAATCCTCTGGACAGAGATGGGGAAAACTGGGACTCAGGGTGCTGTTCGTGTCTGGTGACAGGAGGCAGAGACAAGAGCTAACGAGAAGCAGCACAGATCAGAGTCAGATTCTAATCCCTACTCTATTTGCCTGCCATATGACTTTGGACCAGTTATTTAACTTCTCTGTGCTTCAGTTTCCTCATCTATAAAATGGGGATTCACGACCTGTTTCCCTTCTACTTAGACACGAGCCCCATGTGGGACAGGGACTGTGTTTAACTTGATTATCTTGTTTCTATCTCAGTGCTTAGAGTGCTTAGCACATAGTATGTGCTTAACAAATAACACTATTATTTTCATCATCATCATCTCCAGTTGTTGGCTCTGACTGTTGGTCTGGGCTTCCAGGCTGATGAGTTTGGAACTATCCAGAAGGATAGGACAGTTAGTGTCAGATCATCAGCAAACCCATGAGTTTTCTGTCAGCCAGTCGATCTGCTGGCAGTGTCTACTGAGGCCCAACTGTGTGCAAAGCACTACATTAGGCCCTGGAGGAACAGAAGAGACAGTCGTTGCCCTCCAGGAAGAGGGCTTGTTTTGTTTTGTTGTCTGTCTCCCCCTTCTAGACTGTGAGCCCATTGTTGGGTAGGGACCATCTCTATATGTTGCCGACTTGTACTTCCCAAGTGCTTAGTACAGTGCTCTGCATACAGTAAGCACTCAATAAATACAATTGAATGACTGAATGAGTTCGGGTCATATTGGTATATCCAGGTGGAGAGGGCAAAGGGAAGAGTAGCAATTGGGTGAGGAGGGAGCGAAGGACCCTCTCTCTTTTCAGGAAGAGGCTCTTCAGGGAAGGAGAAATTAATCATTATTTGTTACTTTTGATTTTCAAAAATGTAAATAAATTGATCTGTTTATTTTTAATGGATTGGCTGCCATGGAGACCAGCCCAGAGGGTCTTTCCTGCTTTTTCCCATGTCAGGTTGGAGAGGACTTTTGTGGGTAGGGAGACACGCAGGATTTTAGCTATGGTCAGGGCATTGTGAAATGATTTTTAAACAGATGGTGAATTATGGAAATTGATTTTAGGAGCAATAAATCTCAGTAGGTAGGTGTTATAATTTTTTAATCTCTGAGTAACAGAATGTCTTCTGATTGTCTTACCCTTTTCTCTTCATTTTGTGCAAACAAAGGTCAGTTCTGTGTGAGTAGGAAGATGGACAACTTCAGCTTCCTGGTGGCCCAGATCTGACTCCTTTTGGGGCATCTCAGGGCTTGGCTTCTCTAGAACTGGGCTACAGTGATTCGGTGAACAATCATCCTGGTATAAGCTCAAGAGTCCTGGAAGTGACGTGAGGTGGAACTCACTTTATGAAAACTGTTCGTAGAGCACTGAGCAGTGACTCTACTCAGCAGGGTGAGCTGATAGCATTTACTCCCCACAATGCCCTGGGGGTCAAGTGACTTCTGAGGTGGGAGTGTTTGCTCAAACCACTTCTCAGCCTGCTCTGGGAATTACACCATTAGCTCAGAATTAAATAAATTAGAAGTCAGCGATGTGTAGTGGATTTTAGTCACACAGTCAGAACAGCACACCATTTGTGATGAATCTCAAAAAAAAAAGTGAACATCAGCCATAACAGGAGAGTTCCTGGGTTCTCCTGTAGCAAACATTAGGTGTTGTTATAAAGACAATGGCTTTTGCTGCTCACGTCCAATTTCCATCCCTTCTCATATTCCTTGTTGACTCCATCATATGCCCTGCTACCTTACACCAGTCTCTCTCTATATTTTTCAGGGCATATGCTGGGCTTTTTTGATATAGCACGATGTGAACCCTTTTTTCCCCCTAAGGCAAGGCTGAAACATGAGGCAAGAACACAAGATTGAGACAGAAGCATCGGACGGGGGAGATAAGGTCCGAAAACATGGCATACCCAAAGAAGGTACTTATTAAAGAGCGCACACATTATACAAGCTAATGTTCTTGCTACAGTTCCTGTTTTCTGGTAGTCATGTACTACATAATACTGTGACTACCTGTTTCTCTTAAAAGCCCAACCACATTAAGAGGTTGGAATGCCCTACCCTTCCATATATGACAGACCACCAGTCTTTCCACATTCAAAGCATTATAAAGGTTACAAATGCTCCAGGAGGCCTTCCCCAGTTAAGCCCTTTTTACCCCAGCTCTGTCTTCCTTCTGCATTGTCTATGCACTTTGGATCTATGACCTTTGCAACTTTGATATTTGTCCCACCCTCAACCCTCACAGCACTTTTGTACGTATCTTTAAATTATATTTTATATATCAGAAGTTACTTATTTATATTAATGCCTGTCTCCCCCTATAGACTGTAAGCTTATGGGCAGGAAATGTGTTTGCTAATTTTGTTGTAGTCAACTCTCCAAAACACTTAGTACAGTGCTCTGCATAGTAAGCTCTCAATAAGTACAATTAATTGATTGATTGACTTTGAACTATTAGTGTTTTAGGCAGTTTTCAAATTTGCAATAAAAGATTCAATTTGCCTGTATGGCTGGCTGTATATCTGTATAAATAGAAGGGGCAAATAAGTGACTTCAGAGGCCAGTTGTGTTTTTTTTGACTAATAATGATGGCATTTGTTACACGCTTACTATGTGTGAAGCACTGTTCTAAGCGCTGGGGAGGATACAAGGTGATTAGGTTGTCCCATGTAGGGCTCACAGTCTTAATCCCCATTTTACAGATGAGGTAACTGAGGCACAGAGAAGTTAAGTGACTTGCCCAAAGTCACACAGCAGACAAGTGGTGGAGCCAGGATTTGAACCCATGACCTCTGACTCCCAAGCCCATGCTCTTTCCACTGTGCCATGCTGTTTCCCTAGTGGTAGTAGTAGTAATATTAAGTGCTTACCATGTGAGGAGCACTATACTAAGTGCTGAGGAAGAAATGCACAGGTGGGACATCTCCTTGGCCCTTGGGTGCTCAAAATCTGAGTTTAAATGGGGAACAGAGACTGGGGATAGACACATCAGGAGTGAGAAATCATTGAGAGAGAGTGAGAAGCAGCATGGCTCAGTGGAAAGAGCATGGGCTTTGGAGTCAGAGGTCACGGGTTCAAATCCTGACTCCATCAATTGTCAGCTGTGTGACTTTGGGCAAGTCACTTAACTTCTCTGGGCCTCAGTTACCTCATCTGTAAAGTGGGGATTAAGACTGTGAGCCCCCCGTGGGACAACCTGATCACCTTGTAACCACCCTAGCACTTAGAACAGTGCTTTGCACATAGTAAGCACTTAATGCCATCATTATTATCATTATTTATTAAAACACAACACAAACAAGTATACCAAATAGGTTCAAAGTCTCATGGGGATGGAAGACTGAGACTGCATGGGAGTATTTTTTATCATCGGCTCAATGCTCACAGAGTATCGCCGGAGCAGGGACCCTCTGTGGTGTTAGGAGGGCAAGGAAGGGTCTCTTGGACAAGATCCTTCCTGAACTGCCTAGATTTTACTCTTTCAAGAAAATGACTGAAAAGGAGAGATTGAGCTGGGGTGCGGGGGTTGGGGGACATTTTCTGTGAGTTCTGCTGTTTCCAGACCCTACATCAAAATCTGGGAACTCTGCTGAAGCAGCGGAAAGCCCAGTTTTACACCACAGGGTTATGAATCACAGTGAGGTTAATTCTCTCATAGTGTTTGTGTTCCCTACACAGTTTGGATAGGACACCCTGTCAGGAAAGAACATGATGAGGTACTGGAATAAATATAACATCCGTGCACGTCACATCAATTCACACTTGCAAACTCTGATGCAGTGCAAGGTTCTCCAGAAACGCAGTGCCTGCAATGTGGGAGAATTGAGGTGTAAAAATATAAGAGGTGTAAAACAGGAGAGCATAGAATCATGAACCAAAAAAGGGAGCTCTAGAGATCATCAAGGCCATCCCTCTGCCTCCATGCAGATCTATGCCTACACCAGTCTTCTCAGATGGATGCTTTTTCTATTTTCCCTGTTTCCAGAAGGAGATTCCATGGTACTATTTCCTGTTTACAGGAACATTGGCGGTTGGAATGTTCTTCCTAATATCTTATCTGATTCCTTTTGAAATTCAAACCGGTTTCCTCTCCTTCTGTTAGAAACTCACAAAGATTCAGGACCAAGAGGTTTGGGGGATGTTACAAGCCATGTTTTAGAGCTCCAGTGGTGCGTTCTCTCTCTCTCTCTCTCTCTCTCTCTCTCTCTCTCTCTCTCTCTCTCTCTCTCTCTCTCTCTCTCTCTCTCTCTCTATGGGGTGAGAAAGTTACATTATAAGCCCACTCCTACCTATTCCAAGAAATCAGAGAGGGAAGGTGTGAAACAACATTCTGGTTAGGTTTGGAAAGAGAAAACCCATCTCATTTTACCCTTCTGGTTTCCCTTCTGCTTCTTTAGATTGTGTTTTCTATTTAATCAGCCACTTCCTAGTTCCATTGTTTTCCCATGGTCCCAGCCTTAATCATGCTCTGTGGGGAGACAGGCCTATCACTGTTTTGCTCAAGCTACACTACCAACTACCAATCTAGGAATGGCTTTTGATGTCTGCCAAGATGATTTTTTTTCCCCATGCTTCAACAATGGATTTTCATACTTGAGGAGATTTGTCAATGAACATAATTTTCCCATGCCTTGAGAGAATCCACAGCAGCCCAAGACAGTGTCAGGATTAATATCTCTAAACTCTAGCAGCAACAACGGTCACTGACGAGGAAAAGAAAAAATCTGAGAGAAGTGACACTGGTGCCGGTCGCATCAGTAAAATGAGAGAGCCGGAGATGGGCCCATAAATACAGGCCAGTTGTCATCTCCCAAATTCATGGCTTCAGCACACAGCAGAAACCATTCCTTTTTATTGAGGACTTGATGAGGGTGGCATAGAGCCCACAAATAAGAGCTGTACTTAGGAAATGGATCTGATGAACCTCTTAATGGAAGAAATTACCATTATTTTCCAAGAGTTTATATTTTCATAACATTTTATGAGTAGCTCTTTTTATATATAAACTTCCGTGGATTGATTTTTGTGGCGGTCTTTTGTTTTAAATATTTCCTTAAGTTGTTATTGTGAACACGACCAATGTCATCATCATTATTATTATCTTTGCTGGCATTATTATTGTAATACCTTTATGGCACTTCCACAGTCCTTACGACACTATAGGGACAAATCTCAGCATCTTTGGACGGGTGAGGACAATTATGTGCCCTCCTCCCAGAGGCAGAAGGTAAACACATTTTGCAATTGGAGGGATGGCCAGGTAAATATTGAATATGATCAATGGTGGCTGGAGGGACCAATGCTAATGATGGGACTGTGGGCAGAGGTGTGACCACTGGGTTGCTCAGAAAAGGTGGGTAAGGAAATATGTCTATTTGAGTAAATGGGTCAAAAGAGCAAGAAAAGGCAGGGAAATCCTCCTGTCCTGATGAATGAATGCCAGGGTATGATGCCCAAAGAATAATCCAGTAATGCGAGTCCATCTCATGACAAAATAGGTCAGAAGATCAATGGCTCTTTGAAGCTAGCTTCTTGGCAAAGTCCTCTGGAAATGAGGCAGTTTGGCCCAAACAGAACGTCAAAGAGCACACACACGTGTGTGTGTGTGTGTGTGTGTGTGTGTGTGTGTGTGTGTGTGTATGTGTGTAAGCTTGTTATGGGAAGGGAAAGTATCTGTTTTTTGTTATTGTACTCTCCCAAGTGCTTAGTACAGTTCTCTGCCCACAGTAAGCATTCAGTAAATATGACTGGCTGACAAGCAGATGTGTTGAGTGCTAGGTGTGTTAAAATGGCTAAGACCGTAGGCTACTTAAGGTGTGAGTGCTACACTGTAATGGAATAATATTGCCTGGCTTCAGGCAGTAATTAAGGTAAGCTATTAGCTCAAGTCAGTGAGATTCTGGGGGTGGTGACAAGCTTCCTAACCCCCCCAAAGTGGATGTTCTAAGATGGTACCCTGACCACACTTTTTTCAGGAAGGCTGCTACACCCATGCACCATCATATAGGGCAGTGCTACACTGGAGCTGATTATGCAGTCCTTGCCCCAGCCCCTCCCACACACATCTCCACCCTCTCTCTGTAAATTAGGTGTTCTGTTGCTGTAATCAAGTTAGGGTTTATCTGGAACACCTAAGTAGATATGGGTGGTACGTAAACTTTGTAACTTGGCCACTTCCCCTGAAAAATGAGATCATAACCAAGCCAGAGTTTTGTCTGGAGTCTTCTCATGACCAAAAACTAAGTGTTTCTATAAGAGATGGAATCTATTGGCCAATCACCCCGTTTATTGGCTAAACAGTAGATTGAACACTATCATTCCCATCACACTTAGAGGAGATAAAGTAGAAAGTCAATACTTGTAACAGTACCCCCCTAAAGAGGGTCATACAGGGGTGGGAGTTTACCTACTACTTTGAGAATCACTGGTACTTCCTTTAGCTGAGAGTAAGCCCAAAGAAAAGCGAAAGCCCAAGCCCAACCAAACATTTTCATCAGCTGCACAGAACCTGATGCCATCACTGAACTCTGGAATCTGTGTAGTTCACTAACCAACAAAACTCCAGAGTCTGTGGAGTTCACTATCCAACAGAATTCCAGAATCTGTGTAGTTCACAATCCAACAGTGTACAAAGTGATAAGGAATTAAAACCATTTTGTCCTTTGGAAGATTGGCAGAGTTCAGTTAAAACAGAGCATTAAGTTTCAGTCTAAATGGAAGGTCAAGAAAGCAGAGGTGTCCAACCTTCTGTATGGCTTTAAGATCTGGACCTACTAGAGAAAACAGATCCAGATATGGGGAGGGAGTGGTGGTGCTAACTGTGAGAGAAAGTTGGGCAGAGAAGACAATGTGGAAGCGAAAACTAATTTACTTTTGGACATTTTGGGCATTGTGCCAATGAGGCATCCAGGTAGGTATGTCCTGGAAGTGGGATGAAATGCAAGTTTGCGGGGAAGGAGAGGTAAGGGCTAGGAAGGAGTCATTCATTCATTCAATCTTTCATTCAATCATATTTATTGAGCACTTACTGTGTGCAGAGCACTGTACTGAGCGCTTGGGAAGTACAAATCAGCAACATATAGAGACAGTCCCTACCCAACAACAGGCTCACAGTCTAGAAGGGGGAGACAGACAACAAAACAATACACATAGACAGGTGTCAATACCATCAGAATAAATAGTATTATAGCTATATGCACATCATTAATAAAATAGAGTAATAAATATGTACAAATATATATGTGCTGTGGGGAGGGGAAGGGGGAAGGGCAGAGGGAGAGGGGAGGAAAAGGGGGGCTAAGTCTGAGAAGTCCTCCTGGAGTAGGTGAGCTCTCAGTAGGGCTTTGAAGGGAGAAAGAGCTTGTTTGGCAAATGTGTGGAGGGAGGGCATTCCAGGCCAGAGGTAGGACGTGGACCAGGGGCCGATGGTGGGACAGACAAGAATGAGGCACCATGAGGAGGTTAGCGGTAGAGGAGTGGAGGGTGCAGGCTGGGCTATAAAAGGAGAGAGGGGAAGTGAGGTAGGAGGGGGCGAGGTGATGGAGAGTTTTGAAGCTGAGAGTGAGAAGTTTTTGCTTGAGGAGTCATCTGCAGAGTGGAGAAGGTGAAGCCGTGGGAGAGGATGAGTTCTCCAAGGGAGTGGAGGAAGACAGGAAAGGGGACCTAGACCAAAACCTTGAGGGGCATCCACAGGTAGATAGTGGATGGCAAATGAAAGAGACTGAGGAGGGGTCGGAGGAGAATTAGGAGAGAACTAGGTCAGAAAAACCAAAGTTAGATAGTGTTTCCAGGAGAAAGGCATAGTTCACAGCATCTGAGGCAACTGAGAGATTGAGGAGGATTAGAGAACAGTAGAGTTCATTAGGTTTATTAATAAAAATAATAATAGTGATAATTACTGTGGTATTTGCTAAGCACTTACTTTGTGCTAGACACTGTTCTAAGCACTGGGTAATCAGTGCTCCACAAGGTAATCAGGTTGGATGCAGTCCCTGTCCCACATGGGCCTCAAAGTCTTAATCCCCATCTACAGATGAGGTAACCAAGGCACAGAGAAGTGAAGTGATTTACCCAATGTCACACAGCAGACAAGTGGCAGAACTGGGCAGGGATTGTCTCTACTTCTGAATTGTACTTTCCAAGCACTTAGCACAGTGCTCTGCACACAGTAAATGCTCAATACATATGATTGAATGAACGTAGGTCCTCTGACTCCCAAGCCTGTGCTCCTTCCACTAGGCCAAGGAAATAATTTATTGGTGACCTTGAAGGTAATGTGGAGTGGTGGATAAGGGGTGGACCTTTCTTTGTGTCATTGATGGATGAATTGAGAGAGTAAAGAGTGTGTTCTGTGGGCTCTGCCTGGGTGCCAAGCATCTTCTTTGACTTCAAAATACTGCAAATGGCTTGAGCCACGGTTGACATCTCCACCCGCACCCCACCCCCAGCATCACACTGTGCTAAATGCTGCTTTAAATGCCAGAATTGTGAAAAAAACAGCTTTCTGAATACTAGACCCTATCCTCTCTGCACTTGTTGGCCAGCTGGCAACATGTCATCCAACATCGACAAGAAGTAAATCTCTATAGAGTGAGCCCAGGGCAGCTGAAAGACTGGAGTCAAATATTCTATGGCAGTGCGCTCAATCACAAAGGAGCTTGAAGACCAGTGTCATGTCTTTGGATAATTTATCTAGAATGGATAATTTATCTAGAAAGCCACAGCAGAGGTTATGGAAGGACAGACTTCTAATCACTGGACCCACTGAAATAGAGACTGAATCCTGGGCAGGGGGATTTTCCCCAAGCTGTGCATTCAGACTGATGCCTAGTGGTTAGAGCATGAGGCTGGGAGTCAGAAGGACCTGGGTTTTAATCATGACTCCACCACTTGTGTGCTGTGACCTTTTTGGGTTCTAATCCTGACTCCACCACTTGTGTGCTGTGTGACCTTGGACAAGTCACTTCACTTCTCTGTGCTTCAGTTGCTTCATCTGTAAAATGGGGATTAAGACTGTGAGCCCTCTGTGGGCCAGGGACTGTGCCCAACTCAATTTTGCTTGTGTCCACCTCGGCATTTAATAAAATGCTTAACAAATACCACAGTTTATCATCATTATTATTATTTTTGCTGCCTGAATTTGTGGACCATGCCGATAGACTGTTGTTAAATGGGTCTAACCCCAATGGCAGGACCTTCAGTATGATGTTGGACAAGCCATGAAGCACCTGCCTGTTGGATGGCTTCTTGGGGAGATCAGCACCAAGGACAACCTGAGTGCAGGAATGGGAAAGAACATGATTGGTGCAAAGTTTTGGAAAAACATTAAGCGATACAGGAGCATAAAGTAGCCCGGGAAAGGCAGGCCCCAGAGGCTGATTTTTCTATTTTTGGGGACCTTTCTGATGCAAGTTATCTCTGCCTTTTCTCAATTTTTGTGACAGGTGAAAGTGAGGGGGATATGGGGGCAGGTCAGTGGTTAGTCAGAAGTGTTACATGTGGGGAAAAGTTATAAAATCTGGTCACTGGCAGATGCTCAGGAAAGCTCTCTTCATCTTCACCCCACCCTGCCCCTCCCCCGACCACGTTGCGGTCTCAGCACGCGCGGGACCAGAAGTGATGATGAATTCTCCTGCATGGCATTACAGACAGTCATAAATAATGCCTTGCTCTTTGGTGCCGGCAGTTTCCATTAGAGCTGCCTGCATTAGGCTGTTGCTACCCCCAGTCTTCTGCAGGGGACCAGCAGTAAAATTTATCAGCGTGCTTTCTGCACCTAATAAATCATCCCCACTGGGAGCCATCTGGCAGATAAGGCCACAAGATCCCAGATGCTCTGCAGAGGTGAAGGCAGAGGGAGAAGGAGCTGCAGTTGGTCTTCCCCCCAGGCTTTGAGGTGGCAGCTTCTCTCTGAGCTCCTGGCCACCCCCCAGGACATTTACAATTCTCCCCAGCTTCTATCAGACTCCTGGAAAATGGGAGTTAGGACCCGTTGGCCGCCCCTAGCAGAGGGGGCTATTTGACTTTTATGGCTGCAGAGGGCAATTATCCACTGGAAGGTTGTGGCCCTATCTATCTCTCCCACCTTTTGGGATATTTGGGGTTCCAGGGCTCATGCCAGCTCAGAAACAAATGGTGGTAGTGGCTGTGAGTTGTGATTCTGCTCATTATCCTTGCTATTGTTGTCCTTTTCTAAATCGATTCTGTTTTCCAGCGATGCCAAAGATGCACCTTTGCCAGAGCAGAGGATAATGCCTTCTTCTCTTCTCTCCTGCTCTGTTTGCAGCAGGTCTGTCAAGGTGGCATTGGAGGGGGACTGTATTGTATCACCAGGGTCTAGTTCCTACCATCTGCTTCAGACCAGGGCCCAAGCGTGACCATGTGCAAAACTGCATCCATCCATTCATTCATTAAATCATTCATTCAATTGTATTTATTGAGCACTTACTGTGTGCAGAGCATTGTACTAAGCGCTTGGAAAGTATAATTTGGCAACAGAGACAATCCCTACCCAACAGTGGGCTCACAGTCTAGAAGGGGGAAACAGACAACAAAACAAGTAGACAGGCATCAGTAGCATCCACCTCTGGTCCCCCCACTAAACCTTTATGAGAGTCCCTATGCAAGCTCAAGACCAACCTGGCCATTCTCTGTGCCAGGAGCACAGTTAGGTTCTTTATTGTTTATTAGCTTTTTATCACATAAAAATTTGTCCTTCATTTTCACAGCCTTGGGCTCAAGGACAATCATCTAGTGAATACAGCTGGATCAAGCATCTAGCTAAATTCTTAAGTCAATGACCAGCAGTGAATAAATGCCAAAAGATAAAAATGTGAAAACTGCTGCCTCAGGTTGGCCCTCACGTGTGTGTGTGTGTGTCAGGGCGGTGGGGGGGGCGGGGATGAAGCTCACTGGAAGAGAGAGGTTGGCATCTGGGGCCTTCAGATTGGTGAGGAGGGCTTTGTTCAACTGTAGCCTTCCAGATCAGCCAGAAAACTTTCTCTTCATGATACTCCTCAGACCGACTCCTAGGTCAAATCTCTCTGGAGGATTGGGGAGAGAAGCAATCTTCATTCACCACTGGAAAAACTAGGTCTCTGGGAAAATCCTGGCCCAGGCCCATGGTTCACTCACAGAGCCTCCAGTTCCCCCTTGGTCCATGACTTTGACTTCATTCCACCCTCGGGTAGAGACTGATGGCAGTGAGAAGTGGGTGAGGGAGGAGGGGAGATTCTGGTCCTTGGCAGACAGTTTGGTTGTCCTCCTCTGCCATTTCCACTAGAGAACACCCACATTTCACCCTGGTTTAGGGCTCACTCTCTGAGCCACAGGGATTGAAGGGTTACTGGTGAGCCAACACAACTATGCCTTTGCTGCCTTTGCTCAGGTTGGGGTCCTGGTAGCAAAGATAAGGGGATCAGAGATCTGTCCTACTCCTTGGGGAAAACTTGTGACTTGCCCTGTGGAATTGGCAACATTCAAGTTTAGATGGACCAAAGAAGCTGGGGGCTGGGCCTCCTAGGGTTCTTCACCTTCCCCCTGAGCCACTCCTGGAATTGAATCTGCTATGCACACATCTTGGGAAAACATGGAATAGAATCTCCTGAAGATGTGGATTTTAGCTCTGCATTTAATTGGGAGGTAATTGAAATTTGTTAACAAAGATTTGCATGTAATCTGCTATTTTTCTCTTCAATTACATTTTTTTCCTCTCCTTCTGGATGGGAAGTATTTGGCCCCTTTCCTTTTCCTGGTGCTTTGCTAGCATTAATTAATCCTTCTTCCCTCCTGCCCCCTTCTGCCCCTGAGGTGAAAGGAGAGGAGGGACTAGAAGTAGACTAGCAATGGGGCTATCTCTACTGTGCCTCTGGCAGAGGGAGGGGCATTAAGTGACAGGAGGGCAGAGAGTTGAGCCCCAGGCCAGAGAACGTGATGGGGAGGAGAACCCCAAACTTTAGCCCTCCCTCCCCACTGGAGACTAGGATCACTGGGCCTGAATTCCAGCAATCCTTGGTAGATATATTCCCTGCCCTCAAGGAGTTTATAGTCTAGAGGTGGAGGCAGACAATAAAGTAAATTACAGACTAGGGAAATGGCAGGTTATAAGAATATGTACATAAAGGCTGGGGTGAGTATCAAAGTATTTAATGGATGAAGACCCAGCAGATGCAAAAGAGAGGGTAAAAAGGCTGGGGAGGTGAATTTGGTCAATCAATCACATCTTGAAAGAGATGTGATTTTTAGTAGGGTTTTGAAGATAGGGAGAGTGGTGGTACTCCTTTGAGCCTCAGAAGAAATAAGGAAGGGTGGGAAGAAGAGAGGAGTCTAGGAATCCCATTTTTGGAGCATTCTGGCAGAGCTTCCCAGTCGGTTAATTGTATTAAGTGCTTACTGTGTGCAGAGCACTGTACTAAGAGCTTGGGAGGGGACAGTATAACAATATAACAGACACATTCCCTGCCCTCATCGAGGTCACTACTGGGTGTCTCTGCCAGCAGGTGAAATTCAGCCAGGACCCCAGCCAGCCCTCAGACCTTCTGAGAAGGGTTGTTAGGTTGCCCAGTTTGGAGCATCAATCTTCAAAGAATGGGGGAATTAAGCTGCCTTCAAAGAGGACTAGGTTGCAAGGCTGAAGTTGGGGTTTAAAATATTTTACCAGTCAAGAGTCAATTGCAGCCCCTGTAGTGGACGCTTTGGCTGAGGTGATCTTTCTCTCCTCCAGAAAGAGTTATACGTTTATTTTTTTTTTTTGGTCTGGCTACTTTCAAGTAGAAATAATCCCTTCTATCTGGTCAGATGGCTGAACTGTTTTCATGTTTTAAAAAAATTCTGTACTAAATCTGCCAACCCCCAGAGACTGAGCTTTATTCACTGAATCTACACAGAGGTCTCACAAAAATGGTGCAAAATGAAAGCAAAAAATGTATATTTCATCCATGGTAAGATCTGGGTTATGGCCATTCACAACTCTTCCCTATTAGGAATAGCTGACCTTCCCCAGAGTTCAAACACCTCTTACCTGGCATGGAAGAGCAGCAGTTTCATATCTGGGAGGGGCAGAGAAGAGCTGCAGGCCTGCTCTAGGGCCCAAGTCGTTTATAAAAGACACCTGGCACATGCATGTGTGCATGTTAGCAAATAGTTTCAGTTACATGTCCATATGAACCATATGAACAAGTGCCTGAGCTCTTGAGGCTTCATCGTTCCTCTCCCTGCAGCCCAGCTTGAACACAGAACAGGTCAGCTTCAAAGCCTTATTGAAGACACATTTCCTCCAAAAGGCCTTCCATTCATTCATTCATTCAATCGTATTTATTGAGTGCTTACTGTGTGCAGAGCCCTGTACTAAGTGCTTGGAAATTACAGTTCAACAATAGAGACTATCCCTGCCCATGCCAGGCTTACAGTTTAGAGCTTCCCTAAGCTCTCCTTTCACTTTCTCCCAATCTCTTCTGTGTTGCCCTGACTTGCTCCCTTTATTCATCCCCCCCACCTCCCAGTTACACAGCACTTAAATAGGTAGCTGAAATTTCATTTATTTATCTTAATATCTGTTTCCCTCTCTAGACTGTAAACTTATTGTGGGCAGGGAATGTGCCTGTTATATTGTACTCTCCCAAGTGCTTAGTACAGTACTCTGCACACAGTAAGTGCTCAATTAATACGATTGACTGACAGACTGACAAGTGTGGTGGTCCAACACCCTGGTGACAAGGACCCATCTTTTTGCATATCAACAGCTGCCTTCCTTCACATCAACCCTGTTGCCTGTCCCTCTTCACTCTCAAGGACCTGCATTCAATTAAGCAGTTAATCAAAGGAACCACTAGATTAAGCAGTTTTTATTACTGACAACCTCTTATATAGCCCCTAAACTTCTCTGACCTCATCATGTCCTTTCAAATCCCACCTCTAGTCAACCCATTCCTGTCCTTCCTTCCCAGCACCCCACCTTAACCCCCTCCATCCAACCCCTTCCAACCTTGGCCCCACAGTCTCAGCGAAGTAGAAATGTGTCCCTTCATCACTGACCTGTTCCTGATCCTCCTCCTTCTTGAAACAGTAGTGAGCCCTAATGGAAAAAGCAGGGGACTAGGAGTCAGAGGATCTGGTTCTAATCCTGGCTCTGTCTCTTGTCTGCTGAGTGACCTCGGGAAGTCACTGAAGTCCTTGGTGCCTCAGTTAATTTATCTGAAAAATGAGGATTAAGACTGTGAGTCCAATGTGGGACAGGGAATGGGTACAACCTGATTTTCTTGTAACTATCCCAGTGATTAGTACAGTGCTTGGCACATAATAAACACTAAACTAATACCATTTAAAAAAACAAAAACAAATCATTATTTAACCTTGACTTCACTGACACTATTCTCTTCTGGTTCTCTTCCTATCTCTCTAGCCATTCTTTACCATTCTCCTTCACAGGCTCCTCCTCTGCCTCCCTCCTTCTAAATGTGGGAGTCCCTCAAGGCTCAGTACTGGGTCCTCATCAATTTTCCACTTAAACCCTTTCCCTTGTAGAACACATTCCCTCCCAAGGCTTCAACTACCATCTTTTTACATGGATGATCCCTAAATATACCCCTCCAGCCCTGTCCTCTCTACTTCTCTGCAGTTTCACATTTTCCTCCTGCCTTCAGGTCATCTTTACTTTGATGTCCTGCTGACACATCACATTTAATATGTCCAGAACAGAATTCCTCATCTTCCCACACAAACCATGTCTTCCCTCTGTCTTTTCCATCACTAGATAACATCCCTGTCCTCCCTGTCTCACAAGCCCATAACTTTGACATTATCTTTGACTCATCTCTCTCATTCAGAGCACATATTCAATCTGTCACCAAATTCTTTCAGTTCTACCTTCACGACATCGATAAAATCCACCCATTCCTCTCCATCAGAACTGCTACCATGCTGATCCAAGCACCTCTCATACCCTGCCATGACTACTGCATGAACCTTCTTGCTGGCCTCCCTGCCTCCTGTCTCTCCCCACTTCAGTCCTTACTTCACTCTGCTGCCCAGATCATTTTTTCTTTAAAACCTTTCAGCCCACACCCCCCCCCGCCAACTCCTCAAGAACATCCAGTAGTTGCCCATCCACCTCCACATCATACAGAAACACCTTACCATCAGCTCTAAAGTATTTGATCAGCTCACCCCTCCTATCTTAACTCACTGATTTTCTATTAAAACCCAATCCACATGCTTTATTCCTCTCATGCCAACCTATTCATTTTACTTCAATCTTGTTTATCTTGCTGCCTATCCCTTGCCCACATCCTGCCTCTGGCCTGTAACTCCCTTCTCCTTCCTATCCGACAGACCAACATTCTCCCCACCTTCAAAGACTTACGAAAGTCATGGTTCCTCCAAGAAGCCTTCCCTTCATTTCCCCTACTCCCTCTCCCTATTATGTTGCCCTTGAATTTGGAACTGTATCATTCAAGAACTTGGTATTCACCCCACCTATAGCCCCGCAGCACTTATGCACATATCTGTAATTTGTTTTACTGTCTATCTTCCCCTCTAGTCTCTAAACTCCTAATGGGCAGGGAACATGTTTACCAACTCTGTTGCATTGTATTCTCCCAGGAGAATACAATGTTAGTTTTTGGTACATGTTAGTACAGTGCATTGCACAAAGTGAGCATTCAATAAATGATGTTGATTGATTGAAACATATGCACATATTCAAATCCATTAATACCCAAATGAGGCCATATGGCTGTGATAATATATTTGCCCAAAGGATTAAAAAACGTGGTGGGTACATAAGTGCACCCACTGACGCTTACATATCTGACAGATACCATTCTCTTCACCTTAAAAGTCCTACTAATGCCGTATCTCCTCCAAGAAGTCTTTTCTGACTAACCTCTCTCTCCACAACCTATTTTCCCTCTCTTCTGCATCACCTATGCCCTTGGGTCTGTAACCTTTAAGCACTTTGATTGTCATTCCACTCCCATCCCAGAGTAACTAGGCACATATCCCTAAACTCTATTTCTCCCCGTAACTGTAATTTATTTTATTGTTTCTACCCCTAGATTATATGCTTCTTTTGAGGAGGAGTAGTATATACCAACTGTATTGTACTCTCCTAAATGCTTAGTCTAGTGCTTTGCACAAAGTACTCACTAAACACCACTGATTGGTAGTTTGATTAATATACGTATTGTGAAATTCCCTCTGAAGCAAACTGCTTATGGGAAAGATCTTTCTAGCCTCAGAAGACCCATTCAGATTTCAGACAACTTACAGACAGCAAAATTCAACCTAAAACAAATTCTAAATAATCATTATGGTACTTTTTAAGAGGTTACAATGTGTCAAGAATTGTTCTAAGTGCTGGAGTAGATACAAGTTATTCAGGTCAGACAGAGTCCCTGTCCCACAAGGGGTTCAAAGTCTAAGTTGGAGAGAGAACAATAATCAAATGCCCATTTCACAGATGAGGCACGGAGAAATGAAATGATCTGCCTAAGATAATAATAATATTAATAATAATAACTATGGTATTTGTTAAGTGCTTACTATGTGCCAAGCACTGTTCTAAGCACTGGGGTAGATACAAGGTAATCAGGTTGTCCCACTTGGGGCTCACAGTCTTAATCCCCATTTTTCAGATGAGGCAACTGAGGCACAGAGAAGTTAAGTGACTTGCCCAAAGTCACACAGCTGACAAGCGATGGAGTGGGGATTAGAACCCATGAACTCTGACTCCCAAGCCTGGGCTCTTTCCGCTAAGCCACGCTGCTTCTCGATCACGATCACCCAGCAGGTAAGAGGCAGATCTGGGATTAGAACCCATTAATCAATCAGTGGTATATGTTGAATGATTACTGTGTATAGAACACTGTACTAAGCATTTGGGAGAGTACAACAGAATGTACTCTGACACCGAGACCCACGTTCTTTCCACTACTCAAACTGTTCTCCCCTCACCTCCTACTCCCTGCACCACTCCTGCTAGTTCTCTTCACTCCACTTGAAGAGATGAGTGTATAACCCACCCAGGCCTTGGATGCAGAATGTGTTTAATTTAGAGCCAGGATCTGAAATTCAATTTTCTTTCAACATGCTGAGAGCCGCCAGATTTCTTGCTATCCCTTCTCTGGCTCCCCTATCCCTTGGTCACTGTAAAGATTTGTTTGATTTGTCATTCTGGTTGGTAGCTGCCACTGATGTTTTGGGGGAGGTTTGTTCCTCTTGTTTCTCTGCAGCTCGATTTTCAGTTGAGTGTTTGGATAGTAAATATGGTTTACACCAACTCTGTGGGAAATAATGGCATTTATGGTCTGAAGTTATTTCCAAAACCTGCAATATGGGTAAACAAATAGCTCCCCGGCAGGGTCCCTAGACTAGGGAGAATATAGATTCAATAAAACCTCAGAGATGGAGTATAAACAGGTGTCTGAGTCTCCTGGTTGGGCCAGCCATTTCAGAGAAAACTACCCACAGCACCATAAACCTTTTTTAAGGTTGTACCAAATTTGGGACCATTTTTTGCCCATTTGTAGCACTTAAATGTTTGTTTCCACCCTCCTGTGCTCCCCCCCCCCCCCCCCCCCCCCCCACCATTGTTTGACCCTTGAAGACTGGAATCTAGAGTTGCACCTGGGCACTGAAATGGACACGTCCTAAGACACTAGGGAACAGGCCAGTAAAAGGGGGTTGCAGGGGAATCTCCCAGGGTGTCAGTTTCTGGAGGTCCAGGTAAATTGGGAGGAGTCTGACAACCTTCTGAGACTGATCCATCACATCTGGCTTCAGTTCCTCATTTAAGGAATTAGCCCAAGTCTAAGGAAATCCTGGAAGTCCTGGACAGAAGCAGCAGATTCCAACTAATTCCACCCTCTCTGGCCCAGAAATCTGGATGGTTTGGGTTTTATCATGGCCTGGATTATTGGGAGTACCATTCTTTTCAGCCTCTAAAACAGCAAGGTATAGCAGCCTCGGGAAACTGCCCATTGCAGGGAATTTCTCTAAAGCCAAGGTGACAGTCATGTTCACCCAGGGGTTACTAAGGATTGCAAGAGCACCTGGGCACTCCTCTTTGATAGCTCCTTGACAAAGGAGTCAGAGGGACGTTTTGATTTTCTCAAACTTGTAAATGCTGGGTAGAAATCTTGTTTTGGTTCCTAAATGCCACATTTCAGTGTGTTTATTGTTTCCCCCCCTAACGGGTAGAGAAGGTGAATGGACTAATAATTCAGGAGCCGAGAACATGTTTATTTGATTTTTAGAGCTTTAGCAAATACAGTGTGTACCAAACCTGGTGCCAACAGCATGCATAATTCCTCTAGGAACCAGGCTGATAGAAACACAAAGCTTGCATGCTTCAAAACTGTAACCAATATTTGCACATCTGAGTGACTAATTCTCTACTCGGAGCAGGAGAACAATAGGCATAATAGTCAGGTGCATTAATGCAAAGCATGCTGTCTGGTGTCTTGGTTATTTGACACATAAACAAGGAGAGAGGGGAGGCTTTTTATCTACCTGTATTACTATCCACCAAACAGCGGGTTACAAACGCAGTCAGAAAATGCTGACCCAGTGCTGTTCTTGTACCTCATATGCAGGATTGGCACATGATTTGCAGCACTGCGGGAGTTCTGGAGCTGACCTCATTAGCAGCGCATTTCCTGGCTTGTTAGCATCATATTTGTATAATTTACAGCACCTTCATTTTTATGGAATGTGTTTCTTGTAGAGTGTAATGGCAGCAATATATTTAACCTATCGTATTTAGGAATGCTTTTGCTGGAGGCAGCCTACCGATATAAAAGGGACATTTTTCCCTCTCTTGCATTATTTTTGCAGCTTGTACAGTGGTTACCTGCCTCTGTGTGTGTGTGTGTGTACGTACATATATGCTTGTCTGTTTGTGAACTCTGACACCAGTGTGCCTATGTAGCCCTCCTCCCCTTCCAGATTGCTCCAAGAGGGACACTTAGGCCCTAGAGTTTGTTTCATGTCACTGAGGATAGGTCTCTAGCCTGAATTTGTCTCTAGCCTGAATTTGTCATCTTTCAGTGGCCATTACTTACCCATAAATAAACTGGTGAACTCCAGCTGCCAGCTATTATCCATGAGGCCCTGACCATCCACAGGGTGAGAGAGAAAGAGAGAGAGAGAGAGTGTGTGTAGTGTGTGTGTGTACAGGTTCTCAGGAAGGAGTTTGGTAGTCTAACAGTAATGATAATAATTATAGCATTTGTTAAGCACTTACTATGTGCCAGGCACTGTACTAAACATTGGGGTGGATACAACCAAATTGGGTTGGACAAGTCCCTGCCCCACGTGAGATTCACAGTCTTAATCCCCATTTTACAAATGAGGTAACTAAGACCCAGAGAAGAGAAGTGAATTGCCCAAGGTCACACAGCAGAGGTCACACAGCAGACAAGTAGTGGAGCTGGGATTAGAACCAGTGACCTTCTGACTTCCTAATAGAGTAGTTGACGAAGTCCCTCAAAGGCAGAGACCATTGTCTCATATTTCCTCTTCCCTATGTCCTCCAAAAGTCCAGTTTAGTACTCTGCTCAATACATTCTGATGAAGAAGATAATGATGGATCCTTATAAAAGTACTAAAGATCAGGATATGTCCACAGGAACGAGCTGTCTGTTCACCCAGAGATGACTCATATGGAGGGCAATATTTCACAGATGGAATATTTCAAAGATTGAAAGATACCTACCATGGACTGGTTTACATGTTACCCTAAAGATTGTACAGTGCTCTGCACACAGTAAGCGCTCAATAAATATGATTGAATGAATGAGCCTTTCCCAGAAACTCTTTTTCCCCTTTTAAAAGGGGCCATCTCTTCAGCCCCAAATTCTCTCTCTTGATAGACACTGAAGGATGGGGTTCCAGTCAATCAAAAGCACCAAACCACTTTCTTAGGAGAGTACAGTAGAGTCTGAAGACATAATTCCTGTCTTCAAGTAGGTTGCATTGCAGCAGAGGAGACAGACCCAACATGACTAACAGACAGTAGAAGAGAAACAGAAGATGATAATGTAGACCATCCTTGATGACCAAACCCATTTCCCAGATCCACCCAGGACAATCTCAAACCACTCAGATCTCCCAGGACAGAGGCCATGATTTCTCCATTCTCCTTCAGCATAGGGGAAGTTTCCTGTTTTCCACACCCCAGGGGCCCTGGGGCCCATCATTGGAAAAACATTTTTGCTGGCAGGATGATGTGCTCAGGGATTTTCTCGTCCCAAAATGCAGGTCCAGGCAATGAAGTATTTCCATGCAAAGGATGCTGAGGAGCAGTAAATCAGGGCAGAGATTCCTCCTGCTGGGGGCCTTACCAACTGAAATTGGAAAGCCCTTGGCAGTGTTTCGCTTATGACACCATCACCGGGAGCGATGACTTGGAAATCTGCTCTGACAGTTCCCCAAATGGTGAGGAGCACTGCTTAAGGCTCTGCCTTTAGCTTGACTGAGTTTCACATCCCTCAGAGGAGCAGAAAGGCAGTTAGGTTTGTCAACATTCAGGGAGGCCAAGATGTTGGCTCTTACTTTAGTGGGGCCTGTTTGTAACTCATATTCTCCATTGAGCTGCTGTTCTAGGGGCACTGAGCGTGCTCCTTCTAGTGCTGCTCTGTTACTGCCTTAACTGCTGTGGCTATAACTATTGGAACAGGAAATGATCGCCAGAGATTGATGAAGGAGACCTTACTTGACTTTAGAGGCAGGTGAGATGTGGCAGCAGAAGATGTATTATTGTGGCTACCGTGCCAAAAAGCACCAGAATCAGATTGCTCATGAAGTTAGCCCTCAACTGCAAGCTTGTTGATTTGTTTGTTTGTTTTATGGTTCCTGTTAAGCACTTAGTGTGTGTCAAACACTATTCTAAGTGCTGGGGTAGGTAAAAGTTAACTAGGTAAGACACCATCCCTGTCCCACATGGGGGCTCACAGTCTAAAGTAGGAGGGAGAAAAGGAATTAAATCCCCATTTTACACTTAAGAAAACTGAAACATACAGAAATTGAGTGACTTTCTCGAGATTACACAGCAAGCCTTTTTTATGGTCTTTGTTAAGCACTTATTATATGCCAGGCATTGAATTAAGAACTAGGGTAGTTACAAGATAATCAGGTTGGATGCAATCCCTGCCCCACAAAGGACACACAGTCTTATTCCCCATTTTACAGATGAGTTAACCGAGGCACAGAGAGGTTAAGTAACTTGCCCAAGTTCATACAGCAGAAAAACGGTGGAGCCAGGATTAGAACCAAGGTCCTTCTGATTCCCAGGTATGTGCTTCTCTGTGTATACTGTATGCTGCTTCTCTATAGCGTAAGTCAATACTATAATGTAGGAGTGATTCCAAGAATATCAATTAATCTATCATATTTATTGAGCACTTTCTGTTTGCAGAGCACTCTACTAAGGGCTTGGAAGAGTACAATATAACAAAGTTTGTACACACAGTCCCTGCCCATAGTGAGCTTTCTGGAACACTGCCCCTACCAGAGATATTGGGGTACTCACATAGACTAAGATAATAGAGCAAGTTGATTAACAATATAGGTCCACTGGGTTTAAAAACTTGATAAAATTATTTATACTGCTGTTTCCGTAAGCAGAAATATCCACAAAACTTGTGCAGAGATGATAAATAAGAGTATGGCTTTGGAGGAAGAATGGAAACAAATGTGAAAACAAACAAAATTTGCCTCTTGGAATCCTGATCTTCCTAAAGCCTCTTTTCCAGGAGAGCAATTCTTTTCCTGAATCTGATTATCAAATGCCAGGCTGGTCTGTCACTTGTGTTGTTTTTCATTATTGAGCCTAGGCTGCACTATACCTGTGTGGTATGAATTCTGTCTTCCCTGTCAGCACATATCCTCCTTTTTCAAGCAGTAGCTGCTTGCATATCGTGACAAATGCTAGCCCAAAAGTTTGGGAATGTGGAAATTAAAGTCCCTCAAGCCCCCGTGTGCTTCCCCTACTCCCCCACCCCTGACCCTGCCAAAAAAACCCAACAAAAACAAAAACAAAAGCCAAAACACTACAAAATGACTTTTGCCCTCCAAATTACATGGACAAAAATATCTGGGGCATGCTTATCTGACAGGACTGTAGAGAAATATGTCCTGATTGACATAAATGTAGTAATTAAAGCACGGAAACTACAACCAGTGCGGTTTCCCGAAGCCTGGAAACACACACCCAGCTGGGACTGTTAGTCATGTTGTGCAGCTGCATCAAATACAGAGTGGCCCAAAGAGTGCTCCCCCAGTGGCATTTGGTGACAAATAGGAGCACATTTGGAACCTTTAAATGACTTATCTTTGGAGAAGGAAGTGCAGGAGCAGAATTTTATAATTTACGTAGTTAGGAGACACATATCTAAGAAGGCCAGAGCGGTCACACAGTCATGTGCCTTGCTATTATTCATTCTCCTCCCATGGTCTTCCCAGCCACAGGCTGTGTCATGATGAGCTTCACCCCAGTAATAGTTTGTGAACTGGTCAACTGATTTTTTTAATGGTATTTTTAAGCACTTACCATGTGCTAGGCACTGTACTAAGCACTGGGGTAGATACAAGTTAATCAGTTTGTACATAGTCCATATCCCACATGGGGCTCACAGTGTTAATCCCTATTTTACAGATGAGGTAACTGAGGCACAGAGAAGTTAAGTGAATTGTCCAAGGCCAAACAGCAGACAACTGGCAGAGCCCAGGTTCTTCTGACTCCCAGGTGTGTGCTCCAGCCGTTAGGCCAGGCTGCCTCTCTACTGATTTCCAGGACCTCAATGTTGGTGTTCCTGTGACAGTGATTAATCCAGATATGCCTTGGGGCTACGACTTAATGTCACAGTCCTATAGATGACTGGGCACCATCCAAACATTCTCGATATTCCATCTAAAGCCTGATGTCCTACTGTCGGCAAACTGCTGGGAAACATGCTGTGTTCAGAGTTCGGTTTTCTACTGCTTTGTCTATTAGTGTAGATAGGAGAATTTGGTGATGGCATTAAAACCTGTGTTACTAATGGAAACTCTTGTTTATGTATAATGGTTCCCTCAAGTGTATTGTCTTCAGGCATATTGTCAGTCTAAGGAGGTATGCTGACTTGGCGAAGTGGTTTCTAATCATCTGCGTGTCTTCTTTTGTATGTACCTTCAGAATACAGTTACCAGCATTACTGTCTCAAAGACTTTCCATGAAGCTTCTTGCAACCTGTTGCTTTGGAAGTTTTTCTGTCAATCAGATCAGTCAGAAGTGCATTCTACCCCAGCTTCAAAGTCCTTTGTCACATCATCAAGTGAGGCAGTGTAGACTAGGAAGAATGCTCATTGTGGGTACAGACTGTGTCTGTTTGTGGTTATAGTCTACTCTCTCAAAGGCATAGTACAGTGCTTTGCACACAGTAAGTGCTCAATAAATACAATTGAATGAATGAATAGGACTGGACCGACCAGAGAGCCCTGTTTTATTCCAGCGGTGATGTGGGGAACAAGACAGAGAGGGGAACCCTATTCTTGTGCAAGAAGCCTTAGGATTCAAGAAGCCTTAGGATTTTGACAAATTTCTCAGATCAGATAATTTTGCTTCATAGTGGCCAGAGCCCAGGTCTATTAATGACGTCAAATGTTTGTAAAATTTACAAATACAGCAGAAAAGTGTTGGAGTTGTTTTCTGAATATATCAGTCATACTGTTTTTAAACGGTATTTATTATATACTTACTCTGGTTCAGACAATGTTCTAAGCCCTGTGGCAGATAGAAAGTAATCAGGTTGGCCACAGTCCATGTCCCACAAAGTGATCGCAGTCTTATTCCCCATTTTTCAGATGAGGTAAAGTGAAGCAATTTACCCAAGATCATGCAGTAGAAAAGATTCACTCATTCATTCAATCATATTTATTGAGCGCTTACTGTGTGCAGAGCACTGTACAAAGCACTTGGGAAGTACAAGTTGGCAACATATAGAGACGGTCCCTACCCAATAGCAGGCTCACAGTCTAGAAGGGGGAGACAGACAGCAAAACAACACATATTAACAAAATAAAATAAATAGAATAGTAAACATGTACAAGTAAAATAGAGTAATAAATCTGTACATTCATTCATTCAATAGTATTTATTGAGCACTTACTGTATGCAGAGCACTGTACTAAGCGCTTGGGAAGTACAAGTTGGCAACATATAGAGATGGTCCCTACCCAACAACGGGCTCACAGTCTAGAAGGGGGAGACAGACAACAAAACAAAACATATTAACAAAATAAAATAAATGGAATAGTAAATATGTACAAGTAAAGCGTGTGTGTGTGCATGCATTTACGTACTTTGCGTCATTGGTGACCTTTGAGAGGGCAGTTTTGGTGGAATGTAGGGGACAGAAGCCAGATTGGAGGGGGTCGAGGAGAGAGTTGGCATTGAGGAAGTTGAGGCAGCGGGTGTAGACGACTAGCTCAAGAAGTTTGGAAAAGAATGGTAGGAAGGAGATAGGGCAAAACTGGTTTTATCTAACTGGTTTGAACCTCTAAACCTCAGGGGCCCTAGGGCAACTGGTCCAGTGGTCTGCCTTGCAGCTCCAGTTATGGGTTATGTCCCCAGCTTCACCACACCTAGAAGATTTGGGAATTCTGGCTTTCCCTTGATTTCTTTTGTGCTGGCCCTAGATGAAAGCTATTTTTTCCAAACTCACAAAGACCTTCCCAACTCAGGTTAATAATAATAATAATAATAGCATTTATTAAGCGCTTACTATGTGCAAAGCACTGTTCTAAGCACTGGGGAGGTTACAAGGTGATCAGGTTGTCCCACGGGGGGCTCACAGTGTTAACCCCCATTTTACAGATGAGGGAACTGAGGCACAGAGAAGTTAAGTGACTTGCCCAAGGTCACACAGCTGACAATTGGCAGAGCTGGAATTTGAACCCGTGACCTCTGACCCCAAAGCCCTTGCTCTTTCCACTGAGCCACACTGCTTCAGGTTGCCACCCAGTGAGTGCTAATTGACTTGGCTCACTGTTGACAACAAGAGTGGCACCTGCTGAACCAATGTTGCGGTGCATCCTCTGGTTTGTGGTGGAAACAGGAGATGGGGGAAGGGGTTGGGGCAGACAAAGGGCATGAATCCAGTTTTCCTTCAATGTGGGAACGGCCTGTGGCTCAGGGCCTGGAACAGCAGATTCCAAATGCTGACATTAGGGGCTCTAATCCCAATTTCTCACTGACACTGTGGGCCTCAGGGTACACATTACTTAACCTCTTGGGTAAAACTTGGCTCATTGGTTGGAGAACTGGGGTGGTTTGGGAAGGGCAGGATTTGTACCTCGGTTCTGGTTATGTGGGAAGGAGAAGAGAAGCCTTTTTCCTTGGGAATGGTGTCTAGCAGGGTGGGGCTGGCGTGAGAGTAGAATCTGGCCAGAGAGAGCTCCTGAGCTCCCCAGAGGGGAGCCTAGATCCTGGCTAGGATAGAGTTGCCCTTCCAGATTGAAGCCTTGGGCAGATTGGGCCTGGACCCAACTAAATGAATCTTCCGAGTTGGGTGGGTGTAGGTGAGGGGGAATCCGTCGAGCAGTCCACAGCTGCCACCGCTATCCATGCCTGAGGGCTCCGACTGTGCATGGTAACATCCAAGCCACTACTCCTAGCCCTCCTGGCCTGGATGTGGGAATGGGTGGGGGAACCCAGTTGGGGTCCTGGTCCGATGGGGCTAACAGGCTCGGAACCTCCATGCAGCCAGGGGCTCACTGGATTCCTCTGACATATGGCTCCTTCCCCTGGTCTCTGCCCACCCCTGAGCCTGGTCGTCGTGCTGTTCCAGTGAGGAGTGCTGGTCCTCGAGGCCCCTGATTCCCTAGGAAAGGCCTGGGCCTTGCTCCTCTCTCCCCCTCATTACGGGAGGGGACACATTCTGACGATCTGACAGCCCAGCCTAGCCCAGCTCATATCAGCACTTTTCTTTCCAGCTCAGTTCAGCACAGCACAGCTTTACCTTTAGCTCAGCTCAGCAGATCGTGGCTCAATCGCACCCTCCCCCATCATCCACCTTCCCACTGCAACCCTCCTCACCCACTTCCGCTTGCAAAGCTCGGCTCATATCATCTTTTGCAGCAAAATGATTTTGGGTTTAGATCCCCTTGACTCAGCTGGATCTCCTCCTCCCAGAATGGACTGTGTGCCCCTCTTCTCTCCTCCCTCACATTCCCCTCTTCTCTCTTCCTTTACATCTCCTTCATCTCTTCTGCCTTGGATCCCTCTCTTCTTTCCTTTCTCAAATCCCCCACATCTCTCCTCTCTCACAACCCCTGCTTTTTTCTTCCTCACATCCCCCCTCTTTTCTCCTCCCTCACATCCCCTTTTCTGTCTCACATCTTCCACTTCACCTTCTCTCCTCCCACACACCCTCTGCTTCTTGCTCCCCTCACAGCCTCCTCTGCTCTCCTCCCTCACATCCCCTGCTTCTCTCCTCCCTCACATCCCACTCATAGTCCAATGTACCACACCTCCATCTACCCTGAAGATTGGCCCAACCCAGAAGATTATTTTCTTAGCATAGCTCAGTCTGCCCACCTCAATCCTAACCCAGCCTATTCCTTCTTGACTCCTCCCTCTCCTTGATGACTCCCCTCTCTTACTTTCTCCCTGCCACTCTCTCTTTCTTTCTTCCCCCACCCTTTACAAATGGCTTTGCAGCAGCCCAGGGAGTGCATGGCAGCACCAATAATGTCTCCATGGCTTCTTGTTAGCTGCACTCTAAGCAGGAAAGTGACTGGTCCTGACAATATAATTTACATTGCTGTATAAAACTATCTGTGGAAGCCAAGCTAATTTGTGCCAGATTAGGCTATTTGTCTCAGCCACTGTCTAGCAGCACAATCTATCAGAGGGCTGTTTTCAAATATCGCTTTTCAAGCGTGCCCTTGAGAGGCAGAAATTGATTGGGATCTTAGAGAGCAAAATTACAGCAATAACTTAAAAGAAACAATAATTACTGAATCATACCAGTGTCAGCACTCTGCAAAACACGAAATAGCCATCAAACCCCAATCCAATATATTCTGAAGCGAATTTATTGAATGGAAAAAGCAGTTGAGTGAGGGTTTTCTCCCCCCTTCCCTTCCTCTGTACATATGGTTATCTCAAAACCGCAAGTGAATGAGTCGATAATTCTTGTCATTGACTGCTCCATTTTCAGGGAGTCGAGAGAAGATCCATTAGCTGCTTCCCTGCCGCACCGTTTCTCTCTCTCTTTCTCTCTCTCCCCCTCTCTCCCTCCATCTCTCTCACCCTCTTCCTTCGCCTCGATTCATTTGCTAGTCTCTGCTCTTCAAGCAAACAAACATGTATAACTAATCATCTGTTAAAACGCAGAGGGCTCCTAATAAATCTCAGCAACTGAAATACTTTAATGGGTAATTAATTGATCCTGTTCCAGAGGAGTAATAAGATAATAAATTAGACAATATTTCACTCAGTTGTGTCAGGCTACTTGCTAATGGTGCTGTAGGGCTAAGCTGAAGGATAATAAATTAGCCAGAAATTAACTGCTAAGAGCTTCTGCAGAGAAATTGGCTGACAAGTGCGTCATGAGGGTGATTTTGGGCTCGGTGGGATTGGGGCATTTGACACAAATATGAATTCTCTTGATGGGAGGTGGGGGGTGGTTTGGAGCCAGGTCGGCCTACCTAGCTAGTCTGTAGTGTCCCAAAATCTCAAAGGCCTTGGGGAGCTGGGGACTGAGGGCTGACTGTGTCACACATGCGCACAGTTGAAAGAGGGACCCGTTCATTACCAGTCAGCCTCATTTCTAGGACGCTTTGAACTTATAGAGCAGGCACTTGAGTCAATCTTGCAAAGAGCTTTCAGAAATCATTAAGTTTGCAAAATGTGCATTTCCCCACCCACGTTGACTCCTGCCACCCCGTGGCCCTCCCCAGTCAGCAGTCTACTGATGATGACTGCGTTCGCCAAGAAAACACAAAGGCTCAGGAAACACGAGGTTCTATCGGCAAACAAAATGCTCCGTTTCCCATTGACATCGATCTTTAAGAAGCGCTAGCAAAAGGGACTAAAAAAGGAGGGGCAAAGTGGATGAAATTTCTCTTTGGGCTGAACCCGATTTCTTTAAGACTGTGGGCACGGGGGCTAATGCATAGTTTCATGTAGCCGAACGTTGAAAATGCTTCTGCCAATGGATAATTGCCTGGTGGCTTTGGAATGAAGATAATTGATACTTTTCTCAAGTGGAAGGCCTTTCTCTGGAGCCAATTGCACAGTTGGTCCAGCAAACAAAGGAGGGCCGCAACCGGATTTTGCTTTATCTTGAGTTAGAGGAAAAGCTGGGAATTGCAGAGGGTAACAAGCAGGCCAGGGCTAAAATAATGATAATATTAAAATATTGGCATGAATATTAATAATATGAATAAGAATAATTAAGCACTTACTATGGTCATGCGTTCAAATCCCGGCTCTGTCAATTGTCAGCTGTGTGACTTTGGGCAAGTCACTTAACTTCTCTGGGCCTTAGTTACCTCGTCTGTAAAATGGGGATGAAGATTGTGAGCCCCATGTGGGATGATCTGATCACCTTGTATCCTCCCCAGTGCTTAGAACAGTGCTTTGCACATAGTAAGCGCTTAACAAATTCCATCATTATTTATAATTATTATGGGCAAGGACTGTACTAAGCACTGAGGTAGATACATGATCATCAGGTTGAGCACAGTCCCTGTCCCAAATGGATCTCCCAGTTTAAGTAAGAGGGAAAACAGGAATCGAACACCCATTTTACAGATAAGGAAATGAGGCCCAAAGCAGTTAAATGACTTGCCCAAGGTGACACAACTGGTGGGTGGCAGAGTTAGGATTAGAACCTAGGTCCTTTGCCTCCCCGGTTTTTGTTCTTTCCCCTGGGCCACTCTGCTTCTGTGACTGTAGTGTCACAGAGCCTATAAACTCTTAGAGAAGGTGCAGTATAGAACACAGTTTGGTGGACAAGCTCACCAGTCTTGCGTTGAGTACTATAGTCTCCTAATGACAATCTAGATTTTGCTGGATTTTCCTCCTCTTATGCTATTTGGTTCATCTCACTCTGCCTTCTTCCCAGGAGTAAGTTAGATCCTTTTGGAAGTGACACTCAGACATCAAGTGTGGGAGGTGGCCCGTTTGCGACAAGCCCAGTCCTTTGGTGGGTGAAAACAATAATAATAGTAGTTATTATTGAGAAGTGGGGGTCTGGGAATAATAATAATAGTTTTGGTGTTTCTTGGGCACTTACAATGTGCTAAGCACCGAGGTAGATGCAGTCATATCAGACCAGTCCCTGGCCCACATGGGACTCAGAGTTTAAGAGGGAAGAACAAGTAATAATAATAATGATGGTATTTGTTAAGCATTTAACTATGTGCCAAGCACTATTCTAAGCGCTGGGGTAGATATAAGGTAATCAGGTTGTCCTATGTGGAGCTCACAGTCTTAATTCCTAGTTTACAGATGAGGTAACTGAGTCACAGAGAAGTTAAGTGACTTGCCCAAAGTCACATAGCTGACAAGTGGTGGAACTGGGATTAGAATCCATGATCTCTGATTCCCAAGCCCGTGCTCTTCCCACTAAGCCATGCTACTTCCAGTTTAAGTATTTAATCCTCATTTGGCAGTTGAGGAAATTGAGTCCCAGAGCAGTTAAGTGACTTACCCAAGGTCACACAGCAGGCAAGTGGCAGACCAGGATTAGAACCCATGTCTGTGGAATCTCAGCCTGCTGCTCTTTCCACTAGGACACTCTGCTTTAAGATAGGCTAACCGAGCAGTATAATCAATCAGCGGGCTGCTTTCAAATTTGTCCTTTCAAGGTTGTATATCATGGCCACTGTCAGCACCACCCTCTCACCCTAAAGCTGTTCAACTGGGGAACTGTGAGAGGTCTTAATCCATCAACAAATAACTGGTATTCATTTAGCACTTCCTGTGTGCAGAGCACTGTACTAAGCTCTTCAGAGAGTATAATTCAACAGACTTGGTAGACATGTTCCCTGCCCACAGGAGGTTTACAATTTAGAGGGGAAGACAGACAATAAAGTAAATTACAGACCTGGGGAAATGGCAGTGTGAAAGAATCAATCAATCAATCATATTTATTGAGCGCTTACTGTGTGCAGAGCACTGTACTAAGCGCTTGGGAAGTACAAGTTGGCAACATATAGAGACGGTCCCTACCCAACAGTGGGCTCACAGTCTAGAAGAATATGTACATAGAACTGAGGGGCTAAGGATGGGTTGAATAAGTGCTTAAAGGGTACAAATCCAAGACTGCAAGTTTGCTGTGGGCAGGGAATGTGTTTGCTATATTGTTTTATTGTACTCTCCCAAGTGCTTAGTACAGTGCTCTGCACAGAGTAAGAGCTCAATAAATGCGACTGACTGATGCAGAAGAGTGAGCAAGTTGGGGAAAGTAGAGGGGGACAAATTCCAAGGGGGTGGGTGGGCAGAGAGCAGGTGGAGACATCTCTCTCTGTAACAAGCACCCTCTTTCCCTTATGTTGTCATCCACTGTCATTCAACTGAGCAGTGGTGGCAAAGAAAAACCCCGGAAAAACAAGGGAAATGTCCTGGAAGCCCTTTGAGGACAGCGACTTTTTCCCGCTGCTTAGGGTTGGGACATCTACTGTGCCTGACTTTCTTCAAGGGAGCAATTTACCCTCTGGGGAAGGACTCCGAATCTGAACTAATTTCCAATCCAACTCCATCAGTGTGATTTAGTGAGAAGCAGCATTCATTGCCTAGTGGAAAGAACACAGGCCTAGGAGTCAGAAGACTTGGATTCTAATACCGGCTCTGCCACTCAGCCATACCAGCTCTGCCACTGGCTTGCTATGTGACCTTCAGGGAGTCACTTAACTTCTCTGTGCCTCGGTTTCCTCATCTGTAAAATGGGGGTGAAATACCTGTTTTCTCTCTCCTTCTTAATAATAATGATAGCATCTGTTAAATGCTTTGTGCTTACTATGTGCAAAGCGCTGCTCTAAGCGCAGGAGTGGCTACAAGGTGATTAGGTTGTCCCACGTAGGGCTCACAGTCTTCATCCCCATTTTACAGATGAGGTTACTGAGGCACAGAGAGGTTAAGTAACTTGTCTAAAGTCATGCAGCAGACAAGTGGCAGAGTCAGGATTAGAATCCATGACCTCTGACTCCCAAGCCCATGCTCTTTCCACTGAGACATGATGCTTCTTACACTGTGGGTCCCATGTGGGGCAGGGACTGTATCCAGCCCCATCAACCTACATCTTAGTATAGTAGTTGGCATATGAAAGGTGCTTAATAAACAACCCAATTATTACTATTATTATTAATTACAGGGAAGGAGGCCCTGGCCTTTCTGCTTGTTGAGCTCCTTGTAAGTGTGTTGGTGAGGGGCAGAGTATAAATCAGATGTCAAACAGCCCTGGTGGAGTCATCAGGGTTATGGCATTTTCCTGGAGACCCTAGAACATTATTTCTCTCCCCCTCACTTGCCCCCTACCCTGGAGCAGGGAGTTTACTTAGTGTTGGCTTTTCTGAGAATCATGCTGATAACTGATAAAAAAAAATGACACCATAATAGTAAAACTCCAAGTTACTTGAAGGAACCAGTAGTCACCCAGTTTGGGGATGCCATGGGACCCTTCCTACTCTGCCTCTCTGGAGATGGTGAAAGAAGCAGCCTGCTATTGCCAACCTCTGCCAGCTCTGTTACCCACTTCCCTTGAAGCCAGCCCCAGTGGATCTGGGCCCTGTTATCCTCTAGGTTCAAAGGAAAAGGAGGAGTTAGGCCCCAGGGCGATTCATGGAGCTGCCGGCAAATCTCTTTGCAAGCTTGCCTCCTCCCTTCTTCCTCCTTTCATTGTTGGGTGGCTTTGATCATCACAGAAATTGGAGGTACCTATTAGCAAGGGAGCCTAGTTGATGGATGGCATAGTCATCAGGCCCCCCAGGGCTGCCGCAACAGGCCTCTGCCTTCATCAAAGGGTTCTGGGGGCCTGACCCAAGCTGCCCCTACTTTTCCCAGCTCCATTCCCTAGAACTAGGGCCCCAAGGGCCAACAGCACGTGTCTGGTCTCATTTCCATCATGTTCTCTTGAATTCCATCGGGGCTGTGCTGGTACCTGGTTTCCCCCGCTGAGAGCCGGGGGTGAGGAGTTCTGGGTCTCTTCCTTTTTCAGCTGGGGCAGCAGCAAGCATGTGAGTGGTACACTCGTGGTTTGGCTGGGTGGTGGGGAGGGGCAGACTGTGTGGTAGTGCCAGGGCTGATCCAGTGCCCTTGACAAGCCTGCCTTATTGCCATTTCGTGTTGCCAACCCAGCTTTACTGGGGTGTTTTCACAGGGTGCCACATATCATCCACTTTGGTTCGATGTCACAGAGTAGTCAGGCAGGGGTGGTGCCATGTTATAAGAACAGAGAACGGAAGCACTCCTAGGTCTCTAACTCAGTTCATCATGCCATGTGTCAACGACATCAATTAAATGGTGGTATTTATTAAGCACTTATTATGTGAGAAAACTGTACTGTGTTCTCGGGAAAGTACATTATGTGGGGATGCTTACAGGGGTTGTTTCCTCAAAGTCATCATGTGACTTTTAGTGGAGGATGGGAGGAGAAGAGACTGTGACCCCTTGTTCAGATTGGGAATACCACCACTGTTAATACCTGTCAATCATATTCATTGAACGTGTACTGTGTGCAAAGCTCTGTACTAAGCACTTGGGAGAGTACGGTAAAACAGAGTAGTTAGACACTTTCCGGCCCAGTACAAGCCTACAGTCTAGAGGGGGAGTCAGACATTGATATAAATAAATAAATGATGGATATATACGTAAGTACCATGGGGCTGAGGGAGGGGTGAATAAGGGTGTAAATCCAAGTGCAAGGCCATCCTTCCTTGGGGGAAAAGGGGGAAAGGAAAGGTCCCAGGTTGTTAGCAGCCCAGATCCTGAAATTTATCTGGAAGGCAGGGATCCGATCTGCAACTGGAACAGGGGAAAGGTGGTAGGGGGTAAAGAGGAGGACAGAAACCCGTCCCAGCCTCCTATCCCAACCATCTCAGGCTTTGGCTCCTTTTGGACCTGCAAGAACGGACAAGCAGTTCAAACTCTCCTCACAGGTACTGGATCAGGAGAGGCTTTTTGCTCCAAAGGCAGCAGCTTCCTATAGGCTTTGAGTCCCGCCCCAACACACCTTGATTTTTCCCGCTCGTCAAGAGATGCTCTAGAGAGTTCTGGCTACCCTGACCTAGTCTCTGCTAAAAGGCAGAGGGACTGGGAGACACCTCCCACTTGTTTGATTTCTCAGGGAATCTTTTTTTAGACTTCAGTGGGTCACCGCCCCAGCCAGAGCTTGGCAGCTGGGGCAGAGCAGTGGGTTAGGTTTGTGACTCAGGGTTATGCAAACTTAGAGTAATGTATTATAACAGGGACAATGAAGGATGATTATGGCAATGAATGAAAGGGAAACTGGTGGGCTGTTAAAATGTGAAATTTGGAACAGGTTGAAAGAAGAAGAACCGGACAGAGCATAATCATGATAGTTTCCTGATTTTTTTTTTTTAAATTTATGTGGTGAGAACAGCCACTTGTTTAGGGGGAAGGAGGAGGAGATTGGGTGGGTAAGGGAATTAAAAACTCCCACGGTAATGCTAGAAATGCAAACAAAAGGCAGCAGGAAGGAAACCGGCTGTAAACATCATACAGTGTTTCTCTGGCATTTTGAATTTGGCATTGTGCACTCCAATTATGTCTTTGTGTTCTTGCTCGTCCCATTCCTCTGCTTCCAGCTCAGCAGGCTCAGGCTCCCATCTCTTCTATTGGTAATCATAATAATAATAATTATCACTACTGTTGTATTTATTAAGGGCTTGCTATGTGCCAAGCATTGTGCTAAGCTCTGGAGCAGGTACAGTTAGAACAGACACAGGTCTTGTTCTAAGGGGCGCACTCTCTAACAAGGATAGAGGATATTTTACAGATGAGGAAACAAATACAGAGAAGTTATGACCTGCCCAAGTTCACACAGGCAGCAGGCAAGAGGTGGAGTATTGATTAGAGCAATACTCATGCTGTTTCCACTAGCCCCTGCTGCTTCTCTCTTCTGATAATTGATAAAAACTGTGAGGAGTTCAATGAATTATGACTACTGGGGACCAGATTTCTGGTTTCCTTAGTGGGTATAGGAACGGAAATGGAACCAGCAGCATAGAGAAGGGAAAAAAATAGTCCCCCCTCTAGAAGGTAAGCTTGCTGTGGGTAGGGAATGTGTCTGCTATATTATCTCGCACTCTCCCAATTGTTTAGTACAGTGCTTGTACACTGTAAGCACTCAATAAATGTGACTGACTGTCTGAAGTAGATGGGGAACTACACAGGGGGATGAGAAAGCGAAGGAAAAGGAAAGGCCAGAGGGACAAGTCAGTCAGTCCACCGTCAGTCAATTGTATTTACTGAGCACGTTCTGTGTGCAGAGCATTGTGCAAAATGCTTGGGGAGAGTACAATATAACAATGAACGAACACATTCCCTGCCACAATGAGCTTGCAGTCTAGAAGGATGGGACAAGGGAAGAGGGGAAAAACTTACCCATCCAAGATTTCACCACTGCTATCCATTTCCTGCCACTTATGTCCAGGCAGCGGGGATGCTGGCGCCGACAGCGGCTCCAGGTGAACAGACTGGTTGTGATGCCAGGGTTGCCCGTGCCTGTGGGTGGAGTCTGTGGCAAGTTGCAACAGGACTTGAAACTCTTTTGGTTTTTCAAGTGGTGGGACAGAACCCAGAAATGCGTGACTCTCCCGTCCACAGCAGGATGTCTGGTCACACTTGTTGCTCCATGGGGAGGTCACTGAAGAGGAAGGAGAGTTAAGGCCTGAAGGCTCACACCCAGCCCATGATCTCAACATTGCCTGTCCAAACAGTGATTCCCGCCTGTTATAAAGGAAGAGGACTCTCTGGGAATGGTGGTTTGGGAGTCTGGCAGGGGACGTCCTCTTGGATGCTGGGTGTGGTGGGGTATGGGGTGGTGGGGTATAGGGAGGCAGCAAAACTACTTCAGGAAATTCACAGCTGGGAGACCTAGATCTCCTCTTGGCTCTTTCACTTCCTTCCCTTTCCCTTCCTCCTGCCATTTTCTCCCGATAGGAGGTGAAGGAGCCCATAATCAGGATGGGCAGCACCAGGAGAGCTTTGCAGTCGAGATTAAAAGCAAATCAAAGAAGAAAAATTGTGGCTCGGTTTATGTCTTCCTAATTAAAACCCCGCCAGTCTCCCTTCTTTTTCTTTCCAGCTAATGTTACACTAACGAGCCGAGTTTAGTGGCATTTATGTAGATAAAAGTCCCAATGATTGATCTCAATGGCTTGTTAAAATTAGTTTCAGTCCACCATATTGATTTAATTCCATTGCTTGAAAGTGCTAATTAATAATGATAATAAAAGTGTCTCGGCCCATTATTATCAGTGGGCAGGCGGGGGCGGGGGGTGGGGTGATTGCTGTTTTTAATGTCACTTACTTTGTGTAAAGGTGGCCTTTCCAACCAGGCTGGGGCTGGGGGAGGTGGGGATAGAGAAGGGGCAAAGATTTGACCCTCAGGCAGGGAACTTTCCCAAGGAAGGCTGGTGAGAAACATTGGCTAGTCTCTGGGGTGAGCTAGCTGTCTTCAGACTGCGTGGTGGGGTAGAGGATGGGGGAAGGCTGCCTGATAGGATGCTTCGACTTGGCATTGCCAAAATGATCCAGCGACTACTATGGAGGGTTGATGGGTATGGTTTTAAGGCCTCAGAAGAGAGACCTGTGCAGCCCTTCTCTGCCACCTATTTGCCAGAGGATGACCATGTGGGAGACTCCATTTCCCTGTCCGTTGCTCAGTGTGGGAAAAAGAATGGAGAGGATTATGGAATTGCAGTGGGCAGGGAGTCCAGCCGGCAAAGAGCTGGAGGGGAGGGGAAAGAGTTATATGGGGGAAGAGAGGTAACCAGTGGAATAGGGTGAGTCAGCAGGCAAAGGGCAAGGATCATATTGTTGCCAGCAGGGTTCTGAAAGAAGAATTATATAACAGGAGCTTTCCATTCCAGCCAGCTGGGGCTGATCCCATAATATGTAACCTCCCAGGGTGGTGGTGTGATCCCCCTCCTCAGAAACAGCCATCACCATGGAGGAAGAGAGAAGCAGTGTGGCTCAGTGGAAAAGAGCACGGGCTTGGGAGTCAGAAGTCATGGTTTCTAATCCTAACTCAGCCACTTGTCAGCTGTGTGACTTTGGGCAAGTCACTTATCTTCTCTGTGCCTCAGTTCCCTCATCTGTAAAATGGGGATTACAACTTTACGCCCCATGTGGGACAACCTGATTACCTTGTATCCCTCCCAGCACTTAGAACAGTGCTTGGCACATAGTAAGCACTTAACAAGTACCATTATTATTATTATTATCATTGAGAGGTAGCAATAGGAATTACCCACCTTCCCTAAGACCCATAATGGAGCTCTGAGCCTAACGGGTTATAGATTATTGGTGGTAATCTCCTGTTCTTCTCTTTCCCTTTACTGTCTCTTCTCTTGCAGTATGAGAAGCAACATGGCTTAGTGGAAAGAGCTCAGGACTGGGAGTCAGGAGTTCTGGGTTCCAGTCCTAACTCTGCCACTTGCCTACTGTGTGGCCTCAGACACACAGCCTGGGCCTTGGTTTATAAAATGGGGATTCAATACCTGTCTTCCCTACTACTTAGACTGTGAGATACATGTGAGACAGGGACTGTTTCTGGACTGATTATCCTCTGCCTCACCTCTTAGCATAGTGTTGGCACCTGGTAAGTGTTTCCTGTAAGCTCTTTTAGACCAAGAACTCCTTGAAGGCAGGAATTGTGTTCACCAATCATATTATACTCTTCCAAGAGCTTAGTACAGTGCTCTGAGCAAAGTAAATGCTCAATAAATACCGCTGATTAACAAATATCACACATTATTTCACTGTATTTTCTTCACTACTCATTTCACTGCCTCTCTTCCCTTTTCTCTATATCTCTCCCCTTCTTGGCCAAACCATGTCACATTTGTTTATATTATCCTTGGAATAATCATTCATTCAGCAAGATTTATTGTGGAGGCAGCCTGGCCTAGTGGGAAGAGCACAGGCTAGGGAGAGGACATGGGTTCTAATCCTTTCCCCACCTCTTGTCTACTGTGTAACCATGAGTAAGTCACTTAACTTCTCTGGGCCTCAGTTCCCTCATCTGCAAAATGGGGACTCAATACTTGCTCTCCCTTCTACGTTGAATGTGAGTCCTATGTGGGACCTGATTACCCTGTATCTACCCCAGAGCTTACTATATATGTACTTGGCACAAAGTAAGAATTTAACAAATATCACTATTATTATTATTAGGCTCCCATTGTGCATGCAAGGCAATGAGGCAGGCCTTGGGGTCTGATGGGTTTAAAGTGGACGTAGAAGTGAGCTTGTGATATGATGGGGAAACAGATATCATGAATCAAAGCTACATAAAAACACGAATACCACAAACATACTGTAGATTTATACATGACCAATTACAGTTGTAATTTCCTCCCCTCCAATCCTAGCCCTTCTCACAAATAAGTTACAGTAGCCTGAGATAGCCAGAGGGAGGAAAGACATGACTCTAAATCTGGCCCTCTCCTCTCTCTTCTCGGGGAAGTGCCACTATCCATAAACTTGAAGTGCTGCTGCCAGGAAGAGCAGTTTTCCTTGTCCCAGGTTGTGGGCAGCTAAGGTTGTTGCTCGAGGGAACAATAGTGAAGGGTCCAGTAGCAATGGAAACAATGAAAGTTACAACGGTGAAGGTAATGCTAGAAGAGTAGGTGCGACTCATGAAGGCATTGACAACAGAAGGTGAAACAGCATAGCCTAGTGGATAGAGCTTGGGCCTGGGATTCAGAAGGACCTGGGTTCTAATCCTGGCTCTGCTACTTGTCTGCCGTGTGACCTTGGGCAGGTCACTAACTTCTCTGGGCCTCAGTTACCACATCTGTAAAATGGGAATTAAGACTGTGAGCCCTATGTGGGACAGGGACTGTGTCCAATCTGATTAGCTCATATCTACCCCAGCGCTTATTACAGTGCCTGGCACATTCTAAGCAATTAGCAAATACCATCTAAGCACTTAGCAAATACCAAAAAACTATAATAATTGTGGTATTTGTTAAATGCTTGCTATATGCAAAACATTGTATTAAGCATTGGGGTAGATAAGCAGACTGGACACAAATCCTGTACTACGTGGGGCTCACAGTCTAAGGGAGAGAGAGAACAGGTATGAAGTCCCCATCTTACAGATGAGGTGGCTGAGGCACAGAGAAGTTAAGTGCCTTGCCCGAGGTCACACAGGATGCAAGTGATGGAGTCAGGATTAGAACCCAGGTCCTCTTACTTCCAGGTCCGTGCTCTATCCACTAGATCATGCTTGCCTCACAATAGTGCAGGTGACACTGGAGCAGTAAACAGTAATGACAGGGCAGCCAAAAGGAAGGAGGCACCACCAGCATCATTTTCAGCGCAGTTTTTCCCATCTCACAACAGACGATTGCAGGAATAGGCTTCCTAGACAAATAATCACCTATTTGAATCCCTTATGCCTTCCCTCTAAAAGTGAAGCACTAAGCTACAGTTATCAATGCACATGTCCCCACTATGACTGATACCAGTGTCTCGAAAGAAAGATTCTCTAAGACTCTAGATAGACTCGTCACAGCAATGCCAATAGCTGACAAGCTAATGTCATGGGAAATTTCAATTTATGGATAGGCAATGATGCTGAAATGAGAAAAATCTTTGGATCACAAAGAATTGGAAACTGATAGAAGGGGTCTATTTCTGTTCGGAGAATGTGCTATATCACCAACACAACAGTCCACTTACCGATTTAGAGAAAATCATCTTGGATGCAACTAAGATCTAAACAACGGCTCATTATTGACTATAGTAATTGTCTGACAGCAAGACCTAAATCTGTTCAGAAGGCCAGGGCTCCTCCTGGCCCCTGGTACTGCACTGATCATAGATTATGAGGCTCCAGTGTTTGACCCTTGTGTTACAATGATGCTTCCAAACCATCTTCACAACAGAAGTCTGGACGCCTGGAGAACAAAAGACACTTTCAAAAATCTATTTAATAAGCTCAGATTAGATTAATCAAATCAGACACACTCCCTGTACCACACATAAATATGATAGGTTGATTGATGCGTCTGAATTACTTGCAAGATATTGATGATGTTGCAAGCAGCTCTTTGATCTCAAAATGATTCTCATTAAATGGGTCCTGAAATTGCCTGCTAAAAGGAGTTATAGTCTTAATGGTTGCTTGGTAGACCATTTCTCTTAGAGACCCCCTCCCCACCATTAACTATTCTCAGTCTGAGAGGTGGGGAAAGCAGTTGTCCCATTTTACAGATTTGATTTTAATGTCTGTCTCCCACTATGGACTGAAAGCTCCTTCATGGGCAGGGATTGTTTCTACCAACTCTATTATATTCCATTTCCCAATAACTTAGTACAGTGCTCTGCACACTGTAAGTGCTCAATGCATGCCGTTGATTGACTAATAAATATGGTATTTGTAATTGCTTATTTCATGCCAGGCATTGTACTAAGTGCTGGGGTAGCTACAATGTAATCAGGTTGAATGCAGAAGCAGTGTGGCCTAACGGAAAGAGCACAGGCCAAGGAGTCAAAGGAACTGGGTTCTAATCCTGGCTCCACCACTTACCTGTTGTTTTGCCTTGGACAAGTTACTTAGCTGCTCTGGGCCTCAGTTCCCTCATCTGTAAAATGGGGATTCAAAACCTTTCTTCCTCCTACTTAGACTGTAATCCCCATATGGGACCTGATTACTTGGTCTCTAGTCCAGCAGTTAGTGCAGTGCTTGGCACGTAGTAAGCACTTAACAAATACCATTATTATTATTACTATTCCTGTTCCACATTGTGCTCATATTCTAAGTAGGAGGACAGGTATTGAATATTCATTTTACAGATGAGGAATCTTAGGCATAGAGAAATTAAATGACTTGTTCAAGGCCACACAGAAGGTAAGTGGCAGAGCTGGGATTAGAACCCAGCTCCTCTGAATCCCACGCCTGTGCTCTTTCCATAAGTCCATGCTGCTTCCCTATTTAGCAACATAAAAGCAGCTCTTGTAGTCAGTCAGTCAATCATATTTATTGTGCACTTACTGCATGCCTAGCACTGTGCTATGCGCTTGGGAGAGTACAATACAACAATATAACAGATACATTCCCTGCCCACAATGAGTTCACAATCTAGAAGGGTTGCCGATAATGAGCTTACAATCTAGAGGGGTTGATAGACATGAATATAAATAAATAAATTACAGGTATGTTACATAAGTGCTGTGGGGCTGAGGGGGGGATGAATAAGCGGAGCAAGTCAGGATGACGCAGAGGGGAGTGGGAGAAGAAAGGAGGGCTTAGTTAGGGAAAGCTTCTTGGAGGAGATGTGTCTTCAATAAGGATTTGAAGAGAAAAGTCTCTACCAATGAGAATAGTCAGTGGTGGGAAGGGAATCTCTAAGAGACATGGTCTACCAAGCAACCATTAAGAGTGTAGGCCCTTTTAGGAGGCAATTCCAGGAAAGATTAGGTGTGAATAACTTTGAGATCAAAGATGTGCTTGTGGCATCTTCAAAGCTTTTCAGTAATTCAGAAGCATCAATCAACCAATCATATTTATTGAATGCTTACTCTGTGCAGAGCACTGTATGTGCTTGGGAGAGTGCAGTATAACAGAGATGGTAGACATGTTCCTTGCCCACAGTCTAGATGGGGAGGCAGACATTAAAATAAAATACAGATATAATTATGGTATTTGTTAAGAACTTACTATATGTCAGGCACTGTAAGTACTGGGTGGATATAAGCAAATCAGGTTGGACACAGTCCCTGTTCCATGGGGGGCTCACAGTCTCAGGACATAGTGGGGCTGAGTGTGGGGTGAATAAAGGGTGCAAATCCAAGTGCAAAGGTTTCACAGAAGTGAGAGGGAATAGAAAAAATGAGGGCTTAGTTGGGGAAAACCCCTTGGAGGATGTCAAAAACAATTCTTATCAAAGCCCATAGAGTGACGTATGGAACAAGCTAAAGATCATTGCACAGGGAAGCGGTGTGCATAGTGGCTAGAGCATGGGCCTGAGAGTCAGAAGGTCATGGGTTCCAATTTCGGCTCCACCACTTGTCTGCTGTGTGACCTTGGGCAAGTCACTTCACTTCTCTGTGACTCCGATCCCTCATCTGTAAAATGGTGATTGAGATTGTGAGCCCCATGTGGGACAGGGACTGTGTCCAACTCAATTTGCTTGTATCCACCCCAGTGCTTGGTACAGTGCCTGGCACAAAGTAAGCACTTAACAAATACCATAATTATTATTAAGTTAGGAGTGCTCAGGTAGAAGAGATACAAGGCTAAAGCAGGATGAAACCAAAGGGTCTATATGCATCTCTGAAGAGTGGACATGGATCATTACCAATCAATCAATTGTATTTATTGAGTGCTTACTTTGTTCCGAGTACTCCTACTATGCATTGAGAGAATACAATTGAATCGATAGACACAATTTATGCACTTGCAATCTAGTGGGAAGCTATGGCTCTACAGGAAGGAAAGAAATATTGAAGATGTGGCGGCAACACTTATAAGACATTTCCACTGCTGAGGATGAGTCTCTACTGAAGACCAGTTAGCTTAGCAATGCATGAAGACACGATGATCACTCTGACATTGACTGGAATCACCCCCACAGTTAGAGCCATGAAAAACTAGTGAAGCCCCCATATCCGCTGGTGGGTCTGCCAGACTCTATAAACTGGGAGGAATATTCAACTCAGATATCTGCCAGGGTCATCTTTAGCTTATGGAATGCTGGAAAAAAATGCCACAGGGTTTCAGAGATCCCACCACTGTTTTCACCACCTTCAGGAAGAAAGATTAGAAAGTTAACTCAGATTGCTACCAAGGAATTTCAGTGCTGGGAAGATTCTAGCCAGGGTGGGTCTTGAAGAACCCTAAAGTGACACTGAGGACATGATTTCTGTGTAGGAATCAACAACAAGATCTATTCACAGCCATCAGAAACTTTACAGTCTAAAGTAAGAGTCAGAGGACCTGAGTTTAAATCCTGACTTTGCCACTTGCCTGTTGTTTGACTTTAGGCAATTTACTTAACTTCTCAGTTTCCTTATCTGCGAAATGGGGATTAAAAACTGCTCCCTTCTACTTAGGCTGTGTCCAACCTGATTAACTTGTATCTACTCGATATGCTTGTATCCGCCACAGTACTCAGTACAGTGCCTGGCACATAATAAGCACTTAACAAATACCATAATTATTATTATTACCCCAGCATTTAGTTCAGTGCTTGGTCCACAGTAAGCACTTAGCAAGTTCCATTATTTTGAACTGTGTGTGTTGGGGAAATGAAACAGTGTGGCCAATTGGAAAGAACAAACATCTGGGAGTCAGAGGAGCTGCTCTGCTGCTTGTCTGCTGCATGACTTTGAGCAAGTCAACTAACTTCTCTGTCCTTCAGTTTCCTCATCTGTAAAATGGGGATTAAGACTGTGAGCCCCACATGGGACATGGACTGTGTCCCACCTGATTATCTTGATTCTACCCCAGTGCCTGGAACATAGTAATTGCTTAACAAATGCCACTAAACACCCACCCCGCCCCCCGCAAAACCCAAAAAGCATGCAATCTTTGACAGTGAAATCAGGAAAGAAAAAATCTGACTGAACACTTCATCTCATTATGCATCATGAATGCTATGAGTTATTTCACCAGGTCTCTGAATCGTACCCAGGAGATCAACTTGCATCCTGTAGGTCTTCACTGAAAAGCTAATAACAGTGACTGTAAACTCGCTGTGGGCAGAAAATATGTCTATTGTATTGTACTCTCCCAAGCACTTAGTACAGTTCTCTGCACGCAGTAAGAGCTCAATAAATACTGTTGATTGATTGATGATGAAGATGACTGACAACAGAATAAATGAATCATAAGATTGCAAGAGACCTTAATACATTATTTAATCCATGTTGATGTCTTCAGGAAGGATCACATTTAGGTCATGCCAGATTGATGGGTTTAAATGAAGGATGGATAAATTTTGGTTGCACATCGGGATAAAAACTTGGAATGAGCTAACCACAGGAAGTTGTCCTGCCTGGAGGCTGGGAACCAGACTAAGTAACCTCACAAGTTCTCTTCCAGCTCTGTGGTTCTATGGCTTTATGATTCCATGACTCTTAAAGACCTCTAGTTAAGGTTCCTCTAGGGAACTTGAGTCAGGAAAGTATTTCTTGAAGCTTAGATGAAATCCCTCATGCTACAGTTTAACTCCATTTCTGCTTATGTCTACAGACCACTACTTCCTTTTTCTGCTGAACCTGTACTGAAGGAGTTGTGCCCCATTTTCTCTCAGTGCAACTCATCTTTCCTCTCAAGGGGATAAACTCCTGCAGCTCTACTAACTGAGCTTCTTTGCTTGTAGACAGTTTCTCCTGTCTCCAATGCTAATTTTGAATTCTGATTCATTCCTGGAAGGACCAGGCTTCCATGGGCCTGCTTCTGTCTCTCATTTTTTAATGGCATTTGTTTAGCCTTTATTACATTCCAGCAGGCACTGTACTAAGTTCTGGGGTAGATACAAGTTAACCAGACTGGATACAGTCCATGTCCCACGTGGGGCTCACAGTCTTAACCCCAATTACAGATGAGGTAGTTGAGGTACAGAGAAGTGAAGTGACTTGCCCAAAGTCACACAACAGACAAGTAGTGGAGCTCTGATTAGAACTCAGGTCCTCTTGACTCCCAAGCCTGTGCTCTTTCTATTAGGCAATGCTGCTTCTCATCATTTGGCCCCATTCTTACCTCCTATCCTTTAGCCCCCAAAAGGCAATGCCTACAAATATAGCTAAGCCAGTATTTTATTATAAGGTTTCCTAAACATCCTGTGTTGGGAATACACTCAACACATTGAGGAGTACTCTTAGGGCACATTTCTAGTGTCCCAATCATCTTGTGGATGCTTGAGGGTGAGAACACTCACAGACCCTTCCTTACCTCCCCTTTCCATGGGTCACCAGCTTTGATTTGGCTGGATTTGCCTGGCCACATATAGGGAAATAAAGATGGCCACCCTCTGAAATTCCCAGCACCCAACAGGAGAGTTCCCAAATCACACTATTAACAAAGCTAAAACATAATTGATTTGGAATTGCTGCTCCTTCCTAACATCTACTTATGGAATTCTTTTCTCACAGAAAAAGGCTGCGATCAGAACTTGAAATATACACTGCTCTGCACACAGTGAGGCTCAATAGAGCTGCTACTACTGCTGAATATTTCTGGAAGTAATCCTCAGGACCTTGGTGCCCAGAATTCCTTGGTGATAAGAAAACAGGGACCTCCCAGAAGATACCAGAGCTTAAGAAATGTTCTCTTTTAACCACTTTCATGGCCAAATGTTGAAGGAGCAGCTAATTCCCCCAAAGGGAGCCTACTGTAAGGGTAGTTCCAAGAACACAGAGGCCTCTGTTTAGAAGTGCGGAGTGAGGGATTGCCTGTGAGCAGCTTGACTATTGGTTTTGAGCTTTCTGACCTAATCCTTTGTCTTTATTTTCTAATTGGTGGTGTATAAAGATCTTCAAAGCCCTCCTAAAATCATATCTCATCAAAGATGTTTTCCCTGACTTACCTCTCCATTCCCCACCCTATTCAGCCTTCCTTCTGTGTCACCCATGCACTACAGTCTGTACCTCTTAAGCACTTTGATACTCACCCCATCTCCACCCCCACAGTACTTATGTACACATCCTTATGCTCTGCCACTTCCTCTAGCTGTAATTTATTGTAAAGTCTGCTTCCCCAACTAGACTGTAAGCCCACCCCATCTGTCATACTCTTCTGGCATGAGGGGCGGTGGCAGGGTGGACAGTATCTATGGGCAGAAGGAATGGGTGGGGGATGGGGATATGGGGACCACCCACCCCAACCTGCCTGCCCTGCTGGGAGAGAACCTCAGTTTACCCAGGCTGGGAAGCCAAAGCAGAATTTCAGGTCAGGCTAGGTAAGTGAACTGTTTTTCCACTGGAGCTGGTGGGTGTTAGTGGTTTGAAGGGGCAGGGCAGGTACAAAAAATATGTTTAGTTCTGGTGAAATCACCAGTCCTGATTCCACACTGACTCAACTGGGAGACCTCTAGAAAATTCCTTAACCTTTCCATGCCTGAGTTTCTACACCTATAAAATGGAAATAAAAATGCCTTCTCCTCCCTACTCTGTGGATTTGATGTGGGTACAAATGAAGGAGATATTATTTATGAAAGTCCTATGGAGAAAAGCAATCCTGAACATGGCCATCAGATTGGTGCTAGAGTACAACATTAAGCAGTGTGGCCTAGTAGACAGGGCATGGGCCTGGGAGGCAAAGGATCTGGGTTCTAATCTCGACTCTGTCACTTGTCTATTGTATGACCCAGGGTAAATCACTTAACTTCTCGGTGTGAGATTAAGACTGTGAACCCCATGTGGGGCAACCTGATTATCTTGTAATAATAATAATAATAATAATGATGATGATGGCATTTGTTAAGTGCTTACTATGTGCAAAGCACTGTTCTTAGTGCTGGTGTGGGGGGGAATACAAGGTTATCAGGCTGTCCCATGTAGGGCTCACAGTCTTAATCCCCATTTTACAGATAAGGTAACTGAGGCCCAGAGAAGTGAAGTGACTTTCCCCCAAAGTCACACAGCTGACAAGTGGCAGAGTCGGGATTAGAACCCATGACCTCAGGCTCCCAAGCCTGGGCTCTTTCCACTGAGCCACACTTGTATCTACCCCAGCACTTAGAACAGTGCTTGGCACATAGTAGATGCTTAACAAATACCATTATTATTATTACTAATCCCTGCTACACCACTTGCCCATGGTGTGACCTTGGGAAAGTCACTTCACTTCTCTGTGGCTCAGTTTCCTCACCTGTAAATTAGGATTAAGACTGTGAGCCTTATATAGGACAGGTTCAGTGTAAAATCCGATTAGCTTGTTTCTACCCCAGCGCTTAGAACAGTGCCTGGCACATAGTGAGAACTTAACAAATACCATGATTATTGTTATTATTATTTTTATTATTAACAATAAGAAAATAATAATAATGAGAACAACATTATGTAAGCTTTCTGTGAGTAGGGATTATTTCTACCAACTCTGGTGTATGTTACTCTCTCAAGTGCTTAGTAAGTGCTCTACAAACAGCAAGTGCTCAATAAATACCATAGATTGATTCTTGGTGATGCAGTCACACAGGATGTGCTGTGTGGCAAACACTGAGCCACACAGAAAAAAATCCTCAGATTCAGGAGGGGACAGAGTCCCAAGAACCACATCTGAAAAGCTCAATTTCTCAAACCCCAGTGCCTAGAAGAGGGTGGGAAGACTGCTGGCCTGAGCTGTTTTAGCAGGAGAGAGTCCTTTCCAGTCCCTTTGGTCTTGACTGAAAACAAAGTGAAGGTCCCCGAGTTCTCCTATAAACGCTAATGATAACACAATTATCATGCAAAACAAAAATTAAGTTTAATGGTGCAAAGCCAGGGTGTACTGGGGAGGTAATTCATATTAATTATGTTTGGATTAAAAGCTTATTTCTTTTGTTAGCATCTGCAAGTAGAAACTTAGCCATAAAAAAAGCCGCATATAATTACTGCCTCTTACGGAGGAGCAGTGTTGGACTTAATGGAGCATCTCTGCTCTCTTCGGGCTCCTGGAGAACGGTAATATTTCACATTTTATGAAATACAGAAGAAATAAATTACAGGTTTAATGATAAGAACTACTTGGGCTCATAATGAAATCTGATTGGCCAGTTAATCCACTGAGACCCTCTGATCTGAACCATCCGAAAAGGGTAAAAGTGATGAAGAATGAAATATAATGAAAAAAATCTGCCTGTTTTGTCTCCTTCACTGGTTGGGGAAAACTCCAGAGTCATGAGAAAACACCCTAGAGACAGCTAGAAAAAGCTCTTTCTGAAGGCTTAGTATAGCACTCTGCACACAGTAAGTGCCCAATAAATACCACTGTTTGTTAAGAGATTTTACTCCAATTTTCAGAGAGATTCCTGGGGAAATCAAATGGGCCACGTTTCCCACTGGGTAAGTGAGGGACCCAAATGGAGAGTGATTTTTCCCAGTGAGTGAAATGTCATCATTTCAAGCAGAATCCCTGTTCTTTAGCAGGAATGACAGAGGTGCAAGAGAATTCTAGACCATTTAGGGAAAAATTAATCAGTGCTTCAGTGTTTGGGAAACCTTCAGTCCTAGCTTGAAGTTTGGATTCTGCTCTCTCTTTCACCTTCCCTATTTATCAGACATTGTTGGACTTTGGATCCTATTTTCTAAGTGTGCTGAGCACACACGGACTCAACAGAAAATGCTTAAATTAGACTAGAGAGAAATAATGATGGCTTTAACCTCAGGCCAAAGAAGTTGGTGAAAATAATAGTAATTGTGGTATTTGGTAAGCACTTAATATATGTCAACCACTGTACTAAGTGCTTGAGCAGATACAAATTAATCAGGTCAGTCACATTCCCTGTCCCACATGTAGGTCCCAATCTAAGGAGGAAGGAGAACAGGTATTGAATCCCATTTTACAGCTGAAGAAACTGAGGCATAGAGAAATTAAGTGACATGCCCAAGCTCAAACCATGAGTAAACTGTGGCTCCAGGATTAGAATCCAGGTCTCAGTCAATGCAATCACTGCAGAGGCTCCTTCTGTTAGTGACTACAATTATTTGTCTGGCAGTAGATAATAGATAACACTTTTTAGGAGATCACTGTAGAGATTTCAATTTTCTTTCTAAAAACATATGCCCACGGCTATATTGGCATGTGCCAGCCATGCACATTAGCAAAGCACCATACACTCAAGAGGAATCAGGCTAAACCAAACCAAACTCTGAACAAGTAAGACTGCATAGGAATTGTAATATCATGGAGTAAGTATTGGCCTTATTTGGGCTTTTACTGATCACAGTCATCCAACACACTCAGTTCTGTGGCTTTAGACCATGTTAGATAAAGCAAGGTGGCAATTTGCATGCTGGCAATAATGGATGTGGCCATAAGATATTTTGAATTTATCCACAACGTACATTGATGCATACCGATGATAAAAGGAGGTAGGCATTATTGTGAGGGAAATAAGAAAATTGCTGAAAAGAAGCAAATCACCTGTTACTCTAAATGCTTAAAGAAATGATTAAGGAAGTGGTTTAGATATTAAACAATCAGGAAATCCCAAGAGAAAGAGGAAAGATGGGCTGTGTAGAAGGCAGTGATGGGGAAACTGTTGGGGCAGTGGGATAGCAGTGATAGTAGCAGCATCAGCATAGGGTCCCTGAAAACCAATGTTCGAACTTGCCCTGTGGGGTTTAATAAAGTCCTCCCAAGGGAGCAGTTGGTTCTGTATGCTACAAAACATCAAGTAATTGCCCCTGTCCAGCCCAACCCAGATCTTAGTCTTAGCTGTACTTTCCTGCTTGGTCTCATTTATGGTTCCCACCCAAAATTAATATGTTTCAAGGGCTCAGGGTCTTTCTAAAATGGCTTCCTGTGGACTTATATCATGCTCCTCCTACTGGCTCAATCAGTGCATTTGATACCTATCATTTAATCAACTCTGTTATATTATACTCTCCCAAGCACTTAGTACAGTGTTCTGTACACAGTAAGTGCTCAAAAGATACCATTGATTGACCGATTAATTGACACCATGTGCAGGAAGAGAGGGGAGCAAATCTCCTGATATCGAGACTGAGAAAGAGTGGCTTTGGGGCACCCTATGTCCCTTTCCTGTTAGGCTGTTAACTTGCTCTTGACTTTAAGTTTGGGAAGATTGGCAAATTTGAGTCCCACCACAGGGGAATGATTAAGTGGCTGGCTGCTTCACCTTTGCAGTGACAGCCTGAAAAGAAAGGCAATAGGATTCTTGTATGTGGTGCAGTCAACTTCCTGGGTTGAAGAGATATGTAGTCTCAGCCACCTCAAGGGCTATGGATCTGGAGAGAACAGTTCACTCAGTTTGGGTCCACAAGGGTTGGGCAGATCCTATTCTAGTTGGCTCAGGGGTTCTAGAACAAGAGAAGATGTGGGTAAGTTGCTTGGCTAGGCTTGGACCTCAATTTCTCCATGTAGTGACTAGTGTTAGTGATACTAGCTGACTGCCAGCAGACAGGGTGGTAAGGCCAATTGGACGATGAGTAAACTTGCTGTGGACAGGGAATGTGTCTGTTTATTGTTATACTGTACTCACCGAGTGCTGAGTACAGTGATCTGAACATAGTAAGCACACAATAAATATAACTGAGTGACTGACTGTCCTTAGAAGAATAAATTCACAGAGGAGTAATTAAGCAGGAAGATAATGTGCTGCAGAGGTCCAGCCCTTCGTATAGATGGGTGAACACCCTCTAGACTATAAGCTCATTATGGGCAGGGAACGTGTCTGCTAATTCTGTTGTACTGTACTCTCCCAAGGGCTCTGTGTGTTCTTCACTCAGTAAGTGCTCAATAAATATGATGGACTGACTGATTGACTGACTGATCCTAGAAGGATACATTTATAGACAGGTAAGTGGGCAGGCAGATATTGTGCTGCAGAGGTCCAGAACTGCATATACTCTCCTAAGCCCTTAGTACATTGCTCTGCACACAGTAAGCACTCAATAAATATGATTAAATGAGTGAATATAGATAGGTTCACACCCTTTAGACTGTAAGCACATTATGGGCAGGGAACTTGTCTGCTAATTCTATTTTACTGTATTCCAAGAGCTGAGTATAGTGCTCTGCTCACAGTAAGAGCTCAATAAATGCCATTGATTGATGGATATATAGAAAACTGAACCATGCAGATTAGCATTCCGCCACCACATGACATGTTTCCTGCCTTTGCCAAACTGCAGAAGCTGCGAGGAGATTGTCCTCGGCTGTAATGAGAAGTGATTACCCTCCTGCCTGTGACAAATATGATGTGTTCTTTAGTTACGGTCCAGGTGATAGAAGGCTTCAATCAGTTTCTCTCAGCTAAGAGGTGGCTGTGGAGAGAAGAGAGAAGCAGCGTGGCTCAGTGGAAAGAGCCCGGGTTTGGGAGTCAGAGGTTGCGGGTTCTAATTCCGGCTCCACCACTTGTCAGTTGTGTGACCTTGGGTAAGTCAATTCACTTCTCTGTTCTTCAGTTACCTCATCTGTAAAATGGGAGTTAAAACTGTGAGCCCCACGGGGGACAACCTGATTACCTTGTATCTACCCCAGCACTTAGAACAGTGCTTGGTGCATAGTAAGTGCTTAACAAATACCCTCATTATTATTATGACTATTATTATTATATGGTCTCTGAAAAGAAGGTGGGAGTTGGCTGGTTGGTACAGCTGGATGGAAGACAAATGGCAGGCAGTGGGTGGTTCTTTGGCACAGCCCTACCCTTCCTCCCCATTATTACTTGTCCCTTTCCCAATGGCTGCCCAAGAAAATCTTGCTAGTTGTCATTTTACTTGACCTGAGCAAAGTCTGTGTGAGCAATTCTCCTTGTGTAGGGACACTGATGTAGTGAGTAGGTACTGAGGAAACTTTCCCCAACTAACTTCTTATCTCCCCACCCTATCCTCCCTCCCTTCTTGGGTTCATACCTATTAAGCAATAATGAGGTGTCCCCCCACACTCCAGCACTTGTGTACAAATCTTAATACTCTGTTGTTTCACCTATTTGTAATTCATTTTAATGTCTTCCCCTGACTAAATTGAGGGCAGGGATTTTTGCCTACCAATTCCATTGTATGCTTTCTATGGTCACTGTTAGTCACACAGTACGTACTCAATCAATTCCATTCATTCGCGGCCCAGCTCCTCCGGGATCCAACCCTGCCTTCACCCTCAGCTCCTCTGCCGCTAATCTCCTCACCGTGCCTCGTTCTCGCCTGTCCCGCCATCGACCACTGGCCCACGTCATCCCTCTGACCTGGAATGCCCTCCCTCCACACATATGCCAAGCTAGCTCTCTTCCTCCATTAAAGGCCCTACTGAGAGCTCACCTCCTCCAGGAGGCCTTCCCAGACTGAGCCCCCTCCTTCCTCTCCCCCTCATCCTCCTCTCCATCCCTGTCTTACCTCCTTCCCTTCCCCACAGCACCTATATATATGTATATGTGTTTGTACATATTTATTACTCTATTTATTTATTTTACTTGTACATATCTATTCTATTTATTTTATTTTGTTAATATCTTTGGTTTTGTTCTGTGTCTCCCCCTTCTAGACTGTGAGTACACTGTTGGGTAGGGACTGTCACTATATGTTGCCAACTTGTACTTCCCAAGCGCTTAGTACAGTGCTCTGCACACAGTAAGCGCTCAATGAATATGACTGATTGATTTGGGCAAGTCACTTCAGTTCTCTGGGCCTCAGTTCCAACTGTAAAATGGGGATGAAGACTGTGAGCCCTGCGTGGGGCAACCTGATCACCTTGTAACCCCCCAGCGCTTAGAACAGTGCTTCATTCATTCTTTCATTCCGTCGTATTTATGGAGCGCTTACTGTGGGCAGACCATTGTACTAAGCGCTTGGGAAGTTGGAAAGCAGCATGGCTCAGCGGAAAGAGCCCGGGCTTTGAAGTCAGAGGTCATCGGTTCAAATCCCGGCTCTGCCACTTGTCAGCTGTGTGACTTTGGGCAAGTCACTTCACTTCTCTGGGCCTCAGTTACCTCCTCTGTAAAATGGGGACTAAGACGGTGAGCCCCACGTGGGACAACCTGGTCACCTTGTAAATTCCCCAGCGCTTAGAACAGTGCTTTGCACATAGTAAGCGCTTAATAAATGCCATCATTATTATTATTATTATTATTCAATCTGTGGCATTTACTGAGTGCTTATTGTGTGAGAAGCACTGTGCTAAGTTCTTGGAAGAGCTCAACAGAGTTGGTAGGCACATTCCCTGCCCTGGTTTCCTCCCTTCCCCCTGATTAGAGCAGGAGTCAGAGATTAAAATAAATTATAGATTTGTACATAAGTGCAGTGGAGCTGAGGGTCAGGTGAATATCAAGTGCTTACAGGGTACAGATCCAAGTGCATGGGTGATGCAGAATGGAGAGGAAGTAGAGGAAATGAGAGCTTAGTCGGGGAAGGCCTCTTGGAGAAGATGTGATTTTAATAGGGTTTTGAAGATGGGGAGAGTGGTGGTTTGCCATATATGAAGAGGGAGGAAGTGCCAAGCCAGAAGGAGGATGTGGGTGAGGGGTCGATGGAGAGATAGTTGAGATCAAGTACAATGAGAATGTTGGCATTAGAGTGAGGTTTGTGAACTGGATTGTAGTAAGGACTCAGTGAAGGTAAGGTAGGAGGGGAAAGGAGATTGAATGCTTTAAAGATGATGGACTGATTGAGTGGTGTAGCACCCCCTTGATGATTCAGTAGAAAGGATTAGGGTTAGTGTAAAGGGATTATGCCATGAGAAAAAGCATGGACCTGTGAAAAGAGCCCAGGATTGGGAGTCAGAAGACTAGGGTTCTATTCCTTGCTCTGATACATGCTTGTGTGAACTTGGGCAAGTCACTTAACTTCTCTGTACCTTAGTTTCCTCCTCTGTAAAGTGGGGATTCTCCCCTTCTCCCCATTCTCCCCTTCCGGTAGCCTGGAAGCCCCAAATGGGACAGGGACTGTGTCTGAATTGACTGTATTACATTTACCTCAGTGCCTGGAGCATAGCAAGTTCTTAGGAAATACCTCAATTATTGCTGTAGGTCTGGGAAATTCTGAGAAGAATACAATCCTTTCAAGATTTGCCTAGCTGAGGGCTGGGAAGGAAGGAAGGAGGGAGGGCAAGGTCAGGGTAAGGATAAAGACTTGAGGGTATTTGCCCAAGTGACCTCTCTCCTGCGGGATTCAAGTGCAAGAGTTATGTATCTGGCCTATTCTAACCCCTGGAAAATACACTTAAAACCTTCCCAGAAAACCAAACAATAAAGTTCTTGTCTGATCACTAAACTCTGGTTCTTCAAGATGTGAAAACAGAAGAAAGAAATTGTCTCTGAGTGTGATAATGATTCATGATTCCAAACACAAGAGGGTGCCTACTGGTTCCTACTAGCACAGCAATACTCGGGGGACATCTATTTTTTTCATTTTTATTTTATTCACTTAAAGTAATTTATTTTTATTTGTTAAGCATGGTTCTAAGCATTGGGGTAGATACAAGTTAATCAGGTCAGACACAGTCCCTGTCCCCCATGTGGCTTACAGTCTAAGTAATAGCATTATGCCGAGTATCCTACTTAACATCTAGCAAAGACACCCAAGATAAGCCTAGTAGACACCACACTTTTGACATCATGGAAGAAAAAATGTGGAAAGAAATGTTCTGCCCATAATAAGTGCTTGATAAATACCATGGATTAATTGATACTGGAAACAGATGGAGGCAGAGAGGCAGGCAGAGATACAAACCAAAGGGAAAAGAAAGACAGAAGGACAGCTAGAGACAGACATAGAGAAGCAGACAGAGAGATAATGGGATAAAGAGAGACTGGAGGGAGAGAAAGAGACAAACACAGAGAGTCAGGTACAGAGAGACACACAAACTGACAAGGAGAGGCAGAGAGAGGTGTCCAGGGAGCTCAGTTGCTCTCATGGCTTCAGTTACCACCTGTATATGGGTGACTTCCCAATTTATTTCTCTAGCCCTGACAACTCCTGTGACCTGCAATCCCACATCTTCTCAGCCTTCAGGAAATCTAATCCTTAACAAATAACATCACCGTTATCATTATACTCTCCAATCTAGACTGTAAGCTCTTTTTGGGTAAATGCTCAATAAATACCAATTAAATTGATGTCCCACTGGCACTTCAAACTTGACCTGTCTAAAGCAGAACATTTCATATTTCCCCCTAAACCCACTATTTCCTCTAACTTTCCCTTCCTTAGGTAGCATTACTAACCTCCCTGACCCAGAAGCCCAAAACCTTGGCGTTGTCCTTAACTCTGCTGTAGTTCAGCTCTCACATTCAATCTATTGCTGAATTCTGCCAGTTCTTTCTGCACATCTCCCAGATCTGCCCCTTGGCACAAGGGTTCTACCATGGTTACTCTCTTGCAGTAGCATCCTCACTGGTCTTCTAGCCTCCAACAGTTTAAAATGCATGCTGTTGCTGCTGCAAGGATCATCTCCCTGAAGCATTTCTTGTCTCTCTTCTCTCCACTGGCTTCTAGTGTCTCTCTGCAATGAAGAAAAACCCCTCACAGTTGGTTTCAAGGCACTCCACCATCAGGCCTCATCTTTCCTATCTGCTCTCTTCACCAGTTATTCCCCAACTTTCTGTCTTGGCCTCCTCCCAAGTCAACCTTCTAGCTATACCTTGCTCTCACCTCTCCCATTTCCATCCTCTCATTCATGCTACTCTCCCAGGTTGGAACTCCCTCCATCACCCCATCAGACAGATCACAGTTCTCCTCACATTCAAATCCCTCCTAAAACCCATCTCCTCCAAGGAATCTTCCCTGATTAATTTCCCAGAACCCTGAACCACATCAACCCTGCAGCCATCTCTAGTTTATGAACTTATTTACACCCTCCGTAGCACTCATTCATTCATAATTTACTTATTTTGACCACTCTTTCTACGAATATTTTTATGATTGTCCCCATTGCTAGAATGCCTTCCTTATGGGCAAAGAACATGCAATTTCTCTATTCTGTACTTCCCAAGGATGGAAGTACATTGTTTCCTTGTTTTTTTAATTTTTTTTAAGCACTTAGCATGTGCTAGGCATTGAACTAAACACTGGGGTAGATACAAGATAATCAGGTTGGATGTGGTCCATGTACCAAATGGGGTTCACAGTCTTAGTTCCCACTTCACAGATGAGGTAACTGAAGCACAGAGGAAGTGAAGTGATTTGCCCAAGGTCACACATCAATCGGCAGACCTGGGATTAAATCCCAGGTTCTCTGACTCCCGGCCCCATATTCCTTCCATTAGACCACGCTGCTTCCCACATTCTGTTCTATTCTATTATCATGTTTTCTTCTGCTCCACGGGGGCACTGCTGAAGTCCTGGGCCCTTGGAGTAAAAATTAGGCTTACTCTTTGGATATCCTTGTTGCTAACCCCAGGTTTATAACCTCTTTCTTCCACTAAGTATGTTTTTACTGTGGGGTACAGAACAACCTCTAGGTAGGGCCCTATCCTATCTGGGCCATCTACTGAATGGAAGGGAGAAACCCAAGACATCTTTTCTCACCTCACCACTGCCCAAGGTCCAAAAAGAAAATGCCCAGAGAATCATGATTTGTATCAGGCCTGTATTTCTTAACACCACCCCAATGCCACTTCTCATTCTTCTCTTCCTCCCTTATACATTCATTTTTAAAGCCTCAGCCCTGCCCAGACCTGATCCTTGGATGTTTAGGGTGCAGTAACTTCCACCCCTGCTACATGCCTCTGAACAACAGGCAGGTTGTCGGAGCAGTGCAGGAACAGATCAGAAGCAGCGGTGTCTGAGCTCCAGTAAGTTCTCATAGTAATAATATTACTAAGGATCTACCCTATGCAAAACACTATATGCTGCAAAAATGTTGTGCAGGTGATATACACATCTGTATACACACACATACATAAAATACAGATACAGTCCCTGGTCCTCAAGGGGCTCACAGTCTAAAATAGGGTGAGGTGGGTTATTGACAAATAGATACAGAAGTAATAAGGTCATTTATTATTTTCGAGTCAGAGATCATGGGTTCAAAGCCAGGCTCCTCCAATTGTCAGCTGAGTGACTTTGGACAAGTCACTTTACTTCTCTGTGCCTCAGTTCCCTCATCTGTAAAATGGAGATTAAGACTGTGAGCCCCCAGTGGGACAACCTGATGACCTTTTAACCTCCCCCTTCTTGGAACAGTGCTTTGCACATAGTAAACACTTAATAAATGCCATCATTATTGTTATTATTTTCATTATTAGTGCTTCATCAATCTACAATGGTGAGCTTGCTTCTCTCTGCCCTCTAATCTTTTTAGAAACTAGGAGACAAGCAGTGTTTTGTACAGTTTACTCTGCTCCCTGGCTTCACAGGGCCTAACAGACCGTGGCCAGTGATAAGGGCCTCCTCCAGGAAATGGTTTTCACACCTGTATTGATTGTGTCTCTTGCTTTGTGCTCCTTACATCATTCCTGGGTTGAAATAAGGAGATTTCTTTGATTGATTGAGCAAACGTGTGAGATATGCGCTAGGAAGAATTAAACTAATTTAACGGTCTCTCCTACGTCCTAATCTACTCTACGGTTCAAGTTGGGCTCCTTTGGAAACAGAATCAACTCTCTCAGGCCCGGGGATGCTATTCAGGCAGTGAATGTTTCAGGGCGTGAAATGATTCCTTAGTCGCTTGATGGAGTTACTGTAGCTCCCAAACTCAGAATCAGATCTTGTTTATTTTCAAATACAATCCTAGAAATGATTCTAACAAATCCCCCTCTCAAAAACCATTCAATATATGTGTGGCCCTTCCAACCATTGTGTCCTAGGGACTGGATCACACTGAACTGTCCACCCTCCTAAGAGAGTGCTTCACAGCCTAGTCTAACCAGGATAACCTGTGGTCCTTATAGGGGGTGCTCTATGTTCCCATTTCATGGGAGTCATGCCTTCTTCTGGGCAACCTGTGCTTCTGCCACCTTCTTCCTTTGGCAGGGCAGGATACTGGGAGACTTCTCTCTGATGAGAGGAACTCCACCCACTTCCATGAGGGCAGGGGAGAGGGAGCTGGAAAGGAGGCTGGGGAAAGATATCCACCTGATCCCTCTTCCTCCTCCACCACTTCCTCCTCCTCCTCCTCCTCCACTTTCCTCAACCCTAGCTCCTCCCTCCGCCCCCCCTCCCCCCTCCAAGACTTTGAAGGAAAGAAATAGAAGAGGGGCCCACCCTTGCCAACGTCTCATGTCGGAAGAGGGGAAAGCGACAAATGAGACAAAATGAAAAATATAATGATGCATATTATATTAATCATCCTCCCTTTTTCTGACACAATAAATCTTCCCTTTAAACTCGTGGTAGCGATTGCATCATCTTCCTCTCCTCTAGAACAGCACAGATTAAGATAAAGTGATAGTGCTGTGTCAAAGAGAGCTTTACTGCCACACTTGGGATACAAAGAGAGAGGTTAATTTATCATCGCTGGGGAGAACTGACAGAAGAGAGATATACTACCGAAAGGGGATTTAGCACAGGGCCAAGAAACTTCACACTATTTTTACCATCTGTCACATGCTCTAATAAAGCAGGACAAAATATGAAGAAAGGAAAAATGAACTATCAAACACTGATGTAATGCAGCCCATAAATCTAATTTAATTACTTTGCATGGAGACAGGTCTTCGAGACTGTGTGAATATACTGGATTTTCTTGGCAACTTAACAACTAAGTGTTTTAATAACATCACACTATAATTTATTCTGCTTGAAACACAAAACCCCTTTTGTGAGAGTTTCATTTTTGAGAACTGTTAATTTTTTCGGCTAATGTCAAAACTGGCATAAATTCACATGTGAACTTGAAGCCTGACTGTGAAAAAGGCTTAGGTTATTGCATGCCTTTTTATTGTTTGCCTTTTTTTCCTGTTTTCTGCATGCATTAGAAATAATTGGGCTTTGTTGATGACTTAGGTGAAGAGAGTTGTCTTGCAATTAGATTTTAATATAATGACAAAAGGGTGGGAGAGGATCTTTGCAAAATAGGAAGCAGAAAAAAAAAACCCATGAAAAGTCCTCATTTTCCAGTGGTAAAGAAAAACCAAAGACCAACGTTCAATGAGCCAGTTGTTTCCTGGAACAACGAGAATTTCACACCGGAGAATGTTAGAATGTAGGGAGCAAGGGACTTTGGGATTGCTGGTCCACCCTAGTGGGAGCGGGAGGGAACAGAAAATAAATCAAAACTAAAATTAATATTCATCGGGTGTCTTCCTGAATTTGGATGCAGTTACAGAAATTATTGTTAATAATGAAAGCCATATATCAAAGGTTATAAAATTCATCTGTGCTAGGACACTATTTTTCTAGGCTTTGTTCTGAACCATTAAAGATGACATATTGCGTTTGTATGCCTCTGTGGGTAATAAGATACATTTAAGTCTGATACTAACCTAAGCTGGCAATTTTGGCATTGAACTCACGTCTTTAAATGGGCAGTGACACTACCATCTAGGGGAGGTCAGCTGATCCCATCCGCTCTCCCATGACCTCACTCTATAAGGCGGAATGGGAAGGTAATTAATTTGTTAGATCATCAGTGATTCATGTTTGGAAAAAAAACTCCTGTAGCCTCTTTACAAATTCAATTGAAATAGGAAAAAAAAAACCCAACTAAACTCCAAATTAGGAGTACTGCTTTCTGGGGAGGGTAAAGTGATATTGGTATGAGAGAAGCTCATAGAGGAGATAGAGCTGAGGCAGGTTAAGGGTGCAAAACTTGGGTAAAATAAAAGGAATTTCTCTCTAAAATTTGAACCAGGAGCAACTTTAACAGGAAGATGAATCATTTTCATTAGATAGCTATTTTGGGCCCTTGCTGGATGGAGCCACATAGAATTTCTGAAGTTAGAAGCCAGTGTGGACAAATTTCAGTTGGACAAAGGCCCAGAAAAGGAGCTCTGTTTTCCTTTTGGTCTTCCTGGAGCACTGCTATTAAGGATGGTGGGGTGAGGTAGCTGGCCACAAACAAGAAAAGATTATGATCCGCCATGGCAAAAAGTCGATCAATTAATCAGTGTTATTTGTTAAGGACTCATGGTGTGCAGATCACTGTACTAAGTGCTTGGGAGAGTACAATACAATTGAGTTGGTAGACACCATTCAATATCTGCCCTCAAGGAGTTTGCAGTCTAGTGACTGTGGCCTAGTTTCCTGTGACCAACCTATTACTCCAGCTTTAACTATTGTCTGGAGTCCTGAGAAAGGTCTGGGATGCAGACTAGACAAGGCTGGCCCCTTGAAATGATCAACTGGACTTGGCTTGGCAGGTTGTCAAAATCCCCACCTGTGCAGACATCTTCTGAGATCTAGAGATGGTCCTTGGCTAGCAAACACACAAGACTTTGATGAAAGGGATTGCGATTCATTTTGTGTTTTTTTTCTCCTCAGTCTGAGGCTCCTCCACAATATGCTTTATGCTGATGGACCTTTATTTAGGAGAAACACACCAGCTTTAATAGTAGTAATTGCATTTATTAAGCTTTTTCTGGGTGCAGAGCATTGTACTAAACCCTGGGAAAGAATACCTAGCTGAAAATTAGACAATGTCTCTGGCCCTTAACAGGTTCACTCTCTTAGAAACATGAATTCTGAACAATCTTGGGAGATTTTTCTGGTACAATTCTTAAAATGCACATGTGGCCTTTTGAAAAACCATGCACATAATCTATTACAAGGAGGAACTTTACATAAAAAAAGCTTTTACCTTGAGGCCTCTAAAAAAATCAAAGCAATCAACATTAGTTTTGCTGAACCTTCAGATACCCACTGCATTTGTCCTCCCCTTCTGGCTAGACAGAAACCTGCATCCTGAAGGCATGAGCCCCCTCTCCCCTCCACCAAAAAAAAAAAAAAAAAAATAGATGTGTTGGAAACCTAAAGTAGTTCCAGACCATGTCCTTGAATTTGGAAGTGAACTGGGCCTTGCTGATAAGTAACTTGGTTCTAAACAGCATTAAACTATGAAGATGAATCAGGGTTTACCGAGTGGCAAAGAAGAAATAGCAAAGCAATTAAAGCAGCTAAGGAGATTTTTACAAGAGTTAGGAGAAATGAAAGGTTAAACAGCAGCAAAATTTACTGTGTTGTCTCCTTTTGATCTGCAAACTGTTAACTTGAGTCCGCCTGACACAAGGTTAACTTGACCTCTCACATAAAACAATTGTACTTAAACTCCCCATGCTACTGCAAGGCTGTTCATATCCTTATTATAACAGGTACCTTGCTTTAACCTTGCTGGTAGGGATGACAGATCATTTACATTAACAGATTATGCAGAAGGCTCAAGGGCTAAGCTAGAAATACATTAGCACAGGTGGCTTCAGCAGGACAGGAGCAAGACCTGAGTTGAAACCCAAACACCCACTGAATCACAAACTCGATTTGGGGTTTGAAGTTGGACAGAGGTTCCTTATGGCCGTTCTGGTAGGCTTTTGGCTCGGAGGGGCAGGACAGCACCCAATTTGTATTTGGTTTTAATTTCCACTTGGTGGGTTGGTGTTCTCAATGGCTGCATGGACTCTGCTTGGGATTTGGGGTTTGCAAAACAAAAACGGAAGCAATGCCATACTGAATCTGAGTAGTGGCCATTCAGCTTTGATGCTGTCTCCCGTGGTGTTGTTGAAGGATTCTTGAAGGAACGGGGTGATTAATGTCTTTCCTGATGGCTATTCCTCTCTGCATCAAGCAGGAACTGTTGACCTGTGGCTCTAAAGAGCTCAGCTACATCTCTCTCCTCTATTTATGATCTCTTTTCTCCCATCACCCTCCAGTTCATGCTCTTTGTTCCTCTCAAGACAAGGATCTTTTTAAAATGGTACTTGTTAAGTGCTTACTTTGTGCCAAGCACTGTACTAAGTGTTGGGGTAGATACAAGATGATCAGTTGGACACAATCTCTGTCCCTTATGGAGCTCACTGTCTAATTTATTCTACTTGCCCTGATCTCTCCTGTTGTTGACTTCTTCCTGGCTCTTTCTCCACTGCTTGGAATTCCCAACACCCTTCATATATGACAGACAAGTGCTCTTCTCATCTTCAAAGCTTTTCTGAAATCTCATCTCCTCCAGGAGGCCTTCCCTAATGAATTTCTAATCTCCTCACCTAGTATCCTCCAATTGCCACTTCAGTCCTTCCACTCTCCCAAGCACTTAAGTACTCAATTCCCTCATGGCCCGTATGTGCATATCTTATGCACTGTATTACTTCTACTACTGGTAATTTATTTTAGATGTCTGTCTCCCCCACTAGATTGTAAGATCCTTGAAGGCAAGATCATAGGTGCCAATCAAGTAATCTATCAATCAGTATTTATTGACTGCTTGCTATGTGAGGTCAGTTTACTAAGTGATTGAGAGAGTACTACATAACAGAGTTGGTAGACATGTTCCTGCTCACAAGGAGTTAACAAGTCTTTCTTTGTACTCTCCTAAGTATTTAGTATAGTGTTCTTCACCCAGTAGAAGCACGGTGAATAACTGAAGATGAATCTAGACAAGCCCCTTTCGAGTATTCAAACAGCTCTAACTTTACCATTAACCCAACCTACTTTTCCTTCTAATAATCCATTATGGAATTTGTCATCTGAAGATTTATATAAACTCTTTTTGAACTTATCGATATTTTCTGCCTGCGCAACTTCCTGAGTTAATGGATTCCATACGTTTTTCTCTGCTGGGGGAAGTGTTGTTTCCTTTTGTTGTGGTTAAGCTTCAGTGGGTGTCCCCTTGTTCTGGGGCTATAGAATGTGGCAAGCAATAGTTCTGTGTCACCTGTCTGCACCCTCTAGGGTTTGGTTAAGTTCAATCATTTCCCCTCTTAGACTTCATCTTTCCAGATGAAATAGTTCAGCAGAGTGTGTTGAAGTAAAGTCAGCTAAAGTGTTTAAAATCCAAGGTTGTTGACCTCTAGACTGTAACAATGTTGTGGCAGGGAATATGTCTACCAACTCTGTTATAAAGTAACCCCCAAGCCTTTTGTACAGTGCTCTGCACACAGTAAGTGCTCTGTAAATACGATGATTGATTGATTTTAAGGCTACAGTAGATACAACTTTGTTGTACTTTCCCAAGTGCTTAGTACAGTGCTCTGCACACAATAAGCATTCAATAAATATCATTGATTGATTAGCTGATTGATTAAGATCTGCTCTCACATCACTCACCCTACTGTTGGCCTCCCTGACTGGTAAAAGGTAGCTGTGAAGTGAGAACAGTAGGAAAGGAGCCAGGCATTTAAGTGCTTAGTATAGTGCTTTGCACACAGTAAGCACTCAATAAATATAATTGAATGAATGAATTTGATGGCCCCCATGGTGTCATAGTTATCAGAACATGAGGTCAAAATCTGGGACCCTGGCAAGGAAGCCCCTCTGCTGCAGTCATCCCCATTTTACAGATGAGGAAACAGAAGCACAGAGAAGTTGTGATGTGCCCAGGATCACAGAGCAGGCAGGTGCTAGACCTGGGATTAGAACCCAGGTCTTTTGACAACCAGGCCTGTGCTTTTTCCCATAGGCCATGCTGCTTCTCTCTCATATGCCTACTCCTCACTGTAGATTAGCCAGTCAGTTCTTGGAGAGGATTAGGGATGACGCTTAACCAGTTGAGGTTGGCACTAGTGGTAAGGTTGGCATTAGAGGAGCCAAGCGAGGGTGCTGGGTTGCAGTAGGAAATCAGTGAGGTCAGATAGGAGGGATAGGCCTTAGTTAAGATAGACCTGATTTCCCTCATAGAACTTCACCATCCCGAAAGCCCAGTCGGAATTGGATTTCCCAGATCTGGAAGGAAGCGCTGGAGGTCCCAGTCCATGAAACTCAAACTTTCATAGGAGGATTTTAGGTTTAGTTTCAGGGAGGTAGGAAACAGGCCCTACAAAGAAGGAGTCAAGCAATCAATCAATGGTATTTTTTGAGCGCTTACTGTATGCAGAACACTGTTCTAAGCACTTGGAAAAGTACAATACAACAGAGTTAGTAGACATATTCCCTGCCCACAAGGAGCTTAGAATGTATAAAGGGGTAAACAGATATTAAAGTAGGTTAGGGATAGGGCACCATCCCCACTCCACAAAGAATGCAGCCCTCTGATTGCCTGGGAGAGGATCTTCATCTCTTCCCTCTCAGGGCACATTCTTGCTAAGACAGGAAAAACTGAGATTTGGGAGACTGGGTCAGTGGAAGAGCAATTCTGGGTAGGAGAGAATATAAAACTGCAGTTAGGTTTGGGCTCAGCTTGACTCAACTCTGACAGCCAGATAGTCGTGATTGGAATGGACAGGACAGAGATGGGAAAGTGTGCATTTGTGGGTGATGGTATGTGCTTATTGTATGTCTAAGCTTTCCTTGGTTTCTATCTTCCTCTGTGCTTTTCCTTCTGTCTCAATTTCTCTGGTTTTGTGCCTCTGCTTTTCCCTTTCCCTCTCTCCCTTGCCTAAAGGGACTTTATTTTCTGGAGCTTAAGATGGGCCATGAGGCATGGCTTCTAGGAAGTAAGACCAGTGGGATTTTTATGGTATTTGTTAAGAATTTATTGTGTGTCAAGCACTGTTCTAAGTGCTGGGGTAGATACAAGTTAATCAAGTCAGACACAGCCTCTGTCCCACATGGGGCTCACAGTCTAAATTGGAGGGAGAACACACATTGAATCCCCATTATTCAGTTGAGGAAACTGAGGCACAGAGAAGTGAAATGACTTGCCCAAGATCATACAGCAGGCAGGTGGTGGAGCTGTGATTAGAACAAGATATTCTGGCTCCCAAGCCTGTGCTTTATCCATTAGGCCATGCTACTTCCCTGATATAAGCCCACTGTTGGGTAGGGACCGTCTCTATATGTTACAAACTTGTACTTCCCAAGCACTTAGTACAGTGCTCTGCACACAGTAAGTGTTCAATAAATATGACTGAATGAATTCCAAGTGGATTGGGAAGAAGAACATATAAGACTGGAATAATAATGATAATAATGATAAAAATTGAAATAATAATAATAGTAGTCGTATTTGTTAAGTGTGTGTGTGTGTCAAGCACTGTACTAAGTGCTGGGGTAGATACAAGATAATCAGGTAGGACATAGTCCGGTTTCCACATAGGACTCACGATCAAAGTAGGAAGGAGAACAAGTATTATATCCCCCTTTTATAAATGAAGAAACTGAGGCACAAAGCAGTTAAGTGAATTACCCAAGCTCACACAGCAGGCAGGCATCAGAACCAGAACCTAGGTCCTCTGACTTCAAGGCCCATGCTCTTTCCATGATGCTATGCTGCTTCTCTGGAAGAGATTGAAAAAGGTAGAAGATAATCAGAGGGATCTACTCAGGATATACTGAAAACATTCTTCAGTCTGGAAGAGTGGGGAAAGAGTTAATGCAGAACCATTCACCAGATCCAACAACTGGTCTAGGAGGCACCCACAGAAGTTTGAAGGGAGATGTTAGATAACCAACTTAAGGAAACACTTCTTCACACAGCGGGCAGTAAATACATGGGGTTCATGACCACAGAAAGAGGGGCAGGTTGAAAATATCAGCAGGTTCAAGTAGGGTTTGGATCAGTTAGTGTCATGAGAAAGGGAAAATTTAGGGGTGGAGACGGTCAATCTAACCATTGAGATGGTTGTTAAGGAGAATAGCCATCACCCAGTACCACCACGGTAGACGGAGGGCTGGATGGACCATTGGTCTGATCAAGTGAAGACTTTACTTATGTTCTCATGATGAAAAAAGCAAGAAAGGGAGGCAGGAGAAGCTGACAGACACTCAGAAAATCTTCCCACCCCTTCCTAAGCACCCACAGGCATACACACAAGCACACGTATGCACTCACTGAGTTAGTCATTCTCGGAGTGGAGCTGAAAGCAGTGGCAATCAATCATCGTATTGAGTGTTTACTGTGTGAAGAGCACTGTACTAACAGTGGGTAAGAGAAGCGAACAGGAGTCAATGCAGCCAGGGCTCCTGTTACAGTGGCAGCTGCTACTCCCTGGGGTTTCTGCTGTAGATGCCCAATGTGCCTCTCTCAGATGATGGCAGAATGGGCAGTGAGAGTGATGGTTGTTTTCATAGAGGGAGGTGGTGTTCCATTGGCTGCTGTTGTTCTTTTCTTATAATAATAGTAATAATAATCGTGGTATTTATTAAGCTCTTACTATGTGCCAAGCACCATTCTAAGCACTGGGGTAGACATAAGTTAATCTGGTTGGACACAGTCCATGTTCCATGTGGGGCTCATAGTCCTTATCTCCATTTTACAGATGAGGTAACTGAGGCACAGAGAAGTTAAGTGACTTGCCCAAGGTCACACAGCAGACCTGTGGCAGAGCCAGGATTAGAACCCACATCCTTTGACTCCCAGGCTCTTGCACTTTCCATTATGCTACACTACTTGGCCACCACTGACTGTTCTGTGATGGGCTCCCATCCTGCCACTGTTCTCGTGACTTTTACCCCTAAGGCCAAAAGGGAGGTTTGTGTGCATCCTGTCAGACATTGACTGGGGGAAGGATTGAGAAGCAGATTTAACGATGACCCAGCGATAGAGGGATGTCTGATCACGTTACTCTTACTCCCCCTCCATAGGAGGTAAGCCTCCCTAACAGGGTCACAGGTCAAGGAGAATTTCCCTTGAAACTTTGAAGACATAACCGATGATGAATTATAAATAAGAATGCTCAGAAATGTATCCTACATGAATAGACATGCTTGCAGTGCTAAAAAGAAATACTTCAACATGCTGAGATCTCTAAATAACTGAAGTCCTGGAGAGCAGAGGAAGAACAGAACTGGATTTTGTGGGAATGAAGTTAGGCCTTTCACCAGACAAACTGCAGACTTGTCTGCCAAGATACAATGGTGAAAAGTCAGCTTGCCCTGGAAACACAGTACTGTGGAAACACTTTGCTTGGCACATCCATTGCTTCTGAGAGGGTGTTATTTGTGCACTTCACAAATTAACTTGCAGTAGCCTCTCCCTACACCATTTCCTCTAAGGTCTGAGTTCCCGGATATTTCCCACCAAGAACTTTTGATCAGTTTCATAGATTTTCCTTTCCCTTGCCCTTCCTATTTGTCATATATTAAATTGTCTTTCCTTTGGCTTAAGGTGTTCAGATAGTCCATTAGACGGGGTGGTCAGAATTTTAGATGCTCTTTCTTGCCTCCTAATGGGTAGAAGAAAGAACCACTAAAGTCTTACTTTCTTTTGGGCTGGTGGAAGAGGGGTCTCACAGTCTCTTACCTCTCTACCAACTCATCCTCTTCCTACTCCTTAATCAATTGATAATGGTAATAATAATAATAATAATGGTATTTGTTAAGCACTTACTATGTGCCAAGCACTGCTCTAAGAACTTGGTAGATACAAGTTAATTGGGTATTTACTGAGTGCCTATTGTATGCAGAGCCCTGTACTAAGCACTTGAGAGAGTACAATATAATAGAGTGGTAGACTTGTTTCCTGCCCACAAGGAGCTCACAGTTTTGAAGGGGAGACAGATATTAAAAGAAATTTTAAATATGTGCATACCTGATTTGGGGATGAGGGTGGGGTGAATATAGGTTACAAATCCAAGTACAAGGGCTACATAGAAGGAAGAGGAGTAGGGGGAATGATGGGAAATGTGATTTTAATAAGGCTTTGAAGGTTGAGGGATTGATGATGAGATGAAGGAAGAAGGAGGTCCAGGCCAAAGGCAGGAGGTGGGTGAGCGGTCAGAGGGGGAAAAAATGAGATTGAGGTACAGTGAGTAGGTTGGTTTAGAGGAATGAAGTGAGCATGGTGGTGGTATAGTAAGAAATTGTCTAGGTAAAATAGGAGGGTGCAAGGTGATTGAGTGCTTTAAAGCTGGTGGTAAGGAGTTCTGTTTGATGCAGAGGTGGGTGGGCAACCACTGGAGGATCTTGAGGAGTTGGGGAGAGATAGACTAAACTTTTTTTAAGATAAATGATCCAGGCATCAGAGTGAGATATGGACTGAAGTTAGGAATAGTAGGAGGTAGGGAGGTGAGCCAGCAGGCTGATGCAGTAATGGGATAGGAGAAGTGTTTGGATCAGTGTGGTAGCAGTTTGGTTGGAGAGGAAGGGGTGGATTTTAGCAATGTTGTGAAGATAGAAACGTCAGGGTTTGGTGACATTAAAAATGTGGGTTGAATGAGACAGATGAGTCAAGGATAATGCCTCTTTTTTTCTCTTCTTCCTCTTCCTCCTCCTGCTCCTTTTATTCTTACTCTTTTTCTCTTTGGCTGTGGCAGCAGCAGCTATCACTACCACCACCACCACCATCTATGCTGAACTGGCCCATCCTGGACAGTCAATGGGAGCTTTCAGTGTGGTTTTGAAGGATGTAATTCTGATCATGCTGAAAATTTCCCAGGAATAGCTAAGGATGCACCTATTGAGCTGGATTGCTACCAGCTCTGCCACCACCCATGCAGAAATAATGGTGGTGATGGTACTTTGCTCCTCTACCCTTTTCTTCTCTCCTCCCCTCCCTCTGTCTCTGTCAGCCCCTATTTTCATATTTCTTTCTCTCCCTTTTTCTCTGTCATTCTTCATTCTTTTTCCCTTGCTTTTGCTCTGTCCCCACCCCCTTTCTGGCTGTTTTACATCTGCAAAATTAGTTCCTTAGCTTCTTACACAGTGTCTGGAGGTTGTGATAAAGACTTAATAATAGTGATAATAATAATAATGATTGTGGCATTTATTAAGCATTCACAATGTGCCAAGTAGTGTACTAAGCACTGGAGTAAATACAATTTAATCAGATTGGACACAGTTGCTGTCCCAAGTGGGGCTCACAGTATTACTCCCCATTTTGCAAATGAGGGAACTGAGGCACAGAGAAGTGAAATGACTTGCCCAAGGTCACACAGCAAACATGTGGTGAAGCTGGGATTAGGACTTTGGTCCTTCGACTCCCAGACCATCCACTCTCTATCCACTAGGCCATGCTTTAGGGGAGGTCGAGGGCTACTCATGAAGGACTCAAACATATCTCATGGGGCAAGATCTAGAATCCTGGGAGCCGGTATGAGATTTGTGGTTTCAGAGCTCCACATTCTGGGAAATTGTTTGTGGACTAGAAGAGGAAGAACTTGAAATGCGTGGGAAATTGATCTTTCTTCCAAAGTGTAGGAATTGGATCATAAGGGGAGAAGGAATGGTGTGGGTGGGAGGGTGTCATCTCTCCTATCAGGGTCCTCAAGGGGCATTTCTTTTATACTCCCTGCCCCCCTGCCCAGTGCTAGCTTTCCCACCAGAATTCCCTGTGGTTGATCTATGCTCAGTTTGCAATATTGGGCCTACTTTCTTGCAGTGTTCCTCCTTCTGCTTTTTATCTCCACATTCCCATTTCCTCTACCACACCTCACCCTAACAGATTTTAAGAACTAGTACAAGACGTTCTCTTGTCCTTTCTGTGCCCTTGGGAGAGAGACAGGCCTCCTCTTTGGGATGTGGGCGTGGGGAGAGAAGAGAGTTCTGGAGAGATCCAGTCCTCGGAGATGATCCCCTTTTGCGGCCAGGACACGTAGGCGGGGGTTAGGGATAGGTCGATCCGATCTGTGATATGCTGCCTGGCTGCAGCTCATCTCAGCATGTCACTCTCCAGCACAGACAGCTCATAACTCACCAGTGGCCACTGTTGGGAAGGTAGTCCTTGCCCAAGCATTCTCTCTCCGGTGCCAGACACCTTAGTCGGCCCCTTTCACCAGGTGACAGCTTTCATTTATTCCCCTGGAGGAATTTGTCTCAGGTTGTTTTTTAAAAGGACACTGATTTCAATTTCCAGCCACCGTGTGTGTGTGTGTGTGTGTGTGTGTGTGTGTGTGTGTGTGTGTGTGTGTGTATGCCCACATTTGTGTCTGGGTGAGTGTGCTCAGGGGCACTTCACAACTGGCATGATAGCAGCAACCTGTGCTTTCCCTTTTGCCAGTTGTGACCAGGGTTGTAGTCTCGACCACCCTTTTGGGAAGTACCTGTTTTGGGGGCTCAAAGCTGAAGACTTCTCCAAGAAAGGCCTGAAAATGCTTTTTTGCCATCTAAACTCCAGAGAGGAGATGATCCAGAGCATCTGTGCTGCCTTAGTCGTTTATGGTCATAATAATAATAACAACAATAATAATAATAATAACAATAACAATGTTGTGTGTTAAGCACTTACTGTGTGCCATGTACTGTAGTGAGCACTTGAGTAGATACGAGATAATCAGGTTGGTTGCGGTCCTTGTCCCACACCCCCATTTTACAGATGAGAAAAGTGAGGCCCAGAGAAGTTAAGTGACTTGCTCAAGGACACATAGCAAACAAATGGCAGAGATGGATTAGAAACAAGGTTTTCTGACCCCTAGACCCGGGCTTTTTCCACCAGATCATGCTGCTTCAGAAAGAAAACTGAAGGGCAAATTAAGAGATGACAGATCGTTAGGATGCCCCATGATCCCACTATTAGTTTTTTTTCATTTTCTTTAAATGGTATTTGTTAAGCATTTACAATGTGCTAGGCACTGTACTCCAGCAAATTAGTCCATGTCCCACATGGGACTCACAGTCATAATCCCCATTTTACATGAGGCAACTGAGGAACAGAGAGGTTAAGTGATTTGCCCAAAGTCACACAGCAGACAAATGGTGAAGCCAGGATTAGTTTAAACTTCCACTGTTGTGGGCATTTCCAAACCAAATTCCAGGGCATTTTACCATTCAGGACCACATCACCTATTTGTGAGGCAGCTGACTCTGGGGAGGAAATTAAGACTGAAATCAACCTTTCCTCCTTCTCCCCCTCGGGAAAAGCAATCCAGTGAAATCCTTTAAGCACGGGCCTGAGAGTCAGAGGACTTGGGCCTCATTTCAACTCCACCGCTTATCTTCTGTTTGACCTTGGGCAAGCCACTTAACTTCACTGTGCCTCAGTTCCCTCATCTGCAAAATGGGGATTTAATAACTGTGCTTCCTCCTACTTAGAATTTGAGCCCCAAGTGGGGCCAGATTTTCCTGTATCTACCACAGCACTTAGTACAATGTTTGGCACATGGTACGTGCTTAACAAATACCACAAATGTAGAGCTATTTAGGAGGGCAGGAAAGCCAATCTTGGAACCAAGGAAAGGCATGGTTGCATAATGATGGTCAGGCATTTAGGTGTTCCTGAGCTTGGTTAGCTGGCACAGGTAATAATAATAATAATAATGGTGGTATTTGTTAGTTAAGTGCCAACTATATGCAAAGCACTTTTCTAGGTGCTAGGGTATATACAAGGTAATCAGGTTGTCTCACGTGGGGCTCACAGTCTTAATCTCCATTTTACAGATGAGGTAATTGAGGCATAGAGAAGTTAAGTGACTTGCCCAGAGTCATACAGTTGATAAGTGGCAGAGCCTGGTTTAGAACCCACGACCTCCGACTCCCAAGCCCGTGCTCTTTTCACTGTCGCACTGCTTCTCATGAGGTGAGGTTGAGAGGGTGGATGAAGGTGGGTGGGTATTTTGCATGTGTGTACATTTGTGTACATATATGTGCCCTTATGCCTGCTTCAATAACACGAAAATCCTTCAGCTGGAAACTGAAAGAAAATTTCACTAATGGTCAATATTTTCACTAAATATAATTGAAGAATGCATGTTGAAAAGATGAAATAATCTGCAAGTATACTTTATGGGGATGGGGAAATACACATCCCAGTCATTTTCACAGCTGCCCTTTCAAGATCTATCTCCACAGCTACTAAACTAGATTTGGCTAAAATATAACAGACATGGCATTGTAAAGCTCCTTAAACATATTACCCAAATC